>NC_062215.1:167833720-168534220 GCF_902686445.1 Sciurus carolinensis
TAAATCAGTGAAGTCATCAACAGTATTGTAACTTACGGAAAGGATATTCTGGGTTAAGGTTCTGACTGAACAGACATGGAGAAATAACTGCTTTTGCCAGGTTAACAGTTCTCAGTGCATACTATGTTCACGGTACTCAACGGGAGATGTCCCGAGATGGTGTAGGGCTTGCACGTACTAATCCCTCGATAATTATTTTCTGAATAAATGACTAAAGCCGGGAAAAGGAATTAAGCACACCCGAACAACTATCAAGGTCGGGAGCAGTGGGCCATGTTCTAAAGCAACACAGAATCCAGCAGCTGAGGTAAGAAAGTGAGCACCATGCTATCGCTCTCCACCATTTCCATTTTCAAGGACAAAGGAATCTGGTATCTAAAAGTTACAAGCAAAGGTGTGAGAATAAAGATCAATATTAAAATCAGGCAGGATTAAACCCCCACTAAACCAACTGTGCATAAACTTAAATGAGGGGCCTAATTCTACGGTAGGAACACAAACACACACAAACTCTTTCTCCTCCTAAAGGGGAAAAAAATAAAATGAAACAGAACTAAATTATCCCTTTCATACTACTGACTTGCTTCTGGGTATTTCTGCCATGTGGTACCCATTTGTTGGTGTCACATGCTTCCACTTTAACACACAGGCATGTATTGAAACTACTTTGTAGTTCCATTTTTATTATGAGAGAATGGCCCAACAGTAATGCCACCATTCAGAGAGCTTAGCAACGTAAACTAGAAGCTTTATTTTGGTAACCTTTGCCTTGGAATAGTTTTCTTCATTGCCAAATTATATAAAATTTACCTTTCTGGTAAGAGTAGCACATCTGGATCAAAAACAGAATTTTTTAAAAATCAACTGATTATAGTGATCAGAATGAAATTACAATAAAACATACAGATTTTAAAAAATTAAATTCTATTTTATTCAAGCAAGGTTTGAGAATGTTTATAACACACCCATAGAACAATTAACTATATATTTTTAGATTTAATTTTGTAATATTTTTAAGAAAGGTCACTGGTTTTTAGGGCTATGTTTTAAATATACCCTAATAATTAGATTAATTCATTATTTTGGTGCCCCCTCCCAACCCCATCACTGATTGACTGGTTTTTCACATTTCCCAAGGGCTATCAATCCTTCTAGACTTGATTACTCACATCTTACCATCATGGTCTCTCTACTCTAACTGAATGGAATTAAAGAGAAAATAAACACATTTTTTATTCTATCCATTCCTCCTTAGAGAAACAGCTACGTATAGTAAAATTTCCATTTCCTAATATTTTGCACTGAGAGACCATATTACATCACAGGAAGTTCACTGACTGCACACCACAAAATAAGAACTATTTAAATTTCATGCCAAGCTAGGGTTTGTTGGAAATGCCTCAGTTCTTTATAACTCAGTTAACAGACCTCTTGTGTCATGCCATCAAACAATTCTGCTTTTTAAATGGGTCTGCCAAGTATGTCAGCCTAAATTATCCATGTATTTCACAGACTTCAAAGTACAGCCTGGAGAGGACTGATCTAAGCCACCAAAAGGAGGGGCAGCTAGCTACAGTTCTGTAAGCTGAAAGAATATGCCAAATGATTTTTTTTTTTTTTGAAAAAAGAAAGGTATTTGATATCCCAAGTATATGTCTATTGCATATAACTCAAAGTTTTAGACTAGGCTCCCACTTGGTATAGATCTTCTTTCACCAAAGTACCAATGATTTTAAGTAAATTAATGGTGTTTAGTTATTTTTAGCATACTGCACAGAATCTTCAACAGACACTTTTCATACCTATTCTCATATTCACCTAGAAGCCCTAAAGGTACTGAGAGACCAAAAGCCTTCTGGGATAATCAGGGGCTGATGTAGAATCTGAAATTAATAGTCTGGCCAAACTAAGACAAATAAAACGTGTCACCTTATTTTAAAATATATTCAAATATTGGCACCCATCAGCCTATAATTTAGATGGCAAATTTTATTCATCTCAATGCATTTCAATGCAGCCTAAATGATTCATAAAGGCTACAAGCATCCTGTGATCACACCTAACATAGGGAAAAAGGAAACTTGACACTCTCTTGGTAGGAACAGATAAGAGATTTTTTTTGAAAATTCCTCTTTGGAAGAGAATTTGACATGTTATCAAACGCTTAAGTGTGTACACCAATGGAGTGACCAATTCTATTTCTAAAAATAGGTCTTTTTATAAGGGAAAAAAGATATTCACTGCAACAGATGTTGTTTTAATAAAATTCTGATAACTATATATTCATCCTAAACAGTTTACATAAATAAACCATATGAAATATTATATAGCCATTAAAATTAATGAGGTGAATAAAATGTGTTCAGAGAAAAACCAAAGTACAGAACAGGATAGGTAAAGTATAATCCCATTTGTGTAAACACTAACATGTATTTAACTATATCTATGGCTACATATAGAAAGTCAAACACATGGCTGCATACACACATACAAAGTCTGGAAACCAATTCCAAATACAGGATTTGGGAGAAGTTGGGCACCTTACTTTTTAAGTAGGAAAAGAACAAAATTATTCTTAATTAAAAATATATATTCAGGAAAACTTTTAAGGACATTACAAATAAATTTTTAATTTTTAAAACACAAGAAATCTTAGAAACAATTTGCCTTAAAATGCTTCTATATGATAGTACCAAAGTAAGACTTTAATTTTTAACTAATGCTGAAAAGCCAAGAAACAAATGTGAGGAAAAAATCTATGACCTTCTCAATGCATGAGGGGAAAAGTTATGTCCTTGTGGGTTGACTTTTATTTAGTTAACATAAACCTGGAATGGATTTTTATCTATTAAAAAAATACAATATTCAATGCATGACAGAGTACATTATACTCACGTTAGCAGATCTTAACTATGTGGAACCAAACGTACTAAAATAACTTTCTATATTAAAAATGATATATTTACACAGTTAAGATGCCATCACATATGCGAATGATGCTACTTCAAAAATTGTTAATGTCAATGCTCCCTATACCCATATTTTTTTAATTATTAATTGGAAATTCTACATGCCAAAAATATGAAATAGTGAAATTAAATTAATCCAGACTGATGACATAAGCCCTTTTCAGAAAACCACATTCCACATGTGGATACTAGATAATCTTCCATTATTTGAGGGTTCCAGCATTAATGGACAATTTCTCAGAACTGAGGTATTTCACAAGTCCATAATGAAATGCTTTTATTGAGCTCTTTATCAAGCATACAGTTATACAAAAAACCCTGCATAGATCTGGTTCTCTCTCTCTTTTCTTATTTTTGTGATGCTGGGTATTGAACCCAGGGCCTTACATGTGCCCCTATGTTTTAATAGCTTAGAATATAAGACAAATACTGATGTACATATGTGGTACAAACTGACAGCAAATGAAAAGATTAAACCCAATCATAAAAGCCAAGAGAGTGCATTATGTTCTGCAGCAGACACAGTGGTCAAGGGAGGAGAAAGAAACAGAATCTTAAATATATATCGTAATTAAAAGTTTTTTTAAAATTCTGAATTTCCATCATCATACTAAGTAAGGTATGCAGTAGACCATTCTCTCATTTAGAAAGGCTTCAGAGAGAATGTGTGACTTTAGAAATGAGACAGTGTCGGGAGGAGAGCACAGCTTAAACCACGACTGCTCAAATGCTCTGGAGAATGGAGATGTGGTCTGAGCCAGAAGTGAAGTAAGTATGCTTCATGAAGAGAGAGAAATTAATCTCGGCCCTTCGCGTGGTCAAAGGCCTTTAATCTATCCCTTCTACTATAACATCTACTAATATCCAAAGAATTTTAAATGCAGTCGAAACAAAACGCATGGCATTTGATCATGAAGGTCCTCCATAGGCATATTTCAAAAAGGGGGCCAGTGGGGGTGCTGGGAATGTGGCTCAGGGGTTAAGCGCCCTGGGTTCAATCCCCAGTACAAAAAAAAAAACAAAGACAACTGGATATCTGTATCTAAATCACCCTCTCTACTTTACAAGGCCAAAATAATCTTCATTCTCAAGTTCTCATTCCTTTTCAACTAAAACTCCCTCAACCCAGTGATGTGTCTTCTCTTGCCTTTTCGGTGAGATTCTGGGATACTGGCAGCTTTGGTGACCACTGAGGAATAAACTGTGATTACAGAATTCAATCTGTGTTAAAAGTCAGAATAATGGATTGTGCAAAGTATAATTGCTTTGCTGCTTGTCTGAGCAGAAAGATCAGCGATTCCCGTGTAGGTTCTTTGCCCCTCTGCAGTTTTTTCTTACTATGCAGGGTATAGTTTAGTTATTCTTGACAATGAACAGAAAGAACAAAAGTATCATCAACTGAAACCAACCACTGACTCACACAGCAGCCTGATATGGCAGCTCCAGTGCTCCTTTTCCCAGTTAAAAAGCTGAAAAATTTACCCCAGGCAGAATCTGCATTCAACCTCTAGTTCCAAAAATACATGCCACTCTGCCCAACCACAGGAATAAATCAGCTTACTCCCTTGAGTCATGGCTATTTTTTTTAAATGTTGCAGCAACTTCAGATTTCGAGACTCAATAAATGCAATAATTGGCTCACCCTCAAAGAACCTGAATGTATCTGGTTTAGAGTAGAAATCTTAATGAGTGTGAAGTATGCCTGACTTGGTCTCTAAACTGGCAGACTGACAGTCTCACTAAACATGGATGGTCAGTCAAAAAAACTCCACATTAGAATAAGAAATGTCCAGTTAGGTCAAACATGAAAATAGGAGCTAGCAACCTTTCCTACAGAAATGCAGGTCAAAAAGAAATGGTGTGAGTCATTCTGAAATCCAGTAGATTCCATTTTCATTCCATTCTGAAAGATATGCTTGCCAAACTGATACTGACATGAGGTAGGACTGTTGGTTTTTCTTGATATTATGAAAAGAGTCAGTGACTGTTATCATTGCCTTCTCTCATTCCCAGGGTACTTTGGACATTCTCCGATTATAATCTGGAAGAATCTGCTCACAAATCTGCCTCCCTCAAGACTGGAAATTTTCTCTTATACTCTAAAGCAATCCCTATAATGAAAAGGAACTCAAAATACTTTCTACTAATGTGCTGAATGAGATTGTCTGGTTCATAACTGCCAAACATCTCCAACCCTTTTGAATCTGCTGTAGTTTAAGGACTACTTCCATTATCAGGCATTTGGGGACATATTCATGTTAATTGGAAAACTTTGCTTCAAAAAATTTAATTATTTAGGAAGAGATGGCTAAGGTAAACCCAACAGAGAAGTGGTTACTGGTAAAAACACACGTGTCAATTCATTGAAAAGAAGTAGGTAACGAATTACTCCAAAAATAACTTTCCAAACGTTAACGTTACTTAATCTTTATTAACCAATCTAATAAAATAAGTTTTATCATTATTCCCATTGTACAGATGAAGAAACTGGGCCATAGGAAATTAAGTAAACTGCCTAAAGGGAAGCAGCTGGTAAATGAGGAGCCATGACTGAAGTGCCAAGCACCGTGGCTGGTGTCTGCAGAACCATGGTGCTGTGCTGCCTCTCCTACAGAGACTTCCATGTACACCAGATGACAAACGGGGAACCCACATGTACATATTTAGAATACTCCATCAGAAAGGCTGCCTTTGTTATGAAATAAAATCCAGGCCCACCTAAACAGAAAACATACTCCAAATAAATTAAAGCAAGCCTATGTTTTCAAGATGGCAGATTTACTGAGCATATTTACCTCCCTTCATTTTTCAAATCCTATTGATATGATAGAAAATATTAAAGAAAAAGAATAAACCAGTGTTAGACAATGGGCAAAAGTAGAATCAGACAGAAATGAAATCAACAGGGAAAACAGAACAGAATAATTTCAACTAAAAAAGATACAAAAGAGACAAGAACTATTGTCCACCATGGAACGGAGTACAACAGAATAAAGAGTATATGAACTGGGTTTGGGGGTAATCATGGAGGTGATGTGTTCAAAAATGGGAGACAGCTCTAGCACTTGAGACCAATCTCTCTACAGGGGAGTTTGTCAAAACTTGGGCACTAAAGCCAGAAAGAGAATCACAGCGGTTCACACCTGCGCCTTCCCAACACAAAGATTAAAAGAAAAATAGTTCAGACATTTCTACACAGGATTGCAACACAGTAAAGCTTACACCCAAACTTGCTTTGCAGCAATTGTGGGACCCTAGTTTGCTCCTTACACTCATCTTCCACTCTGAGATACCTGCTTGTGAGCACGCCCAGCCCTGCAGAGCCCCTAGGGAGCCCTGATAATTAGGAAACGACCGTTGCTGAAAGAGTATTACAAAACTTATAACGAAATCTAGTGTAATTAACCTAATTCTACATTTATAAACAAATAGATCATCAAGGAACAAGACAATATAAAACTCAAAGAACCAAGGTGGAAAATAAAATCAAAGTAAGCAAATAAACGTGACACTGCAATTTTATTAACAAATTCCCAACTACCTGCACCAATGGAGGATTTAAGTCATAAGAACCCTAAAAACTATTTGCAGCTGGCACTAACAATGTTTTCCAAAATCTATTATAGATTTATAACCCAGAGAAAACTCTACATAAACTGATATTAAAATGGACATTTATTCTCTAATGATATGCACACCAAGCACTAAATTCTGGCCCCATCCCCAAGTGCAATATTTTATGAAGCCCTGGGCAAATTACCAGTTTTCTTGTCTGAATTTTCCAATTTGTTAAATGGGACAGTGTTGGAAAACAAACAGAATTGAATCTTGGATGAAAAGTTTGCTATGGAGAGCCTCCATGTGAAAATCAAGGTGCTCATACCGCCAGAACATCAGTTTCCAACGTGAACTGATTCAGCCAACTGTTTTTGACTATTTTTGATAGTTAAGAATGATATCTACTAGAATCTTAAGAAATTGAGGAAAAGGTCTCTGTTTCTGCCAACCAATTCAAAAGAAAACACTCTGAATCTTGCAGAGTTTGGAGTAAGAACCACTGAATAAATACTGTTAGCATTTGATCTATAAAATCAGGGAACCAAGGAATGCTGCTAGCAATGAGTCAGTAGAGACACTACTCACCAAGGGACCGCTGCACAGAGCTCCAGTCAGACTTGCACTAGACACCAGAGATACAAACTCTGAGATAGACTTGACACTCAGGTTCAGATACTTACTGAATTTAGGATATATTTATTAAGTAACCACTGCACCCCAAGTGATGGATCAAAAAACTGGCTATACTCAAAGTCTAAACCATAGTCAAAAAAGGACAAATATGATAAAACACATTACAAAATCACTGGTACAACATGGTGCTGGGCAACTAAAATGACAAGATATCAAGTACATTAAAATTATATGTATACAAATCATGTGCTATAAGGCAAAAAAATATCCCACGTGCTTTTCTTTCTCCTTTTTTATATCTATTTATTTATTGCAGAGCTGGGGATTAAACCCAGTGGGTCTCACACATGTAAGCAGCACGTGCTCTACCACTGAGCTGCATTTCCAGCCCTTCATGGTAATTTTCAAGTTGAGGTTTTAATAGGATTCCTCATAAATATTACTAAATTTCTTTGTTAAAATGTGTTTTCCATTCAAACAAATAAGAGACCTAGTAAGTAAATATTTGGACACTAATAGGATTTCAATTAAAAAATACATCTGTGGAGCAATGGGAAAAATTTAAACACCAGGAAATTTCATGATACGGTGTGATAGTTTTGTTCAGTTATTAAAAAACAAACAAAAGTGATAGTGCTTATCTTTCAGAAATATGAGTTAAAGTGTTTGCCGATGAAATGATTTACATTAAAGTAATATGGAAAGCCAGGTGCAGTGGCACACCCCTGTAATTCCAGCAACTTGAGAGATTAGGCAAAAGGATCACAAATTCAAGGCCAGCATCAGCAACTTAGCCAAGATCCTGTCTCCAAAAAAAAAAAAAGTGAGGGGTAGTTAAGGGCTGTAGCTCATTAGTAGAGTGCCTGCCTAGCAAGCACAAGGTTCTGGGTTCTAGCCCCCCGGGACTGCAATTAAAAAAAAAAAAAAAAAAAAAAAAAAAAATATATATATATATATATATATAATATATATATATAATGTATATGTATCTATGTATATACTATATATGATATATAGTATATATATAAAAAACATATATATACACATACATATATGGTGACAAGGATATGGATGAAAGATATGTTGATAACTGTTGCAAGGTAGATGATAGATTCACAGGGATAATTATACTATTTTCTCTTATATAGAATTAAAATTTTCATAATAAAAGATGTTTTAAAAGTATACAAGTCAAAAGTGACTCATTCTTACCTTTGGTAGAATCTTTTATTACAATGTCAGAGATTTCGAACAGTTTCAGAGGAAGAGGCATCTTCCGATTTGCTGCTATGGTCTTTAAGAGGCCAGGAAGAAGGGTAGTGCGTGCCACCTACAGGAGAAGACGTGAAATTGCACTAACCAAATAGGACCCAAAGCCCACCTTGTTAAGGACAAATCAGACTCCATGGCTTCTGATAACCATACTTCTGAAAAATGCAATGCCTAATATTTAAGTTAATTTTAAATTTTAAATTCCAGGTCACTAAAAGAACTGAAAATATTCTCAATTCCAAATTTACAAAATAAAAAATAAATTGATTACAAAATAAGTGACAAATCTAAACTACAATTGCTCTTACCTAAGCAATGGTTATTCTATTCCATTATCATTTTTAAAATGAAAGTCGGCTTTCGAGATTTTAAATATGTAAATTTTCATATCCTGCCTCATTTCAGAAGTAAATGAAGTAAATGACAAGAAATATCAATAATCCAATTAATTAAATATAAGTTAATCAAATTTTTAAAAAACCAGGACCAGGGAAAATGTAAATGCAATTAAATACGAGAACAAGAAGGAAAATATAATATAAATATGTAGCCATTAAAAAATTATATAGCTGCCATGAGCAGGCAGTGACTGCAGTCTGTTTTTATTTACTAAAGCAATTAAGAAAATATGTGCAGTCATTTCATTCTTACTAGTCAAAGAAATGCACATCCCAAATCTTTAAAAAAGTAAGACTTTATTCCTTTTGTCTATAAGGTAGATTTCTCACTTTTTTTCCAACATACGTTAATATATGGGTTTTATGAGCAGTGGTATGACAGTATTGCTACACTCTATAGCAGACTCTAAGCACCATTAGGTCCCCCACCTTTCTAATATTGCATTATATTATACATTAGCAGTAGGATTTGTTGTTACATATTCCTACTAAGCACCACTGTTTTGGGACGGGGTGCAGAATACTTGGGATTGAACCTGGGGCACTTTTACCATGAAGCCACATCCCCATCCCTTTTAATCTTTTACTTTGAGACAGGGTCTCACAAAGTTGCTTAGGGTCTCACTAAGTTACTGTGACTGACCTTGAACTTGCAATGCTTCCGGCTTCCTGAGTCACTGGGATTAGAGGCATGTGCCACCACATGTGGCTAGCACCACTGTTTTTTGCCCCAAACTATGACATGAGCTTCTTAGGTTGTTCCTGTCCATCTTATGGTACATTCTCTACAGTCCTTCAGTACTTAATTCAGATGATGTAACTCTTCTGCTCAAAAACTGCCAACAGATTTCCATTAAATTTTGGGAAAAAAAAAAAATGTGTCCTACATGGGGCTCTATAGGATCTGACCCTGGCTCCCTCTCAACTCCTGCTGTTCTTCCAAGCTTACTGCACTCCAGCCACACTGGGCACTGTACTGGTCAGCAAGCAGGTCTCCATTGTGGGGCCTCTGCCCTTGCTCTTTCCTGTTTCATATGATCTTCTTCCAGATTGACAAAGGGTCATCTCACTTCCTTCACATCTCTGCTCAAATGTTCACTCCTACAGAGGCTTGCTTGGATACCCCAGCTAAAACTGCAGCCCCTGGTAGATCCTACACAAGTTAACAGGAAGTCCTAAAGGGACTTGCTGGATCCTGTGTTGAAGGAATCTATAAAGAACTCAAAAAACTCTACATCAAGAATACAAATAATCCAGTCGACAAATGGGCTAAGGAAATGAACAGACACTTTACAGAAGATCTACAAGCAATCAACAAACATATGGAAAAATGTTCAACATCTCTAGTAATAAGAGAAATGCAAATCAAAACCACCCTAAGATTCCATCTCACCCCAATTAGAATGGCGATTATCAAGAATACAAGCAACAACAGGTGTTGGCGAGGATGTGGGGAGAAAGGTACACTCATACATTGCTGGTGGGACTGCAAATTAGTGCAGCCACTCTGGAAAGCAGTGTGGAGATCCCTAGAAAACTTGGAATGGAACCACCATTTGACCCAGCTATCCCACTCCTTGGTCTATACCCAAAGGACTTAAAATCAGCATATTACAGAGATACAGCCACATCAATGTTCATAGCTGCTCAGTTCACAATAGCCACATTGTGGAACCAACCTAGATGTCCTTCAATTGATGAATGGATAAAGAAACTGTGGTATATATATATATATATATATATACAATGGAATATTACTCAGCCATAAAGAATGATAAAATTATGGCATTTGCAGGCAAATGGATGAAATTGGAGAATATCATGCTAAGTGAGATAAGCCAATCTCAAAAAACCAAAGGAAGAATGATATCGCTAATAAGTGGATGATGGCCCATAATGGGGGGTGGGAGGGGTTAGTGTTAGGGTTAGAGTTAGGGTTAGGGAGGGGGGCAAGAATGGAGGAAGGAAGGACTGTAAAGAGGGAAAAGAGGGGTGGGAGGGGTGGGGGGAAGGGAAAAAATAACAGAATGAATCAAACAACATTACCCTATGTAAATTTATGATCACACAAACGGTATGCCTTTACGCCATGTACAAACAGAGAAACAACATGTATCCCATTTGTTTACAATTAAAAAAAAAAAAAAAAAAAAAAAAGAACAACTTCCTTAGCATTCTACCTGCAATCTGCTATTAGCCTCTAGCTTGGTGCTTTTGTAAGTATTGTTCACCTTAGCAATGAGGAAAAAGTGCCCAAACCGTTCACAGAAATAAAACTACAGTATACACCTTTATTCTAAGTTTCATTTTCCATAGTTTCAGTTAACTGTGGTCAACTATGGTTTGAAAATATTACACAAGTTTTAAACTGAGTGCCACCCTGAGTAGCATAAGAAGGGCTCCCAATCAGCTCCCTGTCCAGTGTATCCACTCTATGCCGTACCTGCCTAACGGGCACTGGGAAGATACGTGAGTTATCAGATCACCTATGGCAGTATGCAGTGCTGTTAAGTAACCTTTATTTTACTTAATAATGGCCCCAAAGTGCAAGAGCAGTGATGCTGGCAATTCAGATACGTAAAAGAACAGCTATAAAGTATTTCTTTTAAATGAAAAGGTGACAGTTCTAACTTAAGACAGGAAAAAAATATATAGTATGGCAAGATGCCTAAGATCTACAGTAAAATTAGGTATTTGAGGAGAAACAGTATACATTCACACATAACCTTTACTTAGTACAATGTTAAAATTGCTCCATTTTATTATTAGCTTTTGTTAATCTCTTACAGTATCTTATTTATAAATTGAACTTTATCTAGATACACCTGCGTATAGGAAAAAACAGTACACATAAGGTTTGATTTCAGGGAACACATTTCCCTTGGGTAGGGAGAACTACAATGTAATATAAGAGGAAGTTTAACCTACTAGAATATAAACAAACTTTTTTTTTTTTTTTTCCTTTTCTTTTTGTGGCACTGGGGATCAGAACAGTGCCTCACACATGCTAGGAAAGCACCATATCACTGAACTACATCCCTGGTCCTTTTTATTTTTCATTTTATTTTGAGACAGGGTTTAAGTTGCCTAGAACCTGGCCTTGAACCTATGATCCTCCTATCTCAGTCTCCCAAACAGCTGGGATTACAGATGTGTACCACCATGCCCAACTAAACCAATGATTTTTGAAACAGCTTTTCTTAATTTTTTTTTTTTTTTGGTTTACTTTACAGTAAGCCTAATTGCTTAAATATAGCAATACAAAATAATTAAGACTGAATCTAATCAAGCTTCTAGAGCTAACTACCAGTTTACTAGAAATACAGGAACCACTGGAATATATTCATCAAAATCCTAAATGTAGGAATTCTACAAGCCAAATGACCCAGTTTCTTAAACAAACTGAAAGGGTGGGGTTTGGGAGGGAAAGAATGAGAGACAATGAAAGAGAAAAAAAGAATGGATAGGCAATCTGCAGATGAAACTTGAGAAGCATATCAATCTATTTTGATGCATTAACCTCATTTGAATTCCAATTCAAACTGTTTAAAAAAATGAGATGATTGGGAAAATTTTAAAAAGGAATGGACATTTGAGGATATTAATAAATTTGGGAGGAGGAGAGATAATATTCTCTAATTTTGTTTACAATGATTAGAATGAAATATTATATATTTTACCTAAATAATATTTTTCTTATCTTATCCAGTCTCTAAAAATATGTATTATGAGAAATGAGCCCAAAGTTTAGAATAAAATGCAGGGAAAGAACTTAGTTATAGGTCCATGAGCAATTTTACATTTAATTTAACCATAAATAAATAGAAACCTGTGAGTCATACTAGTAGTGGTAGAATATATCTGTTGGCAAAGCAGAGGTAAAATATAGAATCTGTCAAGTCTAAAAGACAATCTCTCATCTCTAATGTATTTTATACAGAAATGTTGCCTCTTAAATAAGTTAAGCCATAGCTATTTATAGTGACACTTAGTACATTGCTGATTTGTTCCCTTCACTTACATAAAATAGATAAGCCAGGATATAAACCCTGCAGACCACAGTAGCAGTTATCACATCTCAAGAAATCTATCATGCCTGACAAATGAAATGGGGGGTGGGGGTGGGTTTTTACATTTGAAAAAGCAAGTAATAATAAAAATGTATTAAGGTTTACTGAAAAATTATTCTATGCAAATATTGGTCTAATATGTAGTTGTATATTAAAAAATGTGGAATTTTTAAACTAATCCAAACCCCTACTTTTACACAAATGAAAACCAAGGTCTGGGCTGGGGTTGTGGTAGAGTGCTTCTCTAGCATGTGTGGGGCACTGGGTTTGATCCTCAACACCACACAAAAAAATAAAATAAAAGGTATTATGTTCATCTACAGATAAAAATATTAAAGAAAGAAAGAAAAGAAAACCAAGGTCCAAAGAAACTAAAATCAAAGAGTTTGGATATTATTTATAATAGCATTAACTTTCTTAATAGCAGATTCTTCTAGTTCTCACATTCTTCTTGATTCTAGAAGTCAATTTTCTCTAAAGCCCGAGTTAAAAAAACAGAAGAAAATCAAGTGAGAGTATATTAATATGAAAGAGATGGAACTATTTAAAGTTAATAAGTTTGAATAAATTTGGGGACTGGAAGCTCTATGATAGAGCACTTGTTTAATATGTGTAAAGCCCTGGGTTTGATCCTACCACACACACACATAAACTAAGAATTTCCATCAGCAAAGCATGTAAGAATCAACTGTAAACTTATCTAAGAAGAAACTATTAAAAAATTCTGATTTCACTACCTGAGGTATAATAACCAAAGAATTTTCTTAAATCATACACTAATTCTGTTTTTAGATGAATTCTTTTGTACTTAAAATTCTTACCTGAAATTCAGCTGTTTTAGGGTTACTTATGTGGACTGCCTTTGTCGTAGAGATATCCAAACCAAGTTTATCAGCAATATCTTCTTGGGAGCACTAAGAAGTACACAAAAAATAAATTAATATGGAAAATGATTAAATGCTATCAGTAAACTTACAATGATCTCAGCAATTTATATTCTCTATATAAATCAGTAAGTTTTAATAATTAACTTATAAATTTCAGGTACAAAGAAGATATAATTTAACATTAATAATTCTCTTACGATGAGTTCTGGCCATGATAAGCAGCTAAAGTAAAATATTCAAGTGCAGATGGTAGTATAACCCATACCCAGGTCCTTCCTAAGCGAGTCTCCCATTTATCTTTCTAATCCTCGTCCATACCTGAACCTTACACTTTCCCCTGCCTTTACTTGAAATGCCTCCCATCCCCACTTGCAGCCATTCCCTGAAGCTCTATTTAAATGACTACTTTTCCCCTTCTTTCATAAAAATGTGCCTAATGATTCCAATCAGAAATTCTCTCTGCCTCCTGGGAACTCCCCATGACTTTGTTTGACTAGTAATGTAATCCTTGCTGAATCCGCTCTGTGTGGCAGAATGGTAGAACTGAGAGAATTCAAGAGGCCTGAATTCTGCCCAAAGCTTTTTCTAATTACCATTTAATTTCCCTGTACCTGCCTGATGAAGCTCATGGTAGCAAACTGCTAAGTACCCTCCCATCAAAAAAAGAAAATGCTTGTCTACCTCAGTAACCAGGACAGTATGCAAAAGTTATGAAAATAAAACTCGGACTTTTTAGATACATCAAGTTCAATAACAAATGAGATAAGGAAATGATGCATTCACACTGCCTGGCAGAGAGTAAATGACTGCTCATTGTACTGCTTCACAAAATAGTTTTCAAGGAATAATTGACCTGTATATCACTCAAAAAGAGAAAAAAAAAAAAAAGGTGTAGAAAAACTGACATGGGGGCTGGGGATATAGCTCAGTTGGTAGCGTGCTTGCCTTGCAAGCACAAGGCCCTGGGTTTGATCCCCAGCACCGCAAAAAAAAAAAAAAGAAAAAGAAAAAGAAAAACTGACATGGTAAAAAGAATTCAATTTTCTGCTAAAGCCAGCTCTGGGGATTCCTGTCATGCTCTCTCGGGAAAGATCCTGAAGTCATGTCCAAACATAGCAAAAGAGAACTCCCTGACTTGCTTTGGCTAGAGGTGGAAAATGACAAAGAGATATTTAGTTTTAAAACAAGCTAATTTAAAAAGAATAATACAACTAGTATGCAGATATAGCAAAATCATAATGATGGGGTATGAACTGCTAGTACTTGGGAAGTCAATGAATAGGTAAAAGAGCCACTATGACTCTTGTGTTAAAGTGTATATAACATTACAGGCCATCTTAACTCAGTAATGCTTAGGTTTCCTTATAAAATGTGTAACTTTTCAAATACTGAATTTCAATGGTGAAATTCCTACAGGAAAACTGTTATTTGAAATTGGAAACACTCTAGCACCTTTTTCTTCCTCCTGTGATAAGCAACAAATATGCTAAAAAGTGACTTTGAACAGCCAAACAGGCTGTTTCTAACATCTCTAATTCAGTCGCTAGCCTTGGATGAAAAAACAGGCCTGGGCTAGAATCTGGTCCACAGCCAAATGACAACAGGGAGTGACTCAAATTAACTGCTGTGGAAGAAGGAAATGGAATTTTGTACATAAGACCCTTAGCACAGGGTGAACGCCCCCTACAGTCGCTTGCCCTTGTCTGCTTATGTGTTCTTCTAAAGATACACCAAGTTACATAGTTACATCAGAATACACCACTAACACAGAAGGGCAGGGAAAACAAATGCCAGAATTTTAACAGCAATTAGATCTGGGGAGGAAAACAGGATTAGAAGTAGGGCGGGGAATTGTCATGGTTTACTCTATGGGATCTGTAAAGCTCAAATCCATCAAGATGAGAAGGTCCTGATTCCTATGCCACTTATATATTAAAAAGAAAAGCGGGGCCAGGCACAGTGGCGCACACCTGTAATCCCAGAAGCTTGGGAGACTGAGGCAAGAGGATAGCAAGTTCAAAGCCAGCAACTCAGTGAGACCCTGTCTCTAAACTAAATACAAAATAGGGCTGGGGATGTGGCTCAGTAGTCAAGTGTCCCTGAGACAATCCCTGGTACCCACCCCCCAACAAAAAAATGTAGGGAAGTAGAAGTTCACTGGATTAAACAAAGGAGAATGAAAGGAAGGGAGGGGGGATGGGAATAGGAAAAAGAGTAGAATGAATCAGACATAACTTTCCTATGCTCCACATCATGTACAACCACAAGAATGGAAAATTATACTTCATGTATGTCTGTCGAAATACATTCTACTGTCATGAGCAACTAAAAAGAATAAAAACTTTTTTAAAAAAAAGTACATTTCTCAGTGTTATTTTTTATATTTCCCTTTATATAAATGTAGGTGCTCATGACTGGAAATGTGTGTGTTCTGTATTTGAATGACATGGTGCTTGGATAAAAGTAGTATACACAGGAGACAATGGTAAGGCACCGCTCTAGGAATCCAAAGGCCAGGATTCTGGTCGTGGTTCTGCTGTTGTGGAGAACGTGTCAGGTACTCAAATTCTCTTTCAGTTTCAGACTTTGTCACTGGCATAGTGCTAGCACAGTAACACATGCTCACCAACTGCTAGAAGAGTGACTACTGACTCAGAAAAATCAAGGGCTAAACTAGAAAACCTAGACAGTCTCTGAAATACTCTAAAAGACTGAGAATTTCAGGGCTGGCACTGAATTGGGGTTCATGCAGTAACTCCTCCCTAAGGTTGTTAAACTGAAACTTGAATGCTCATAAACTCCACTACAGGCACCACAGAAATGCTCAGCAACAGGAAAAAAGTCTACAAATTGCATACATATTTTATTCTTTTAAATGGTCAATCTGGTGAGGGAGGGAGATTTCCTTCTGATTTTGTAATAAAATTCCATTTCCTGATTTAGGCCTTTTATGTCAGCTTTTCAACTCAAAGCAAATGTTTGTGAACATGTTCAAAGACGAAGAAATAAGTTTAATGTGGAGCAGTCCACGAGACCTTAACCAGGGCGGCATCTAGAGGGCACAGCCGCGACCAAATCAAGACCAAATATTCTAACTTCATAAATCTGGTTATGCAATTCATTAGGAACCCTCAACACTTACACGAAACTATAAAATATTCTGTCATTTAAGGCAATTTTTCTAGACCTTTATGTTTTTCCTGTGACTATATACAGAAACCTCTCAACATTTTTTTAACCAGAAATTGTACAATCTCTAGTAACAAAGCTATTCTATAATCAGGAAATTTTAGCAGTCTAGATTTTAAAAACTTGTATATATACAGAATCATAGAATAAATAATTCAAAGTAAACAATCAGCTGAGCAGAAACGGCATGTTTTAAGACATACCAGAGCAAAGGTAAGTGCTTCAGTGAATCCAGCTGCTGCCATGTCATGTCTGAGAAGTTCAGTGAGCTTGTTCAAAGGAAACTAGAAAAGAATTCCCTTTATTTCACCTCAATAATATCTGTTTTTTAAAAAATAATAGATTTATACTGAACATGTCATTAAAAGGATACAACCCCCACCCCAACACACACACTAACACCCCACCATCCACATAGATTGCACCCTGTCCCCACCCCCACAACTCCCACACACAGCTTCTGCCTTCAGGCCCAAGTTGAGAAAATGAATCTCCCAGTCTGATTCAACAAGGGCTGCATACTCAAAACCTGTCTTTCTTCAAAGAACTAGTCATCACAGGTTTTCAACTTACTCTAATCATCTGGGCATCTGTTTTGTATCCTTTCCATAGCAAATGCTTCTCATAGCAAAGCATGTCCAAATACTGCTTAATTCTTATGTTCTGTTTTTCTCAAAGCCTTCCTGGCATTCAATAATCAGTTTCTAACAATAAGGAGTGTTTATTTAAGGGTGCAATCTTACTTGATTAGCTATGGTGTATGTTTTCGGGAGAGTCATCTGAATGTTGTTATATCCATAGGCAATAGCTGCATCTTCTACAATATCACATGCGTGGATAATGTCAGCTCTGGTTGGAGGGATTTCAATCTCAATCTGATTCCCATCACCTATGACTTCTGACTTTAAATACATCCTGGTCAGGAGCTTGGCAAGATTTTCTGGAGTTTCTCTGAAAAGGGAATATATAAACCATAAACTTCACTGGATTATGTAAAACATGCTTACATTTTGATTTAAGATATGCTACTACCTGAAACTGTAACTTTCTTTTTGAGTCCCATTTGACAATAGACATCCTAATTGATGCTATATCATTATTTACCTCACTCTAAAGGCTATGAAACCCTTTTCTTTCAGGAAAAACTAAATAGCCTTGTAAGTACTGTGTACATGTTACACATGAAGTAATGGATGAATAAAATAATGACTTGATAAATAAATTCCAAGGGCCTAATTCCAAATCTCTCCTACAATAAATAAATGAAGTTTTCAAAACATACCTGATTCCAACTTTCTTGTTAATAAGATCAGCTCTAACTATCTCCTTTCGGTAAGCCAGTTCCTTAAAGAGAAGAGTTTGAAAGCTTAAATCATTCCCCATCAAATACAGTTTTAGACTCTTCCTAGTTCAATATTGTTGTTGCAACTTTATTACCCTGCCAAGAAAGTATCTCTAGAGTCACATATTGAAAATAAACTTGATGTTTTAAAAATTATTACAGAACAAATTTGCAAATTACATTCTTATATGAACATTGTACTTGCTAGATGATTTGTACTACTTGTGCCAAACATTTTTCTCATTCCACATTCCCTACAGTAAAACACTGCTGCATTACATCATTTCCAAGATGTTTATAAATCTTGCTAAAGATTTTCAGTCTCATCTCATGCAAGCAGGTGTGTGTGACCAAGAAAGAATAATTCAAATGTCACAATGTACCATCCTGAGTCTAAGAATATTAAGACAGGAGCTGAAGAAATAGCTCATGTTGGAGAGTGCTCGCCTAGCATGAGCAAGGACCAGGGTTCGAATCCCCGGACCCTCAGAGAGGAGGAAAAAAAAAAAAAAAAAAAAAGAATATTAAGACATTTCTCTCTTACTATTTCCCAGGTGGGGAAATGCAATGATGACCCAAGTCCTGGCTATCAATCTGCTCCAGGAGACAGCGGGGGTGGGAACATCTCATAAACTGATACTTACTATTCTTCAAATGGAACATAACTTACCATCTAGGCTTTTCCACACTTTGGAAACACGAATATTTCTTATTATCAAATTATTCTCAAAAATACAAATGTCACTAGCAAAAAGGCTATACATTTAAAAGTCTGTATTGATCCAAGCAAAGGCCACACACCAGAGTCTTGCTGCTCAAAATGCAGTCTTCAAAGTGAAAGAATCAGCATCATCTGACTGCTTGTGAGAAAGGCAGACTTACAGTCTTCAGCAGCGAAAAGTGACACTGTTCAGCCCACATTGCAGGCTATCAAGATCCCCTGGTGAACTGAGTGCACAGTAGAATCTGGGTGGCACAGACTGGTCTAGATGCTCAGATGACAACAGTAGTAACAAACCTTTACTGAATTTTCAAGTTACCGTGAGCTTAAGAGTACAAGACATACTTTAAAGATAATCTCACATAGTCCCCCCAATGTAAGTATCCTTATTTTATAGATAAGGAATGAGTTTGGGATGAAAAACCACTACTAGGTCACAATAACAGTAAGCAGCTGAGTCTAAGTGCTTAGAAAAATTCCTATCAGGTAATAAACATTTGGTATATATTTAGTGAATTAATATATGCATAAGTAACTAACAAATAAACTAATGACTTGATAAACAAATTGAGAAAACCTAATTCCTAAGCTCACACCATTAACCATTAAGCTCTGAGTCTCTACCACTTATTTCTTATTCCAAAACTATTTTCTTTTCCAAAAATAGAAAAGAACGTTCAAAGTATTTGTGAAATTTTGCTATTTCATGTGAAGAAGAGGCAGTAACTCCCCAGAGGATCCTTGCCCTCTGAAAAGACAATCTAAGAGTTATTCTAATGTAAGTTTAGGAGAAAATAAATTAACAAATGTCAAACAACAGTGTAGTACTCCTTTTCAGAAAGACCTCAAATTTATGAAAGCTCCCTTAACACAAATAAATGATTTAAGGAATCGTCTACATGAGAAAAATGAACCAAATACTAAAACACATTTCTTTTAGCATGATATTCTCCAATTTCATCCATTTGCCTGCAAATGCCATAATTTTATTATTCTTTATGGCTGAGTAATATTCCATTGTGTACATATACCACAGTTTCTTTATCCATTCATCAATTGAAGGGCATCTAGGTTGGTTCCACAATTTGGTTATTGTGAATTGAGCAGCTATGAACATTGATGTGGCTGCATCACTATAGTATGCTGATTCTCAAAAAACCAAAGGACGAATGATCTCGCTGATAAGCAGATGATGACACATATTGGTGGGTGGGAGGGAGGCAAGAATGGAGGAAGGAGGGACTGTATAGAGGGAAAAGAGCGGTGGGAGGGGTGGGGGGAAGGAAAAAATAACAGAATGAATCAAACACCATTACTATATGTAAATGTATGATTACACAAATGGTATGCCTCTACTTCATGTATAAACAGAAACAAGATGTATCCCATTTGTTTACAATAAAAAAATTTTTAAAATAAATTAAAAAACACATTTCTCCTCTTTCACAAAAGTATATACTCAATTTTATTAATACTTCACAATTTCACATATTAAAAAGAAACTTTCCTCAAATCAGACATTTTAAAAAACAATCTAAAAAGCTATATTTAGTTAAATGATCACAAATTCTTCATCTCTTTGCATCCAGGTTTTGCAATGTGACACTACAGATCTTATAGTCAGGAGATGGCATCTATTTTTCCACCACTTAAACCTAGCCACATGACTGGTGGAGGACAACAGGACATCATGCTTGAAAGCAGAATGGGCTTGCTCTCTTGCTGCTGGGAACCCAGCAACCAGCATCATGTAAAGAAGCCCAAGTGTGGGCAGGGGGTGTACATAGCTCAGTGGTGGAATGCTTGCCAGCACGCACAAGGGCCTGGGCTCCAGCAGCAGCAGCAGCAGCACATGTGCAGGCACGCACACGCGCGCACACACACACACAAACACAAAACCAAGCTAGCAAGCTGGATGATGGTGAGGGATAGTTGACACCCTGACTCCATGACAAGAAAGAAACATATGAGTGATGCCATTTCAGATCATCCTGCTGTTATTTAACCAGCCAAGTGGCTACCCATATGAGCAAGTTCAACAGAGATTAGCTAAGCTGGCCAGACAAAAAGAACCATTTGACCAAGAGAATCATGAGATAAGTAAATGGCTGTTACTTTAAGCCACTAAGTCTTGGGGTAGTTTGTTATACAACAAAAGCTAACTGAAAATAACAACTAAATTCCAAATCAACTAAAAAAATTTTTTTAAATGGTATTGACCAAGTAATTTCAGTTATGCCTTCTATGATTATACAGTTATTTTGACATACAATAAATTCTCTAGAATAAAATATGTTGTTAAATACTAAAGTTTTCAAAAGAGGGAGTTTTGATCATGGCAGGTTTAATCCACTTAGAAAGCAAGTACTATTTAGGCTGATTTGCTTCATAAATGACAATGGAACTGAAAAATCCAAAGGGAATAAAGCTCATCAAAGAATGGTCTTGCTGAGTCAGAACCACAACTAATCGACAATGATACTGTCGTGTTTTAGAATGGTGTCTTTATATGTAACCATCTTGGGGGGAAGTAAGATCAGTTAATTAAGAATACTACTAGTTTAGGTGCTGAGGGTGTAGCTCAGTGGAAGAGCATTTGCCTGACATGCATAAGATCCTGGGATCAATTCCCAGAATCACGAGAAAAAAGAATAAAAATAATACTAAATTTTTTACCAAGACTCTGTATCCTGACAATAACTGTACTTGCTACTGAATTAATCTTATTAATACATCTGGAATTATTTATTAGTTACAGAGATGGCCTTTAGCAACTGTTAATTCAAGTGTGAACAGACTAATTAGATTTGCAGGACTGAATAATCGTAAAGGGGGTGAGACTATAAATTACCTAGTTAGTTAATAAGAGAATAAATCATTAGAATTATGGCCTTATAATGTTATTACATAACCCATCATGTTGGCATCTGATGTCAGACTGTCTGAACTTAAGTCCTAGCTCCACCACTATATTAACAAACAGGCAACCTACTTAATATCTCAGGACCTTCTTCTAGAAAAGGCATAAATAATAGCACCCATCCTCACAGGGCTATTGTGAAGTAGGTAGCATGAGGAAAGGTGGGTGGGTGGATGGATGGCTAAATCAGCAGAACACAAGAACTCGTAAGCCATTATTTAGTAGTATTGGGTTCACCATCATTTCTTAAATACTTACTGGAAAGGTATTTGATTTTCCATTAGGAAAAATTACCTCAGCTGCTTCAACCCTAAAAAACAAATGTCAGAAATAAAACGCTTAAGAAGAAAAAAATGGGTCATAAATTCCAGAACTGTGCATGGTTAATAAATCTTTAATTTGAGCTACAACTCCAACCTCAATGCACTCAATCTATCACACTCTAACACTGTGGTGCAAACTAATCCTCCTATGTATATTATTCTACCACTTTATTTCCTAAAGCTCCCATGTCCCTGCAGGTAGTATCCACTTGAAAGCTGATTTCCCAGTAGTACAAAGCATGCCTCATGTATGGACTCTCTGCCAGTGTGGTATCCTAGGCTTCATCAAGGTAGTGTGTTACATGACAAAAGTTAACTGCTACAACCACTGAAATGCAAAAAATGCAAAAAACTGTTTAAAAAAAATAAAACAACTAATATAGCCCATACAATTTTAGTCATGCATTTTACAATTATGCATTTACCGTGAATTATAATTTATACAGTACACAGTAAGGACAATATAGGTTTTTAATTAAAAACATGCTTTGAGCCAGATACATGCCTTTAATTCCAGTGACTCGGGAAATTCAAGCAGGATCCAAGTTCCAGACCCACTGCAGCAATTTAGGGAGGCCCTAAGCAACCTAGCAAGACCCTATCTCAAAATTAAAAAAATAAAATAAAAAGGGATAGGGATGTAGCTCAGTGATAAAGCACACCTTGGTTCAAAAGTCCCTGTCCAAAAAAAGTAATACACACACACGCACACATACACATACACACACACACACACACACACACACACACACTTTGGAAAATGAAATATTACTGACAAATATATACCATACATATTTTGCTCTCATGTTTCTCTACCCTTGCTTAGTTGTGACTCTTGCTGTTCCTCATTCACATTCTCAGATCCAATAATTCCTAAATACACTCTAAATTTCACTGCCTCCAAGAGGCCTTCCCAGATAGCTTCAGCTGACAGGAACTCGCCCTTACAAATACCAGAACATTGCCAAAACTTCTAAAGTATTTCTCACTTTTTGCTTTCTACATTACTTAGCCATATGTTTTACTCTTCTAACATATTCTACATCCTAGTTATAGGAACCACATTTTTTCATCATTATATTTAATACAAGGCCCAATGCCTCAGCTTCAGAACAGAAGCCATCAATAAAGATGTTGGATAAACTTACGTGAACTGATTTTCACAATATTCACTGAACATGGTGACAATAATATCAAGAACTATTTTTGCCTGCAAAAGAAAAAAAGTATTATGGTAATCTATATGTTCTCCACTCAGAGGGCAATGAATATTTAAAACAATTTAGTCCCCAAACATAAAATGGGACCCTTACGTTTATATTCTAAGAAAGAAAGTGGAATAAAAATTTATGAGTAGGCCTATTCTTATCTTCAGGTGCTCTGCATTTATGCAGTTCTTTGAGAGTTACAATCCATGACTGAGACAAATTGTTTAGTCCCCACCCCCAACCTTAGTTCACCACGTTTCAAGAGAGATAAATGGTCAATTACTGGATTAAATGTTTTCAATTTCATAAGTCTCTCAAACCAGACTGCCCGAATACTGGCTCAACCACGACTAACAGTGTGACTCTGAACATGCTAGTTATCCTCACTGCAGTTCAGCTTTCTTACCTGTTAAGTGGACATAATAGAAACTCCTATCTCATTGTCAAAATGAACATCAAATGCATTAATATATATATAAAAGAGTGCCCAGTAGGTAATAAGGGTCATAAGCTTGGCAAATAATCTTTTAGTGAAAATAAGTAGGAAAAAATATGCTAACCTTATTGGAATGTATTCATTGCTCTCATTGCTCTTATGTATACTTAACTCTCAGATAAGCTTCAGAAAAAATACCTAAGGTCTGTCAAATAAACAGTTAAATCTACATTACCTTGACAATATTCTGAAGGCAAATGACAGGTAAATGTTACAAACGAAATACCTTAACATGTCCCCAATTTTGTAAGACCTACATGAATGCCATGTATCTCCCCTACCTCTATACTCCAGCCTTGTACTGCCATTCAAGTTTACCTTTCTGAATTTGCTCAACTTCTACCTCACCCTATGCTGATATATATGTCACCCAAATATGGTGACACATGCTTGTAATCCCAGCTACTTGGAAGGCTGAAGAAAGAAAATTGCAAGTTTGAGGCCATCTTGGGCAACTTAATGAGACCCTGTTTCAAAAATAAAAGGTCCCGGGATGTAACTCAATGGTAAAGCACCTGCCTAGAATTTTTGATGCTTTGGGTTCAATTTCCAGTATTGGGAAGAAAAAAAAAAAGAGCTTTCATAGTAATTCATTTCGACTTAATCCAACATAGGTAGCAAATAAAAGTGAGTGAACAACTGATAATCTACTACTTCTGGATAATTTTAAAACTTCTCTACAGCTAGTTCATTTTTTAAAAAAAACTTCAAAGTACACAAAGGAAATCATTCAGCATTTAAATGAAACCAACTAAGATAAATGATTTTTACAGATCTTATTATGGTACTTATTTTAATATCTTTTTTATAGTCATGTATATGGCTAACTCTCCCATTAGACTAGTTATTTGAAGTCAAAAAACATGTAACTCATTCTTAAATTCCTGGCACTGGAAAAACATGTAGGTGCTCATTAAACATTTGTCAAATGAATGAAAACACCATAAACAACATACAGAATTTACAGTTTTAATCTTCTAAATTTCTAAACATGTTCCTACCTATGAAATAACTATATCTTAAAATATATCTTAATTTTTATACAGTTTGGCTTAAAAGCAAAATATATCCTATTTCATGGTAAAAAATTCGAAGTTTTAGCTGGTGTGGTGGGGCACACCTGTAAGCCCAGCAACTTAGGAGGCTGAAGTTGGAGGATCAAAAATGCAAGGCCAGACTGGGCAACTCAGCAAGACTGCCTCAAATTAAAAATTAAAATGTGCTATGAATGCAGCTCAGTGGTCAAGTGCCCCTTGTTCAATCCTAATACTGGAAAAAAATTTTTTTGAATTTTTATTTACCTTAGTAAAGTCAGTTCCTGTGCATTCGATAAATACATTTCTAGTATTTACTGTTATTTTGGAATGATTCCCTGCAATGAACACAAAACAATAACAAAGCAACCATTTTAAAAAAATAATTGTACTACAAAGCTCAACAAAATAGAAACTACATTTTAAATTTAGAACAAAATATAAATTAACATCTTAGAGATAAGGGAATATACAACTTTTATTTTAAGGTCCCATGGCAAGTTGGTGAATACAATAAAATAATGCCAATCCTTTATTGAGACTGTTACCTAATCATTACCACAACCTATGACTGAACTACAGACAAGACAACTAAGATTTGCAAAGGTTAAGCTACTTGCCATGATCACAAGCTAGCAAACAGCAAGTCTAAGTAAGCTCTGGGCATAGATCTAGTTAACCATAAGGCCCATGTTCTTAACCACTATTAACTGCTAAAGTTCAAGATCTCAAGAAGAGGATTTTCGCCAGGTACAGTGGTGCACACCTGTAATCTCAGCAGCTCAGGAGGCTGAGGCAGGAGAATTTCAAGTTCAAAGCCAGCTTCAGCAAAAGTGAGGCACTAAGCAACTCAGTGCGACCCTGTCTCTAAATTTAAAAAATACAAAAATAGGACTGGGGATATATCTTGGTGGTAGAGTGCCCCTGAGTTCAATCCCTGGTACCCCCCAAAAAAGAATTTTCCTTCTCATAGTGAATTAGCTAAACCTCCTCCTCACGTCCAAAAAGCCAAATATCCATGACTTAGACATCTTTAAATTCTGCAAACACATTCAAATTGCCTCATAAAATAACCTTCAAAAGGAAATTAAGAGTGGAGAATATAAAGTTATAGTTTAACTATAAAACTACAGGTAAGACAGAGTTTGACTTTTGAGTTTAACCAAGTAAATGACTACTAAAACTAAAATATCAACATACTTCAGAAGACTATAACAGAACCCAGAAACTGGTATCAGGAAATATTTATAAATGTATAAATGTTGATAAGCACTCATACATTTATAAATATTTACACATTTGTAAATTACATAAAAATCCTTAGTAAAATATTATTAAGTGAATGAAAACTATTAGAATAAAATCAACAAAAGACCTAAGAGAATCAGTTGTTTGATTTGATCAGTCAAGTTACAGAGAATCTACAAAATTGCTGAAGAATAAAAAAAACAGCAATAATCCATGATGCTCATAAAAAAACTCACCATTGATGATTGGAGGCATTGAAAGGACGACACCATTGCTATCATAGATAACTGGGTACAGAGGTTTATTTTCAATAATATGCAAGTAATGTTTAAGTTGGTTGTCAGTCTGAAAAAAAAATTAAGTCAGTTATTTTAAAAATTCCTATTATTGTAATTAATTTATATACTATCCTGATATTTAAAAAGAGGGGGGAAAGTCAGAAAAACATAAAATATTCCAAATAAAAAGTTCTTCACTTAAAAGATTTTCAAACATAAATCAATATCTTAACATCTTTATACAATCTCATCTCCTACTGGGGACAAATGAAAACACAACTGAGTCATTTTTCAAGAATGAAAATACATTTACACTGGTGTGCCCAAATCATCTCAAACAAAATGCAAACCATCACAAAACTATTTATCTAAACAAAAAGAAATCACTTGCAAATCAGGTCAAGGATAACAGCTGCTTTTTCCAAAATGACATGTACTATTTCTATTTGCTATTTGCAATTGGAAGTGTAAGGAGAATTCATTTTCATTGTTGGACTCTAAAATGCTAGTAATGAGAGGTAGACACTTTATGATAGTATCTCTCCCAGTCACCTACTAAATATTACTTTCCTTATATTTGCATGAATTTTAATTATACACAGGTATGAAGATTAAAATGTGGTACAGTCTCTATCAGTGGTTCTTAATTCTACAAGTACATTAAAATCACCCCACAGATTAAAAAAGTTAATAATAAATAAAACAAAATTATGATGTAGGCCCCACTTTAAATCAGAGGAAATTAGTATCTCTGGATTAGAGCTGAAAACTTGTTTTTTACAAAGCATTTATTACATCTCTCTAAATCCAAGACTTAACTTTGAACACATCTGATGATTTATTAAAAGCTAATGCACAATAAAAAAGAATATTTACCTTATATATGTTCATTAATTCACAGGCTGTATACTCCTTAGTCTTATTCAGAGGCTTGAATTTGATATCTGAAGGGCGCTTTGCAGTGTAGGTAAATGGACCTGACAAAGTGTCCAAATCGTGAGTACCAATGGCAACCAATGCTCTTTTCCTAAATGTTGAGGAAGAGGGAAAGGAGGGAGGGAGGAAAGGAAATGAAGGAGAAAGATCTGAATATTTCAAAGCAGAAATTCTAAAAACAACACAGACCATATGTTTTAAAAACTTATTTTAAACACTTCCCTAAAACAGCTCTTTTGAATGTATGACATCTTTAGTAGAATATAATAATTAAATTCTTACAACTCTTCAAGTACTGAGAAATTATAAAACTATTTAAAACACTTCAGTGTTTTCCCAAGTGCTGTGTTACTAGGATTGCTTCAAGTCAGTATTTCCTTTACCTTCTTTAAACTGATTTCTTCTTCATATCCTCCAGTAAACGTGAATTATATACATGATTAAGGTAAGCTATTTAATTCTTGTATTCTGGTGGGTTTTTCTTTCTTTTTTTTTTTTTTAACTTTCTCTATTTTATTAAATTTTCTGTCACATAGCTGTATTACTTAGGCAATGAAAAGAACTTAATTTTAAAGCTGTGAATAACACATCAAGTTTAACGTGTAACAAAGTTCAAAAACTAATAATGCCAGTTGTTCTATAGTTTATCCACAAAGAATTTAAGGTAATTTTAGGAATTTATAGCAAGCTACAAAATAGAAAAGAAAGAAACAGAAATAGGGATATAAAACAAAGCTAGGAAATGTAATAATAAATTAGAATCTAAAGACCTAAATCTTGCAGAAGGGTCACATATTTGAGTTTAAAAATTTTAACAGGGAATTCAAAATGAGAAATTTGGTCAGAACTTGTAAGATTCCTTTAAATTAGTTTATCATATATGTGCACATATATTTGAGTACTTAAACAGAAAATGCATAATACTGAATTTTGATCAAGAGTGGTGAACTACAACTTTATAAACGATGGTTGAATAGAACTGCTGGCAAGCAAAAAGGAAGCATTACTCAATGAGTTGCGTGCTTATGGAAGACAATAAACATAGAACTACCACACAATGAAATATACATGGTTCAGTAAGTTTGGATAAATTAACAAATGTCAAATCCAAAGGTAAGAAGGTAGACTTGTCAGTCATAGAAAAGAGCACTGCTTGATCAATGAAAAACAAAAATAGAGGAAAAAAATGAATAAAAATCAATGAAACCAAAGTTTGTTCTTTGAAAGATCAATAAAATTGAAAAACTTCTAACCACA
This sequence comes from Sciurus carolinensis, assembly GCF_902686445.1. Lineage (NCBI taxonomy): Eukaryota > Metazoa > Chordata > Mammalia > Rodentia > Sciuridae > Sciurus > Sciurus carolinensis. The sequence goes on from NC_062215.1 coordinate 167,862,460, forward strand.
CTGACAAAGTGGGGAAAAAAAGAATAAAAGACGTGACATCACTACAAATACTAAAAGGATAGTAAGAAAACATTATGAACAACTTTATGGCAATACATTGAATAACTTAAAATGGACATATTCCTTGGAAAACATAAATTTCTAAAACTCACTAAAGATGTTAATTAGGATTTACTGGAAGGAAATGACTCTAGCACACCAGACTATTAGGATTTATTCTCTTCTTCCCTTAAAGAAAGCTCATGGTTTCAAGAAATAGTATACAAAACAGAGCTTGAGTTTCACTTCGAAAGGTGGCAGATTAGAAGCACTGAGCACTCGCCTGCTTCTCCATGAGACAGAATTAAGGCAACTGGAAAGTAGCTGCTTTTTGAGGTGGATGATCAGGGGGAAAACACTAGAGTTCAACAGTGGATAGACGGAGAAACCTAGAGACTGTGGACAGTAAAATAGAGGGTCAGACAGAATGTCCCAGTACCAACTACACGGAAGTGCAGTTAAGGAAGAGGGAAGGCCCACTTGGTGGGAGTGGAAATAAAAGAGGGAGAGACCCAGTGACCATTAATAGCACAGTTTTCAGCAACTTGCAGAAATGCAGTCTAAACAGACAATAGTCCTAATATTTCCATGGTGAACGGGCTCTGGAGTTCTCTGCACTTCCAAGCATATTCTCACAGTGCTGCAACTGGGAGTCACATTGAAAAGGGCCCCTTTGTCTGAGCTTTCTGCTTTCGGAGTGAGAGGCCCGTGCATTTCCCTGTCTCTAAGACCCCAAAGTAATATCATGGCACTGCTGAGTGGTGGTCCTGAGAGTCAATCACTCCCATACCCTTGGGTTGAGACTAGAGGTGAGTGCCACAGTGGGGAGCTTGGACTGGCCCTCTGACTTTCCCTGAGAAACAGTTGGGGTTATACCAGTGTCTGCATAGAGTAAAATTCCAAACCTACCACTGTGATTGGAACACCCAGTAGTAGAACCGTTTTCAAAAAATAGCCAATATCAACAGAGCCCAAGGAAAACCCCAACACCTGACAGGGGTCTCTATTCCCATGGAATAACCAGAACACATACATGTACTCTGCTCGGTACACCACACCCTTTAACCACCTGAGCGTCCCACTCTTGTAAGACTGACACAGAAAGCAATTTCTCAGGCTCCAACACAGTACACCTTGTATCAAGAGGCACAGTTAAAGAAATCACAAGGAAATTGCACTACAAATTCCAGTTAGAATTAAAGTCAACACTACACCTCAAAAAGATATCCCAGATACATTTTCAGGAAAAGGTTCTCACATAAAAGTGGAAGAGATACCCATCCCAACAGGTGCAAAAACCTCCACAGAGAAACACCGAAATGTAAAAACACAAAGCATGTGACACTTTCTGAAGTTCGTAACTCCCTAATAAGAGAGGTCAAAGATATCAAAGTGATCCAGGCATGGTGGCCCATGACTGTAATCCCAGTGACTTGGGAGGTTGGGGCAAGAAGATGGCAATTTGGAGGCCAACTTCAGCAACTTAGCAAGGCCCTAGGCAATTCAGTGACACCGCATCTCAAAAAATAAAAAAGGCTAGGGAGGCAGCTCAGTGGGAAAGCATCCCTGGGCTCAATCCCCACTACCAAAAGAAAAGGTTCTGAAATGCTAGACAAAGAATTGAAACAAAACATATTTTTTAAAATTCAGTGCAATTCAAAAGAATATAAATAATCAGTTGAATTAAAGAAAACAAGATAGGACATGAATGAGAACAATAAAGAGATGCAAATTTCTGAAGAGAAGAAAAAACAAATCTTAGCAATGAAAAGCTCAGTAAATCAGATTAAAAACTCAACTAAAAGCCTTAACAGACTAGATGAAGTAGATGAAAGATTATCAGCGCTTGAAGGCAACTCTGCTAAAATAGTATATTGAAAAGGGGAAGAGAAGGAAAGGAAAGGAATGGAATGAAAAGAACAAATGAGATCTCTGGGTCACCATTAAAAGATCAAATATCTGAATAATTACACACTAAAGGGAAAAGAGCTACATACTGAAAGCTGAGGAAACCTACTTAGCGATAAAATAGCAAAATCAATCCCAAACTTTGGGAAAAACAAAGACATCCAGGTACCATAGACATTTAGAACCCCAAATAGACCTGACCAGAAGAGAACTTCTCCATGACATTATAGTTAAACTGCCCAAAGTAGAGAGAGAACAAAGAAAGAACAGTAAAAGCTGCAAGAGAGAAGCACCAAGTCACATTTAAAAGTAAACCCATTAGAATAGCAGCAGAATTCTCAACCAGGAGGCCTTGGAGTAATGAATCAAAGAAAATGGGCTAAGGCTATGGCTCAGAGGTATAGCACTTGCCTAACATATGTAAGGCCCTGAGTTCAATCCCCAACACTGCCAAAAGGAAGTTTTAAAAATAAGGAGGGGCTGGGGCCATAGCTCAGCAGTAGAATACTTGCCTAGCATGTGTGAGGCACTGGGTTCGATCCTCTCACCACATAAAAATAAATAAATAAAATAAAGGCATTGTGTCCATTTACAACTAAAATTTTTTTTTAAAAAAAAGGAGAAAAAGTCCTTCCAAGAAAAGCAAAAAACTAGACCAGCATGACCATGAGACCAGCATTGCAGAAGACACTCAGGGAATCCTAGATCCTAAAGAAAAAAGATTAACATAATCACTAAAGCACGGGAAAAAATAAGTCTCACTAGAAAACGAGACACACAAAAAAGAAATAGAAAAAAAAAAATCGAACATCGTCAAAGGAACAAACCATCAAACCTCAAAGACAAGATAGGAAGAAAAATCAAACCTGAAGAACATCAACAAAATGACAGGGATGATGACATACTTTTCAATAATAACCCTGGATGTAAATGGTCTTGGTCTCCAATTAAGACACAGAATGGCTGAGTAGACAAAATAAGACTCAGCAATAAGCTGCCTACAAGACATTCATCTCACCTACAAAGACATAGTCTAGAAGCATGTATAACTGTCAAAATCTTTCAATCAACATGATATAACTTATTCAGAACTAACACAAGGAAACGATATGTTAGCTCAAGTTTGGGGTTTCTCATTATCAATAAATATACAGTTTTCACTAGAATTTTTGAAATACTGAAATTACTTCAAGTACTCCCATTCTTATCTTCCCAGACCTTTAAGGGTTTGAATATCACTTAATTGAAGAAAGTTGTGCAGGAAATGATATACAGTAATGTAGAGAAAGAATAAGTACAATCATGTCATTTAAACAAGTCTTTTAATTAATTAATTAATGCAGTGCTAGAGAATGAATCCAGGGCCTTGCACATGCTAGGTACACGTTATGCCACTGGGTCCTAAACTCAAGTTTTATCTGTCAATTCATAATTATATTTATTCAAAAAGTGAGATCAAGTCAAATTCTTTTTTTCCACTTTTAAAACGCTATATCAACTAGGAAAGTGGAATGAATCAGACATATCCATATTCATATATGAATAACACACCAGTGAAACTCCACATCATGTACAACCACAAGAATAGGATCATAATTAGAATGAGTTATACTACATGTATGTATGTCAAAATACACTCCATTATCATGTATAACTAGAAAGAACAAATAAAAAAAAGAGGAAAAAAAAATCAGTTCATTAAAAAAGAAAATGTTAGACCATACTTTACCATGGAGTACACTTAGCAGTATAATCCATTAATGCTTTGAATGACAAAACTAGAAAATTTCTATGACTAGATTAATTCTTCTCTAAATAGCATTCAAAATTTACTGATTATTTCTCCATACATATATCATTTATAAACAGTAACAAATCTGTCTGGTAAAGCAAAGGTAAGCTCTCATATACCATTAGTTTAGAAATGCAAGAGGAAGAAAAGGAGATGGATAGAGGGAGAAAAGGTAGAAGGAAAAAGAGGGAGAAAGGAAACAAAAAAAGGATGGGAAGGACAGGAGCAGGACAGAGGAAAAAGCAAAGAGGAAACAAGACAAAACGAAAAACCTGCAAATATTCTGATGTAATTTCTCTTGAAGTTCAATGAAGCTGTCATATCGATCTTTAGTAAACTTAATATTCCGGAGAACGGCTGCTACTGCAAAAGGGCGTACTTTAGCTGTCTGAAATTAAAAATACCATTAGAGATAGTAAATATTAAGGCTTTTCTTTGTAATAATATCTTATAATAGAAAGGTAGCTGCACACTTCTAACAATGCAAAATTCTGATTCAAAAAAGTGTATTAATTTGCCAATCAATAGTAACAAAATAAAGTGGTAAGCAAGAGACAAAATTACTAGTCTCACAGAATTTACATTTCAGTGAGATTTTTAAAACTTACTAAATAATTGAGAAAAAATTGGTTTTTAAAATAATTTGCTCAGCCGGGCATGGAGACACAAGTCTGAAATTCCAGGAACTCAGAAACTTGAGGCAGAAGAATCACAAGTTCAAGGTCAGCCTCAGCTACTTAGCAAAGCCCTAAGCAACTTGGCAAGACCCTGACTTGATTCTGTTAAACATCCCTGGGTTTAACACCCAGTACAAAATAAATAAATAAATAAAAATGAAAATAATTTGCTCACAGTTCATATTTTTACCAAGATAATCCTCCCATACTTTATCTTTAAAATTTTTGTTAATATATCATAATTTTAACGTATCTCAAACCAGTTTATTGATTGACTGCAGTGCTGGGCATGAAACCCTGAGCCCTGTGCATGCTAATAAGCAAGCACTCTACCACTGAGCAGCAATGCTAGCTTGCAAATGCTTTCCATATAAGCATTTGGATATTTTCCAAAACTATTTATGGAAAACAGGTACTTTGTTCTTTTTTGTTTCTTAGTAATAAGTTGATAATTTTTAAGAGCTACAGGCTAAAAACACATCCAAATGATCACAGAAAATCACATTTGACAGAAGAGTCAGATTTATTACTTTGTCCTCCCCACCTTAAACACACAGAAGAGATTTTTTTTTTAAAGAAAAAATAAGAATTTTTTTTTTTATATTTTATATCTGTATTTATCATTATTTTTTTAATGTGATGCTGAGGATTGAACAATGCCTGCCGTGTTCAAGGCAAGCACTCTACCACTGAGCTACACAGTCCCAGCCAAGAATTTATTCTTTTACCTCTTCTGTGACAATCAATTTTTGAATTTCTCCATTAGGCATTACACGTTTATATACTGGAGCTTTTATCCTAAAAAAATAGCAAAACAAAGTTACTGATGATTAGTGAAAACATTTGATAAATTGATTACATTCTATGCTTATAAATAAAAAGAATGTTTACAAAAATCAAAAGAATTAAGGCAAAGAGATGAATTATAGCAAGTCAAATACTAAGAACAAGAAAACAAAAACTAACAAACTTTCTAACACATGAAGTTATCCGCAAAGGCCACTGGACACCTAAAAGTAGCAAGTTTTCTATCACTGGAAAACTATCACCTCTCCTTTTCCTCTTAATGTTAACAAATCCAAGGAACTACCACTTCCAAAAAGATCAGTTGGCAGGGGAAATCACACAAACCTGTGGAGTCTTTTTTAAGAAGCCATAAACTCATTAATCCCAATTTTCAAATGCATTCCCCAAATGAGTATTCCCTGACTCAGGTCAATTTTCAAATGGCTACAATCTTCATGAATCTGATCCTCCAATCTTCCTTTTATGGGGACCTAAAGGTGTTCACTCATACATTGTTTCTTGAGATTTAAACATGATTGCTGACAAGGATAGGGGAAGAAAAGAGAAAAGAGGCCCAGAACCCTAACTAAGTATGTAATGAACATTTTATTTACCTTTCTTTGAAGACCTGAAGTCCTCGAACCAATCCTTCCAGACACAGGAGATCATATCTATTGGCAGGGACATCGATTTTGTAAAGAACAACATCCGAGGCCCCCTCTGCCTTTACATTACCTTGTTCTTTACTTATTATTTCCTTTTCAGACGTCTAAAACAAGCCAAAAAGAAGTGAAAAAGTAAATAAAACTACATTATGCACATTCTTCTCTATAACAAAAATGGGTTTATTATATCTGCAACAAAAAAAATGAAAATATTAAATATTATAATCAGAGCAGACAAAAAAACACTCAAATTCTTATTCAGTTCAGACATGTAGCATCCTCAGTCACTCCATAACAGCACAAATCCACCTACAGTAAGGGTCAGCAAACAATAGTCAACTCCTATCTGGCACCTGCTTTGGCAAATAAAATTTTACTGGAAGACAGACAGATCGATTCATTTAAATATTATCTGTTGTCACACAATACAATAGCTGAGTTACAAATGAGATAATATAACCTCCAAAGCGTAAATTATTTATTATCTGGACCTTTATAGAAAAAGTTTGCCATCTCCATCTAAAAAAACATGAAGACACCACCAAGAACATGGAGCAATAACAAAAGTGTCAAAGAAGGAAAGTGAAGATGAATCACCAAATAAAAACAACTTCTAGTTGGGTGCAGTGGGGCACACCTGTAATCCCAGTAACTCTGGAAACTGAAGCAAAAAGATCGCAAGTTCTAGGCCACCTCAGCAACTTAGCAAGACCCTGTCTCAAAATTAAAAATTAAAAGGGCTGAGGATGTAGCTCATAGTACCCCTGGGTTCAATCCCCAGTACTGAGAAGGGAGGGGGAAAAAAAAGAATACAACTTCTTATAAGACAAAGATTCCAAATCTAAATCCTGAGTTGAGGGTGTAATTTTGTGGTAAAGCATTTGCCTAGCATACATGAGGGTCTGATCCCTAGCACTGCAAAAAACAAAAAAACAAAAATCCAAGAGTTAAATCCTGTGGGCACCCAAGCCTAGCAGGAATGTGAGGCTGACTGATAATGTAAAAGCAAACAAAAACATCATCAGGAAAAAAAATATGATCATCAGAAGCTTTGGTAATAATTAGAAAACAATAGGCACAATCCAGTGACAGTAAACATATACTGTAAAGGCAGCAAAACAAAGGCAACCAAGAGGAGGAGGAGGAAAATCACAGGATGGTAATTTTTAATGCAGTGGCAAAGCTTAGAGTACCTTAATTACCACACTGTATAGAGAATGGATTTCTATTCCCCATGACTACTATAGCAGAGAACTTCAAATACAAATTTTTCAATCAAAATGATTGTAAGTTATATCCAATTGCTACTGTTACCCTTTTTTTGGAAATTCCACTTAACAAGAATTCCCAAAATTTCCACCACCAATAAATTGCTTTAAAAAAAATGATGGTTTTCTATTAACATAAAGACTTGTTTCACATGATGTCCTCTCACAGCCACCATATGACTAATTCAAACCACCATAATACAGTACCCGATAAACGAAGTATCTGAATTAAAAATGTCCTAATTCTTTTGCAAAACACACACACACCTCTTAAATCTTTCATTTATAGTATCTTATTTTATCAAAAGACCATATGCAAAGACTGAGTTCATCAGTGCTACCTGACAAAAATCTTATATAAACCCAAGACCACATATATTTGAAAGCAAGAAGGATGTACCAAGATGATATAATCTAAACCCCTTACTTCACAAATAAAAAGAAGGCCCACGGAATCTAAAATAGGAGAACTAGAGAGACAAATTAATTTCCCCTGAACACAGAAAACATCACAGCCCACAGATGAATCATCACAGTCTGACTATTAGGTAACAAAGATAAGCAACCTCTGGAAAATGAGCTCATATTCAGAATATCTGAAAAGTAAGTAATACATACAATTTCATCAAGTTCCAGACCAAATTCAAAACATAGTTCATCAAATTCTTCATTAGCTGGGAGGGAAAAAAAAAGAGACCATTAATTTTAATTTGTTTGGCACAATGAAAATGGTCTATAAATTGTATTTTATTAATAATTATCTTATATTGAGCATACTAAATATCAAGCATTACATATCACCATTTGAACAACAAACAAGTTTTGTAAAAACAAAAACAAAAAAACAAAAACACATACACACTAAACTATTACAGGACTAATTGCTCAAGTACAGGATTAGGTTACCAGTGTTGGGAAGTGTGCAAAGACACAGGGGAAAAAACAACCTGCTAAATAGAGATCAAATATAAGGCAGGCTCAAATCGCAGATCCTACACAATAGAATGTCACATAAGCCCAGCTATCATTTAAAATTCTTTGAGGCCATCAGACACTTGGCTTTGCAGCCAAGTCAATCAGGGTTTTGAATGCTGATTATCCCACTTACTAGCTCTGGGAGCTTTGTACCTTTTATAAATTTTCTTGGTACCCTTTGTAAAACTTTACCAACATCTCACCCATAAAGTGGCCTTTTATTGTCATTTTTAGTGTGGAACTGTTACAAAGATTTAAATGTCATCAGGCAGATAATGGAGCTGGCATAGTATCCTGAAACACAGTGTATCTACATTGTTTCTTTTCTTATTCCACTTTGCTTTGACACCTGATACAGTATTTCCAGAGTTTTCACATTATCAAAAATTGAACACAAACTATCATTACTAGTATATTCCAGTGAAAAGCTGTCTTAAGATTCCTGAATAGGGGACAGATGTGGAGCTCAGTGGGAGAATGTATGCTTAGCAAATGTGCTGTGTCCTAAATTTAACTGCCAACACCAGGAAGGGGAAAAAAAAAATAATCTGATCCAGACACTGAACTTCAACTTAATAAATATTTACTGAACAATTATTATATGCCAGACACTTAGATGCAAAGTTACAAAGATAAATAAAATACAACTCTTGTCATTACTACTTTTAATTAGTTTTATGTGACAGTAGAATGCACTTTGATACATAATATATAATGGAGTATAATTTCTCATTCTTCTGGTTGTGCATGATGTAGAATCCCACCAGTCATATAGTTATATATGTACATAGGGTAATAATGTTTGATTTGTTCTACTATCCTTCCTACCTCTTGATGTAGCAAAGAAATCAGAAGTGTACTGGGTCAGAGCATGCAAGCAAAAAGGATGAGCTCCGTCTGGGCCAGCTTCCTCAATGACATGGGACCAAAATTAGAATTGCCCTGGAGTACACAGTTAAGATAGCAGAGGACATTGAAGAGATGAGTTCAAGTAAACTGCTGGTCAAAAAGAACTAGAAACACCTAAAGAGCTGAAAAAGTTAAAGTTACCCAGGTGTTTGATTTTGCTGGTGAAGAAGTAAGCTAAGAAAGTGGATGTTACATCAAAAGAAGTCAGATCCTTAGGGGCTGGGGAGATAGCTCAGTCGGTAGAGTGCTTGCCTTGTAAGCTACAAGGCCCTGGGTTCGATCCCCAGCACCAAAAAAAAAAAAAAAGAAGTCAGATCCCTTTTCAAGCAAAATGAGGAAAGAAAAACCACAGGTCAATGTCCCTTTAGCTGTGCTGTCTGGCCCTCTGGGTCAGGGCCATGCTTCCAGCACACTGAGGAATAGAAGGAGGCCAGCAGAGATAGCAAAGAATTTACAAAAGAATAAAAACTAAGAAACAGATGATAAGAATTTCCAAAAGAAACCAGAGATGTAGAGAACGTGTCCATGTGTTCAGTTAATTTCTACAGTATATTTATGGAGGGTTCAGGTGCTGTGGCAGTTCTACTGTGTATTGTTTTAAAAAAAAAAATGTTTTCATTCTCTGAGCTTCTCAGAAGGTTATCCCTTCTGAAGTTCTTGTGTCTGACCTAATTTTGTTTTAAAAATCAGAATTTTAGTTCTTTCTGGATATTTTGTCCCAAAGCAGCAAAATCTTTGGTATTGCTACCAGTCTAATTCTGATATTAGTATCTGAGACACATTTATAGAAATCTGAATCTGTAGCTTAAATCCAGCATTCCACCTCTGAAAGTCTGGGCAGGGGTCAGATATTGTAAATGTGAGCAGGGTCATGTTTAAATGATGAAGTCATAAGCCCCAAAACTATGGGAACCCAGTCTACTTTGCTTACCTCTAATCAGCAGCACCAAAAACAGTCTATGTTAAATATGCACTCAATAAATATTTGTTGGTTAATCAATGGACATTCAGGAAAATTGGGGAATAGATGGGTATGTCTGAAAGGATAGCCAAAAATGCATCTTAATATGCAAGAATTTGTATAATACTTCTAGAGAACATATGGACAATCAACCACTATTTTTTACCATTGCTTTCAAAAAAAGTCTTGTGTGCATCTTCTTAACATCTTACTTGTAACATTTTTGTAATTTGTTTAATGGCTAGTTAATTTGTATATTGGAAATTAATGTTGTTTAACTATTAAACATGAACTGATATTTTTAAAAAGAGAGAAACAGAACAAGGAGAAAGAGTACAACTCATGACATACCAAGGGATTTGCTCTCTGTCCTACCTGCAAGCAATAGCAGTTACACTGAAGGATTTTTTTCAGCTGGGCAAAAACATAATTAGATTTGCTTTTTCTTTCTCCAGTGATGGGGACTGAACTCTGAGACTCACATGCTGGGCAAGCATTCTACCACTGAGCTACATCCCCAGCCCTAGATCTGCATTTTAAAATCGGGTGGAAGGGTAGAGGGCAATTGTAGCAGGGTGTCTCCCCAAGAGCACAAGCATGAGGAGGAAGGAATGATTATGAGAAATGCTAACAGGCAAAATCTGAAAGGCTCAACGGTTGACTGAAGGCAGGTGAAACAGTGAGCAAGCAAAGAGAGTCCAGGATGACTCCCAGATCTCAGGTTTTAGGGAACAAAGGGTGGAGTCCTCATTAACTAGTGTAGGTAGTAAGAGAGGTAACCAGCCTCCAAGATGGCCCCCCACAATTCTGCCTCCTGGTGTTCATGCCCTTGTGTGAACTTAGGTCTGATGCAATGGAAGTATGGAAGCAGATTCTCCAGTTCAGCTAAACCTTGAGACAAACGCAGCTCCGTGTGACACCTTGACTGCAAGCTGAAGAGATCCAGGGCCAGAACGGCCTAGCTAAGCCACTCTGATTCTTGCCTCTCGGAAACTGTGTGAAATAATGAGGTGTGTTGGGGCTGGGGAGATAACTCAGTTGGTAGAGTGCTTGCCTTGCAAGCACAAGGCCCTGGGTTCGATCCCCAGCACCCAAAAAAAAAAAAAAAAAAAAAAATAATAATAATAATGAGGTGTGTTGTCTCACACTCACTAGTGTTGGGTAAATATCAGGTAGCAATGCATTATTAACACACACCTCCCTGGAGGTGCAGTGCTTTCATAACAAAAACCATAACTATGTAGAGCTTTGGAACCAGATGCAGGCCTTGAGTACTGTAAACGAAAACTAAGAGCCTTTGAAATGCTATTGATCAGAAGGCAATAAGGACACAAAAGAAGGGAGAGTGTTATTAGAAAGCAGAATAAGGACACAAAAGAAGGGAGAGTGTTATTAGAAAGCAGAAGAAGGGAAATCCTGGTTATTTAGAAGCCGAAAGTTTACCGACACTTGCCTGCAATTATGCAGACCATTAACCAAGTGGGTGATGCAACTAAGATTTTCAATGAGTGCTCAAGGTGCACCCTGATTTTTTTTCTTGCTGCTTATGTGAGAGAAGGGATAAACTAAAGGAAGGACTGTTAAAATGGAGTCAGGATATTGATGATTTTTAACACGTTCGGCCTCAACTAGGCAGTGGCGCACACCTGTAATCCCAGTTACTTGGGAGGCAGAGGCAGGACGGTTGCATGTAAGACGTTGTTATGGTTTAGATATGAGGTGTTTTCCAAAAGCTAACATGCTAGAATTTTCAGAATTAGAATGATTCAATTACGAAAGCCTTAGCCTATGGATTAACTGAGTGATAACTGTAGGCAGGCGGGGTGTGGCTGGAGGAAGAGGTCACAAGGGACATGTCTCTGGGTTTTATATTTTGCCCTTAGTGAGCAGAGCTCTCCCTCTGCTTCTTGGTGCCATGCCCCAAGCTGCTTCCCTCTGCCATACCATCCTCCATGATGTTCTGCCTCACCCCAGGCCCAGGGCAATGAAGTCAACAGACCCCGGACTGAACCTCTGAAACCATGAAACAAAATAAACATTTCCTCTAAGTTGTCCTCGTAAAGTATTTTGGTCAGAGTGACACAAAGGTGACTAAAACAGACATCTTGTCTCAAAATTTTCAAATATTATTTTTAAAAGGGCTGGGCGTGTAGCTCAGTGGCAAAGCACCCTGAATTTCAGTCCTTAGTACTCACCCCCTAAAAAAAGTTCAACCTCTCCAGATGTAAAACAATGCTAAAATTTAGAAATATCTTCTGCTGGGTGCAAAGACACAAGCCCATAATCCCAACAACTTGGGAGGCTGAGACAAAATGAATACAACCTAAGCAACTTAATGAGACACTATTTCAAAATAAAGTATAAAAAGTGCTGAGGATGTAGTTCAGCAACAAAGTACCCCTGGACTTAATACCCAGTGCCAAAAAGAAAAATGGAAGTCTTTGACCCTCAAAATTCTATTAGCAGGAAATAGACTTAGAAAATTAATTATCTGTGAAGCACATGCTTTCTGAGAATCAATGAGAGGGTAAAACCAAGAGCCTAGAGCACAGTTATGGAGAGAATTATCCCAAGCCCTGAGACCTAATCAAGAACATCTAACATTCACCATTTGATTTCAGAATTGCCATAGACCTGAGACTCCGTGTCTTCCATTTTCTCCCCTTTTGAAGAGAAATGTCTATAGTAGTCATCCTTCACCTGTCCCACTATTATATGTCAGATGAACCAGATAACTTGGCTCTTGAGCCTCTGGGGCCAAGAGTGAACAACTTCAGGAGCTATCCTCAGATGATGACATTCTGGATTTTGAGCAGCTGCTGAAACTGGATGACACTTGTGGGGCTAAGTATTCTGCATGTAGGAAAACGTGAATTACTGTGGGCCAGAAGAGAATGGTAGCCATCAGCTATCAAGATGGCTTCCAATGATGCCCACCTCCTCATATAGTGACCAAGTGAATATGAAAAGGGATGGTATATCACTTCCAAGCCATTATTAAAAACTGAGGTTTCTGCTTGAGCATTCTCCCATTTACCTGCTCTCTCAGATCTCTCACTCTAGAGGTGAACAAGCTAACATGTTAAGCATTACAAAACAGCCAAGAGAGAAGCATACTTGACTAGAAAATACACCCTGAAGAGGATGTTTGCAACCAGAAGAAACTATAGAATTCTGCGAGAAGGCAAGCCTGGAGGGACTGAAAAAAGAGAAAGAATGTGTACAGGAAAAGGACACATAAGACATTATCCAAGAAAGCAAGAAAAAAAGGAGAATTAAAAAAAAAAAAAAAAGAAAAAAGAAAAGAAAGAAAAAGGAAAGAAACAAGATGGACCTACATCATTTGGAAACCAGAGGCTTTGCTAAACATGCTTTTCAAACTCTGACCTCAACCCAACTAGTACTTAAAAAGTTTCAAGAAAGAATGCAATATAAATTAGTGATAAATGTTATTTCTAACTCATCTGAAATACATCTCAAAAACACCAATCTTAATTATCAAAATGTTTGAAGACCCAGTAACTAACAAACATTCTCTGGAGGGGTGGGGTGTAAAAATCAAGCTTACCCAATCACTCACAATGTGAGAAATGAATGGGGAGGGCAGAGAATATGGCAAACAATTGGAAGGTAGTCAATAGGTTATAAAAAAAAACTTGAGTCATTTCTTACTTTCCCAAGATGGAGACCTGCCTGGGAAGTGATTGTAGATGTTTTAAACAAGTATTTGCCACCTACCATCTTGTACAATTCAGATATATCACATACTACTAGTGAGAATATGGATTAGAAGTATAAGATATATAAAAAAGAATTTCATATAATAAATAGTGGTTAAAGAATTAGAGTCAAGTTCAAAGTGTGAGGGTATTACCTCTACTTTCCAGGGCTTTGGACAGAACCTATGGAGAATAACACTTCCACAGTATGTTACATCTAAAAGTACTTCTTTAGCCTGGTAAGATGGCACAGGCCTGAAATTTCAGCAATTCAGGAGACTGAGGAAGGAGGATCGAAAGTTCAAGGCTAGCCCGGGCACCTTACAGAGACCCTGTCTCAAAAATAAAAAAATAAAAAGGGCTGAGGATGTAGTTCAGTGGTGGAGCGGTCCTGCATTCAATCCCCGTATCACAAATAACAACAATAATAATAATGATGAAAGTACCCCTTCAGAAAGGTTTTTTAGTTTAGTTTTGTTTTGTTTAAGATATGCTTTCACTAAATTGCTTAGGGCCCCTAAATTGCAAAGGTGGTCTCAAACTTGCAATCCTCCTGCCTCAGCCTCCAGAATCACTGGGATTACAGGTATACACCACCAGACCTGGTTTATTCAGAAAAGTTTTTTAAAAGTAAACTTTATTTTCACAGTAACACTAATCTCTTATTCTAAGAAACTGCACCTGCTATTAAATCGATTAGAGCTTTGCTATCACCTTGATATTTAATATTTAAAAAACCACGTAAAACAGGTCTCACAAATTGCTTGCTATGGTCTCTTTGTAAACTGCTAACTACGGCTGGGGAAAATATCATTTTGACTCTTACAGTTGAGATAATTTACTTAACATTTCCCCTCTTATTTTCAATGGTTTGTGTTTTCAGAACTGAGGATGGGATGAAGTATAGCGTGAAGAATAAGCCCATCCAACAGAATTATCATTCAGGTCCCAACTTAATACTACCAACCTTATCAGATGCTGTTCCCAGCACAACACCTTCTTTTCTTTCCCTGATAGCATTTAGCATTATCCAGAATCATTTTATCAGCGTGCTGGTTCATTACTGTCTGCCCTGTTCATCAGAATAAGAAAGTGGACCTTCTTTCTGCGCCACGTGCACAGCTGCACTCCCAAAATCTCAGCACACTGCCTGGCACTAACAGCCGTCCAGTAAGCATCGAATAAAACGGAGACCGGTTGGAATGCCGTCCCCTCTCTTCTGCTCAAACTCCTCCCATCCCTTCACAAACTCAGTTCTTAGGAACAGCCCTCTTATTGCACTAAGATGCCTACACTCGGGGTGAATCCCGGGGTTTCCTCTTATTCTGTACTGAGGCACCAATGTCGGGGCAGGCACGAAGAAGGCACTTGATGCCGATCGTGACTGAATGACACCAAGAGCTGGGCACGTGCGGGTGACACAAGCGCAGTGGAGCCGCTCGCAAGCTACCCCAGGGCAGCCGAGCCGCCGGGCTGTGCAGCCCTCCCCTGCAGACTCTGACCGCCCTCACGGCCACAACGTGCAAGGCAGCTTCAAGGCTGCCACGTCGCCCTTTTGGAGTGCGTCCCAGCCTGCGAGGAAAGGCGCGGAGCCCAGGGTACCGGGCGGACACTCACTGTAGGTCCGTCCCAAAGCTTTGAAGAGCAGATCGCGCTTCACGCTGACAGTCGGCATGGCGAGTCGGGATCACTGCGCCTGCGCGCGGAGCGGGCCGAGGCTCGGCGACCCAGGAGCGTAGGACCCGGCGCCTCTCATGCAGGCTGTCATAAAAATAGCCAGTCTACAGTCAACAATTTTTTCCTTCCTTTTCCAACACGAACAGAATAAAATTGCCACTATTAATACGATTAAATCTACCTCTTGTGTTTAATGCGTTAGATCCTTGGTAAGGCGACATAATTGGCTAGAGTTGGCTAGGATTTGACAGGCTATAGAGTGGACAGACCTCAAGGTCCCGGATCTAACGCGCTAGGACGTGGGACGCCAAATTAAGTGGGCGGGACGAAAGAGGGGCGGAGAGAGAGAGGCGGGGAGAGAGGGGGCGGATGTCGAGAGGGTTGGGTTCTACAGATGCGGAAACTTGTCCCGAGGGATTGAGAGGAGGGTGCGCGGATCCAAGGCTTCCCCGAGGGAAGGATGTGCAAATACAAGGTTTTGTTTTTTTTTTGTTTTTTTTTTTTTTTTTTTATGCGGAGGCGGGGGATGTTGTTAACACATGTTGTTAATTTTATTTATTTTTTCATCTCTTTGGAGCCCTTACAAGTGAAGTACCTGAGCTTTGAACCTCACCGAGGCCTTATGTCAAGGTGTTGTTAGAGACCTCTTCTTAGGAGAGGAAATGCGCTTCCTATTAATAGCTATTAATCTGCTCTCAGTTGCTGTGCTCAGCCCACTACCCGCAATAGATTTCCTCCTTGAAACAACCCTGAGTGTAATCGAAGGAATACAAAGATGTCGGGCTCTAATCCCAGGAGCCTGTAAATGTTACTTTATATGGGATCGGGCCTCTACAGATGAAGAATTTTGAGATGGAGAGATTTTCCTAGGTTATCAACATGGGCTATAAATGTAATCACATGTACCCTTTTAAGAGGGAGGCAGAGATTGGAGTGTGGCAGCCCCAAACCAAGGATACCAGCAGCCACCAGAAAGAGGAAGAGGCAAGGAGGGATTCTTCCCTAGCCTATGGAGCAGCCCTATAAACACTTGGATTGTGAGCCAGTGAAACTGCTTTTGGGTTTGGGGCCTCCAGGACAATGAATGAATAAAATTCTGTTTTAGGTCAACAAGTTTGTGGTAATTTGTTTCAGCAGTCCTGAGAAACTAACACACTCAGGCAGGTTCCATTATTGTCCCTATTTTATAGATAATGAAAGTAAGACACAAACTGTCTCAGTCACCCAACTTGGGAGGCCCCCAGTTCCTCAGGGGAGCCCTGCCCTTATCCTTTTGGTGAAGTACAGTGAAGGCACTTCACTTGAGGGGACAAAAGCTGGGCAGGAGTTGGGCTACCCTGTTAATCAAGCAGTCTTTGACTATATTAGTTTCTCTTCATGGCCACAGGAAGTCCTCAGTGAAAAACATAATAGCTTGGCAACATCCCATAATGCCATTACAACTTTCTACCCCAAATTGGTGCTTAGTACTCAATGAATAAAAGACTTCCTGAATTAGTGTGTGCTGATTGCTGTCTTCTGGGCACTCCAAAGTGTTCTGAGACCTCTGAACTTCAGTGTCCTCTATAAAATAGAGGTAGTCACACTTTTGAGAATTATTATAAGATTTAGAAATAATTCTTATAAATACTTTGTATAAGCCTGGGGTATAGTCCAGAGATAGAGTGTCTGCCTGGTATGCCTGAGGCCCTGGGTTCCATCCCCAGTACTGCAAATAACAAAAACAAGACTAGCATAGTTCTCATCAAGTCATTGGTCCTGGAAATAGGTCAGTTGTCCTACTCATTTAGTCAGTTTCCTACTAGTCTCAGATCACCTGGGGACATTCTGTTCCCATCTTCCACATCCCCCAATACATCTATTCTGGCTTTTATCATTGCACACATTGTAGGTACTCTGCACCTTCTCTTTGTCTAGCTAAACTGTTAGAAGATTCCAATGGAAAAGAGAAAACTAAGCTATGAGTTCTCATACATAACATTAGCTGACTAATAGATAAATCATTATAGCATTATTTGGAAGAGAGTTTGTGACTATTTTGTCATGTTAATTTTTTAGATGGAATTCTGAATTTTTTCAAGTTCTAAAATACATTCTTTTAATATATTATTAAGAATCAAACATCATTCACAGATTCTTTTAGGAATTTTTCTCTCTGTCAGGTCAGGATTTAAGCAGTGCATGGGAGGTAGCAGGACACTTAGCAACCCACTGCAAGCAAAGAGAGAGGGGCATCAAGCTGCCTACGTGCCCAAGAACAACCAATCAGACACCTGCAGATAGACCTCAGTGGGTCTTGCAACTGCACTAATCTCCAGCCAACCCCAGGGAGACCCTAAACCCTCAAGCCTTCCCCCACCTATTCCGTCCTATAAAGACCCTGGGCAGCCGGGTCCACATGCAATTTTCTCTGGCTCTCCACCCTGATCTTTACCCCAGAGGGCTGGGAATTTCGCCGGAGAGCCAAATTTCAAGAAAGCTCGCTTAGGCCTCTTTTCTCCGACTTCTGTTTGGCCACCCACCCTCAAGCTTACACTATCCAAGAACCATAGCTCCATGCATGTTTTTTCATTCTTATTTCTTTTTCTCATGCAAGTTGTTGAACACCCTAGGTTTTTGGACCATCAGTTCTCTCTGCCTAAAATTTCCTGCATCCAGACTCCATAGGGCTACATGCCTTAGCTCCTTCGAGTATTCTCAAAAGTCTAATCCCTGCCCCTGCTATTCGTTATAGTTATTAGGTATAAATGTCTCTCCCTGCTAAAACATACATTCCACAACAGCAGAGATTCTTGTGTTTTGTTCAGTAATACATGGCAAGAACCTCAAGCACACAGTAGTCCCTTCTCTCAATATTTGAAGTTTTCTTTTAATGATAAGAATACTTGATATGTTTTCTTTTTGTAAATATTTAATTCAGTAGGAAAAAACAGGTAAAGGAAGTGAAAAGCAAATCGTTAACTATAAACAAAATGTGAAGAGGAAATGCAATTTAAAACCACAATGAAAGCAGAGATATTTTCCCCAAGGAGATTATCAGAAATTAAATAAACCACATCACCCCATGCTGGCAAGTATTTAGAAAGTCAGCACTCTTATACACTCCTGTAGAGAATACAAATAGCAATTTGACAATATGAATTAACACTTTAACCTATTCTCCTTGATCCTGAAATACCACTCTTGGAATAATTTCTAAGGAAATAATCAGACAAATATCCTTCTTTTCAATATAGAAATTATTGAAATAATCTAAATAGTCAACAATATTGTTTGAATAAAGTATTATACCTCTGTGCAATGGAATATTATGCAAAGATTAAAAATAATGTAGGATTAGGGATGTGCAAGGCTCTGGACTCATCTTCATGCACCACAAATAGCAATGACAACAATAATACTGTTTTGTGTGCGTATATATGTATTTCTTGTTGTTTGTACCTTATTTATTATTTATTTACTTTTGTAGTGCTGGGGATCAAACCCAGGCCCTCATGCATGTCAGGCAAACACTCTACCACTAAGTCACGTTCCCATCATCATTTTTAAAAATTCATACGTGGCCAGGGATGATGTGCTTGCCTGTAATCCCAGCCACTCAGGGCAGTAGGATTTTAAGTTAGAGATCAGCTTGGGCAATTTACTGAGACTGTGTCTCAAAAAGTTGGGAATGTAGCTCAGTGGTAAAATGGATTAGATCCTCAGTACCATAACAAATAAATATATAGGCGTAAATGTGTGTGACTGAACAAAAATAAAACAGCTGGGCCTGGGGATGTAGCTCAGTGGTAGAGCACTTGCCTAGCATGGGCAAAGTCCTGGGTTCAATCTCTAGTCCTACAAAAATAAAAATTAAAAAAAAAGCTGGCACAATAAACGTCAAAGTATTATTATTAACAGCTATCTCTGGGTGCTGAGACTTCTTCATTGTGTCCTTTATAGTCTACAACATTGCAATTAATGGTTTTTGCTTTTATTATTTACTTCTTTTCGATGCCTGATCAGACACTGATAGCAACCTAGTTCTCTCACTGCCAAGAAACCACATAGGATCAGAGTCTGGATAATGTAAGCGCAAAAGGACGGTAAGCAGACCTCAACGGATTCAGAGAAGCCTTTGTTCTTTGAAGACTTCTTCCGAATGGGGAAAATGTCCCCCAGTTACAGAGGGAATTTTGGTTTTAAGGGCACAATGATGTAATCATTGGGAAGCTGTGTACATGCAGTTTTGACTGTCAGGAGCTAGTTGAACAGATTAACACTTTAATTTAGGAGGGTAGTTGTCAAAAGGTTGAAACTCATTGTTGCCTGGGGAGATAAGAGTTCAGACTCCCAGGGATGCGTACTCAAATCTTGCCCATTGGTATTTGCTGTGCTTCCACTTAGGACTAATTAGCCATGGGGAAGGTCATGGTTTAGGGTCCAGCATTCAGTATCACTCCTTTCCCCCAGGGCCCATTGTTCCTTGGCTGGTTTCCCCTCCCTCCTGAGCCACACCTCTCTCCATTTTTCTTTGGGGGCTTTGTTGCAGGAATATTATTTTCCATAACCCTTCAGATAAGATGACTGTTTTTGACTACAAAATATGTAATGTTCACACAGAAAGTAGCTGAGATGATTGTGTCTCTTTCCTGTACTGCCTGTGGTTTGGGTAGTAATGAGGAAAGAGATGCTGTCAGGTATAAAATTATTTGTACATAGAACCTACCTAAAATGTAGCACAGTTCTAGATGACATTTTACTTTATTTATTTTTGATACTGGGGATTAAATTCAGGGGTACTTCACCACTGAGCTCCATCCCTAGTCCTTTTTTTTTTTTTTTTTTTTTTAAGACAGCATTTCTCTTAGTTGCCTAGGGTGTCCCTAAATTGCTGAGGTTGGCCTAAGACTTGCAATTCTCCTACCTCATCTTCCAGAGTGGTTGGGATTATGGGCATGTACCACTGCATCTGGCTTGGATGAGATTTTAAACTAGAGCAGCAGGTACTTTAAAGTGACCCACTGGTACTGTTCCATGCTTTGCTCACCAAAAACATTGTCCACTGCCCACCTTAGTTTCCCCATTCATAAAATGGAGATAGCACTTCATCAGGTAGTTGTGAGGATAAAATATGTACAAACAATTTGAAACATGCAAAGTGTATTTGAACACTAAATATTTACACTGAAGGTAACAACCCAAGTGATCAAGACTACAAACTGTCTTTGGTATTAAACCTAGTAAAACTGGCCATCTCCCAGGTCTATCAATTCAGGTGATAGATCATAAAATTTGACTGTGGGGCTGGGCAGTGCATGCCTGTAATCCCAGCAGCTCAAGAGGCTGAGGCAGGAGGATGGAGAGTTCGAAACCAGACTCAGCAATTTAGCAAGGCCTTAAGCAACTCAGTGAGACAGGGTCTTTAATTAAATATATAAAAAAGAGCTAGGGATGTGGCTCAGTGGTTAAGTACCCCTGGGTTTAATCCCTGGTACCAAAAAAACAAAACAAAACATAAAATTCACCTTAAACTGGTCTTGTTTTCACTTACTGTGTATCCCAGACTGGTTCTGTTCTAACCAAAACCTTACACGCCTTTTCTATAAATTTCCAGGGACACTCTAATCTCTCAGTAGATTATCATGAGACTTTTAGAACAGGACCACCATCCATTTGTCTTCTTGAGTTTCTATTGATGGTTCCATCTGGAACTAAGAAGGTCTGCTAGAGCTACCAAAAATTGGGTGGATCAGTACCAATCCCCAACTGTCAAAACAATGGTAGTTTCAAATTGTATTTAAAAGTAAGCTCATTCTGCATTTTCTATTGTTGGTCACTCCCTCATTCTTGAAATTCTCCTTTGTTTTTCTGACTCCAGACTCCTTGGATTTTTCTACTATCACTACCTGAGAGGCAAGGCAATATAGTGTTGAGTTCAATAAGTTAGTCACCAATTAGAATCCTGGTTCTACTATTCCTAACTGAGACTTTGGACCAATTACTGAATACTGACCAGCCTTAGTTCCTTACCTGTGGGATGATGATCATAAAAATTCCTCCCTCATAGATATACTATAGGATGGTTGTATGAAGTTTAAGAGAAATTAATTGTGCTAGGGTTTGGCACACCATAAACACTTGATAAATACTTGCTTACCACCCTTTCTCCTCCTCCACTATACTTTCCCTCTCTTCAGAGTGGGATGCTCTCCAGAGCTATATGCTTAGTGATATTCTCCTTGAATGTTCTTCTCAGCTTCTGCTACCACTTAAACATGGATATTTCCCATTCTGATTTTCAGCCTGTACTTCTCTTTTGTGACTATTCCTTACCAACAGATGGTCAGAAGCTGGTAAGGAATAGTCACAAAAGAGAAGTACAGGCTGAATGTCATATTCCGCCTGTCAAAAACAGAACTTTTCCCCTTATCCCTCAGACTTGTTCCTTCCCATGTATTCTTATCCTATTCAATGTCACCACCATTCCCTGAGTTACCTAAGTTAGAAGTACTGAAGTTATTAACCTAACTCCTCTTCCCTCATTTTCTAATTTCTAATTTCTAATTGTTTTTTTTTTAATTTAATTTAATTTTTAAAAAATTTTTTTCATACATGAATATAGTCTAATTGGTTACCTGGATTTCAGACTTAGAAACTGGAAGTCCTTATATTTAACATAATGGTGGAATCTTTAAGACCAAGTGAAGATCATTGGCAGCCAATGAAGAAAACTAATTTTTGAGCTGGGGAGTAGCTCAATAATAGATCTCTTGTCTACCCTATGCAAGGCCCTGGGTCATACCCCATCATAACCAAAAACAAAACAAAACCAAATACCCAGAGCAACAACAACAAAAAACCCAACAGAACTAATCTGTAACTGGAGGAAATGACTCCTAGAGCAAGAAAGAAGATTGTGAAAAGACCTAAAAGCATTTAAATCGCTGGTTGTTTTTAAGAACAAAGTATGAAACTTGTTTTTCAACAGAAAAAAAGTTTACAATGATTAAAATTTAGAATGTGAGAACTGGAAGGTTACAATTGACACTCCAGAAATATGCAGGTGACCTATAATGTGGGGTCCAAACCATATTTAGAAGTTCATATCTTGAGAGCAATGGGAATAAATTGAATTTCAATAAATGAAATTCAAGAGTTTCAATAAATGATATTGAGTAATTTGGTATTTTGAAAAGATGGTGTTGAGTATTGTATTTTGTCAGCTTCCCGTCACTGTAACAAAATACTTGACATAGGTTACTTATGAAATAAAGACTGGTTTATGTTGGCTCATGGTTCTAAAGGTTCAAGTCCAAGATTGAGCAGTCCCATTTATTTGGTTCTCTGGTAAGGATGGGAGCCCCACCTCACCTGAGATAAGGCTCTGCCTCCCACCCTGCTGTTTGTTAGAATGGCTCCAAAATAAGTCAGACTTTAACTCATTTAAAATTCTGCTCAAAAGTTTGATGTTTGTTGTAAAGATTACTGTGATCTCAAACAGGGGATATAATAAGTAACTCAGCCAAAATTCAAGATCACTATTACACAAACTAAAGGTTTTACTGTTGTTGATTCCATTTTGTATTTTCCTTGTAAACTCTATAACCCTTGCCTGATTGATGTTTTGCAAAGTACTACTTCAAGAGCAAACAACGTAAATTAACTTGAAATAGTAAGCCGTCGCCTATAGGACAGATAATATACACCCCAATTAGATAAAAGGGGGTGAATAACTATAAAATTATAGACATTGAAGTTAAAGTCCAGTACTCTTACTTTATGACTGGTGAAACTGGCTTGCTGAATGTTTAAGATCAAACTTAGAAATTGAGACTTTAAAAAGGGAGCCAAGAAAAACCAGTATTTGGCTCTTGTCTCAGACTCAGCCTGAATCCAGGGAAAAAACGAACTTCCCTATGGAGTTTTGCAACTCCGGGCCACACGACCTCCTGATCAGGGAGATTGAGGAGACCACCGGCGGATGAAAAGTCGCTCAGTGCACCTCCTGCAGAAGAGGGCCAT
This sequence comes from Sciurus carolinensis, assembly GCF_902686445.1. Classification (NCBI taxonomy): domain Eukaryota; kingdom Metazoa; phylum Chordata; class Mammalia; order Rodentia; family Sciuridae; genus Sciurus; species Sciurus carolinensis. The sequence goes on from NC_062215.1 coordinate 167,885,840, forward strand.
TGAAAAAGGGAGACATCCCTGATGCTTCCCAGGGAAGCCACCTCATCAAGGAGACCCTACCTAGCGAATAGCACTAAAGGAGCTAAGAAGCTGCTCTTAAGTTCCCTAAGAGTGACCCCTGTGGGAACTTAACTGACTCTTAACAGACAGGAACAGGTCAATTTGACTGGCTTGGTCTTAAACACCTAGCAAAACAGTTAAAACCAAAATATAGCCATTCTTGGGCATTTAAAAGAAACAATAGTTAATTGTATCTTAAGATATACACATGTGTTAACTCTTTAGAATAAGTAAAGACTGGAAGTTACAAGAGAGAGATTCTTAGGCAAATGTACCTGATAACTATCAAGAGAAACTTCCAGAGTCAGAAATTTTTAGTCAGCTTAAGGCTACAGATCCTCCTAAGCTACACAGGTAGACTTAATCTATGTTTGCTAATGTTATTATCTAGCCCTAAGTCACAGAAATATAGAGATCTCTACTAAACACAGGTTATACCAACAAGAGGATATTTTACAGAACTCGGATGACATCAACTATATTTTCTGGTGACATTGATGACATTAAGAATTAAATATTGTGTTTACATTCCTGATAACTCTGACAGTGTTAAAGTTCCCAAAGAAAGGCCTTGTCCTCTCCAACCTTTGTTAGGCCTTGTTATGGGAACAACTCAGTTCTTCCAATTCCTGGTGAGAAATTGACTTCTGTCATCTTCACAATATTCATTGGCATGTTCCAGATGCTGCAACATTTATTCTGTATTAATCTCATTTCGGTACTCATGTCTTTTTGTTTCTCTTTCATAGAAGCACCCACCCCAGATGACTTTACAAGGGGCTGTTTTCTCACCAGTGGTGGTTGGACTCTCCCTAGCCTCCTCACTTGCATCCTCCGGGTTGGGGGCAAGAGGACTTGGTTATGCAGTCACTGCCATCCAAAAGCTAGAACAGCAACTCCAGAAGGCAGGAGAGGCATCTGCCGCCCATGGCATCTTTACAAAGATGAGTGACATTTATTGCCCAAGTTTCCTTGCAGAACCATCGAGCACTAGATCTGACGACAGACAAAGGGGGAACACGCCTCTTCCTAAGAGAAGAATGTTGTTATTACATCAGTGAAACCAATTTGACAGAAAAATGTCAAAATTCTCAGACGTATGAATGAAAGGCTGAAGCAACGAGAATCAAATGACCCTTGGCCAGGATGGCTAAATTCCACTCTTGTCACCTGGCTGACCCTATCCTTACTCCCATATTAATAGGATTCCTACTAATGATTGCTCCTTGTCTTCTCAGGCTTGCCCAGAACTGCATGAGTGAGGTTGCCAGGTTGACATACAACCAAATGCTCCTGCACCCTTATAGCCGCCTCCCCACCGACCTAGAACCCAAACCTTTTTCTCCCCACGATGCCCCCCTAACATGCAAAAAGTAGCCAGATGGACTCCAGCACCCTATATCACCAAAAAGGTCAAAATGTTAGGTCGGATTTGAGTGACTGCAGGGGAGGGAGCAGGACAACTGGCGACCCACTGCAAGCGAAGAGCAAGGCAGCGGGCAGCGGGCCAGAGCAACCAATCAAACGCGGACAGATAAACCCCACGGACCCTGACGTCCACCTATCACTCAGCAGGATCCCCAGCCTATTCCAGCCCATAAATAAAGACCCTGGGCAGCCGGGGCCACCTGCGATTTTCTCTGGTTCTCCACCCTGACCTGTACCCTGGAGGGCTGGGAATTTCGCCCAAGAGCCAAATTTCAATAAAGCTTGGTTCCCGCTTTTGTCCACTCCTGTTTGGCCACCTGCCCTCGAGCTTACAATAAGGACTCTGCTCCTGTGATCCCATCACCTCCCAAATATCTCACTTCTTAATACCATAACCTTGGTGGCTTGATTTCTATACAAGGGGTCACAAACGTTCAGACAATAGTGTGGAACTTCTTAGAAGTTAGAACTAAATGCTGGCAGCTGCTTTGCTACATGGCCAAGGACACTGCTGATTGAGTTGCTGACAGCCTCATAAGAGCCTACCCTGAACTAAGGTCAGTTGCACTAGACCAAGTCTCTTCTTGTTCCTGCTTTGATTGAGTTGCTGTGCCTCACATGGGTTCACAGGCCAAATGAAAATGTAGGTGGGGTCATGAGAATAGAGTGATTACCATAATAACTTCTAAGAGCATTCGCTCATAGTGTTATTGAAAAGATAGAAAAAGCTTGCACCTGTGTAAATATGAGACTCTTCCCAAACTGCCCTCAACCCCTCATAAAAGCCACAAAGAATTTTCATCTCATCTCTTATCTTATCTGTAAAGGCCAGGTGGCTGACCCAAAAAGCAAACTTAAAGATAATGACAACCCTCCTCTCGGAGGTCAGGGAGACCCAGAACTTAAACTAACATGCTTTGTATACAATTTTATATGTTAACCAATTAAAAGAACACTGTAAAACTGCCTGCCTTTCATTATAAAAACCCTGCTAAACAAGGGCTCGGGGCCTCTTAGCATCACCGGTTACCGAGTGCGTGGAGGACCAGGCTCGAACTTGCTAATAAGTGACTCTTTGTTGCTTGCATTGATCGTGGTCTCTGGTAGTCTTTGTGGGGTCTTGAGCCACTGGGCACAACATTATAACATACAATTTAAAAGAGCGGTTTGGGAAGTGCATATTTTGTACAGCAAACATCATATGTTAGCATTAATAAATTAATGGAAACATAACAACTGAAGCTAGATGTATTGAATGTGCAAAGGAGAACAAGAGAGAGAAGGGAAGGTCAGATGGTGCATAGGATCTGAGACTTTGTGAGTATCTAAAAGCAACAAGAAAGTATGGAGGGAAGAGCATCTTGGACCATGATCATGGTGACCACAAAGCCTATCTCAAGACTCCTGCAAATCTACCAAGAACAAACATGCCTACACCCTGTCAGAATGATAAAACACTTTAAAGGAGACAATAAGAAAAAAGAGGGGGACAGAGAAAATTTCTTGAACTTTGTCTAAAACAGAACTTCTTGAAGGACATTCTGCTGAAGCTACCAAGGTGAGGTCTTTCTAGCTGACTTTAATAAGACCTGGTCATTCTCAATGAGTTATGGCTTCTCTCTCTGAGAGGAGAGAATATTTACTTTCATGATTAATGTATTTCATGAAAATCAGAACAGTGACTATCCCTACTAAGGACTCTCAGTCTAGGAAGAATACAGTTTCACCAGTTTTTAACCTAGCACTAGGAACATTTTAACTACAAGTGCAATGTCATGCTTTAGAAAAACATCGGCACCTTCTTGATACAATGCACAGGAAAAAATAAACAAGGAAGTAAACTTTATTTATTTCCAAAAGAAGACTTTCACAATCTGTGAGGCAATTTGAACTGTCACCTTCTTATTTCTTAAGAGGGGGCAAGTAGAAGAGGAATGATATTTACTCAGTGGAATCTCAGAATCTTTTTTTTTTTTTCAGTACTAGCAATTGATACTCTACCATTGAGCTACATTCCCAGCCCTTTTTATTTTGAGACAAGTTCTTGCTAAGTTGCTGAGGACCTTGCTAAGTTGCTGAGGCTGATGATAAACTTGTAATCCTCCTGTCTGAGCCTCCTGGGTCACTAGAATTCTGGGCATGCCCCACTGTGCCCTGCAATCTCAGGATCTTTAAGCATGATTGTGTTGGTTTTCAGCACACCCTCTCCCCTCTCCCAGATTCAACAGAGAAGTGTTGCTTAATACTTTCTATTTGTTGGTACTAGGAATTGAACCAAGGGGAGCTTTACCACTGAGCCACATCCATAACCCTATATATTTTTTGTTTTGGGGGATCTTGCTAAATTGCTTAGGACCTCGATAAGCTGCTGAGACTGACCTTGAACATGTACTCCTGGAGGCTGGGATTTCAGGCATGCACCACTGCACCAAGTTTGATACCCTTTTATTATATTATTGTAAATGTATGTACCTATTATTCACCATACCTGCCAGTGCCAAGCGCGTAGGAACAAAGCTAACCTTTGTGCCAGGTGTAATTTTCTTTGATTATTTGCTAAAATGTTGACTGATTGAATCACTAGTCCCAAGCCAAACTCACAAGTTTGGTCTTCAGCATTCTTCTACCCATGGTTTAATAACTCTGTTTAGCAACAGCCCCTTCTTCCTTACATTATTTGAGAAAAACCTTAGCTTCTTGCTTTGGTTTTAGGAACAAACGGATTAAAAACAAAAAATAGAAACTCGATTCTACTACTATTTACTATGTGAATAATTTGACTCAATATGTATCCTGAAGAGTCCTTGTGGGATTTGAATCTCCATAGCAACACAAAGCTTGTAACAGAACCTGGGAGGTGGTTAGCTCTAAATAACGTTGATATTCATGGTTTCTAACTGCAACCCTAGTTTGGACTGTATTCTCCAAATATTGGGCTGCCCACAAAAACAAGATCAAGACCAAAGAAAGCAAAATAAGCAGTATTTTTCTAAGCTGGGTTTGCTCCACCTCACAGGTGCTAGACATGTCTATGACTGATGTCAATTTCATTTTGCTAAAAACACAGTCACCTTGGGAAGGAGGAAGATGCAGAGATGGGCAGGAGGAGTCAAGAGTCCCTGTCACTTTTCAACCAGAGCTGATTTGGATTGGTTTGTTGTCTTCATAAACTGGAGGTTTTTGAAGATTAAAAAATAATCCTCTGGGGGCTGGGGAGATAGCTCAGTTGTAGAGTGCTTGCCTTGTAAGCACAAGGCCATGGGTTCGATCCTCAGCACCCCCCAAAAAATAATAATCCTCTGAAAAAAATTGAAACCATTATCTTAAACCACAATGCTTTTTCTTATCTGTTTTATTTCTTAAAGTTAAAATTTGGTTGTTTACAAAGAGATTAACATTTACTCCTTGACAATAATTGGCTGGGTCATTTCAGGAAAATCACCCAACTTCTGTGTTCTTAGTTCCCTAGTCCATGAAATGTGTGGTTAGGAGAGATAATGTCTAAGATTCCTGTTTTCCTGTTATTTTTACTTCTGCAGACAGGAGACATGCAGATAGAAGAATTTTTTTGAGTACTTATAGTGTTGAAGCTTTCTCATCATGTCAGTCCAATAACCTGGTACAGGATATGTACACAGATAAATACATGTTGAATGTCAAAAGAATGAGTAAATGATTTAATTGCTCATGAAAATACTGATGGATAGTTGCACTGACTGGATCCTCATGGGTCCATATTTTGCTTCCACGGTTGTGATGAGATATGAGGGCTCTTTTCTACCAGCTGAGGGTTCTGGGAAAGTGACAAAAGCCTTATTAAGCACACTCCAGGAGATTAGGATCCAGAGTTCTGGGTGTTTGCTCTTTGTATTTGCTGATACATCGTGAATCTAGTTGATCGACCAGTCCCACCATTTACATCGCCAGTGCACATCTCAGACCCACGTCTGTTCTCCCAGCTTCCGCGGGAGCTCAGGCCACCATCCTGCACACCCCTCCTCCAGGAGCCTCCCTAGGGCTCTTCCTGCTTCCATTCTAGTTACCTCCAATCTGTTCTAGCTGGAGCCCACATGCTTCTGTGAAAGCACACATTTGTACATATCTGTAGTTATTTCTCTTTCTCCCACTGCACTGTGAGCCCCTAGAGGACAGAGACCTCTCTTATTGTCCACTGTGGTCCTTTCCCACTCCCTACTCATAGCCTACCACATAGAAGCCTTCCTATAAGTAGTAAATAAGTGCATGTAAATTTTCAAAAACACAGAGACCACATCTTGGGTCACTTTTATGTCATTAACACCAAGGACCATGCCCAAGCAAGCAGGTACCCCACAAATGTTTGCTCTATGTTTGATTCCTTCCATGAAGGGATGACTCATATTTCCAGGTTTTAGAAAAACTGCATTTGAACCTTCCCTACTCTGCCTCTTGTCATATGCATGACTTTTGAGTCCAGCTTTCCTTAGCTGCAAAACTGAAGCTAATGCTTGTTTTGTAGAGTTGCTGGAGAATGTGGTCATGCTTGGGAAGGGATCTGTACGGTGTCTGACATAGTACCCCAACCTAACACTGAGGGAAGATTCAGAGAGGTAATCTGAGAAGACAGTGACTCTTTTTTAAATTTGTTCCAATTAGTTCCAATGACAGCAGAATGCATTTCAACTCATTGTACACAAATAGAACACAACTTTTCATTTTTCTGGTTGTACACGATACATAGTCATAATACATTCATGTAATTTTATACGTACATTGGGTAATAATATCCGCCTTATTCCATCCCCATTCCCTCTCCCCTCCCCTAATGGCCCTCTGCCCAATCTAAAGTTCCTCCATTCTTCCCTTGTCCCTTCCCCCCATTATGGATCAACATCCACATATAAAAGAAAACATTTGGCCTTTGGTGTTTTGGGATTGGCTTATTTCACTTAGCATGATAGTCTCTAGTTCCATTCATTTACCTGCAAATGCCATAATTTCATTCTTCTTTAAGGTTGAGTAATATTCCATTGTGTGTATATACCACAGTTTCTCTATCCATTCATCCATTGAAGGGGATCTAGGTTGGTTCCACAGTTTAGCTATTGTGAATTGAGCTGCTATAAACTTTGATGTAGTTGCATCACTGTAACATGCTGATTTTAAGTCCCCTGGGTATAGACCGGGGTGTGGGATAACTGGGTCAAACGGTGGTTGCATTCCAAGTGTTCTAAAGAATCTCCATACTGCTTTCCAGAGTGGTTGCACCAATTTGCAGTCCCACCAGCAATGTATGAGTGTTCCTTTCCCTCCACATCCTTGCCAAAACTTACTATTGCTAGTATTCTTGATAATTGCCATTCTGACTAGAGTGAGATGAAATCTTAAGAGTAGTTTTGATTTGCATTTCTCTAATTAGAGATGTTGAACATTTTTCATGTATTTGTTGATCGATTTTATATCTTCTTGAAGTGTCTGTTCAGTTCCTTAGTCCATGTATTGATTGGGTTATTTGGTTTTTTGGTGTTAAGTTTTTTGAATTCTTTATGTATCCTGGAGATTAGTACTCTATCAGATGTGTGTGTGGTAAAGATTTTGTCCCATTCTGTAGGCTCTCTCTTCATGTTACTGGTTGTTTCCTTTGCTGAGAAGAAGCTTTTTAGCTTGAATCCATCCCATTTATTGATTCTTGATTTTAAAGAAAGTGACTCTTTAAGGAAAAAAATTCCCAAACTTAAGATTTGTATATAAAAGTTACAAACACCCCCAACCTGGTTTTTGGAGGACCTTTGCAAAAGTTAGTACGTTAACATAATACCTTGTTAAACCTCAAGTTAAGGGAACTTCTTCAGACACTTCTCTAAAACTCCAGTCTAGGCTCCTAGAATCTTCTGGTCAACCACAGTAGAGTCATGCTTATACTTACACATCCAGTTGTATAGTTATTTTACTTATATCTGTCTTTCCCTTTGCCTTTGTTAGGTAGTAGTTAGTAATGAGCAGTGAAATGTGAACCAATAACATAGCAGGGTCCCAGGGGTTCTTTGAGCTGCCTTTAGTGAACAATGAAGCAATCTGTAGGACAACAGCAGGTGCATTAACCCTGAGAATAAACAGTTGGAAACAAAGGACCTCAATCAAGAAAGAGAAATCAATGGGGCTAACACCTGGCAGGGTCTACTGAGGTTACTGTCAAGTTAGGATTTATGGTCATCGGTTTCTCAATGTATTTCAGACGGGAAATTTCATTAACCATGTAGGTACACTAAGATGAAATCTGCCTGGTCATTGATCCCAGCACCCACATCCACATAGAACTGATTTGCAGATGGAGCCTGCTCCCATCTCCAGTAGGATGGTTGCCATGACAGATCCACAGAGGACCAAGTAGAGTCAAAAACTCCCCTTGCCAGATGTGAAGGAGGAGACAGACATCTGATTGGTGAAGACTGCAGAAGGTGGACCTGGTTTTCCTGGTGAACATTCAACATTAACTTTGGAAACAGCATTGTTTCCTTTGTTGTTCTCTGCTTAGAGACAAACCACTCTTTCTCTCCAGAGTGCTTTTTGCTTGAATCTTACCTTACTTTCCCCTATAATAGAGTTCTCTTACTAGTGTTTTGGTCTGTCTTTAAATTTTCTTTCATTGGAACACAAAAACTGAGATTTGGACTTCAGTTTCCCACTCTCCCGTGACATGCTAACACAATACCTTGTTAAACCTCAAGGTAAGGGAACTTTAGGCACTTCTCTAACCCTCCAGTCTAGGCTTCTAGAATCTTCTAGTCAACCATGGTAGGGTCATGCTTATACTTACACATCCAGTTATATAGTTACTTTACTTATGTCTGTCTTTCCCCATGAGACATACTTGAGAAAAATTGACTCTGTGATCTGAAATTCTTTGAAGAAGCCACAATTATGTTAAAATTCTGCAGACTGCTTGACCTGGCTGTGGGGATTGTAGAAAGATGGAAGGTTTGTAGATCCAAAGCCAAAATTATCTTGGGCTATTTTAGACCCTTTAATACCCATTTACCTTAACTTTTGTATCTGACCTAACATTCTAGTAACTAATAGATAAACTTCCAGATAAACTTTTCAGAATATATCACTAAGTTTAGCAGACATCTTTATTCAACCCTAAAGCTAAGAATGCTAGAAGGTAACATTTGAAACCTTCAGGAAAGCCCTCTCTGCTTTGCTGAAGCCACTGCCTATTTGATTTCTCCACCAGTATAACAGGTAACGTATTTATGACTTTGTTTTGTTCTGTGACTCTAAAAGTTCATGTAACCTCTTCCACCATAGCACATGTCACTTGGGTAACTTGAATCCCTGTGTTCCAAGGCCATGGTCATTCATATTTGGCCTTGGTAGATTTAACAGAGTTGTTATTTTACGTGGGCGCTTGGTTATCCAGCATATCCCCAACACCCAGAATGGCTCCTGGCACGTGGTAATTTCACAGTAAATGCGAACTGAATGAATGAACACATGGAAAGAGTCCAGAACCTTTGCAGGGATCTGAGGACACAAAAGTGAGAAAGCAGCTCCTGTCCTTCCCCCACGGAGTTTGGGACTACGGTGGGGACACGGACCAATAAAACTTAAGACCCTCCACTTTCCCCAGCTTCCCTGCGATTCCTTGAGCTACCATTCATTCATCCCGGAGGAAGGGGTGGGTTTAAGGGCGGATGCTGAAGCAAGCGCTCGGGGGTCGATCAGCAGAACAATGGTCAGATGCGGGTGGAGCTGCTAGGTCCTCGCCAGGTCTGCAGGAGCCCGCGCTGCTGAGTTCGGCCCGCCAGCCTCTGTCCCCTCCTGCGGTCCCCTGTGCCTACTCGCGCTCTCACCGAGACGGGTGCGCGCCGGCCACTGCAGCGGCAGCGCTGCGGCTGCTTGGGCCCGAGCCTGCGGGGGCGCGAGTGATTGGCAGCCCCTAGCCTCAGCCCCGGTGCGTCCTCCAACCCAGGGCCAATATCTGTCCCCGCCCGCTCCTCTCCGCCCAGTTGGTGCCCCGTGCGAGGCCAGATCCCACCCCACACTTCCCGCCGGCGCCGGTGAGGTACCAGTGGCAGCGACAGGCGCGGTCCTCGCGGGAGAGGGAGCATGAAGATCGAGTTTGCGCCGCTCAACATCCCGCTGGCGCGGCGCCTGCAGACCGCGGCGGCGCTGCAGTGGGTGGTCAGCTTCCTGCTGCTGGGTAAGACGACCCGGTGCTCTGCGCCGCGGTGCCTGGGCGCGTCACCTCACCCCAGGCAGTCCCCATCCGAGCCCTTGCTTCGAACTTTCCCACTCTGCTTGCCTGTCCCCTCTGAGCAGGCAGGTCAGAAGGGGGCGTTGGGAGCTGATGTGGGTCTCTCCCTTGACTTCTTTCTCCAGGAGAACCTCGTAGGAAATAACTTGTTTACCAAAAAAAAAATTGTTTTTGAAGTGAGGTGTCTCATACCCTCATAGAATAAAAGTCATAGACTATAAATATACAGATGGGTGAATTTTTGCAATTATGTCCAGCCGAAAGTAGCCATGACCCATCAAGCTATAGAACATGGCACTTCAGCTCCTCAAAAGTTGGTAAACTCCTTCCTCGAACTGTCGATTCTTAAATGCGAAAATAATGCCTAGGCATTGAATCCTGTCTTCCCAACTTTAGGACAAATTAGCATTGTTAACTTTTCCGTGTTTATCATCTTCTGGGGACAGAAAGGTGCCTTTCTACGAGGAACTCACCACTTATTGGGTTGAGTTGTGTGGCTCCTCTCTGAAAATCATCTGACCCAGGAGTGTGTTCCAGGTGATTTCCCAAGTTAAGCCCACATATGCTGTTAAAGCTCACAAGCTAAACCCCTGGATGTCTCAGGGAGGCTTACCTGAGTGCTTCTTAATGTTTATTGTGCTCTTGGAGTAAAAGGGGGTGGGGTGGCAGCAAGAGGAATTATTGGGAACCCCCCCTCTATGCAAACTTAAACTCTTCTGAAAGCAGAAAATCTTCTGTGTGGTCTAAGATCATGACTTGCACACTATTGGGACTGAATAATAAGCTCATTGCATTATAGACTTTTACACTTTCGAAATTGCATTTACATTTTGAATGTCTGGATCAGTGATTCTCAACCCTGGCTGCTGGTGAGAATCACTGAAGGAGCTTCTGAAAATAGAGACAGACACTCAAGCTCCATCCCTAGAATTTCTAATTTATTCATTTCTAAACGAAGCTTGTGCATCAGGATTTAAAAACAAAACAAAACAAACAAACAAACAAAAACTCTCCAGGTGGCTCTGGTGTGCAGTGAGGGCTTATGAAAAAGGTAGTTTAAAACATTTACTCATTAGGCCCTTACAGGGCTGGTAGCATTATACTCCATTTAGCTCTGGCTCAAAGGACCAATGAGATAATAAGACAAACTTATTTAAGAAAACTTATTTAGTGCACAGTATGTACTTGGTGCTGTTTCAAGCACCTTCCACTATTATCCCTGTCATCCTCAAGGACAACCTATGAGGTAAGGACTATTCCTACTCTCATTGTACAGATGAGGGAATTAAGAGGTCAAGTAAATTGTTCAAGGTCAACAGTTAATAGCAGGTGGAAGAGCGGGATGTAAGAAAGTATTCTTCCCCAGGTCCCTGTTTCAGCCACTGTGTGCCTGCTTTCATGCAGTGACTTGACAGGGTAGCCTGACTTCCTAACTGATCATGCAGCAAATCTCTCAGAATTCACTGTCTTTCATGGTGCTTATCATTGATTGTGTTTTTATGTTGCTGATCGTATTTGTATGTCATTGATTGTGTTTGTCTGTGTGGTTCTGTGAGAAAGGTCTGTCTGGGCGTTCGAGTCTACAAGCTCAGGGAAGGAGCACCCAGCAGCAGAAGTTTTGCGAGAAGTTCTTGGTACGACTGTTTACACTGTTGCCCAGGATAGGAGTTACCCACACTGAGAGTTCTAACTCACATAATCCTCGTAGTGACCTTGTGAGGTAGGGACTACCCTTTCCTCAAGTTGCAAGGAAGAATCTAGAAGAGAAGTAGATCACACAAAGGCACAGGGCTCAGTAGTCAATGACTAAGCCACACATGCCGTATGTGACTAGATTAGTGACCAGAATGTGACAGGTGCTCAGGAAGCCATGCCAAATTTGAATCAAACTACAGTGGCTCTGCAGACAATTAGTTTAAATGTTTTCATATCATACATTTGACATTCGTATTACTAGGAACTTGTTATTTAGTATATTTTGGAAGTTGTATTATGGAATTCATCAGAAAAGTAGAGACAAGGACGTGAGTTCTAATAGACTCATTATCTTTGTTTATAATGACTTAATAATTTGCCCTATTTTATCTGTTCTTTTTCAAAATATTTAAGAATGTATTACATTGTGATTTTTTTAAATCTTAAACACTTTAGTATGTATAGTTGAAAAAGTATTTTATATGTAGCCATAATACTGTTGTCACATGTAGCATAGTTAATACTGTTGTCACATGGCTTAAAATCATCTAAGCCAAGTTCATATTCAGATATCCTATGTTGTGTCAAAATACATCTTTACTGGCAATTTGAACCTGGATCCAAACAAGACCCACCTGTTGCATTTGGTTTTATATCTCTTCATATAGAAAAGTGCTAATCCATTTGCTTCTTGTCAGGAATGCATTGAAGAAGTCAAGTCATGTATTCTGCAGAAAAATCACTTTGTGGATCTGTCTGATTGCTTCTTTGTAGTGTTAACTTGTTCCTCTGTCCCCCATATTTCTTTTAAAATGGAAGATGTAGCTGACAGAGAGGTATGTGTCTGTAATCCCATTGGCTTGGGAGGCTGAGTCAGGAGGATAGAGAGTTCAGAGCCAGCCTCTGCAAAATTGAGGCGCTGAGCCACTCAGTGAAACCCTGTCTCTAAATAAAATACAAAATAGGACTGGGGGTGTGTGGCTCAGTGGTCCAGTGCCCCTGAGTTTGAGCTCTGGTACCCTCCCCCACCAAAAAAAAAAAAAGGAAGATGGAGCTAAATGTTTGATTAGATTTAGATGAAACCCTTTTGGCAGGACTTCTAAGATGCTGCTGTGTGTTTCACATTCTGTCTCATCAGGATGCACATGGTGTCTGGGTGTCCCATTATTAGTGTTTGAGGTGGGTCAGTGGGTCCAGGAATGAATCGATTTGAGAGGTGATAATGCTGTGAAGGAACCCTCCCCACTGGCCGTTGACCTTTCCCTTAGTGACTTTCATGATCCTTGCTTGAATTGTTTTGATACTACAAAATGACAGTTTGCTTATCCTATCATTCTTTCTTCATCTATTAGCTAGAATTTCTGCAAGGATAATTTTTTTTTCCCTCCTCATATGGGCCCATTTGACTACTCTACATTTCAGTTCTTACAGGAAAGGAAAGATAAATGCCAACTTCTTTCCATTTAATTGTGAATTTCAAAGTAAGGTGCTGACAAAATAGTTATTTCCAGTCACAACAAGCAGTCTTTTATTAACTATGTATATTTAAGATTCTAGTTCAAATCCTTGAGTGCATCTTTCTTGCCACCATCAGAAAAGCAAATAGTTTTAAGCTGTTAGCACTTGGGATTTATTTTAAAGGAGTCAAATGTTTCATTTAGTCATGAAATCAGATACTGTTGCCTTGAGAGAAATGTTAAATACCTGTTATCCAATCTTAATATCCAAGAAATTGAAACATTGCTTATTAGTTTGTGAACCATTAAACCATTAAATTACAAAGTGGAAAACCGAAACATTTTTGTCCTTCTTCTACCTACAACCCCATGGCAAGTATTATTTTACTTATTTATTTTTTATTTTTACAGACTGCATTTTGATTCATTGTATACAAATGGGGTACATCTTTTCATTTCTACGGTTGTGCACACTTATTTGTTTTTTTAGAAAAAACTAAAACTCAAGAAGTTTAAGACCACATATAAGTGGTGAAACCAAGATCTTTTACTGAGTGGGCTTGCTTACTTATTTAAGCAGCTTTATTGAGATATAATTGACATACACATTGCACATATTTAAAGCATATAATTTGGTAAGAAATCATCACCACAATATCACCATCATCCTCCAGAGATTTCCATACCCTTCCTTCCTGGCCTCCATCCCAGGCAACCACTGATTTGCTTTCTGTCACTACAGATTAGTTTGCATTTATGGAGTTTTATGTAAAAGGAATCTCATAGGTTCATTTTTTTAATTGGACTTCTTTCAATTCAGCATGATGATTTTGACACTTGTCGCTGGCTCTTTGCGGTGCCAAATCTGCAGGTATTTGTCACCGCCTGCAGCAACAATTTGCGCAGGTCTTTATCGGTGGTGGACTGGAAACGAACTGCTTCTATCTTTCTTTTATTGGGCTGCTTTCTCGCTTATTCGCTTGTTGCCTTGTTCCCTGGGCTATTGAGGAAGAAAGGCTTTTCTGAGAGAGAGAGAGAGAGAGAGAGAGAGAGAGAGAGAGAGAGAGACTTTGCTTAAGAGAGAGAGACGACACTTTCAGAAATCTTATCTTCTTAGTTCTGCTGCTTCTTCTTAAAGGTGCATCCTGCATCCTGTGAACTAAGGATGTGTCTATCTGAGGTGCTTTAGTGATGTGTCCCGCATACTGCGATCTGTGATCTGCAACCTAAAGATGTGTTCTCAGTTCTCTGCTCTGCGATCTGCCTTCCGCCGCTGCCCCTACTCGCAGCTTCTATCTGCTTGCCGCCTTTTCTTCCTTTCTGCTAGTGGCTTCTACTCCGCTTCTTTCTGGTAGCTGCTATTCTTACTGTGGCGCCCCGCCCACCACCCGCCTATATTCCCTCCAGGAGGCGGAGGGCGGGGCCACACCAGTTGCCATCAGGCGAGGAGTCAGCTGCCCTATCACAGCAAGTGTCAAAACGAGCAGGCGCGCTGGGGAACACCTGTGCACACACTATGCGCGTGGACTTAACTGAATACGGCCAGTGATAAATCACCTGAGTGGCTTATGTCAATTAACCTCCTCACTGCCGATGTGATCAGGCGCCGTTCTAGCAGGCACAGCCCCCAACAGACACTCATTCTTGTTGCTGTGTATTTCAATAGCTCATTGCCTTTTGTTTCTAAATAGTACTATATTGAAGGGATATATTTGTATTTGTCCATTCATCTCTTGGTGAATATTTAGATTGCAGCTTTCATGAATTATACTGCTTGTGAATTGTACCACCATTGCCCCTGGCCCCTGGATTTTTAGTCTGCACCAGTGATTTATCTGGATGTCAGTACATGCTGTTTTGCTAACTATAGCTTTGTAATTTCTGAAATCAGGTGGTATTAATTCTCAGACATCTGTGCTTTTTTTCCAGAGTTGATTTGATTATTCTAGGGCCTTACAATTTCCATATGCATTTAGTATCATCTCAGTTTACACATACACACACAAAGTCTGCTAGCATTTTGATTAGAATTAAATTTTTGGTTGGGATCAGTCTATAGATTAATTTGAAAGAACTGACATCTCAATGATGTGACTTTTCTACTATATGGTTTTATTTATATTGAGTTTTCAAATTTCAGAGCACATTTAAGAACCTAGGGATTTTTGTCAAAGTGTACATTCACAGATGTTTTGATTCTGTGGAGCTCAGGGAGAGCCATTAATTTTTTAAACCTTTTAGTTTGAAATAATTTCAGAAATAATAATTACATGAAATAAAAAATGATATTAAGTTACAAAATTTCCCATAATGTTTAATCCAATTCCCTAAATGCTCACATTTTGCAATGTTGCCCTGTCCCCTGCTCTTGCTCTCTGTTCCTGTCTCTTATCCCTTTCCTCCTCTCCCCATATCCTTATTTTCTGAACTCTTTGGAGTAAATTGCAGATGTGGTTTCCCTTCCCTCTAAGTTCTTCAGTATGTATTTCCTAAAGTCAAGGACGTCCCTTACCTAGCCACAATACAAACAGCCTGATCAGGAAGGTAGTCCAGCTCCAGCCCTGACCTGCCTCGTTCATGTGCCAGCAGTTGCCCCACTAATGTCCTGTTACAGCAAAGGAATCCACTCGCTGTAGTCCGTCATCATGCCTTTCAGTCTCCCTTAATCTGGGTAATTTGGGGGGGCATTGTAACATTCCCTTGAGTTATAATAGCGTCCTAGACTTGGGTGCACTCTCATGTGCCCCTGTGTAGTGGACTGTGTCCATGGCTTTCAGGTGGTGGCTATACTTATTCCATCGTTAAGCTTGGAAGCTTTCTGAAATACTCAGACCATGGGACCAGTTTTAACTGTATCTTTGTTAGGATGTATGTGCCTTTTTTAAGGCAAAGAAGTGGGTTAAATGCTGGATTTGCTATAGAACAAGAGAAATGCTGTTCCCTCTAAGTAATGCTTTTTAAACATTGTGTGGATTAGGCCCACCTGTTAGGAAGATGATGCTACAGAATTCTGCAAAGGGATTTGAAGTCTGTCTTTTAGCGCCATCTGGGCAGACGCGGGGCTGGGTGCAGTGTGCACACCTGTAATTCTGCCTACCCAGGAGGCTGAGGAGGAGGCTTGTCTCAAAAAGGAGGTGGTGGGATGGTGGGTTGGTGGTACTGGGTATTTAGCTATTTGGTTCAGTGGTGAAGTGCCCCTGGATCAATCCCCAGTACCACTCCCTTATACACACACACACACACACACACACACACACACACATATAAAGAAAGAAAAAGCAACTCTAGAAGATAAATTCTCTTAAAATAAGAATCTTAAAAATCAGAAGAATGTTACATTTTTGTATTCAACAGATGGCATTACTTAGTGTTTTGGAGTATAATGCTTCTAGGAATAAGAATGAAAAGAAGTGCTAATGGGTTTTACTTGCTTCTGCATTCCATTTATTTTCTGTGTTTTATGTTAAATGATTAAAGGAACTGTAGGAACAATTTTAAAACTCCTTAGATGAGAATCGGAAGGATACCTATATGAATTACATATTTTATTATTATTATTGTTGTTGTTGATATTGGGCTTGAACCAGGGGTGCTTTACCACTGAGCTACATCCCTAATCCTTTTTATTTTTCATTTTGAGACAAGATTTTGCTAAATTGCTGAGGTTGATCTCTAACTTGAGACCTTTGAGCCTTAACCTTCCGACCCCTGGCCTTACAGGTGTTAAGTCACTGTGCCCAGCACCAGATAAATATTTTAAATTATTTCTTAATATTGGTCACTATTTAATGGAAACAAATGAACTTTTAACAGTTTTCATAATGCTTTTCTGATGCAGGCTGCTCATGGGAATTTAATATAATCATTTTAAAGATGTGAATATTCTTATATAAGTAGACTTGTTCTGCAAGGTTGGTCTGATTTTTTTTCTCTCTTTGTAGAATCATTTTATTTCTTTTTAAAAATAATTTTCTATAATAATAATAATAATAATAATAATAATAATAATTCATGCTATTAGATAAGTTGAAAAATATGTAAGAGTTTTTAAGTGAGACAGTTACAGGGTTGGGGCCTTCCAGGAAACTGAAGCAGCATGAAGGCCCCCCCTTCGAACCCCATTTCTTGAGATCAAATCAGAAATATTTCAGATATGTCTCTCAGAATAACAGGCATGAATTTATTGAAGGAATAGGAAAAGGGAAAGGGGACACTCTTCAAGGGAAAGAGTGGGTCCTCTCAGAGAGGAGAGGGATGGTGTGCCTCTCTACACTCCAGTTTTGTTAAGGATCCCAGAGAAGTTTCCAGAGAGTTCCACCCAGGTCCACCTCTTGACTTTTGACTGACAGCAAAATGACATCAGACTTTGAAATCCTCACTGTCATGACCACTCTAGATCACTTTGGTCCATGCTGTGAGTGGTTCTGATTAGATTCTTAACCATAAATTCTTGCAGATTTTATAGTTAAGAGGAATTATCCTTATTTCCCTGAGTTCCAGAATCTGGTCTGTGAAAAGGGTCACAAAAATCTCTCCCTTCAGGGTAACTTGGTCTCCTTTTATCAACATTATTTGGACCTGCATTTCTCTTGCAGATAACAGGTATCTTGCTGAGGAATGTGACATATTCTGTCACTTAAGCCAGGCAGGGCTGCAGGTAAATTGCTTCTTAGGAAAGAAAGCCTGTGGGGTCAGCATGGTGGGCTTAGTTTACAGAATTATTCCCTCAACCTCTTGTTCCCACCAGGCTCATCTCTCTGTCCCCTATCAAGACTAGAAAAATTTCATACTCTAGAACTAACCATAGTTAAAATTGTGGTATATTCCTTTCCTTCCATTTACCTATTTTTTTAAATTTTATTTTTATCCAAATAATGTGTGTATCTGAGAAGAAATCAGAGAACACACTGGGTTGACCCATATGAAACTGGTGTTTTAAAAAGTCTCAAGTAGCCAGGTGTGGTGGCACAGGCCTGCAATCCCAGAGGCTTGGGAGGCTGAGGCAGGAGGATCATGAGTTCAAAGCCAACCTCAACAAAAAGCAAGGCACAAAGCAACTAAATAAAATACAAAATAAGGCTGGGGATGTGGCTCATGGTCGAGTGATCCTGAGTTCAATCCCCGGTACCAAAAAAAAAAGGAAAAAAAAAAAAAAAGAAAAGTCTCAAGTAGTCACTGGCAGCTAACTAATAACTAACATTTATTGAGTCTTTCAATAAGCCATAATTATTCTAAAGACTTTCTGGGTATTTCATTTGTATTTAACTAACCAATTATTTTTCCATGTTTTAAATACCATTGGTTAAAAATTCTTTAATATTTTTAAAGGAGTTTTACATTCACAGGAACATTGAGAAGAAGGTACAGAAATTCCTACCCATCCCCCACAGAGCTGGCTTCCCTCATTGTCAACATCTTCAGTTAGAGTGGTACATTTGTTATAGTTGCCAAATCCGAGGTTTCAAGATGGCGGACTAGAGGGCGGCTGCATTTCATGTTGCTCCAGGACGCAGGATTCAAAAGAGGAGATAGTGAGAGACTTGGGACCAACTCAAAGTCACCGGGTGAGTCTCTCCCGTTGGGGAGGTGTCCTGGATGGGGCGGTAGCCCCGGAACGCAGGGAACTTTGTGAAGTAGAGTTGCTCGGCGAGATGCCACTCCCCCCTCTGGAGCGGTAAACACGGACCACTGGGATCATCGTAGAGGAGGCAGCTCAGCACAGCACTTGGACTCGGAGCAACCACTGGGGCTCCGGGCAGCTGCCTGAGGAAGAGCTGCGTGGCGAGCTGTTTGGACTCAGACCAATCGCTTCTGAACACCGGGGGGCTGCCCGGAGGAAGAGGAGAAGCGCGGCGGGTCGCTTGGTCTAGGAATGACTGCATCAGAGCTCCAGGTGGCTGCTCAGAGGAGGAGGCGAGTGGTGAGTGGTTTGGACTCAAAGTGACTGCTCCTGAACACCGGTGGCCTGCCTGGAGGAGGAGTGCGGTGGCTCGCTTGGTCTCGGAGTGACCGCTCCTGAACACCCGGGGGGCTACTCTGAGAAGGAGGAGGAATAGGGCGGGTCACTTGGACTCAGAGTGACTGCCTAGAGCTACGGGCGGTTGGCGGGAGGAGAAGACGCGAATTGAGTTGCTTGCACTCCTAGTGACTGCATCGGAACACTAGGCGGCTGTCCGGAGGAAGAGGTGTGTGGCGGGTCTCTGGGACTCAGAGCTATTGTACGGGGCTCCAGGTGGCGGCTCAGAGGAGGGGCCACATAGCCAGGCGATTAGGTGCAGAGCAGAGTCCCAGGAGCTAGGCGGCTTCTTGGTGGAAGAGCCGCACAGAGACACGCTTAGGGGTGGAGCGAAGTTTCCAGGACTGCGGGCAGATTCTCTGAGGAGAGGCAGCCTAAGGAGACTCGTCTGCAAAGGGTGAGGCTCCCAGGCCCAGGAGGTAGGTCCAGGCCCCTGGGAACGTAGCAGAGGAAGGCAGCCCAGACCAGGCGGTAGTTGTAGATTGAGGGGAACCTCTAGGAGGGGAACTGAGCAGCGAGACCTCCCCACTGGGTGAGTCTTCCCTGCCAGGTGAGGTTTTCCCACAAGGACGGTAAAACCAGAGACACAGGCACAAACAGACCTTGCCTCAGCCCACAGCCTAGTTCCTCTTTGGATGACCATTGGTCAACAAGTGGAGGCACCTCTGCCCACTATCAGGGAATATACCCCACCTGAGGGTCACCAACCCTAGAGAGGCAGCTTCCTTGTAGAGCAGCGCATTATCAACTTCCTCCAAGACTTTAGGCTACTGAAGGATAAGAGGGGATATACTAGCAATCTTCAGGGACATTATAAGTCAATAGAGGAAAACAGCAATATCTTAATAATCCACTGATTCCTGAACAATATGAGAAAACAAGGGAAGAAAATGCCCCAAACAAATCTAGATGTTACATCCATAAAATCCAACGACAGCATGGCAGAAGAAATGACAGAAAGGGAGTTCAGAATGTACATAATTAAAATGATCAGGGAAGCAAACGATGAGATGAAAGAGCAAATGCAGGCATTGAATAATGAGATGAAAGAGCAAATGCAGGCATTGAATGATCGCACCAATCGACAGTTAAAAGAGTAAATACAAGAAGCAAAAGATCATTTCAATAAAGAGTTAGAGATATTGAAAAAAAACCAAACAGAAATCCTTGAAATGAAGGAAACAATAAACCAAATTAAGAACTCCATAGAAAGCATAACCAATAGGATAGAACACCTGGAAGACAGAACCTCAGATATTGAGGACAAAATATTTAACCTTGAAAACAAAGTTGAGCAAACAGAGAAGATGGTAAGAAAACATGAACAGAATCTCCAAGAACTATGGGATATCATGAAAAGGTCAAATTTGAGAATTATTGGGATTGAGGAAGGCTTAGAGAAACAAACCAAAGGAATGAACAATCTGTTCAATGAAATAATATCAGAAAATTTCCCAAATCTGAAGAATGAAATGAAAAATCAAGTTCAAGAGGCTTATAGGACTCCAAATACACCAAATTACAACAGACCCACACCAAGGCACATTATAATGAAAATACATAACATACAAAATAAAGACAGAATTTTAAAGGCTGTGAGAGAAAAGAACCAAATTACATTCAGGGGGAAACCAATACGGATATCAGCAGATTTTTCAATCCAGACCCTAAAAGCTAGAAGGGCCTGGAACAACATTTTTCAAGCTCTGAAAGAAAATGGATGCCAACCAAGAATCTTATACCTAGCAAAACTTACCTTCAAATTTGACAATGAAATAAAATCATTTCATGATAAACAAAAGCTAAAAGAATTTACAAAAAGAAAGCCAGCATTACAGAACATTCTCAGCAAAATATTCCATGAGGAAGAGATAAAAAACAAAGAAGCAAATCAGCAAAGGGAGGACTTATCCTAAAGGAACTGTCAAATAAAGGAGGCACCAAGTTGTGTCAAAAAAATAAATTAATAAATAAAATTTAAAAAATGAACCAAATGACCGGGAATACAAATCATATCTCAGTAATAACCCTGAATGTTAATGGCCTGAATTCATCAATCAAAAGACATAGACTGCAGATTGGATTAAAAAGAAAGATCCAACAGTATGTTGCCTGCAAGAGACTCACCTCATAGAAAGAGATACCCATAGACTCAAGGTGAAAGGATGGGGAAAAACATACCATGCACATGGACTCAGCAAAAAAGCTGGAGTATCCATCCTCATTTCAGATAATGTGGACTTCAAGCCAAAGTTAGTCAGAAGGGATAAAGAAGGACATTTCATACTGCTTAAGCGAAGCATAAATCAGCAAGATATAACAATCATAAACATCTATGCCCCAAACAGTGGCTCATCCATGTATGTGAAACAAATCCTTCTCAATTTTAGAAACCAAATAGACCATAACACAATAATACTAGGTGATTTTAACACGCCTCTCTCACCACTGGACAGATCTTCCAAACAAAAATTGAACAAAGAAACCATAGATCTCAATAACACAATCAATAATTTAGACTTAACAGACATTTATAGAATATACCATCCAACCAAGAGTGAATACACTTTCTTCTCAGCAGCACATGGATCCTTATCGCGTTCCCTCTGCCCGCAGAGAGAGACACGACAAACGTCTGAAGCTTTGGAAGTTTATTGTGCACAGTCTTCCTTTCTTTCCCTCTTTTCTATCCCCTTCTCTCTTTTCTTTCTCTCGCTCTCTTTCCCTCTGCTCAACTCTCGCCTGCTCCGGTCGCTCCGCTTCTCCTGCTCGGCTCACGCCTGCTTCGGCCGCTCCGCTTCTCCCGCTCGGCTCACGCCTGCTTCGGCCGCTCCGCTTCTCCCACTCGGCTCTCGCCCTCGCTCGCACTCTTCTTCCTCGCTTCTTCTCCTACTCTCAGCTTCTTCTTACTCTCAGCTTCAGCTTCCCTCTTCCTCCCCCACCCACCAAGCTTATATACACTTCAACCAATCAGGGGAGAGCACACGAGGTAAACACGCGGACAGCTGCAGGCATAGAATAGGTACACGAGGGGGGCATGCTCTAATCACATCGTTAACTAGCCAATCATTGGAATTCGCTGGTTGTTTACTGTATAGCTGGCCGCTTTTGGCTCAGCACCAGGCTCCATCTTGACCGTGCCCAAGGCTGGGGATCCCGGAAACCCCGACAGATCCTTCTCTAAAATAGACCATATATTATGCCACAAAGCTAATGTTAGCAAATACAAGAAGATAGAGACACTACCTTGAATTCTATCAGATCATAATGGATTGAAGTTAGAAATAAATGAAAGAGTAAAAAACAGAAACTACTCCAACACCTGGAGATTAAACAATATGCTATTATATGATGAATGGATAACAGAAGATATTAGGAAGGAAATTAAAAAATTCTTAGAGGTAAATGAGAACAAAGAAACATCATATCAAAATCTCTGGGACACTATGAAAGCAGTACTTAGAGGAAAATTTATTTCATGGAGCACATTCAATAAAAGAAGTAAAACTCAACAAATAAACAACCTAACACTACAGCTCAAAGCCCTAGAAAAAGAAGAACAGACCAACACCAAAAGTAGTAGAAGACAGGAAATAGTTAAACACAGAGCTGAAATCAACGAAATTGAAACAAAAGAAACAATACAAAAAATTGACAAAATAAATGGTTCTTCAAAAAAATAAACAAAATTGATAAACCTTTAGCCATACTAACAAAGAGAAGAAGAGAGAAAACCCAAATCACTAAAATTTGGAATGAACAAGGAAATATCACAACAGACACGATTGAAATACAAAACATAATTAGAAGCTATTTTGAAAATCTATACTCCAACAAAATAGAAAATTTTGAAGACAGTAACAGGTTTCTAGAGACATATGAATTGCCTAAACTGAACGAGGAGGACATACACAATTTAAATAGACCAATTTCAAGTAATGAAATAGAAGAAGTCATCAAAAGCCTACCAACAAAGAAAAGTCCAGGACCAGATGGGTTCTCAGCCGAGTTCTATAAAACCTTTAAAGAAGAGCTCATTCCAATACTTCTCAAAGTATTCCATAAAATAGAAGAGGAGGGAACCCTCCCAAACTCATTCTATGAAGCCAATATTACCCTGATACCTAAACCAGACAGAGACACATTGAGGAAAGAAAATTTCAGAACAATATCCTTAATGAACATCGACGCAAAAATTCTCAACAAAATTTTAGCAAATCGCATACAAAAACATATTAAAAAGATAGTGCACCATGATCAAGTGGGTTTCATCCCAGGGATGCAAGGTTGGTTCAACATCAGGAAATCAATAAATGTCATTCACCATATCAATAGACTTAAAGTCAAGAATCACATGATTATTTCAATAGATACAGAAAAAGCATTTGATAAAATACAGCACCCCTTCATGCTCAAAACACTAGAAAAAATAGGGATAGTGGGAACATTCCTTAACATTGTAAAGGCCATCTATGCTAAGCCCATGGCCAATATCATTCTAAATGGTGAAAAACTGAAAGCATTCCCCCTAAAAACTGGAACAAGGCAGGAATGCCCTCTTTCACCACTTCTTTTCAATATTGTCCTTGAAACTCTAGCCAGAGCAATTAGACAGACCAAAGAAATTAAAGGGATACGAATAGGAAAAGAAGAACTCAAACTATCCCTATTTGCTGATGATATGATTATATACTTAGAGGAACCAGGAAATTCCACCAGAAAACTTTTAGAACTCATAAGTGAATTCAGTAAAGTAGCGGGATATAAGATCAATGCACATAAATCTAATGCATTTTTATACATAAGTGATGAATCTTCAGAAAGAGAAATTAGGAAAACTACCTCATTCACAATAGCATCGAAAAAAATAAAATACGTGGGAATCAATCTCACAAAAGAGGTGAAAGACCTCTACAATGAGAACTACAGAACACTAAAGAAAGAAATTAAAGAAAACCTTAGAAGATGGAAAGATCTCCCATGTTCTTGGATAGGCAGAATTAATATTGTCAAAATGGCTATACTACCAAAAGTGCTATACAGATTCAATGCAATTCCAATTAAAATCCCAATGACGTACCTTACAGAAATAGAGCAAGCAATTATGAAATTCATCTGGAAGAATAAAAAACCCAGAATAGCTAAAGCAATCCTTGGCAGAAAGAGTGAAGCAGGGGGTATCACAATACCAGATCTTCAACTCTACTACAAAGCAATAGTAACAAAAACGGCATGGTATTGATACCAAAATAGAAAGGTGGATCAATGGTACAGAATAGAGGACACGGACACAAACCCAAATAAATACAATTTTCTCATACTAGACAAAGGGGCCAAAAATATGCAATGGAGAAAAGATAGCCTCTTCAACAAATGGTGCTGGGAGAAATGGAAATCCATATGCAACAGAATGAAACTAAACCCATATCTCTCACCATGCACGAAACTAAACTCAAAATGGATTAAGGACCTCAGAATCAGACCAGAGACCTTGCATCTTATAGAGGAAAAAGTAGGTCCAGAGCTTCAACATGTCTGCTTAGGACCAGACTTCCTCAACAGGACTCCCAGAGCACAAGAAATAAAAGCAAGAATCAATAACTGGGATAGATTCAAACTAAAAAGCTTTCTCTCAGCAAAGGAAACTATCAGCAATGCAAAGAAAGAGCCTACAGAGTGGGAGAAAATCTTTGCCAATCATACTTCAGATAGAGCACTAATCTCCAGAATCTATAAAGAACTCAAAAAACTCTACACCAAGAATGCAAATAATCTAATCGACAAATGGGCTAAGGAAATGAACAGACACTTCACAGAAGAAGATCTACAAGCAGTCAACAAACATATTGAAAAATGTTCAACATCTCTAGTAATAAGAGAAATGCAAATCAAATCCACCCTAAGATTCCATCTCACCCCAATTAGAATGGCGATTATCAAGAATACAAACAACAACAGGTGTTGGCGAGGATGTGGGGAGAAAGGTACACTCATACATTGCTGGTGTGTTTGCAAATTAGTGCAGCCACTCTGGAAAGCAGTGTGGAGACTCCTTAGAAAACTTGGAATGGAAACACCATTTGACCCAGCTATCCCACTCCTTGGCCTATACCCAAAGGACTTAAAATCAGCATACTACAGAGATACAGCCACATCAATGTTCATAGCTGCTCAGTTCACAATAGCTAGATTGTGGAACCAACCTAGATGTCCTTCAATTGATGAATGGATAAAGAAACTGTGGTATATATATACAATGGAATATTACTCAGCTATAAAGAATGATAAAATTATGGCATTTGCAGGCAAATGGATGAAATTGGAGAATATCATGCTAAGTGAGATAAGCCAATCTCAAAAAACCAAAGGAAGAATGATATCGCTAATAAGTGGATGATGGCCCATAATGGGGGGTGGGAGGGGTTAGTGTTAGGGTTAGAGTTAGGGTTAGGGAGGGGGGCAAGAATGGAGGAAGGAAGGACTGTATAGTAGGAAAAGGGGTGGGAGGAGTGGGGGGAAGGGAGAAAATGAATCAAACATCATTACCCTGTGTAAATTAATGATTACACAAATGGTATGCCTTTATGCCATGTACAAACAGAAACAACTTGTATCCCATTTGTTTACAGAAAAAAAAAAGGAGGCAAAACTGTAACAAGTGACATTGACTGTATTGACTAATTAAATTGAGTAAATTAGTCACATTGAAGAGAGTGGGAAAAAAAAATAGTTGCCAAATCCATGATGGCACATCATTACCCCCCAGATCCATGGTTTACGTTAGAATTTGTTACCAGGGGAGTTCCTGGAGAGGAAGATGTGACTTGGGACCAATGGGGTCCTTGGTACACTTGATGTAAAAGAGTTTCAGCAGGGATTAGTTACAGGCACAGATTTATTTAGGAAAGCAGATACACATCCAAGGGAGAATGTGGACTCTGAAGGGAAAGATGTTTTGGAGGGATAAAGTAAGAAATACACACTGGAGGGAGAATGCCCACCATCTTGAGAATGTGAAGGAGCATGTTGGCTACCCACAGATTGAGAAGCCTTTGGGATAAAGCAGGGAATATACGTTGAAGGGAGATTGCTAGCCATCTGCAGAGGGGAGACAGTAACCCCTTGGTGGGGTGTTAGTATTTATAGGGGGACAATTGCTCGGGGCTGGACCAAGGGTGGCATCAGGCAGAGTATACAGTTTCATGCCAGTTTTCTCTGTGCTTGTTTGCATATTGCTTATGTTACTTTTTGCAGGCAAGGACATGGGTCAAGAGCAGGGGCTAAGGACTTGGGCTGGGTTGCTCACTGATGCTTTTTTATTGCATTTCAAAAATTCATGAACATGTGCATTCCAATGGCTCATGGATGCTTCTCTTTCAAGGCAGCCTGTCTCCCTAGGTTCCTGTCTCAGGTTCACTGTTGCTGTTGTACATTCTGTGAGTCTGAATAACAGATAATGAAAGTACCCATGAGCACAATATACCGTAGCTTCACTGCTCTAAAAACCCTCTGTGCTTTACCTATTTATCCTTCCCTCTTCCCTAACCTCTGCTAACCACTGACCTTATTAGTGTTAGGGGTCGCTGACTCAGTTGTGGCTCACCGGTAGCTCCCAGAAAAAACGATCTGCAGATATGAGATCTCACGCAAAAGACTTTATTTATGGGGCGGATAAGGTCCGCTTGGGGTGGAAAAAAGAAAAAAGAAGGAAATGACATAGGGCTTCTCCCAGATATGGGAGGAACCAATCGCGGTGGAGAATTCTTGCAGACTGACTGATAGACCAATAACATGTTAGGACGTAATGTGGGAGGCAGGAAGATGACGGCAGCAGAAGCCAAAAATTCCTGGAACGTAAGAGGCGGGTAGAACGCAGACTGACAGGTGATGGGGAGGCCGGAAATTCCTGTAACGGAAGAGGCCTGCAGATCGCAGATTGACAGGTGATGGGGAGGCCGGAAATTCCTGTAATGGGAGAGAAGGGTGGCTTTATACCTTAGAATTAGTGTCTCCATAGTCTCACACTTTCCAGAATGTCTTGTCATTGGTGTCATACAGTATGTAGCCTTTTCCACTTGGCTTCTTTTACTTAGTAATATGCACTTAAGTTTCTTTTATGTCTTTTCATGGTTGATAGCTCATTTCATTTTAATGGTGAAAATATTCTAATGTGTGAATGTACCAGTTTGTTTATCCACTCACCTACTTTTGCAGAGCAATGCTTTTAAATTTTTGATCAAGTCCGGCTTCTTATCAGTTCTTTCTCATGGATTGTTGCCTTTAGTTTCATATCTAAAAACTCATTGCCAAACTCAAGGTCACTTAGATTTTATCCTATGTTATCTTCTAGGAGTTTTATGGTTTTTGCATTTTATATTTAGATTTGTCAACCATTTTGAGTTAATTTTTGAGAGCCAGGTGAGCGCCCCCGCCCCAGCCTTTCTTCAGTTCTCCATATATCAACAGGACATCTACAGTTCAATTCTGGCCCTCTTTCTGGAGTTAGCAATAGATCCGATGAGCTGAGAGCTCAGTCCACTAGGTTGCACCTGCTTCCTGTGTCAGTCTCAAGTTCAGGTAATGACCTGTGCTTCTGACTGGCTACAGACTGGGGGTTCCAACAACTCTCTCCTTGAACTCAGTCATTTTTCAATGATGGTTCACAGAACTCAGGAAAACGCTCAACTTTTGTCATTTAATTACAATGGATGTGGAGCTGGGCCATGCCACCATGTTAGCCTGTGTGCTGGATGCGTTCACCAACCTGGAAGCTCTCTAAACCCAGCATTCTGGGGAATTTTCTGGAGACTCCATCATTTAGGCACAATTGGCTACTAACTCCATTTCCAGCCCTTCTCCCCTTACTGGAGGATGGGAGTGGGGCTGAAGTTTCCCAGCTTTTAATCCTGGCTTGCTTTTTCTGGTAACCAACTCCACCCAGCAACTCACCAAGAGGTGCCTCTTTAGAATAAAGACATTGCTGTCACCCAGAAATTCTGGGCATTAGGAGCTCTGTGTCAGGAACCCAGGTCAGAGTACAAATATTAGAAGAAAAGATGCACCTGACACCCCTCTTGATCAGGAAATTGCAAAAGTTTAAAGCGATCTATGGCAGGAACTGGAAAGAAAACCAAATATATATTTTTTACTATATCACAAATACCATGCTGTAATTACCAACAGGGAATTATACACTTATAAGTTTGTCAAAAGGTAGATCTCGTGTTAAGTCTTCTGATGATAATAAAATAAAAAATTAAAAACATTCTTGTTGCTGGACACAGTGACGCATGCCTGTAATCCCAGCAACTGGGGAGGCTGAGGCACGGAGGATCATGAATTCAGAGCCAGCCTCAGCAAAAGCGAGGTGCTAAACAATTTAGCAAGAACCTATCTCTAAATAAAAATATAAAAAGGCCTGGAAATGTTGCTCAGTGGTTAATTACCCCTTGGGTTCAATCCCCAGTGCCAAAACAAACAAACATTCTTGTTGATCTAAACTCACCAACATTTTGTTATTTGCTTTTTTTGTCCCTCTCTCCTCTCTCCTTATCTCCTTCCTCTTTCTCTCCACACATATAAGACATGCAATGCTGATGAAAGTAAGAAATTTGAAAATAAGAAATTAAATTGTAATCACTGGGCACTATGGCACATGCCTATAATTCCAGTGGCTTGGGAGGTTGAGGCCGGAGGATCATGAGTTCAAAGGCAGCCTCAGCAACTTATTGAGGCCCTAAGCAACTCAGTGAGGCCCGGTCTCTAAATAAAATATTTGAAAAAGGGGTGGGGATGTGAGTTAGAGGTTAAATCCCCCAGCCTGACTGGGTTCAATCCCTGGTACCAAAATAAAAAAAAAAAGAAAGAAATTAAGTTGTAATCATCATGACATTTCATCTCTAAATTCTGTAATGTGTCTCTTGAAAACAAGAATTTTCTACACAAATCTAAATCATTTGGGCTAAGTATGTAGCTTGGTGGTATAGCAGGTACTTAGCATGTGCAAAGCCCTCAGTTTGATTCCCAGTAACACACATACACTCCTATTATCATGCCCAGGAAATTTATCAGTGATAAAATAGTCTCATTCAACCTTTCCTTTATAACTGGATCAGGCCCTACAGGCTACACTTTTTGGTTTTAATCTTTTACAACATTGCTTTCCTTTTTTTTTTTTTTTGGTACCTGGTATTAAACCCAAGGGCACTTAACCACTGAGCCATATCCCAGCCCTTTTTATTTTTGATTTTTTATTTTGAGACAAGTTCTCACTAAGTTGCTTAGGGCCCCACTAAGTTGCTGAGTCTGGTATTGAACTTCTGATCCTCCTGCCTCAGACTCCCGAGCTGCTAGGATCACAGACCTACACCACGGTTGCTTTCCTTAAACCGCCTCAACCAATTACCTTGTAGAAAGACCCATCTCTGCCTCAGGTGTGGTGGCACACACCTGTAAACCCAGCTCTCAGGAGGCTGAGACAGGAGAATGGAAGATTCAAGGCCAGACTGGGCAACGTAGCAAGACCCTGTCTCAAAATAAAAAATAAGAAGTGCTGGGGAAGTAGCTTAGTAGTAAAGTGCTTGGATTTGATTCCCAGTATGGCAAGCAAAAAAAAGAAAAAAAGAAAAAAAAAAAAAAAAGGAGAGAAAGTAGCCCATACCTGACTAGATGATGGGGTATATTTTCCATTACATCATATCAGGAGGCATCATGTAATTTTGTCTCTTTGTTGGTGATGCCAAATTTAAGGATGGCATGTAGACTTTGACTGAGCCTTATTTGTTTTGTACTTTTGCACTGTTACAGTGATTGGGACATTGCAGCACTATTCAGAATAGTCCAACGATAGGAACAACCCAAATATCCACCAACAATGCATAAATGAACCCGCAAACTGGTATGTTCATACACGGGAACATTGTTCAGCCATACAAGAGAATAAGGTACTGATACACACTACATCCTGGGTGAGCCTCAAAACTTGATATAAAGTGAAAGTTTAAAAAGTCACATAATACACGCCATATATGAAATCCATGTATGTGAAATATCCAGAATAGGTAAATCCATTGGATTTTCTTCAGAGTGGTTAATTTTATGCTATGTGAGTGACGCCTCAATAGAAATTAAGTGAGGCAGAATCTACGGGAGTTAAGTGGCATACAAGTGATTAAGAGGCTGATTTATGATTTTTTCATCCAGAATATATTAAGTCAATCTAGCTAAAATTCAAGCCTTCATTTCAACTTGGTTTGTGAATCTGATTGATTTAGAAAGGTATCAACTAGAGGATTTGAAGAGTATTGACTTCACGTTAAGTGAAATAAACCAGACTCAGAAAATCAAGGGTCAAATGTTTTGCTCTGTGGAAGTTAGAGCAAAATAAGGGGGGAGAAAGGCAGAGGGAGTGGATACCATAAAGATATAGGGAAGATCAGCGGAGTAGAAGAAGGAGGTGGAGAGGGAGGGAGGAGGGAATGGGAGTCAGGCACCAGGAGCTGCAGTGGAGTAGGTCCAAGTCCATGCACGTGTGACTGTGACGAAATGAACCCAGCTCTTAGGTATGCCTGTAATGCTCTAATTAAAAAGCCAAAAGAGGCGCTGGGGAGATAGCTCAGTTGGTAGAGTGCTTGCTTTGTAAGCACAAGGCCCTGGGTTCCATCCCCAGCACCAAAAAAAAAAAAAAAAAAAAAAAAAAAAAAGCCAAAAGAGGTATCAAACTCAGTGTTTAGAATCATTTTTTATTGATGTGTTATAGTTACACATAATAGTGGAATTCCTTGTTACGTGTTTATGCATGCACATGACCTGATTTGGTCTATTGCAACCCCCAGTGCCTCCCCTTTTCAGCCCCCTTCCCTCCTCCAGACCTCTTCCTCTACCCTATTGCTCCCCCTTCTGTTTTCATGAAATTCACTCCTCTTTTTTTTCTTTTCTATTTTTATACCTTTATTTTATTTATTGTGTTTATTTATGTGGTGCTGAGGATCGAACCCAGTCCCCACACATGTGAGGCAAAATGTTCTACCTCTGAGCCCCAGTCCCAGTCCTTCCTTTTCTTTCCTTTCCTTTCCTTTCTTTTCTTTTCCTTTTTTCCCCCTCTGGAGCTTCCTTATTTGAGAGAAAATATATGACCCTTGACTTTCTGAGTCTGGTTTTTATCTTACTTAACATATTGCTCTCAAGTCCAATCCATATTCCTTCAAATGACATAATTTTGTTCTTTATGGCTGAATAAAACTCCATTATGTATGTGTGCTGTATTTAAAAATCATTCATTCATTAACGGACACCTCATCTGGCTCCATAACTTGGCTATTGTGAATTGTGCCGCTGTAGACACGGGCATGCATGTATCACTGCAGTAGGATGACCTTAACTGTTCAGGATGAATACAGAGCAGTGGGAAGCTGGATCAGATGGTGTTTCCATGCCTAGTCTTTTGAGGAACCTCCATACTGATTTCTACAATGTTTTAGAGTTGACTTCTTCACCTTCTCTTTGACTTCCAATTGAGAAGAATCCTGTTACCTTGAATTGCTTAAAGATAAAAATAGGAAATAGAGGTTATCAAATTATCTAGTTTTTATAACATTTTCTTCTTTCAATCCAATTTAGAATTAAGGAATTACAAAAACCTATGCAGGTTCTGTTTCTGTTGTGCAATATGAAGGAATAAAGCAATATGTGGAGCAGGAGTTTATTAGGAAAATTCTAGATACTAGACTCTCAAAGCATATCAAGTGACAAAGAATTTTCTGCTCACTGATCCAGTATTTACTTTTTATCCCATGGAAGTATACCAAACTGTGAGGAAACTTTATTTGGGATGTCATTTATGAAGCTCATTCATTAGACGCACAGATAGTAATAATTTAAAACTAAGAGAATGGTTGAATTATCTCTGACAATCATTGGAATGTTGATCAGTCATTAAAAATAAAATTTAAGGAGAGATTATAATACCAGATTTATAATACCAAACAGCTAATGTGAGATTACAATAATTGATAAAATGCAAAGTGAAAAATAATGTTTGATCTGCTATGGTAAAAAAAAAAAACAAAAAAACATAATTTGTTCATAAGGGAAAAAAAAAAAAAACCAAAAGGAAAAATTTAACATTTCTTTCTGCTGGATGACAGGAATCTGGCTAATAGTCTGTCTTCTTCTACTTTTGTACATTTTTCAAATGTACAATAGTAAACACGATTTTTGTAATAGTGGCCCCAATTTGGGGGCACTAGCTATGTGCCAGGCACTGTGCAACCTTAGGTCATTTACTGTCTTGGCAGCCTTTGGAGACAGATGCTGTGATCAGGTAAAGGAATGAAGGTGGAGAGCTAAAAAGAAGCTGCCCCAGGCAAATTCTATCAGAGGTGAATTGTTATGGTTTATAAGTGAGGTGTCCCCCAAAAGCTCATGTGTGAGACAATGCAAGAGAATTCAGAGGTGAAATGATTGGGTTATGAGAGCTTTAATCTAATCAGTATATTAATTCACTGGCAGGGATTAACTGAGTGGCAACTGTAGGCAGGTAGGATGCGACTGGAGGAAGTGGATCTTTGGGTGTGTGCCTTTGTGTTTATATTTTGTCCCTGGTGAGCAAAGACTCTCTGCTTCCTGGTGGCCATGTCCGGAGCTGCTTTCCTCCTCCACACCCTTCTACCATGATGAGTTGACCATCTATGGACTGATACCTCCGAAACCGTGATCCCCAAATAAAATTTTCCTTCTCTAAAATTGATCTCGTCCGATCTGGTGGTCACAGTGATAAATAAATAAATAAATAAATAAATAAATAAATAAATTAAAACTGACTAAAACAGTGGTCCAGTTCCAGATCCACATTGTAACTATGACAAAAGTAAATCATATAATGAACATTCCAGAGATATACAATGTATATTCAACTAGCATTTGTGTGGTTGGCTTAACACAGTATTGGATTCATTCTTGTCTCTGTGATTGAAATTAAGTCAATTTTCTTTGGGTCTCAGTTTATTCATCTTCATGGTAAGGAAAAGATTTGTCTCCCATTTGTCTGACTCTTTATGCTCTGAACCTGCTTATGCACTTGCAATAAGTACTTTCATGTGGGGGTGGGTACTGGGGAATGAACCCAGGGTCTCACACATACTAGGCAAGTGTTCTACCACTGAGCCATGCCCCCAGGCATTTTTATTTTATTTTGAAACAGTCTCACTGAATTACCCAGTCTGGCTCCAACCTTATATTTCTCTTGCCTCAGCCTCCTGAGTAGCGGGGATTATAGGCATGTGCCACCCTGCTCTAAAATAAATACTGGCAAGTTCACAATGTTTTTATAGGTGGGATAGTGGTTTTTTTTTTGTTTTGTTTTGTTTTTTTGTTTTTTAAAGATGAAGTATTTGGATTTAGGCATTAGGCAGATCCAGGTTCAAATCCTTTGGATACTTGAATTCCCTGAACCTCAGTTTCCACAGCTATAAAACAGGGGCAGTGATTTGTACCTTGAGGGTTGTGAGGAGCAGATAGGAGTCCCCAAGTAAAACGACAGGAGGTGGTCACCACTCAATAGCTGGCCTTTCCCTCCTCGGTTCCTCCTTGGCTCACCCGATATAACTTTAAGTACAGAAAACTGAAGTGTGTATATGTTTCTTGTAAATTCTTGGCATACCTCCCTAAAGTAGACAGAAGACCATCATTGGTAAATCATCCACACTCAGACTTGGGCAAAGAGAAGCCAGTCAAGAAAATGGAATGATCCTCCTAGGAATGCCAGCAGAGGTCACTCTTTCAGCCTTGCTTCTGGGCTCATGGAAACTTTCTTGGAAGTTCCAGAATGCAATAAACACCCCACAGAGGTGTGGAAGACATGTACTTCCTTGACTTTCCACCCATTCTGTGAACCTTTAACACACGGTGGATAGAGTAGTCAGTCTCCTGATGAGGTTCACTTATATATTTTGGTTAAATCCAAACTGAAATATTTTGACTTTTATGTGCTGAGACACATAAATACATGTTCTATTTTGGGTATCTACCTTTCTATACATAGGTAGATAGATAGACATACATATATGCCCAAAACACACACACACACATACACACACACACACACACACACACATATTAGTTCCTTCTTATTCACAGTTTTTGTTTTTCATGGTTTCAGTTACTTATGGTCAACTGCAGTCCAAAAATATTAAATGGAAAATTCCAGAAAGAAACAATATGTTTTAAAATAACTATTACAATATTTGATCTAATTATCCCAGCCTATTAAGCTTTGTTAATCTCTTACTCTGCCTATTGTATATATTAAACCTTATCATGGGTGCATGTATATATACAGGAAAAAGCATTGTATACCACGGGTCAGTACTAACTGCGGTTTCACGGTGCTGTTACTCAGCTACTTGATGGGTCATTTGAGAACAGAGGGGACAGGGAGTGGGTAGGGTCTGGGAACAGAAGCCAGCACTAGATTGGCCACTGCAGTGCATAGCAGAAGACACAGCTGAAATGGCACGTGTTAAAGTCGTAGTTCAGTGAGCACTTGCAGTATACCTGGCTTTGTGTCTTCGTGTCCTTTCTCTCTTTCACTGATACATTTCCTTCTACAAACATTTTCAATTGTAATACATAACACAGACATTTTTTACAAGGCGCAGCTTAACCTAGTGGGTGACTTTAAGTGGACATTCTTGTCACTACTACTCAGGTCAAGTTTTGTCAGTTTTTGCTCCATGTATTTTTATTGTTGTTCCTGCAGTACTGGGGATTGTACCCAGGGGGACTTTACCACTGAGCTGCATCACCAGCTCCCTTTTTCATGTCTATGTTGAGGCAGAGGCTCCCTAAGTTGCTTAGAGCCTCGCTAAGATGCTGAGGCTACCGTGGAGCTTGTGATCCTCTTGCCTCAGCCTCGTGAGCTGCTGGGATTATGCAGCCTGCTCCACTGGGCCGGGTGCCCTGTGTATTTTGAAGCTATGATATTAAGTGAGAAAAAAAAAAGTTAGAATTGCTCTTCCATTATAAAAGTGGAAAGAAGTCATATATGTTGATATCTAAAGAGTTCTTCATATGCTATTTTTGTCTATGACAATAGAATTCCTGAAAATGAAGTTTGTCACTATCATGTGCCCTCAAAGAGAGAATGATGGTAGCTCACTCAAGGTGGGACAACAGTATTTTTTTTTTAGTTATTAGGGATTGAACTCAGGGGCACTTAACCACTGAGCCAATACCCAGCCCTTTTTATATTGTTTTGAAATAGGTTCTTGCTGAGTTGCTCAGGGCCTCACTGGGTTGCTGAGGCTGCTTTTGAACTCATGATCCTCCTGCCTCAGCTTCTTGAGCTGCTGGGATTATAGGTATACCCCAACACGCCTGGTCAGATGACAGGATTTCTTGTGTAGGAAGTCCTCTGCACACCTCCATTGTTCATTGGAGGGGTGGTGACACAGGACCATGGCGGGGGGCATGGATCTTGAATTCAGACAGATCAACCTCTTGTATGCTGTATGACTTGGGCAACTCACTTCACCTCTCTAAGCCTCTATTTTCCTTTCTGTAGAAAGAACAGTAAAGTTATTATGGCCAGGTTCAGTGATGCACACCTGTAATCCCAATGACTCAGGAGGATTACAAGTTCCAGGCCAGCCTCAGTAACATAGGAAGACCCCATCTCACAGTGAAAAAGGCCTGGGATGTAGCTCAGTGGTAAAGCATCCTAGGATTTGATCCCCAGGACCACAAGTATTTCAAAAGTACTATGACTACTTTGTTGGTGCTGTGACTTCGTGCGGATTAAGTGAAAATATCCAGACAGAGTTCCTACTTGGCATAGAGTAAACATCAAACAGATGTTAAACAATACTGCCTCACTGCTGTCTTGTTATTAGCGCACCTGAACCAAGGCTCAGTTTGATGTACCTGGTTGCAGTACAGGGAACAGGTACTAACTGATCCTGATTCTGTGAGCCTTTTCTCTTTCTTACAGCTCAGATGTGTGTTGGAATCTTCGTGCTACTGATCGTATACAACTACTGGTTTCTTTACATCCCTTATTTGACATGGCTTTTCTTTGACTGGCGGACTCCAGAGCAAGGAGGCAGGAGATCCAACTGGGTCAGTAACTGGCCTGTTTGGAGGTACTTTAAGGACTATTTTCCAATTCATGTGAGTAGAATTGTTTTTATAAACTGCTATATTGAGTTTGGAGAAGAGTGGAAATTTGTTCATCACCTATATCTCAAGTTTTTCCTTTTCAGCAGGAGTGCCTTAGTTCATTTTGTGCTTCTATAATGGAATACCAGAGACTGGGAACTTTAAAGAGAAAAGAAATTTATTTTTCACAGCTCAGGATTTTGGGACATCCACTATCAAGGGGCCAGCATCTGGCGAGGGCCTTCTTGCTACATCATTCTGTGACAGACACAGAAGGTTGAGAGGGCAGGAGGGAGCCAGGGGAGTCTCATCCCCTGACCACATGGCCCCGCCTCCAGCACTGCTGCA
This sequence comes from Sciurus carolinensis, assembly GCF_902686445.1. Taxonomy (NCBI): domain Eukaryota; kingdom Metazoa; phylum Chordata; class Mammalia; order Rodentia; family Sciuridae; genus Sciurus; species Sciurus carolinensis. Next base: position 167,922,237 of record NC_062215.1, read on the forward strand.
CTGGGGGTTAGGTTTCCCACACACGTGCTTTTGGGGGCACATGTTGAAACCTAAGGAGGGAGAAAGTCTGCTGTTGGGCCCAAGATGCTAAATGAACTTTAAGGTTCAGGGACACAACTTGAAGGCTGTATATGAAGGGACCTGGGTTCAGAGGATATTTTAGAAAATTTGAAACAGTTCTAACCCAGGGAACAAAAATGAGCAACGTTCTCCATTTCCTCTTGACACAAAAATGAATCGTGTGTTCTTTTTTTTTTTTTTTTTCCTCAATGGAAACTAATCCGGGGTGTCTTATGTCTTTATCTCCATGCAAATGTGTTGTAGCTCAGGAAAACTTGGGATTTGGATCCCAGTCACAACTACATATTTGGGTTTCACCCCCATGGAATACTTGTGACTGGAGCCTTTGGAAATTTTTGTGCCAACTACTCGGACTTCAAGGAGCTGTTTCCCGGCCTCACTGTGTATGTTCACGTGCTCCCGTGCTGGTTCCGCTGTCCTCTCTTCCGAGAATATCTGATGAGTAGCGGTAAGTAGTGGCAGGTCACCGGTCCTCCAGTGCGCTGCGGTGGCAGAAGCACACAGAACGCTCACTTGGGTTTACTTGTTCTTAGAGTAAAATCCTGTGTCCTTATCCCCATCTGGCACCTCACATGCTGCCTGCATGTCTCTCACCACTGCTGGACTGTAGGTGCCAGGGACATAAAGCCCATCTTCAGTTCCCTCACAAGTGTCTAGCATGGTGACAGAAACACAGGAATGTTGGATAAATATTAATCCAATGAAAGAATAAATTAATGAATGCATTTTGTATATCCGATGTGGGGGAAAAAAAAATCACAAAGTGAATAAGTCATACCCTTGGAAAGGCACTTGATGCACTTTAATGAATAAAAATGGACATTGTCCTCCACTGTGTCTTGAAGTAATGGCAGTGATATAAACTAAACATACTCAAGTTCTTTGTTTTCCCGGATTAAATGTAACTTGGTTCAGAAATAAGAGCCCTGGGGCTGGGGGTACAGCTCAGAGGTGGAGCATTTGCCTGGCATGCTCAAGGGGCCTGGGTTTTATCTCCAGCACTGAGAAAAGACAGGAAAGAAGGAAGGCATTCTACTCTGCTACTCTGAACCAGTAGAATGTGCCTTGATTATTGAAACCATAATCCTACCAGTTCTGAGAATAAAATAAATCTGAAATGTCATAAAGATACTGTATAAGTCTACGCAGAAGCCTAAGGTTGTGTTGCTAGGTCTCAGTTCAAATTCTTTGTTTTTCCAACTTTATGAACCTGTTGACCAACCATGAACGACAGTAACAAAGTGTTTTATGTTTGTGGACATTGTATAGGATAATTATTATTGTCTTTGTAGTTCCTGGATTTAAAGAAAAATGGGTAGTTTTTTTGAAAAATTATTTCAGGATCAAGAAGTGCCATGTTTAAGGATATAATTTTCCATGACCTTCCAGATTTTCCAAGTTAATGTTGTCTTTATCTGGTAGGAAATTAGTTCAAGTTGTTTCTCTTTATGAGTTTGTAAGCAGAACAGTGTCCATTGTAGGCTATTGAGTGCACTAGAGGGCGCACCAACCCCTCAAGCTACCAAGTGATCTGACCTCTGGTCTCTAGGGGGCGCACTCACCCCTCCCAAACCACCACAGGGGCTGGGTGCCTTCGCTCCTTGTTTGGCAAGCATTTGGTTAGAGTTTTAAAACAGGAAGAAAATTTAAAAGGCATTTTTAAAATTTCAAAAAAGCACAGAAACGAATTTACAGTATACTGTTTGCCCATTCGAAGCATAACCACAGGCGAATTTGAGTCCTGTAGTTGAGAGCAGGTTTGGGAAATTCCTGGCAACAGAGACAGGTGCACCCCACTCTATGGCAGTGTCAGACACAAATAGTCAAATTCAGAGTCTCTCCATAAGGTGACCCGCAGCCTCTGCTATTTACTAGAATGGATGACTGAGATGAAACCTGTCTGCTGTCCTAGTCTATATTGTGACATCTTCCTTTTTGCTACAATGTTCAGTCTCTCAAGTCAGTGGAGGTTTAGGCTGTCCTTGTCCCTGAGTAGATGGTCCTCAATACTGCCTCCCAGCACCGGCTTCTTAAGACAGTGCAGGGCCTGAAAAGAGCTTCCTTCTCTCAACCTGTCTTGGTGACTGCCCTGTATGGTTGGTGAAAGATAGACAGACGTGTGCACCAGACTTCATGTCACAAGGAACCCATGGGGCTTCAGAGGTCCTCACTCAAGGTGTCTTAATCAAGAAGTTTCTGTGGCTATAAGTCCTTTTCAATTCCACATCCAACCCTTTCCTCTTGGCCCATCTTGGTGTGTCAACACTCACTTGTGTGTTTCAAAGTTTGTGTGTTTGGTCTACCCCATTAAGTCTGGACAGGTCGCTGGGATCTGATCAACAACAGCCATACATGTCATGGAGAGGATTTTAGATTTTATCTTGTAGGTAAGCCACCAGGAACTTGTCAGGGATTTTGAGCAAAAGAGGGACCTGGTTGAAGTTTGTGATACAAAGATCATTCAGACTATAGCTGGGAGATAGGTCGGAGGGCCTGAGTCTGCAGACTGTAATGAGAGAGGCCTATTGTGTGAAGAGGGGAGCTGATAAGGGCCAAACCGTGACTCTGACTGGAAATGCAGAAGAGGATGTCAATATGAAAAATATTTGATAGTAGACAGGAATCGATGCTCTCCAGAAGGCAACTGTATTTTGTGATCATTGTCAGCATTTGGCATGGCACTGGGCCTGTAGCAGGTGTTTGATAAATGCTTTTGAATGAGTGAATGAGCCATCACTTTAAGTGGGAACTGTAGTGCTCAGTGGGCTGCCCAGCGAGTGGATGCGGCGCAGCAGGTCTGCAGCTGCCGAGGCAGCGCTCTGCCCACGTGAACCCGCCGCCGGGTGTGGCCTGGCCGTGGCAGGCAGCAGGCAGGCACTGGGTTTGCCCTGCAGTCTGGATCTCACCTCCAGCCTCGGGCAGCCTACGACCTCGTGGGGTTCCTTCCTGGGTGGCCAGGTGTAGGACATGCCGGCGGGGAAAGGCAAGGAGGCATGACAGCACCCTCAGCTGTCAGTCTGCCATCCTAGCCAGCCATTGGTCCACCTGTCAGCTTGTGCTCGGCAGCCATTGGCTTAATCCCTAGTCTGAGAATTTTAACTGCTCCAATTGGCCGATGGTCCTTCGCCTGGGAAATTCAACTACTTAAGCGAAGCTCCCCGCCATTCTCATTCTCTCTCATTCTCTCTCATTCTCTCTCATTCTCTCTCATTCTCTCTCTCTCTCTCTCTCTCTCTCCTCTCTCTCTCTCTCTCTCTCTCTCTCTCTCTCTCTCCTCTCTCTCTCTCTCTCTCTCTCCTCTCTCTCTTTCTCTCTCTCCTCTCTCTCTCTCTCTCTCTCCTCTCTCTCCCCCCCCCCCCCCCCCCCCCCCCTCTCTCTCTCCTCTCTCTCTCCTCTCTCTCTCTCTCTCCTCTCTCTCTCTCTCCAGGGCGGATTCTGTTCGTCTGGCTAATAAAATCTCCTGGAGTGGTTTGTCTGGGCGCCTTTTCACTTTTCAGGAGCCAGTATGGGAGGAGCTGCATTTCTGACCCAGGCTCTGGATAGAAAGGCCCCATTCACCTTGATTGGTGATGCTGGGAGAGGAACCACGTGGAAGGAGAATTTAATGCTTGGGTGTGTAGGCTTGGAGGAGACAGAGAAGTCCTGCAGTTGACAAGGCGGAGATATCCATTGGAGATGTGGGCCTAGAGGCCAGGAGGGCTGTCTCCCAGGAGATGGATTTAGGAGAACTCAGCACACCCTTGGTCGCTTGAGTCTGTGGGTGTAGATGAAGGTAGAAGACACGAGAGACAGCAAGAGAGCTCTCAGATAGCAGCCTCGAAGATTAGCCTGAAGACAGGGAGCCTGGCAGGTCCTGAGTGTGTCCAGAGCATGCTAGGAGCCTCCTGTCTGGGAATCCAGAGGCCCTCTTTGCAGTGGAAGAAATGCCTCAGTTGCCACTCAGGCCACACAGAGCAGATGGCACACTTTGAACTCACTGAGAGCTCAGCACACCAGGACAGGTCGGGTTGATTCCTCTGACCTGTCACCCTCTGCCTCTGTCATAGTTTTACACCCACCAAAAGGAATCACAGTAGAATGAGTACATAATTTCCTTTAAGAGATGAAGTACGCTGTGTCTTACTAAAGTTCGTCTGACACATTTTGTTATGACTAAGTGGATAAAACCCGCAGTGAAAGGAAACTTAAAGCATTAAAAGGCAATTATCTCTTCAGTGTGAGTCATGACTGGTTTATGTTTTCATCTTTATTCCTTTCTGTATTTTCCTCCAAGAACCCATAGTACATATAAAACCTGAAATCTTTAGTTTTTAAAATTATTAGATACGTAGACCGAACAATTATCTGTCTTAAATAACTATATACATTTAAAGACTGACTTTACATTTAGAGCCAGAATCTATGCATTTTAAAATCATTTCAAGATCTGTCAAGTGATGTAGGTTACTTTTCCAGTGTCTGAATTTTTAAAGTGATTTGCTATGTATGAATTCAGGTTTGGAAAATAAGAATCCATACAGAAGATCTGGAAACAGGCCATTGTGTGTTCAGAAGATCCACTGCAACCTCTTGGGAGATAGACTTTTTATTTCTGTGCAAGGCCCTGCTAGGCAAGACCAAGGCCACCACATTTAACTGTGCAGCTTGTCCACTGAACAACTCCTAGGCAGTGGAGGGGGGGGGTCACACCTTTTATTTGAACTGTACAATAAATGGAGAGCTGTAGAGTTGAGTTCGTTAGTGCACAACTGACCTAAAGAAGTGGTAGCCCTCATAACGATCAGGTGACATTTTGAAGACCAAACCCATTCCTTGCCTAAATGTAGATCTCATAAATGGAACAAATATATTACCAAAGATTTGGCTATGAAAAAATTTACAAACTTGCAAAGTGCCCCCAAAATAAACACTATAGGGATAGTTGTTAAATGTCCACTGTTGCCCTAGCATATTACAGAAATGTTTTAAGTTTTAAAAAGAGACAACTGATTACATATGTGCTTTTTTTTTCCACTAAGGGGCTGTTTCGGTGTCTAAGGAAAGTCTCTCCTATGTATTGAGCCAGGAGGGAGGTGGAAACATTTCAGTCATTGTCCTTGGGGGTGCCCGAGAATCACTGGAGGCCCATCCAGGAAAATTGACTTTGTTCATCCGCCCAAGGAAAGGATTTATTAAAATCGCTTTGACTCATGGGTAAGTGACTTTTTGAAGGTTAAGACTTTATGAACACAAAGAAGGAAGGTAATTTTTCTAGTCCTTAAGGACTTCCTCCAAGTTGATTTTAGAAGAAAAACAGGTGCAGATGTTTTGGGGAATGGAAAACAAACTTTGTACCGAGGTTGCTCAGTTCCTTGGCGTCCAGGAACTAACAAGGACAACAAAAAACAAAATTTGCACACGGTGTAAATTTCCCACCAGAGGAACAAAGTCCAATAAACAAGAAGCTTCCTGAAACCCTGACTTTCTATAGAATAGAATTCTGTCACTGGGTAGCTTGCTACATCACTCCGTTCAAGTGTGATGCAGTTTCGGTTCTTTGAACAGGAAGTTACCTACATACAGTATAAGGAGGCTTGGACATAATGAAGAATTTTTAGGTTTTTTTTTTGTTGTTGTTGTTGTTGCAAACATCAGCTGGACTAAATAAATCATCCAAATCTTTCATCTAAAATTCTTCTCTTCCCTTGGTTATTTGCAGGGCCCATTTGGTCCCAGTATTTTCTTTTGGTGAAAATGATCTGTTTAAACAAATTAACAACCCTGAAGGTTCATGGCTTCGAACTGTTCAAGAGAAACTGCAGAAGATCATGGGGTTTGCTTTGCCACTCTTTTATGCCAGAGGGATTTTCCAGTACAGTTTTGGTCTACTACCCTATAGGAAACCTATCCACACTGTTGGTACGTACATAAAAGGAATAAAATTGTTGCCTTACTTTAAGCAATGCGAGTTGTTACTGAGGTGCCAATGCAAGACAAGTGGATTTGGATATGAATTCCCTAAAATAAAAATTGGCAGAAGTTGTTTGAGTTTTAATTACAGTATGCATTTTATTTATGAAATGACTGTTTTCCAGTTGAATGGGAATGATTGCTTTCAAGAATACCACTAGTGAACTATAGGTAGAACCCAGTTTTATGCCACTGAGTCACACAGAAATAAAATTTCTAATACTCTATAAAGAATCAATTTCTCCAGCCTGGAGTTGTGGCTCAGTGGTGGAGTGCTTGTCTAGCATGTGTGAGGCACTGGGTTTAGTTCTCAACACCACATATAAATAAATGAATAAAAAATGAAGGCCTATCAACATCTAAAAAATATTTTTAAAAAAGAATCAATTTCTCTGTACCAGCTGTAGCATACCAATTCTTTCATTGAACAAGTTACATCAGGGTCTATTAAATGAAGAAAATTTCTATATAATACATGTCTTCATTACATTTCATGTAAGCATCAGTTTCTATAGCAAAGGCGTTTTTTGTGCAACTGGCTATATTTGTATATATTCTGTATTTTATTTTAAAAAGTTACACATTTTAGGGAATGGAGTTGTTGAGAGGAAGGTAAAGATCTAAAAGGACAGGAGCAGAGCTAGGTGTGGTGGCTCTTCCTGTAGTTCCTGTATCTGGAAGGCTGAGGCAGGAGAATGGCTTAAGCCTAGGAATTCAAGACCAGCTTGGGCAACATAGTGTAACCCTGCCTCAAATAAATAAATAAATAAGAGCATAAGGAATGAGCTCCTCCAGTTGGGAGGAGACTGGTGAATAAAATTAAAAAAAAAAATTAGCCCTAGCAGAATTAACCAAAACTAGATACTTTATATGAAACTGGAATAATATTTGCACCATGGATTAAATGAAATTGAAATATAGTGACTTTTCTTTTTTTACATCTATTCCACGGGAGAGGGGTTTTCCACTGACTGTTTACATAGCTTCACAGTTCACATGCTGTCACGTGATACTGTCTTTAAATGCTGTGATAAACTCGGATGTAATTTTTACAGCCTTTTGGATAGTTAGTATATTAGGAGCACTGAGATAAGTTTAAGGTTACAACTGTATTCTTCAAGATCAGCTGGCTAGATTTCTTTGGTATAATATTAATTGATCATTTTTGATCCCTGTGTACAAAGTTCTATTACTGGTGTGGGGGAGACTATAAAGGAAATTTTGAAGCATAATTTTCAGAATGAAAAGATTAATTAGATAGAACTAGATATGTTCACATGAAGTAAGTTGTAATTGCTGAAAGCAAAGTGTATTTTGTTGAATTAATTGATCATGATTGGGATAAGCATTTTTAAGTAAAGTGGTTTGTTGTTTGATATAGTCAGGTTATGACTCTATTAACAAATGAGGAGTTGGTCAAGAGTCAAATGGTATTACCGAATCAGAGTTAGTTGTCAAGACTGGAAAGCTAGCTGGGTGTGCTGGTGCACACCTGTAATTCCAACAGCTCAGGAGGCTGAGGCAGAAGGATTGCAAGTTCAAAGCCAGCCTCAGCAACAATGAGGCACTAAGCAACTCAGTGAGACCCTGTCTCTAAATAAAATACAAAGTAGGGCTGGGGATGTGACCCAGTGGTCCAGTACCCCTGAGTTCAATCCCCGGTACCAAAAACAAAAGAAAAAAAAAAGACTGGAAAGCTATAGCTCTTGCATTTGTTCATGCTCAGCCAGTGTGCTTCTTTTAAAACCTCAGAAAAAGGGACACTTCCTTTGGTCAATCTCTCTACTTACCCTGAAACAATTACTAGTCTACAGCATCCCCAGTATCCCATTATTATTATTTGAAGCCCTTTGAAAATCAAGTTAAGAATGTGAACATTTCGGCTCACTGTCAGGCATCCGCCATTTGCCTGCCTCTCGCCTGTCCATCGCCTGCCTTACACCTATCCATCACCCAACACACGAGGTTCACCTCCCGATCATCCGACAACAGTCAGCAAACTGATCGCCGACTGCCAGTGGAGCACCAGCTGCCTGCTGTTGCCTGGAAGTTCACTGTTACAGTACCTGCAGGTTTGATTACACGTGGCTGCCACCATTTTGAGACAACAGCCATTTGCCCTGTAGGACCCCTGGCCGGACTGATTAAGCCCCATTTCCAGGATCCCTCAGCCCGACCGATCACTCCCTGCCTCTGGGGCACTCACATCGACTGACTGCTCCCTGCCGCCAGGACCCCCAGACCAACTGACTGCGCCCTATCACCGGGACCCCAGACCGACTGATTGCAACCGGCCTCCAGGATCCCACAACACACCAAACACACCTGATCTCCAGGACCCCTGCCTGACCAACTGCATCCCGTCTCCAGGACCTCCTGCTGACCACAGCCACACCCTGAGCTGCAGCTCCCCATTTACCAACACATTTCGAAGTCAGAGCAGCCATCTTGGATAATCCTGGAAGCTGTAGCTCCGATCTTTAGGTGGGGCAAATCCCATCGTGAGACACCTGCTGGAGGCTTGAAGCTCATTGTCAGGTACCTCTCATGCATCAGGCTACTGAACACTGGGAGGTTTCATTACTATATGACTGTTATATTGTAGATTTTCTTTTTTCTTCTTATTGAAAAAGTTTAAGTTTTTATTTCTTTACTTTTCTTGCTCTCTTTTCCTTTTGTTTACCTGTTCACTCAGAGTCTCTTTCTCCCTTTTTTGCATGCTAACATTCAATTTCTTTTGATTACACTCTCACCCTTTCTATTATCTAGAACTTCTGTATATTCTTTTCTTATCCCACTAACAGCCACATTCTACATCCCTCTGCATCCTCTTTGTCCTCCATTTGAAACTGCAGACCTTATTGCAAATCTGTTTGTTTTACTGAAGATAATATTTGAATCATTCTGTTTATTATGATAATTTTGTTATTGTCCTCATAGGGGCTATTTTGTCTAGGATTGCATAGTGTCTGAATTGGACACTGTTAATATTGATCTCCCCTTAAAGAAAGGGTTTTGGAAACCTATAGGGCCACTATAAACCTATAGGGGGAAATCTGCAATACCCCAGATCTGCACTGCTAGAGGGGAAGATACATGAACAACATGAAAAAACAAGGGAAGAAAATGATCCAAACAAATCTAGTTTCTATATTAATAGAATCCAATGACAGTATGTTAGAAGAAATGTCAGAAAAGGACTTCAGATTATACATGATTAAGATGATTCGTGAAGCAAAGGATGAGATAAGAGAGCAAATGCAGGCAATGAATGATAATACCAATAAGCTGAAAGAGCAAGTGCAGGAAGCAAAAGATCATTTCAACAAAGAGATAGAGATTCTCAAAACAAAACCAAATGGAAATCCTTGAAATGAAGGAAACAATAAACCAAATAAAAAACTCAATGGAAAGCATCACCAAAAGACTAGACCACTTGGAAGACAGAACCTCAGACAATGAAGACAAAATATTTAATCTTGAAAAAAAGTTGCCCAAACAGAGAAGATGGTAAGAAATCATGAACAGAATCTCCAAGAACTATGGGACATCATGAAAAGACCAAATTTAAGAATTATTGGGATTGAGGAAGGCACAGAGATACAAACCAAAGGAATGAACAACCTATTCAATGAAATTATATCAGAAAATTTCCCAAACCTGAAGAATAAAATGGAAAATCAAATACAAGAGGCTTACAGAACACCAAATGCACAAAATCACAACAGGTCCACACCAAGGCACATTACAATGAAAATGCCTAACATTCAAAATAAAGATAGGATTTTGAAGGCCGGATATGAACAGACACTTCACAGAAGAAGATCTACAAGCAATCAACAAACATATGAAAAAATGTTCACCATCTTTAGTAATAAGAGAAATGCAAATCAAAACTACACTAAGATTCCATCTCACCCCAATTAGAATGGCGATTATCAAGAATACAAGCAACAATAGCTGTTGGAGAGGATGTGGGGAAAAAGGTACACTCATACATTGCTGGTGGGGCTGCAAATTAGTGCTGCCACTCTGGAAAGCAGTGTGGAGATTCCTTAGAAAACTTGGAATGGACCCACCATTTGACCCAGCTATCCCACTCCTCAGCCTATACCCAAAGGACTTAAAATCAGCATAGTTCAGAGATACAGCCACATCAATATTCATAGCTGCTCAATTCACAATAGCCAGACTGTGGAACCAACCTAGATGTCCTTCAATTGATGAATGGATAAAGAAACTGTGGTATATATATACAATGGAATATTACTCAGCTATAAAGAATAATAAAATCATGGCATTTGCAGGCAAATGGATGAAATTGGAGAACATCATGCTAAGTGAGATAAGCCAATCTCAAAAATCCAAAGGATGAATGATCTCACTGATAAGCGGATGATGACACATAATGGGGGGTGGGAGGGGTGCAAGAATGGAGGAAGGAGGGACTGTGTAGAGGGAAAAGGGCGGTGGGAGGGGTGGGGGGGAAGGAAAAAATAACAGAATGATTCAAACATCATTACCCTATGTAAATGTATGATTACGCAAATGGTATGCCTTTACTCCATGTACAAACAGAAACAACATGTATCCCATTTGTTTACAATAAAAATAAATTACAAAAAAAAATGTGGGGGCTGGGGAGATAGCTCAGTCGGTAGAGTGCTTGCCTCGTAAGTACAAGACCCTGGGTTCGATCCCCAGCACCCAAAAAGAAAAAAGAATGTGAACATTTCATGAAAACTCAGATGATTTTAGTCTGAATGAGAGTGGGATGATTGGCAGCAGCCAGATGGTGAGAAGTCAACCCTCCCCACTATGTGCACCTAAAGGATTGTGTTTACTCAAAAAACAGCAGACGTTGAGGATAGGCTATTTACCATTGCAAAGCTATGTATCGAATGCTGCAGAGAATAAAGCACAATATGAAAACGATGTTTTGAACTAAGCTCATTTCTGTTTTGAATCAATGCACTGAAAACTCAGAGACCTTTCTGTGCTGACTTTCTGAAAGAGCTGTCTCTATCCCACCCCTGGCAGGATGTAGGCAGCAGCCAGAATGGCAAGTTATTCTGTGGCCCCTTCTTCTAGTTAATTAAGAGTTTATTAACTTAGGTAATCACTACCTCACATCATAAGAAATATTATTTGGATTTCATGTTGCCAAGTGTGTGCTGCTGTTAATTGTTTTTAAATTTCATGCTAAAACATTTCAAATATCTGAAAGTCTCATGCGTAGTGAAATCCATGCCTGTGTTCCCTCCTCCTGGACTTTGCAGTTGTTAACTTTTACCATGCTTTTATTTCTGTCTCATAGTGTAATAAACATGCTTTCTACTGCTATCACTCTTTGAGCAAATGCAGACCTCGTGCCCATTTTCTCCTGATTACTTTCCTGTGTATCTCTGAAGAACAAGAGTGTTGTCTTCCATGACAGCAGGACAGCTCGGGAAAGCTAGCATGGCTGAAGTGCTACCAAATAGTGTACAGTCGATGTTCAGATTTCACCAAATGACCCAGTAATTTCCTTGCTGGCAGTGGCTTTTGTCTTTGTTAGTCTTTTCTTTCCTTTCTTTTTTTTTTTTTTTTTTTTTTTTTTTTGGTTGGCAAAGAACAATATTTTTTTCCTGAGCAGGATCAAGCATGACACTTAATTTACACATCTCTCTTTAACTTCCATAAGCCAGAATTGTTTTCATCTTTTTTTATTTTTTGTCTCTATGGCATGAGCAGTTTGTAGAGTGTCCTCCACTGGGGGTGGCACATCAGGACACATGCTGTCATTCTGTCTCATTGTTGGTTGTATTTATTTTGATCACATGGCAAAAGGTATTTCCCTGGTTTCTTTACTGCAAAGAACACATTCTTTTTCACTTTATTATTTTCAAGGAGCCTGAGGGTGATATTCCTCAGAAATATGTGATTATCCTGCCCCTCACCCAGTTTTACTTGGTAATTTTAATATCCATTGATAATTCTGCTTGGGTCAGTTATTACAGCCATTGTTGCAAACTGGTGATTTTCAGTCTCTAGTATTCCTTCTGGATTTATTTGTGGGCATTTTACCACAGAGAAGAACTTGCCCTCCTCCCAGCGACCCCCATCCCCATACTAGGGATTGAACTCAGGCAGTCTTGTCTGCTCTGTTAGCCTAAGCCACAGAACGGGCTCCGGTCCCTTCTCTACCTCCAGGTCACCACTGCTCCTGTGAGCTCATGGGCCCATCTTCTGCGTATGGATGTGATAGAAGTGTTTATTTCATTTTTATTCTGTAGCAACATTGGAAGCAAATAAACAGCACCATTAAGAAATTGGTTCTTGGGGCTGGGGAGATAGCTCAGTCGGTAAAGTGCTTGCCTCGCAAGCACAAGGCCCTGGGTTTGATCTCCAGTACTGCAAAAAAAAGAAATTGGTTCTTTCATCGATGAGCACGCCATGGCTGCTTGCACTGAACACAGACTCCTGCTGCACACAGATTGATAGTGACTTTAGGAAGACATTTATTCTGCACCCGTGGGACGTACAGAAGGAAGCGGTGTGCGCTTGAGGTCTGACTCCCAGTGACTTTTGAGTTTCATTTATCTTCTCTGAGCCTCAGATTTTTCAAATATAAAAGAGGAGATAAGTATAATTGTCCTGTCTTCTCTCGGGGCTCTTCCGGGGAGTAAATGTCATGATGTGTGGGAAAGTGCCACCTACCTCTAGTACCCGCAGGTATGGGTTGGTACCCAGAGCTGGAGCTTCCTGCCCAGCTTGTCCGAGAGCTTTCAAATGTGTTTAGCTTTGCTGGGGAAGTGTTCTGCCAAAATGTTAATCCAAATCAAATCATGAGGAAATAATCAGACTAATCCAGATTGTGGGACATCGTATAAAACATCTGGCCCAAACTCTTTAAAAATATCAATGTAATGAAAGACAAAGGGGGGGGATGCTCAGAGACACACAACAGCTGTCGTGAATTGGGGGAAAACAGCCATAAAAGATGTTGAGACAATTGAGAAAGTTTGAATGTGGATTAAGTGCAAAATAATACTGTGTGGAGGTTCAGTTTCTCGGGCATGATAATGGTATTATCTGGGATACTGTTTTTCTTAGGTAATGTAGCTATTTAGGGATGAGTCACATGATTGAATCGTTGATGCCCACAACTTACCTTCAAACACTTTCACAAAGATAAAAGTAATCATTTATATGTGTTTACATATTTACGTGCTTGTATGCATAAAATGCTAGAAATTGTTGAGTCTAGATGGGGTATGCAAGTGCTCATTGTAGCGTTCTTTCTGTAAATTTGAAGTTTCTAAAAATAAAAATGACAGGGACGTATTATGGCTTGGATATGAGGTGTCCCCTGCAAGGCCCCTATGAATGCAGGAATATTCAAAGGTGAAATGATTGGACTGTGAGAGCTGTAACCTAGTCAGTCCATCCTAGTGTGAATGGACTAACTGGGTGGTCACTGCAGGCAGGTGGGGCGTGGCTGGAGGAGGTGGGTCACTGGGGGCGTGCCCTGGAAAGGTGCATCTGCCCTGAGGCCTCTTTCGCTCTGTTTCCTGACCCTGCCACTAGCTGAGCAGCTTTCCCCGACTTGGCCCTTCCTGCACAAAATGCTGCCTCACCTCGGGCCCAGAATTTTGGTGTCTGATGTCTGTGGACTGAGACCACTGAAACTCTAAGACCCAAATTAACTTTTCCTCCTCCAGGTTGTTTTTGTCAGGTGTTTTGGTTACAGCGATGCAAAAGCTGATTAAAACAGGTTGGGAATGTGTTTAAATAAAACTGATTTGAAACCCCATGAGAACAAAAGTAGTTCATTATCGTTCAAATCATCGTATTCTGATGGGGAAAAAAGTAGGCTAAGGGACTTTCTGAACTAGAAGGAAAAGATTTAAGCCTTAATTATAAAAGGGATAAAAGGAGAAAAATATTATGTTAAGGAGACTCATTAGAGGAGGCAACACTTTATCTCCACCTTCTTAGGATCTCCAGCTGGGCCTGAGAATTCCCTTGACCAAAGTCAGGTAACAGAAAAGCACCCAGATTTTCACATGTACGTGGGAGCCCCCATGGGAAAATGGGGAGCCCCCATGGGAAAATGAAGACTGACTCCCCAGAATTGGCTGGGCCCGCATGCCTGTGTGCTAGGTTGAACAGGCAGGCGATTGTGCTAAAGCTAAAACATATGCAGACAATAGAGGAAGGTAAGAGTGGCTTTAACAAGTGTTTTAACAAGGCCTGAACAGATTTCTCCTGGCCCCACTCCCCACTCCGGTGATAAGAATATTTCTTCTTGATATAAGGAGGGCATCCTTTACATGGTAGTTTTATTTCCTGCTTTTGGGAAGGAAAGGGGAGATCAGATGCCCTTTTTACATTGCAAAAATACCTTCTGCATTTTAAGGGTTTCTAGCGAACACGATATGTTTGGGGTGGTCTTTCTGCCATCCTTCAGGGCGCAGGACAATGTTTTAAGTGTTCAGGGAATGTCCATGTGGATATGTACTTTAGGCACACACATGGTGCACAGGCTTGCACCAGGCACCTTTTGGGCCTCCACCATGAGCCAGAGGTTGGATTTGAACTCAGGTCTCATCTGGCTCCCACACGTCTACTGTTTTCACAGCCCCACTTGCACAAGCCCCCTGCCTGTTCTGTCTCCAGCCATACAGCATCTTAAGAGAGCAGTCCCTACATAAGACAGAGTCGTAAACTCTACGGAATCTTTTAACTACAGACAAATAGAACAGGGAATTTTTTTTTTTTTTTTTTTAAATTGTGAAAGACCTACTCTTTGCCTCTGTGGAAACAAATTCATGCCCACGGCCAAACTCTTGGCCAGCTGTGTACACTGAGGCCCACCAAGTTCCTCATCCTCCATCCTAGGTAACACAGAGCGGCACCCTAGACACTGGAGTGAGACAGTTGGGTAAGGCTGCAAATGCAGAACTGATCTTGAGTTGTTGGGTGCAGCTGGAAATGGAAGCAGTGAGCTGCCAGCTGTACAGAGCAGGGAGACACAGCAGCAGCTCTGGTTCCTGACTCTTCCACAAGTAGGCATTGGCTGACTTTTCCAAGGCAAGGAAGCTGCATTTCCAGGAACAGCCTGGTGCAGCTGGTTTTTTTCCTTTGTGTTTCAAGGAAAGATTTTGCAGCAGTTTGCAAATAACTTTTTTTTTCCCCTCCTCCACAGTAGTAAACAGTCTCCTTTTTGCAAAGAGAGAAAATTCTGTTTTTTTTTTTTAATAGTTTTAGTTGTAGTTGCACATAATAACTTAATTTTTTTCAATTTATTTTTTGTGTGGTGCTGAGGATGGAACCAGGGCTTTACCACATGTGCTAGGCAAGCGCTCTACCACTGAGCCACAACCCCAGCCCAGAATTCTGGTCTTTGAAGGGTTTCAGGGGCACTTCTTGGAATATCCCAATATGTGATCATTCGGTTCAGAACAGTTCCAGGTGAATCTTTTCATGTGACCCTCAGCACTGGAGTCAGTAAGAGCTGAACTGCAATGAAACTTAGAACACACCCGCTTCTCCAGGGACTGAGGCTCCCCAAAATTTGAGTATTGGGCCTGAAGGCTTAGGGCTAAGTCACAGGAGAGCTGGATTTGAAGCAAGATAGGGGCCTCCGAGCCAAAGCTCTGATCAGTTGTTTCCTCCACCTGCCCTCCCTTCAGCCGAAGGCAGAGTGACCCCACTGAGGCCGTTACAGGAGGGGGACCGGAGTGGCCCAGCTCATTGCCTTTTGGCTAGAGCCCATCCCTCAAGTTTTACATTTTTGACACTGCTATTTGGGTTCGTGATGGTTTCCTTTGGCCTAGCTAACAACCTCATTGTTCTCTTTTGTGCAACAGGGACAGTAGTGGCGGCTGACTAGGTTGTTTGTGGATTAGTTTAATGACATCTAGTAGACCCTCCATAAAGCTTAGCTCTATTTCCAGTACAGGTACAACTTAGCTTCAGAACAGCTAGAGTCGAACTGAACTTAGAGAAGGAAATTGTTCCCTCTCCTCCAAGTTTGGTGGTTTCCGACCTCTTTTCTGCCAGATAGCCTCCCTTGAGTTCATTAGTCAAAATGAGATCATGATGAGCAAATTTTTGTTTTGTTTTCTCTGGTTTTATCCCTAAAAAGCAACTGAGAAAGAGTTCTGACCCTATAATCCACTTTTGGGTTAATTTAGTAATAAGAGGCAGGCGTGCTAGTTCTAATATTAATTTTTATGTATGTACTTAGGAACTTCCAGCACCTCAGTTTCTCTACAAGGAAATAAGAAAAAAATCAAGTAGACTCTGTCCATCTTACAGCTTAAAGGGAAAAGTCTTATGTTAAAGTCACTGTATACTGACACACTTGAGCTTTTTGGAAATATCTGAAATACCATAAAAGTATTAATAAGAAAATAACAGAACCAAAATTAACTGTAGGAAAGCTCTGAGGAAAGATGATTCACTAATTCAGAATGCACAACTCCTAATTAAAGTAATCTGGGAGCAACACATTTCATCCTCTTAGACCACCTGTCTCTCTGTTAATCCCTTCCCACCCTGAAGCCTTGCACTGACCTCTCACTGGGATAGTTTCACTAAGAATAAACCAGCTATTTCTATACAACCACAAATTTGCTAGTAGATTTGCATGGAGATTTCTCAAAATCTTTTCCACAAAGCTCAGAGCTGGAAGGATGCTTCCAGATCAAGTTCTACTCTTTTATCCCATACATGTGAAAATTAAGAGCAGAGAGAAAGTTACTTGCTCAGTGCACTTACTGATGAGCTAAGAATAGACCCAAACTGACCTGGTGCTTGTCCAATACCAGCTCCCAGTTCCACCCCCTCACCACACCAGCCTCTCCTAGTCCATATTTCCAAACACTGCTGACAGCACTATGGTTGTTTCCAGTTCCTTAGGCTGAATTAACCCATTAAGTTCCAGGTTTTCAATTCTGTGACTATTTCAATGAAATGGACACAGTTGCATTTAAATGGTTTGGAAACCATAATCTAGGGTTTATTTATTATATGATAGTATTACATAATTATACAATTATATATTATACACTCCAAGTTTTTGTAGGTATTCCACATCTGGGATGATGAGTTATAAAGGACTGATGACTACTGCTGTTAAGTGTGACATACAAAATATAAAAGAAAACTGTGCATGGGCTTCTGGAGGTTATCTCTGGTGAAATACTTAGCGGTTTGAGGTTATTAATGCTGCCATAAGGGTGTGTGTGCCTGTGTGTGTATCACTTCCTTCTCTGTGCCTGCACTTTCTTCCTGCTCTGTTACTTTCGCTCAGTTTTCTATTAATTACCCACCTTCTGTTATTGGCATGAATCTGAGCCCTGTATGTAGCATGGGGTGGCTAGGGTAAGACAAAGGAACCCTCTCCATTGTATGTTCATTTCATTATTTACAACCTCATGTGTTGCTCTCATGCCCAAGCTAACCAAAGGTCAGAAATAGCAGGTTGCTGCTGGCCCTGTGGTTGACCATCCTGCCCCATCTTCAACCCTTGGCATCAGTAGCAGCATCAGACCAGTAGGGGGCGCAGTAAGTGCAAGCCCCAAAGTCCTGCGCATTTTTATATTCTCTACAAGTGAGATGTAAGTTACTTAACACATAAACATCTTTTAAAATATGCATAGAAGTTACAGGATTCATTTTTAATTAATTATCATATTTTAAATTATACAGGCAAAACATAAATATTTTGTTACTCGTCATAAATTCATATAATACAGGTAAAAAGATGTTCCCCCATCCCTACCTCCTCACCTACAGGGGACTGTTAGCATCTTTCCATACTGTTTTTCTATGCACTAAAGACATTAATGCACTTAGAAATGTGAATTGCTTTTCATAAATAAGATCATGCTTTATTTTACAACTTATTTTTTCCACTTAACAGATTGTGCTCACTTGTGTGTATACACAAACTTCATACTTGTATTATTTTCTTTTTAAAGAGGTTGGTTTCTAGGACTTCACTGAATGAATGTTGCTTGGTTTACTTAATATTTTTTTCCATTGAAACTTTTAGTTGCTTTGTAGA
Organism: Sciurus carolinensis; assembly: GCF_902686445.1. NCBI lineage: Eukaryota > Metazoa > Chordata > Mammalia > Rodentia > Sciuridae > Sciurus > Sciurus carolinensis. The sequence goes on from NC_062215.1 coordinate 167,940,325, forward strand.
TTTCCCCCATTACAAACAGCGAGTGCGTATGGCTATAAGTGTTTCTGTAGTGCAGGTCCTTAGCTGTGAAGTTGCCTACGTTTTAATTATTTAGGAAGACATTAGAAGGAGTCAGGATAGAGGGATGCCACATGACGCGAGGATTTCTCGGTCAGTAATAATGGCAGCACTGTGGTCTGGCTGACAGCTGTGCCCGAGGGAAGATGCCGGTGACGTGGAAACCCAGCTATGCACTCCTACCTCACAGCTGCAGTCAGCACAGTAGCCCTTTGACACCAGGAGACTGACAACCCAGAGGCTGCTGGGAAGGAAAGCCCTGCACTTGTTAACCAGTGGGATGGTGTGACCGCTGCAGGCAGCCAGTGAAATGAAGGAGGGACTGGAGGGAGTGGCCTGGGGATTCTGATTGGCAGGTCTTCGCACTGCTGTCCACTGGAAGCAGGCGGCTGTGTGGAGTGCTTTTGGCGCCTCATGTACGATGTATCCTCTGTTTTTGCAGTTGGTCGCCCCATTCCCGTTCATCAGAATCTGCACCCAACCCCGGAGCAGATTGAAGAGCTGCATCAGACCTATATGGAGGAACTAAGGAAATTATTTGAGGAGCACAAAGGGAAGTACGGAATTCCAGAGCACGAAACTCTCATTTTTAAATGATTTTGCTCTTCTAAGGCATAAGGGAGGACAAGAGAACATCCCTTTGAGAGAATAAATACTTTAAATACATTTATTGTTTTTTTTTTCCTTTATGGAATCAAATTTGCAACTGGAAAGTATCACTTATGGTGACAAATCTTGATGTTTTATCTGGGATAGATAAAAATGTGGTAGATGACTATAGGAAAAGGTTGCAGATGACTAAAAGATTTAATAATCTTCCCCATGTAGGGAGAATAAATCATTTTACAGGTTATGAAAAGGTTTAGAATTGTTCATGGAATCAAATAAGGAAAGTAACAGCTTCCAAATGTCATTACCCCTTTCACTAATGATTACAATTATTTAAGGTGGTGTTTTCATTAAGTGTAACAGCTGTGGTTCAGCACAGCTGGAGCATTTAGGATACAGTGCATAAAAAATTTGCCAGATAGAGTTAGAGGAGATAATTTTTTTTTCTGTTCAAACAGACCATTTGTTAGTGAATAATATTTTAAATGCTTAGATAAGTTGATCCTTTAAGATCATTTTTATATAGTAGTCCAACATTTTTTTGCCATTTTGCAGGATGAGTTTGCCACAAGGAAACCTTATCTCATTTTTATTCATGCTTAGAAACATGTTTACTTGCTATAAACAGGGAAGTTTATTTGGGAGACATGATTTTATATATGTTTTAGGACGTTGGAGATTTGAAGAGGTTTTCACGGTAATAGAAATACTTTAAATTTTCTTCCCAAATGGACTTTTCATTGTACAACAAGCTCTGGAAGAAGGCCCCCTCTTTGGTGAGAGGTATCCAGTTCACAGCTGATTTGGCTGAGTCTTCTCTGAACCAGAATGAGCAAGGATCTTGTTGTCTTTCCTGCCTCCTGATGTCTTCCTAGTGGCACTTAGTAGGCACAAAATAAATAGTTGTTTGATGAGGGTATGTATAGTTAACATGCAAGCAAACTTTGCTATAATGTGATGAAGCTATTCCATAGAATGAAACCTGTTATAAGACCCACCTTCAGAAGAAGATAATTTGCTGTCTGATTTTCCTGCACTAGTGATGGACAGGGCTGTAGGCTGCGTAGAAAGGAGCAGGTCAGAGAAGGATTCTGATAATTAGCCACTCAGTGTTAAGTAGCCGGTAAGTAGAAGAATGTCTTATTTCCACTCTACCTTTGTTCCTAGACCTAGTTTATGTACCTCCTCTGTCCCACGTGTTTGTAAGCAAGCTTATTAGGTTGCCTTCTGACAGATTGGTAATGTAACTTCAGGTCCCGATTTTGAAAACATTAAGCTCTGATCTAGAATCTGGATGGGGCTGCCTTGAGCAGGAAGCATTTTAAACACAAGAAAGTGAACTTTTTCAATTGTTCTATGGGACAATGACAGTATTTTGGCCTGAATTCCTTTGACTTCACATGAACTGAGCAAGCCAGGAATCTTTTGACCCATGGCCTTGAAATCAGTTCAGGTTTTTGTTTTGTTTTGCTTTGTCAAAGCAGGACCTTTAAGTTAATACAAACCCATGAATTTCATCCCTTTGAAGAAGTTTATTAAAAGCCCATGACGCATGATCACAGAGGTATGAATTTTAGTCTCACACTGAGCAGCGAGGAGGCCAAGCTGGCCACCCGTCATGAGATGGCTTATCTAGCAGGCAATTGAAGCCCAGGCTTAGTCAGTCCAGAAGAGGCACTAAAAGTTCTCTCTCATGAATTTATCTAGATTTTGCCATTTAAAAAAATCTAGACATGAGCAAGTTTAATTTTGGCTTGCATAATATGTTTTGCAGGGGGCAGGGTTATTGATTCGCTTCTTAGGGACTTCAGAGGTCCAACCCAGCCATGCAAGGAGTCATTTCATATACTCAGGGCATAGCTGTAAATTCCAGATAGGCCCACAGATTGCAAGTGAATATTTTTGTAAGAATTTTTGCTATTAAGTGAAGGTGGGCCATAGATTATATTTGCTAGTATGGTTCAACAGAGATGGCTTCTGTTATAAAGGTTCCCCATCCATTGTGTATTTGCACCATAAATTTTAAACAGCAAAGCAAAACAAACACAACAACAAAAATAGCCCCGGTGCACTGTAAGAGAATCTGGGCCTATTGCCTTGGGAAAATATGCATGTACGCTGTTTGATGTGGACTTTTCTTTCCCTTCTGTTGTCCTTGCACACTGGGGGCAGGCTGAGTCACTTCCTTTGTCTTGCAGTTAGGAGTTTATGAGAGTGTCCCTGGTCAGCTACCTCTGTTATGCTCACGTGGAAGGCTGTGGCTTCACAGCTTCTGAAGGGCAGCCAGTTCTGCTACTTACAGAGGGGGACCCCTGCAAGGGTGCTAGATAGTTCACTGCACCCTTTGCCACTGCTGTGAAGACAAAGTGCTTATGCACCAGGGAGGAGGGTGAGTCTTTGTCAGGCGTAGGGTTAACAGCAACAGCCCTCCTTTCAGTAGGAGGAATGTCTCTGTCTCTGGAAGCATGGAGGTGGAGTCTGGTTGCAATAGCCACACTTCTGGAACTTTCCATCTTCTCCAAAGGTTGTGATGACTCTGAAGATGGTTTAGGGTACATTTGCTCTATATTCCTTCCCTCTGACAAGATGCACTATTGGTGGGTTTTGCTAATTAGTGGTTTGTTTTTGTTTGCTGGTTTCCACTAGCCCCAAATGGCATATTGGGCTACTGAAATAGCCTGTAATATCATATTTGCATTTTAAAACTAATCAACATAATATGTGCTTGTGGGCCCAGAGAAGTCATATCAAGTGCAGGGGCATATCATTCTAAGGGGAAAAGCAGGGCAATTTCTAAAATAACCAACCCGTTGCTCTGTTTTCTCCATAATGGTGAATACAGAAGCTTGTCTGTATATGTAAAACGAAGGGGTTTTATTGTAGTTAATCCTTCCTAAACACCTCCTGCTTACTGCCTTGATATCTTATGCTCAAAGGAGAAATATGGAATCAATCCATATTTAACTTGTGGGTCTATGAGTTTCTCGGTAGTCGAATGTGTGTCTGGTTTGCATTTGGATCCTGTCCCCAGCAGAGCAGACCTTCAGCAATCTCTCAGTGAACAGCTTGGGCACTAACCTGAACGCTGTGTGGCTTGTGCCAACATAGCCAAGTTGTAGAGCTAGAAGGCACTTCATGGTCTAATTCTTCCTCCTGCAGATGCAGCAGTTGAACCCCTGTGAGGTTGAATGCAGATTCGCACCAACTCCGCGTTCCTATTCGGGTATCCTAGATTAAACAGGAGGAACTGCTATTCCACAGCCACTGCTTAATAAACCCAGGAATCCTCCTATAAAACACAAGTGTCAACTAGAAGCAAGGGATTAAAGGACTATAAAGCAAGCTCTGTCTTCTTGGTACTGAGAACATTTTTCACCACACTGTTGACTTTTCCCTTTTGCAAGAGCTATTTTAGTGATGTGAGCTGGGCAAAATCCAAGTTTCCAACATTTGTGGCCACTAGAGCCTGATGTGTTGGAGTCGCGGGTAAGGCAAGGTGCCCCGTGCCCCGGGCCACTGAAGGACCCAGGAAGGGGTCTTCCCTGGTGATGCTTCATCATTAGCAGAGCCCACAGCAATCCCATTACTCAGACAGGCCGTAGAGCCTCTGTCACTCACTGACAGCCCCACGCCCACAGCTGAGTCTGGCTCTTGCACTTATCCAGCTGGATAATCACAGCCGCTAGATCCTGGTTGAGAATTATCTTAGGCTTTCTTGAGACTCGAGATAAACCTGACATTCCCGGTATTCCCAAGGGCTGCGTAATTCTCTCCTATTTCAGTTCCAGATCAACTGGGAGCCATTTCTTTCTCTTTGAATTTCAAATCTTGCTGTGTGGGTGTCGGTGATGTTGGGGTGCCCAGAGACTGTTGCTACTCTCCAGGATTTAGTTTCAGAAGACCCTTTTAACTCTGGTCTCTTACTACCTGCCTGGGGGCCTGGGCTCTGTCTTTCCTATGTAAATAGTTAGGAGTGAATGACCTCAAGGTCTCTTCTGGCTCTGGAAGTCTAGAGTCTGCACGACACTTTATTGTCATAGTAATAACATCTGGTGGAAGATGCAGGCTTATCAGATATTTCTGCCTTTTCCACTACCAGGCTTCCCTGTTCCTGTTCTGGAGAATCTGGTGAACTGCCATGAGACCCAGCAATATTCTCAGTGTTGCCATTGAAATTTCTCCAGGATCACAGTAACCTTTAGTCATGTGTTTCTAAGAAATAATTTAATTCTCTAACTAAGAATACGAGAAATTTAAGAGGCTTCCTCATTTATATCACTCAAGACTACAGAATAACAGGTTATTGCTTGCTACATTTTTTATAGGAGATAGTGAACTTTAATACTTTATATATGGTGTGTTTCCTTGAGCCTTTATTAGTTCTTAGTTTCTAGGAGTTTTGACCAATGAGTGTGTCCAAGCTATACGTGCATGGGTATGGTTTTTAACCTGAATAGAATGTTTTTCATTTCCCACATCTTGGCATGGCTGAATGAATTTAGGCTTGAACACAAGTGCCAGTGTGCAGAAAAAATTATGAGCAATGGGAATTCTCATTGAGAGTCAATGCTTTTGCTGGGCGTGGTGGCACACACCTGTAATCCCAGTGGCTTGGGAGGCTAAGGCAGAAGGATCGCAAGTTCAAAGCCAGCCTCAGCAAAAGTAAGATACTAAGCAATTAAGTGAGACCCTGTCTCTAAATAAAATACAAAATAGGCCTGGGGATGTGGCTCAGTTGTTGAGTGCCCCTGAGTTAAATCCAGGTACCAAATAAATAAGTAAATAAATAAAGCTAATGCATTCAATTCTTTGGATGGAATAAAAGAAAAACAGAAATGGGGTGGGCAGAGCAATTGAAAACAGCAGGTGCACAGGAATGAAACAAGAACAGACTGCAAGAGGAGATGAAGTCAGGAAACGTGGGGTCTCGTGCTGTTGGGCATAAGATCGAAGCGTCTCTGATTCAGAAATATTCAAAAGCATGTAGAAAGATTGATTGGTTACAGATCAAGTCAATCACTGCTAATAGATGTGGGCTTTTTTTTTTGTACTAAGGTTTGATCCCAGGGGTGTTTAGCCACTGAGCACATCCCTTCTCTTTTTTAAATATATTATTTAGAGACAGGATCTTGCTGAGTTGCTAAGTGCCTTGCTAAGTTGCTGAGGCTGGCTTTGAACTCGAGATCCTCCTGCCTCAGCCTCCCACCAAAGCCAGTCTTGTGCCCAGCTAGTGTGAACTTTCTTTCTTTTTTTTTTTTTTTTTGCGGTGCTGGGGATCGAACCCAGGCCTTGTACTTGCAAGGCAAGCACTCTACCAACTGAGCTACATCCCCAGCCCTGTGAACCTTCTTTATGGGCAATGAAAAGTATTCCAAAATTAGACCATAGTCATGGTTACATAATCCTGCAAATATATAAATCACTTGTCTACTTCAAATGGGTGGGTTTTAGGATATGTGAATTGTATCTCAATAAAGTCATTATATAAAATCAAGTCATATACTCACCAAAATAATGGGAGAAGCTAAAAACTAATTTTTAAAAAACTGGATCAAGAGTGAAATTATTTCCGTTTAGATGTATCCCACTTTGTACAATAGAAGATATGCCTTGACTTTTGAGACCTCTTAGCATTTCTGAGGTCATTATTAAAATAAGTGTTTTTAGTACTCTTTGAAAGTATTTTATTGGCTAAAAATCATGATATTGTGTTACTGTGCAAGACTCCTTTCGACTGTAACTTTCCCAATATTTTACTAACACTGCACCATAATTCTAAGTGTAGCTTATCATATAAAAATGGTTTTCAAGCCTGGGACAGTGACACAGTCCTGTAACCCCAGTGACTCCAGGGGCTCAGACAAGAGGCACAGATGTAGAAGTTTTAGTCATATTAGGATTTAAGGGGGCTTCCCAGGTCAGCCTCAGCAACTTAGTGAGACCTTGTCTCAAAATTAAATAAATAAATAAATAAATAAAATAGAAAGGACTAGGGATGTAGCTAAGTGGTAGAACACCCTTAGGTTCATCCCCAGTACTAAAACAAACAAACAAATGGTATTCAATACGTTGACTGTCCATAATGTGCCTGTTACAGGGCTAAGTCCTTTACCTTTGTTATGATATTTAGCTCTTAAAATGGCCTTTTGAGGTCACTGTTATTTTTTTCCTATAGGCAACTGGGGCTCAGAGGGGTTAAGAACTTTGCTTGAGGCAACCCTGGTGGTGGCTGGTGGAGCTGACATAAAGCCAGGTCCTGTGACCAGGTACCATGCTCAAGGTGTAGGATGCAGGTGGGGTCTTACTAGTTTGGCAATTGCACACCAACTTGGCAATCGCACATTAAGTTAGCAGTTGCACACTGAGTGATCACACATTGACTTACTGTGTGGTTCTGGATAGAAACCTTTCACTTATCAATAAGAAGGTGAGACAGGAATCAGGAATATCAAAGTTCTTTTTTTTTTTTTTTTTTGGTTACTGGGGATTGAACTCAGGAGCACTGAGCCACATCCCCAGTCCTATTTTGCATTTTATTTAGAGACAGAGTCTCACTTGAGTTGCTTAACACCTTGCTTTTGCTGAGGCTGGCTTTGAACTCTCGATCCTCCTACCTCAGCCTCCTAAGCTGCTGAGGTTACAGGTATGCCCCACGACACCCTGCTAATGTCAAGGTTCTTTTTTTTTTTTTTATATTTTTTTATTTGTAAATAGACACAATACCTTTATTTTATTTCTTTATTTTTATCTGGTACTGAGGCTCGAACCCAGTGCCTCACTCATGCCAGGCAAGCACTCTGCCACTGAGCCCCAACCTCAGCCCCATGTCAAGGTTCCTTACAGGCTCATCTGGCTGTGATGCTCTCCTAAAGCCCTTTCTTTTCTTTATATTTTTAAAAATTTCTGCATGATTGTTTCATAGCCAGTTTTAGAAGAAGAAATAGAAATTAGTAATGATATATATCAAAAGCCTCATTTATATTTTTCAAAAACAGTTCAGATTCAGAGATCAGCAAGCTTCTCTCATAAAACAAGGAAACATTGCTTTAAGAGAATATAATTTTAACCAGAAGAAAATGCTGTTGTTTCAGAATTATAAGTGTGTGAAATTCAGAGGGTGTTTCAAAAGCAGAAGGGTAGCAAATGCCTTTGAAATTAAGCATAGTGTTCCCCAATGCTTGATTTTAATTTCCAATTATCTACTCCAAATGTTTAGAAATAAAATATTGTTATGTAATAGTATAATGATTGACAGAGCTACATATGGGTGCCGGTTATTTTTCTAGTGCCAGGAATGCTAGCTGTTGAGAAGTTACTGCAGCACTGGAATGCAATCCCAATATTTTAAATATTATAAAAGTAGTACCTGTTTCTTAGTAACTATCAGTGTGTCAGTCAAATATGTTATAATGCAGAGCTTGATCTATGGAGGAAAAAATATGCAAAATTTCTCCTTTGATAGTGAAAACTATTTTTTAAAATTTAAAATTTAATTTTAACTGATACATAAAAACATAAAGATTGTACATATTAATGGGGTATGATGAGGTGTTTGGATACGTGTGTACATTGTGTAATGTTTAATTCAAGTTAAACATATATTTATCTCCTCAAACATTCATCATTTTTTATGGTAGAAACATTCATCATTTTTTATGGTAAAAACATTCAAGCTCCTAACTTCCAGCGTTGTGGGCTACACAGCACATAACTGGTACACAGCCTGCCGCGCAGTAATCACACACCAGCACTTCACGATCCTAACTGAACTCAGTACTGTTGATCAGCTGCTCCCCATCTCCCCATCTCCCCATCTCCCCATCTCCCCTTCCGCCCCTCCCGCCAGCCTCTGGGAACCATATGGAGAGAGCCTTAAGATCATCTTTTACAATGGTCTCAACTTCTACTCTCAACTTCTACGGGATCGACTTTTTAATATTCGACCTCGGGGTGAGGTCAAGGGTACTTGTCTTTCTGTCTGGCTTACCTCATTTAGCATCCTGATCTCCGGGTTCATCCAAGCCATTGCAAACGACAAAATTTCATTCTTTTTTTTCTAAAGCTGTTTCTGAAAAGCTCCCTGACCCCATACCCAGTGGACATGGAGTCCATTTTCAGCATCAGGAACAACACTTGGAGTCTCTTTATTCAGTGGCAAAGTGTTTAAAAGGCCAGAGCAAAAAGCGTTTCATAATTAGACTAATTAGTTTGTTGTCAAAATGAAGCCTTTAAAAAGGACACCTGTTAGGTTAAAGTCTTGATTATTTTTTATTACTATATACAGCATTAACCGGATAAAGTTCAGTTTTTTTGTTTTTTTGTTTTTTTGTTTTTTGCGGTGCTGCTGGGGATCAAATCCAGGGCCTTGTGCTTGCAAGGCAAGCACTCTGCCAACTGAGATATCTCCCCAGCCCCTAAAGTTCACTTTTTAAAACAACATATTATTATTGTCTTTTTAAATTTTATTTTATTGCTGTTCTGGGACTCAAACCCAGAGCCTCATGCATGCCAGGCAGGCGCTCTACCACTGAGTTATATTCCCAGCCCCAAAACGGTATTTTAAAATTCGTTTTATTTCTCACATGTATATGTATAGGTGTGTGTTTCTGTGTTAGTCTACATTTTGTCCCAGGGACAAAATACCTGATAAGACCAACTTAGAGGAGGAAAGGTTTATTTTGACTCACTGTTTGAGAGGTTCAGTCCATGATTAGCCAACTCCATTGCTCTGGGCCTGAAGTGAGGCAGAACATCATGGCAGAAGGGTTTGAGAAAGAACGCTGCTAGCTCATGGCAGCCGGGAAGCAGAGAGAGACAGACCGCAAAAAGCCAGGGAAAATGTAACCCCGAAGGGCACGCCTCCAGTGACCATGCCCCGCCTGCCTACGGTCACCACCCAGAAATTCATTCAAATCCTCAATCCATCAGATGGATTCACCCACAGAAGTGGATACAGCTCTTAGAACCCAGTCATTCCATCTCTGAACTCTGGGTGGGGTGAATCCTGCATTGTCTAACACATGAACTTTTTGGGGGGACACCTCATATCCAAAATATAACACTTTCCAAGTATCTTTTAACATTTTTCTGCATAAGCCAAATGCCACATGTTCCAAATTAAACAACAAAAACAAAACAAAACAAAAAACTCCCTCTGTTTGACATCTCCTGTCCGCCTTCAGCTTTCCAACAGCGACTATAAAAATTCTGAATGGAAAGGAAATTCAGTCTTCAGTTTGACCTGGCATGGACATGTATTTTTTGTGATGCTGAAATTAAAAAGTGCTGTAATTTCTCTTAGTTTGGTGGGTATCAGGATTATAGAATTTGTAATTTGAAATTACTGTAACTTTAAAATAATAATGAATCCACGGACGTAGAAGTTTTAGTTGTATCAGGATTTGAGCAGGATTTGCATAAAGGGTTTTTACATTCAATATTTGTTTGTACATTATATAAACATATTACATATTTATACATTGGGTATACTGTTATGTACTAGTAGATACTATAATGTATATAATATGATATAGATGCAAATGGAGATAAGTATGGATATAGGTAGACAGAAAATATATACGTAAAAGTATATATTTTATGTTTGTATTTTCATTACTGTTATCAAAGTTATACGAAAGAAAATTTTAAATCACTGGGAATAAAAACAAATGTGATTTTAGGAACTGATAGTACTTTGGCGGGTATCAGGAATTGAACTCAGAGGCATTAAACCACTGAGTCACACCCCCAGCCCTATTTCATATTTTATTTAGGGTCTCACTGAGTTGGTTAGCCCCTGGCTGTTGCTGAGCCTGGCTTTGAGCTCTCGATCCTCCTGCCTCAGCCTCCCGAGCTGCTGGGATTACAGGCATGCGCCACCACGCCCAGCCTGCCTGTGCTTTTAAAGATGAACTTGACTCATGTTGTGGTATATCATTGATGACCTAGTGGTGCTCGACCTTGTTCCCACGGGAAGCAGCAGCAGGCTTCCAGCAGCTCTCCGGCTCTGTGGGTGCTGGGCCAACATCCCAGGTAGGAAGGACTTGAACAAGACATCCACCTACACTGCTCCTCGTTTTTCCTTTCTCCATTTTTTTGCCTCTTTACTTCATTTTCTGTTTTGTCCATAATCTAACATAAAGAGAAATGAAAAGAAAGAGACGGGGGAAAGTTGAATTGCAAGAAGCAACTTAGGAAGCCCTATTTTCTGTCAGATAAGGTGAAGGGCGATGAAAGTAGGAAAGAGTTCAAAGGAAGAGATGGGACTGTGTTGAGAAGGAAAAGCAGAAGGCAAGAGAGGAAGGCGTCTCCTCTTTGCCTGTTTTATATTAAACATTGTACATGAGAGAACTTTCACATCCCACCCCACAGTGTGTCCGACTCAGGTGACAGGAACTCCTTTGGTGCTGCCTGAGCTCAGTATGATTTCAGAGCTGGTTCCCCACTGAGGGAAGGCGTGGCCTCTGACCCCTTTCCTGGCAGTCTGAGGCAGCGATTCCTGCATTAGAAATGGAAACTCTCTTGGCCCTACCAGGCCACTATGATGAGCATCTTTGCTGTTTACCTGATGCATTAGTCTGCTTTTTGTTACTACAATGAAATACCTGATGCAGACTAACTTTTAAAATAAAAGGTTGATTCACCTCAGTTCTGGGAGATTCAAGTGCATGACGGCAGCCTCGGCCTGGCTCTAGCGAGGACCTCGTGGAAGATGGCAGGCGCCTCACATGAGTGAGACCAGATCACATCTGGAAACAGGAAGTCAGAAAGTCTGGGTGGGGTGAATCCTCTATTTCTTACCTGCGAGGCTGAAAGTTATGGGAGACCCTTAACGTCCATTTTCACCCAGTGTTTTACCAAGTTGACTGGTTGTTGCAACCAGTCCAATGGTCAAACAGTCAAGTGAAAACAGATTAGTAAAATCGTCTTTGTTCAAACCTGTGCAGGTGAGGTGACCTTAAGAACCATGTCCTACCACTGCTATCATTGAGAGTTTTGTGAAACAAACCATCAGGTGAGATGTTTATATGTCAGAGCTTATGCAAAGCAATGTGTCCCAGTGGTCATTTGTGGCCAGAGAAAACACTTCTCATAAAGAACTCTTGATGCTGAACTTTGGAATCTCTGAAGCTCTTACCACATCCTTCTGGCCTGTCTTTATTATAGGGTTATTTCCCTTTCCGCATCTTGATGGGCTTAGGAACTTCCCCTGGGTCATTATTTCAAAGGAGAAATTTTTCTTCTATCTTGCCTGAGATTGCTCTTTGCTCTGGGCTCTCGTTTTTGTGAAGCATGGGGACACAGTGACTTCAGGCTGATCCCCTATCTGAGGCATGTAATGTGTTTTCTGATCATTCCCTGAGTTCCATCAGGGATGTTTCTCTGCCAGAATTATTTGGCGGAAATCCACTGAAGAATTACTTTCAGCTTTGTTTGTGGTTACTGGATTCAATTGGAATTTCCTGCATCTTCAGGCGATTCAAACTTCTCCCTGAGAAACGGCGTGCAAGGTGCGTTTCTGCCAGCAAATGCAGAAGAAGGCTGGACGTGGCATGGAGAAGGTGCTCCATCCGGGCCCAGCTCTTCTGAACACGCTCCCTGTGGCCTTGCAGTTTGTCACCAAGCGCTGACTCCATGAAAAGAACCAAGGCGGGGTGGGGGGGCACCGTGTGCTGCCTTCTGGGCTCCTATTTAAGAGAGGATCTTGCAGGAGAGTGAAGCAAGCGTCCCACGAGCAGGAGCAGCCCAGTGCTCTGGGCCTGTGTAGAGACTCACTCTGGCTGGGCATCGGGAAGGGAGTCCTGGCCTGGACTTGCAAGGGTGAGGAAGACTTTAGGGAGCAGCGCGGGGAAGCTCAGGACAAGGAGTCAGGGGAGGGATGGGCCTTGCTGCACCTCACCTGGGAATTCACTGGTTTTCACAGAAAGGACTTGTGTCCAGGGAATCTTCTCGGTTCCCAGCAGAGAGGGACAATTGGTTACCCTGGGCATGAAGACATGGCCCTGATATCCAGTGCCCAGCTGGCAGCTCTCCCTATATTAGGAGGGCTGGCAAGATGCAGAGTAGCTCTTTTTTATTGATTTCTGGCTTAGCCCTCTATCCTGCGATACCCCTAGATTCCCCAGTTACTGGGGTTCAGTGTGAATGATGGGGGTCACAGCTCTGGAAGGGCTCCATACGCTTGAGCAGGTTTGGCCATGTTTCCCTGAGTGGACTGCATGGTCCAAGTGGCCTTAAAATCAAGGCAGTGATGAGGACTCAGAGGGGGTTCTTCTGTGATTGTAACCATCTTTTCTGGGCCCTAGATTCTCTTTTGATAAGGAGAAAATGTCTCCTATATTGGATTTCTAACGTTTTTAGAAATGTGCCCAGACCTTGTGACTTTTAAAACTTAACATGTACTTAGAGGAAATGTTAGGAAATGCCCTGGTCTTTACATAGCATTTACTCTAAGATTTATTTTGTTTTGTTCTTTTACTTGTTATAAACACATATTTAAGTCTTACTTATTTATATTTTGTTCCCAAAAGAACCATAGATGCTTGCCACTTATGAAACTTAGCGACCATGAGAATCGAATTTAGGAATGTCAAATTCCATTTGAGGATTCACTCGATAATACTCAATAAATTTTCTCTCCTATGCCAGAGATCCTCTGAGTAGCAGGAACTAGCCATCACTGATGCTTCTTGGTCTCTGCCACAGCAAGTGAGCGCGCCTAATCCTGGAGTACAGCTCCTCAAACTCGTTCTCACCTCCCTCTCACTCCAAGTACCTTGGCAGCTCCAGTGTGGCTGAGGGTGAATCCCCTCAGTTGCAGTTTGAGATTATGTGGCCACAGTCAGATCCCTAAAGAAACAGATAGTGTCCCATGAGAAGCATCTGTCCAAGTTATTCTCTCTCTAGTGACCATTGTTGAGTCTAGGGTTAGAAAAACCACAGACTGCTGCTGCAAATCAATTCCAGTTTCAGAAACAATGAAGCACTGGCCTTTGACCGACAAGGCCAGGCATGTATGGGATAGGATACTGCAAAAAAAAATGTCACCAGAGCCCCAGACACCACATCTGTGTTTAGGGCAGGGAGGAGAAGGGAGTTCACTCTCCCTTTGCACTTTATCGGGAACCCCTCGTCTTTCCGTCACTCTCCCAGATCATCCTTGATGTCTCAATGGTTGGAAATGGGTCACATGGGTCACCCCCAGTTCTGAAAATGACTGGGAAAGAATGTGTCTTTCCATTCTGTGTTGCAGGGGTCAGCAAGCTTTTTCTGTAACGACTGAACAGTAAATATCCCAGGCTTTGCAGCCATTTAGTCTCTTAGAACAACCCAAGTCTGATGTTATAGTGCAAGAACAGCCACAAATAGGAGAGAGATGAATGCCTGTGGCTGTATTCCAATATAATTTTATTCATGAAGTGAATTTTGAATTTCATGAAATCTTTTTTTTTTTTTTTTTTTTTGGTACCAGGGATTGAACCCAGGGGTACTTAACCACTGAGCGACATCTCTGGCCCTTTTATTTTCTGTTTTGAGACAGTGTCTCTCTAAGTTGCTGAGGCTGGCTTTGAACTTGTGATCCTCCTGCCTCAGCCTCCAGAGCCACTGGGATTATAGGCATGCGCCCTCGCACCCAGCTGAAACTCTCCTTCTTAACAAAGGAGATTTACTGAGTTACATAGCTGAAAAGTCCAGGAAAGGAGGCCCGGACCAGACACTCGGATGATGTCACTGGAATGCAGTCTTGCTCCAGCCCGCCTCTCTTCTCTCCACTGTGTGGACTTCACTCTCAGACTCCTTCACCGTGGTAAGAGGGTCACCAGCAGTTGTAGGCACACACGTCCTATCACGTCAGTGTTCCTGGAAGAAGGGGAACTTCTTTTTTTCCTGGGATTGTGTCTAAGGATTTGGATTATGTGTCCACCCCAGACCTCAGTATGGTCAAGAGATTGGAATATGCTGACTGGCCTGGCCTGGGGAATGTGGTTGAGAGCAGCCCCTGAGAGCTGGGGTATGCGGGGCTCGTCAGTCTGTCTGAACCACATGTACCGAGCACAGAGAAGTTGTTCCAGACAAATACATTCTGGAAAGACAAAGACAGCCGTCCTCCATGATGATATTCATATCTGATTTTAACAAAGGAGCTAAGAAGAGATGAGGGAAACTCAAGAAAAAAATGAATGAGGGAAGAAAATCATGGGAATGTAAAGAAAGCATTTTAATGTCAAATGGGAAAAAAGCCAATGGTTCATAATCTTGACAATGTATCAGAAAAATCCAGAGTTCAAAAATTTTTTTCTGCCCACACCCCAGACTGACTGAGCCAGGATCTCTGAGAATGGGGTGTGAGATCCGGCATGTTTTTAAGTCACCCTCAGCGATTGCAATGCAGCTTAGCTGTACGCACCTGAGGAGCCATGGAAGATGGAATGGGGTCACAGCTAAGCTGCAAAGAGCCCTCGAACTCCAGAGGCCTCACCAAGCTCTCTTTTCACAAAAGAGCGTGGAAGGGAACGGTCCAGAGTCGCAGGAGCCACTGCTGTCTGTTTATTCCAAGAGCCAGCTTCCTTCCGTCTTATGGCTCTACCATCCCACAGGACACTGTCCTCGCCTGCGTGGTTGAAGAGGACTGCTACCACAGGCACATTCCAGTCCGTGGGAAGCAGAGAAGACCAGAGAGGCAGAGTCTCATGCTAAGGCCCAGAAGTGACAGGCATCAATTCCACTTTTGTTATTTTGTTTTTTGGTTATTTATATTTATTTACTTATTTTAGTTGTCAATGGACCTTTTCATCTTTTTTAAATAAAATGAGGTATGTTAATATTATTTATTTATGGTGCCGATCGTCGAACCCAGTGCCTCACATGTGCCTGGCATGCTCTCTACCACTGAGCCACAACCCTGGTCCCATCCACTTTAGTTATTTTGGTCTGAACTTTGTCACAGGGTGCAGTGCTATGGTTTGGATATATAGTTGGAGCATATACCTCACATATTTGTATACTGGGAGCTTGGTTTTCAGGGTAGCATTGTTAAGAGGCAGGAGACTTTTAAAAGGAGGGACCTAGTGGGAGGCTTTTAGGTCATTGGGGGTGTGCCCTCTGGAGGGACTTGGGTGGTTCTCTTGGGACCTCTAGTTAGTTCTTATGAGAGTGTTATTATAAAAGAATAAATCTGACCATGCCCTGGTCTTTTTGACTTCCTGTCTAGCAATGTGAGGTAAGCCTACAATGAGGTGATACAATCATGGGGTCCCTTACCAGGACTGGTGTCTTGCTGTTTGGCCTTTTAACCTTTACTTCTGTGTCAAATAAACCTCTTTTCTCACGTATTCTGTGATAGTAACAGAAAATGGATGAATACCCAGTAAACTGTAAGGGAGGCTGGAAAGTATAGTCTTTCTGTCATCTAAGATTTATGTTTTGCCTTGTCTCTAAACATACACACATGCACAAATAGCAAAGAGGGTATATGCTCAGCTAAAATTGAACACCTAGATAATATTAAATATTCCTTACTTTCGGTTAAACATCATAAACTGAATACTTGTATTAATGTTTATTCTTTAATGAAATTCCACCAAAATGATAATAAAGGAATTAAATTGGTAAAAAGTCAAAGAGAACAGGAGAGGAGAGATGTCAACAGGATTTTGCAAAAGGGAAAACAAATGGACAAGTGGAAGCTGACTTGGCAGAGCAGACACTTAATGCCAGAGGGAGTCCCCACGGAAAGCCCAGTCAGAAGTGAGCCGATTCCCTTGCGGAATGTCAGAAAGACTGAGTCATGAAAGATGTCGCCTATCTCTGATGGCTGGGGGTGGGGCACCCAAAACAGTGAGGAGTGGAAAGTCTCTTTAAGTGACAATCAGACCCCCGGACTCCCTGCCCTAGCTCCACAAGTTTGTCAGTCTCCTACCTGAATAGAGCACGAGAGTCCTGCTGCTGGAAAGTCTAGGGACCTCTGAGCTGTGGGACACCAGGCCCAACTGAGGAACTGGAAGGAGTGAGGTGACTTTAATGCAGATGGAGCAGGAATCTGGACATTGAATGGTGAGTTCAATAACTCCCTTACAACACTAGGTTCCCACAATCCTGGGCAATTAGTTTTATACTCCCATGATAGAAGACTGGAGGATTCCTCACTGAGGAATCTGACCAGCTTAAAGGAAAAGACCTGCCAGAATTGATCCTTGTGGGTTCTCATCTGCCACACTACAATGAGCCCACCAAAGGACAAACGGTCACTCAGCCTTTAGTAATGGATATTCGAGAAAATCAGACATTTTAAGAAAGCCTTCAATAGGAGTGTATCTACTAAACAAGAATAGAAACAGCAGGAGAAAATGTCAAAAAATAGTAATTTGTATTTTTGGAGAGATAGTAGAAAAATTTTGTGATAGTCAAACAAGAACAGAATGCAATGTAAAAAGGAGCATTTATTAAAATCCAAGTGACATACTATATGAAGATAATGGACAGAGAGGGAAAATAGGTGTACAAATATGTCTGGAAGACAAATCATCATATTGCATGAGGAGAAAGTCAACAGATGATGTCTGTTGAAGTCAAGAAGAGGCAGTTTAATTGAGCCACTTAGAAATATAGATGTAAATACATAAATAAAAAGTTCAATGCATTGGCAATTATTGACTCTTGAAGCAAGAACTAAGGGTGAGGTAGAAGACTGGTACTTTTCATGGTAAGTCAATACTATATAACTTATTACTGCATGAATGACATTAAAATATATTTTAACATTTTTATGGGTTTTGATATTCTAAATATGTATGTGTATATATGTACACACACACACACACACACACACACACATATATACTTGAAAGAAATACTCATATCCCATGTCTCAAAGATTAGTTCCCTATGAGATGTGGAAAGATAAGAGTTAAAATCTCTATGTGAAGTCATTAGAAGAATAGCACTAATACATTAGGGGACTCAGTATAGAAGGAAACTCTATACTAAAAATAGAGTATACTAAAAATAGAGTGGACTAAAAATGTGAAGGCATTTGAAATAATCCTGGAACTTTCAGGAGAAAAGGGGGAATTTCTATTTTTAAAAATCTGGCTGGGTGAGGTGGCGCACACCTGTAGGCTCCAGGGGCTGAGGAGGGAGGATCACAAGTTCAAAGCCAGCCTCGGCAACTTTGTGAGGCCCTAAGCAACTTAGTAAGACCTGTCTCAAAATAATAATAATAATAATAATAATAATAATAATAATAATAATAAAATAATAAATAAAGGGAACTGGGGATATGGCTCAGTGGTTAGGTGCCCCTGGGTTCCATATCCAGTATCCATCCCCCAAAAAAGAAATCTGTGCAATGGCACATTCCTGTAGTCTCAGCAACTTGGGAGGCTGAGGCAGGAGAATTGCAAGTTTGAGACCAGGCTCAGGAGCCCTGTCTCAAAAAAAGGGGGGGGGAGGGGTGACTGAGAATGTGTCTCCGTGGTAGAGTACCCCTGGGTTCAAGCCTTAGTACCCCCACCAAAAAAAAAAAAAGAAGAAAGAAAAAAAAAATCTGAGCAGATCCTCGCAGACCAACTGTCAAAGCCTAGAGCAGCAGGTGTTCTAGAAAAGGCAGATGCTCTATTTTTTTTAAATTTTGTTTTATATTTTAGTAATAAGAAGTCAACGCCTCTGGGTAATATTGGGTGGAGCCTTCCTTTAATTGTAGGTTACAACCAGCCATCCCATTAAACAGATCAACATGCGCTTTCTCGGGGTTCCCCTCGCGCTCCCCAGTTCTGGCCAGTAAGATACAGGAGACTCTGCTCAGGGGCTTTGGAAGGTGATCTCCTCCCTGATAAATGCACAGGGAGAGAGGTCGTGCCTCCTGCTTTTGAACAGTGAGATGATGTTACTTTGGAGCTCTCTCTGGCCATCTTGCAAGCCAAGAGGGCGATTTCTAGGAAATGACAAAGACAGCCGTCTAAGGGCCTGAGGGCCTGGCGTCAGTGAATCCCCAGCCAACACCTGGCTCCAGCCTCCCCGCTGTGCAAGAACAGGAAACCCCAGATTTTAAGGACGTCTGGTGTTCTGATTTTCTTAATCAAAATCCTTTCTCCTTTCACCCTGGGTTCACGTATGTCACGGATACTTTTTCTGAGTGAGAATAGGCGGTGTCCCCTGTAGCAATGGAACGAAGGGAACTGAAATGAGTTACTCATTTGCCTGGACACCATCGTTTTGTGACCTTGACACATTTGTGTGAAAGTGTAGCAGCCTCTCAGGGGCCGTGCAGAGCTGCTCGGGGGTGCGACAGGGGAATGCATCTTTGACCACCTCATCCTCAGGGATTGCCAGAGAGGACCGGGGGAGCCGGAGTCTCTGGGGCAGAGAGAACTCCCCCGAGGCACCGTGAGTGCAGCAAGTAGAATGCACAAGCGGCTGTGCTTTGGGGTTCCTCACGTGTCCACGTGCCTTAGCTTTCTTGGGCTTCACGGGAACATTCTGAAGTTATTGTTTTTATTTCATATCTCGATGTAGAAACCGAGGCTTTGTAAACGGAGCGCCCCAACCGGCCCAGCTGTAAGGTGGCAGAGTCAGAACTTGGAACCAGGTCCCAGGCTCCCTCCCCTGCCGCAAGGAGAATCGGCCGCCCACTGTCCCCAGCTCTCCGTGCTCCTTGTGCCCGTCCCTCGAGTCCTGCTGACAATAATCGACTTCACTGGCCAGTGGGGTGGGAGGAGGCAGCCAGTGGGGTGATGTGATGTCAGGATGGCCCGGCCACCCCAGAACTGAAGGCCGGGAGGAGGGAGGCTCGGCCGACTCGAATCTCTTTTTCTGTGGACTGTGAAGATGTGACAAGGCCCGACGAGCCAGGCAGAGGACAGTGGCCGCATTGTTCTGCTGGACGGAGGCAGAACGCACTTCCTCCGCGTGTTTCCTTAGCCTCCTGAACTCCACTGGGTGGCACCGCGCTCGTCCAGGGCCAGCTGCTCCTGGAGGGGCGGAAGGGGGAGAGCTGCTGGGGTGTTTTAACTTCTAGGGCTGTTTGGAGGCTCTGAGCACTGGGGCTGCTGCTGGTCAGAGTGACCACTTGAGAACCAGGATGCTGGGGCTCTGGCAGAGATTCAGAGGCATCTGGGGAACCCCAGGGTGGGCTCGTCTCTCTCCTTACACAGACACGAAAGCAGAAGCACAGGCTGAAAAAATTCCCCCAAATCACAGAAGGAGCTAATGACAGGCACAGGAAAGGGATGGAGTTCTCTGCAGGCCGAGCCAGCTGGTGTGAGGCTGGCCCAGAGCTGGCCACTACCTGGGCGTGGGACCTTGACCGAGAGACTTCACGTTTCCAAGCTGGAGTTTTCTCATCTAGAGGGGAGCGCTCGTCCTGGAGAAAGCGGAGAAGCCATTGAGGTTATGCACGTAAAGGGCCTGAGCACACAGGTCAGGCTCAGCATTTGCTGTGTTGGTACTGACTCCTGGCCTGTGTTGGTACCGACTCCAGGTCTGTGTTGGTACTGACTCCAGGTCTGTGTTGGTACTGACTCCTGGCCTGTGTTGATACTGACTCTCAGTCTGTATTGGTACTGACTCCAGGTCTGTGTTGGTACTGACTCCTGGTCTGTGTTGGTACTGACTCCTGGTCTATGTTGGTACTGACTCCAGGTCTGTGTTGGTACTGACTCCCGGTCTGTGTTGGTACTGACTCCTGCACCTCTGTTGTGTGCTAATAGCTGACTATGGAAATCACAACACAGAGCATTCCATTTGTCAAAGTTCATAGCACTGTATACCTAGAAAGTACGGGCCTTACTGTAAGTTATTACTTAATAAACCTGAGTTTTGTTTTCTTTTGAAGCATTTGTCCTCTGAAAACCATCACACCTCCTTTAAAACACAGAGCACCGTCATTTCAGCAGACCCTGACACAAATTATAGCTGTCAGCTTAAGTCAGGAAGGCCCAAAGTATTAGTTGAGTAAACTGAATTTTTTTTAAACCAAATTTTAATATGAGTGTAGCCATAACTGAGGCCAACTTGAGTGCAACTGTAGATATTTGCCCAGAGTGTTGGTTAAGGATCCTAAAATCTCAGCAACTCATTAAAAAACAAATAAAGCCCAGTTCTGTGGTTAAGCAAAGCTAGTTTGTTTGGGTGCTTTAAAGGAAATTGCTGCTTTTCCCTTGTAGTTTGTGTGCTTTTTGGTGCCCAAAGACCTCAGCGGTTTCCACGGACTCTAGATGATTGTTTCTCTGCAGCTTTGTGAGGATAGACTTTCCAACTTTCCTTCTCTGGGGCAGATGCTGCCAGCATCCTCTGGAGCCTTGTGACAATGGGAAGAGTCTAATGGCGTCATCGAGAGCCACCCTGCCTCACAGTTGTCTGTGAACCTAGCTATTTCCTCCTCTGGATGTTTATCTTTTTGCGGTCAAGGGCTGGATCTGAATGATGTTCCGTTTCCTAGTCGTTCTTAGTAAGGATGAAAAAGCCAATCAGTCATTATCGGCAACTGACAAGGCAGAATTAAGCAGTGGCTCATTGTTTTGCAGAGAAACGGAATAAGCCTGGAGAGAAAAGGACAATGACCCAACGAACAGACGCTGTTCTACCCTGGTGAACAGAACAGGGAAGTAATGGAGTGTGGCCGGGGCAGATGGGGTGTGGCAAAGAGACCGTCTTCCATTATTATTTTTTAGTGAGTGCCTCTGACTGAGCCTGTCACAGGGCACCTGGACGGTCCTTGCGTTCCTGTGACTAGCATGCTCTGGAAACTGTCTGAGTATCAGTTTCCTCCTCTGTACCATGGAGGGATGGAAGTCCCGTTACATCATGCCTACGTGCCTTCTGGTCTCAGGACCCACCAAGTGTCACCTCTCAGTGAGTCACCATGCCTCAGGCAGGGTGAACCCTTGGCACATCCTGCCTGCTGATCGAGGGGGTCGATGAAGTGGTTTGACTTTGACGTTACTCATTTTGTAAACTTTATTTTTTAATTGCTACATATGAAAGTAAGCCTCAGCCAAGCTCCTCGTTAGCACAAATTCCAAATTTGCAGTTTCCCAAGTTGCAGGTTTTGCCTATTAGTTGGGAGCGTTTTTCCATTTTACATCATCGATACCTGTTCTGTGAATTGCAAAGATTATTTTTCCTTAGGTGAAAGGGAGGTTTAGAGACGATCTTACCCAGATTCTAAATCCGGCATCTCTAAACCTATGAGCTTTAAATGCCCCAGGAACCACCCGTGTAGGCTTCAGAATCTGTCCCTCTGTACTGCTTCCTGACTTCCCTTCATGAAAAGCATGTGTCGCCTCTTAGATTACCATATGCATTTCCTACGCATGCCCAAATGCACGCATGCCTGTGCCTGAGCCTCCCGTTCTGCTGGAGTGTGTGCACCCACGGGTACAGGGCTCTGAGTCCCAGGAGGACAGCAGCTAGTCCTGTTGTGCTCACCCCTGCACCCAGTGTGGCAGGGCCTGGTGCTCCGTAGGCGCTCAGTGAATGTTGGTTGATGAATGACTGTGTGAGCCCAGGTAAGTCTCAGTTCAATATCACATTCCCCCAACTCACAAATAGGATGCCCACAACTTTGAGCGTCTGTAATTTCTGAAGTTTCTAGAATAAAACCCAGAAGGCCACAGGGATGTACCCTGAATACACATCACACTGCTCAGAATGTTTGCCCTTTCACCCCCGCACATCCCATTCAGGCAGATGCCTTGAGCTGCCCCCCATCCTTCCCCAAACTCTCACACCGGTTCTCATCTCCCCCATTTCTTCCCTTACCCTGCTGCTCCCCATGTATCTTTTTAGTTGACATGATTCACGCACCATAAAATTTACCTTTCTAGAGGGAGGAATTCAGTAATTTTTTTAGTATATTCACAACATTGTTCATCTGTCACCATCAAGTACAGGATATTTACAACATCCCATAAAAAAACCCACCTCTCTTAGCAATCCCTCCCTGTTATTCCTTCCCACACCCCTGGCAACCACTTGTCTACTATCGATGGCTATGGATTTGCCTATTCTGGACATTTCATGTAAATGGAATCACATGATTTGTGACGTCTCGTGTCTGGCACTTAGCATAACGTTTCACATTGCACCATGCATCAGTACTTCGTTCCTTTTCGTGACTGTGTAATATTCCTCTATGTGAATATACTCCATTTGGTTCATTAATTGATGACCTTTGGTTGTTTCTACTTCTCAACTATCACAAACAATATTTCTATGACTATTTAAGTCCAAATTTTTTGTGAACACGTGTTTTTAGTTCTCTTTGGTATATACCTAGGAATGGAATTGCTGGGTTGTATGGTAACTTGGTATTGAACTTTTTGAGGAACTGCTGTATCATTTTCCACAGCAGCTGAGTTTTACATCCCCACCAACAGTGTATCAGGGCTCCAGTTTCTCCACATCTGTGTCTAATTCAGTTTTCCTTGTTGTTGTTGTCGTTTTGTGATATTAGAGATTGAACCCAGGAATGCTCTACTGCTGAGCCACATCCCCAGTTCTTTTTATTTTTTATTTTTAGACAGGATCTCACTAAGTTGCTGAGTTTGGCCTCAAACTTGCAATCCTCCTGCCTCAGCCTCTTGAGCTACTGCAGTTATAGCATGTGCCACACTGAACCCTGCTCGGTTTCCACATGCCTGCCAACACTTGCTGTTGTCCATCTTTTGAATTGTAGCCATCCTAGTGGGTTTAAAGTGGGAGCTCATCGTGGGTTTTGGTTTATTTGCTTAATGATCAAAGAAACTAGTGATATTGGGTATCTTTTCATGAACTTACTGGTCATTTGTATACCTTTTTGGGGGGAGTTTGTCTATTAAAATCCTTTGCCTTTTTTTTTTTTTTTTTTGAGTGAGTTTTATCTTTTTATTGTTGAACTGGTAAGAGGTCTTCATGCATTCTGGATACAAGTTCCTGGCCAGAAAACTGACTTGCAAATGTTCTCTTCTATTCTTGTCTTTCTTTTTCTTTTCTTCCTTTCTTGCCTTTCCTATTCTTTCTTTCTTCCTTCCTTCCTTCCTTTCTCTCTCTCTCTCTCTCTCTGTCTCTCTCTCTGTCTCTCTCTGTCTCTCTCTCTGTCTCTCTCTCTCTCTTTCTTTCCTTCTTTCCTTCTTTCTTCTTTTTTTAAATTTCCAAGGTGCTGGGGATCAAACCCCTAGCCTTGCACATACCGGGCAAGAGGTTTTTCATTTTCTTTGTGGTGTCTTCAGAAAAGCACAAGTTTTAAATTCTATGAAGTAGGTTTTGTCTACCCTAGATCTATTCTTAATTACCTTCTGTTAGCGCCCTGACCTTTCTTAGGTAAATGGATCTAGCCTCTCTTGTTACCTTCAATTCTCCTTTCCACATGTTACCCTGACATTCAGAACAAGGGTCCTGAGGAAAGTAGAGAAACACAATATCTTCTTTAGACTTCAAACGATGAGGTGGGGGAGAGCCTGTCACCTCCTGTATTTCCACGTTTTGTCCCTTACAGATATTAAAAAATCCAGGAGCACAATATGCATTTTTCTGAGGGTCTGAGTCAATAGACTTACTGCAGTGGATTTCCAAGGCTGTCCTTAACGCTTAGAATATTCAGGAATATGAGTGTGGCCTTGCTGTCTCATTTTTCAGAAAAAGGACACTTGACAGTTCTGTAGACGCTCAGGTTCCCTTATCCCCTCAACCCTCCCCACCATCACCCACCCCTCCGTACCATGCTGCATCCGTAGATGTTATGTATAATATATAAATATGTACATGCATATAGTGCGCATATGAATATGTGTATATTTAGTATACATATAAATGTATAAAGTGTTCATCTTGCTAAAATGCAGTTCCTAATTCAGTTGGGGCCTGAGGATATGCACTTCTGACACTGTGCTGGTTAGTGATGGCAACCCTGGTCCAAGGCGCACCTTTTAGGAATAGTAAGGACCTAATCCTGTGCTGTCCATTGCTGGAGGCTGAGTCACCCTAGCCACACTTCAATGCTCAGTGGACGCACGTGTCTGGTGCTACCATATGGGAAGGTGGAGGTGGTTTTTTTGGGGATATGGCCTCAGGGAACAGGAGTATGCAGCGGGGAGAATGAACTTGGAAGAGGAAAGTTAACAAAATATGGGCCACTGAGCTTGTTGTTGCTCCGGCAACTGGGGCTCATCCCATGAGGCACCCCCTGGGGAGTCTCAGAGACGGGGTTCAGCATCGTCTTGCTGAGGAAGGGCAGGACCAAGGGCTTCCCCTGTGAGGAGTTGTAGTGACAAGTTCATTGTGCCGTGCGCTGTTCCTCAGGAGCTCAGCAGGAGTCCTCACAGTGAAGCGGGCAGCTGGGAGTGTGTGCCCATGGGAGTGTGTGCCCAGCTGAGGCACCTACTGCAGCAACAGTACAGCAGACTACAAGAGAAAGAGGGGCCATGAAAGTGCAAGCTATTCTCCAAAAATGGGATCCCTGTAGCGTATTAGTATGTTACAGGGAGAGAGTCAAGAAAGCATTCTATTTTCTACTGCTAAAATATTCAAGAAGAGCCTACCCTGGTCAGGGATGGTGGTGCGGCCTGTAATCACAGCTACTCAGGAGGCTGAGGCAGGAGGATTGCAAATTCGAGGCCAGCCTTGGCAACTTAGCAAGACCCTGCCTCAAAATGAAAAAGAAGGGCTGGGAACGTGGCTCGGTAGTAAAGTGCCCTGGGCTCAATCCCCAGACCATAAAAAGAAAAGAAATGCTTGGCGCATAACAGGCGCTTGGCAGATGTGGGTACCTCCTTCCACGCTCTTCTCTCCTCCTGCGTCTGCCATTCTGAAGTGTCCAGCATTGGGGGGTTGAAACTTCACCGTCTGTCTGAATGTAGTCACATGTCAACAGAACCAGGAATTCCTAGCATGCCTCTTGTGAAGAGTGGAACGCAATCCCGCCGAGCCTCTGCCCCTTGGAGGGAGTCAAGCACCCACACCGTGACGCCGTCTTGCTGGGAAATCCCAGGGAGCCTGGGACACCGCGTCCTCTGCAGCGTACACAGGGCGATCTCAGCCCGGAGGGTTGGAGACCAGGTTTTTCTGTAATGATCCAACCAGTGGCATCAAGACATGCTCGGTTAGGGGAGCTGACGGTGGCGTACCCTAGAGGCCGAGCACCATTACCCAGGAGAGAAGGCAAGGCGAAGGCTGTGTCCTCCCAGCAGAGCCCAGCAGGCCGCTGCCTCCGGCCTCCTCGTGCTAGGCTTCCTCTCCCGCCCTCGCTCGCACGCCTTGGGCAAGGAGGAAGCCTCAAGCCCAGCTGCTCCCTCCTACTGGAAACACGGCGCTCCAGCTGCCTTCTAGCAGCTTCCCCGCCTCCAGCGGCCCACAGAGGACCCTGGTCCTCCCCGCGGACCTTTGTGACCCGGGAAGAGACCACACCCGTGGGGGGGCTTATCTGGCAGGACCAGCTGCACCCAGAGCTGCCCCGCCCCCTCTCCCTGGGTCCCCTCTCCCTCCTGCCTTCCCCGCTCCTTGGCTTCCTCCCTCCTTTCCCTCCCTCCGCTGGTCTCCCCCGTCCTCTTTGGTTTCCCTCCCGCTGGCCTCTTCGCGGGTCACATTTCATACTCTCATCCACGATCCTCGGGACTCGACGGGTGTGGATCCCTGATCAGAAAGACTGGGGACAACACAGACCCTCCTCGTCAACTTCATCCACAGGCCAAGGGGAGGTGGGATGAGGACCATTTTGCAGAGATGGGCGACACGTGTACATACAACCCTTAGGCTGACTGTACATCCAGAAAAACACACACTGCCTGGCTCTGACGTCACCTCGGTGGGCAGTGATACCAGCTTGGGGTCAGGGCAGCAGGCAGAAGACCAGAAGGGCAAACAGAGGGCCTCCATCTAAACTGCTCCCTGGCCGCGTCCTCAGTGGCCCGAGGGTTGAAGATGGAAATTTCCCCGTGTCAATACCAGTTTGGAGTCTTTTGAAAGGTGAGAGGCCCTGAGAACGCTGGGTCTGGTCTCACCGTCAGGTGACGAGCTGCAGCCCTCGTGCCCCGGCAGGGCGCCCGGTCTCCAGTCTCCCCAGGGAGGAACCCTTGGCCGCAGTTCCTGACGTTCCTGCCTGGTCCCTGGAAGGCACTGGGAGATCTGTGTTCTCCTGTCCCTCAAATCTGCCAGGCAAGGCTGTGTGGGAAGGAGGTGGAAAGAACAGGTGGGGGAAAAGAGCCCCCTCGACTTAAAAACGGGAAAACGTGTGTGTGCAGTAAAACATCCGTGACTCAACTTTACTGCATTAACCGTTTTTAGGAGTTCAATCTGGTGGCATTGATTACATTCACCTTCCTGTGCCTCTCGGCACTATTTACAAAGCATTTTCATTACTCGAAACAGAAAAAAACTTGGTGACCATTGAGCAATGACTCCTCATATCTCCCTCCCAGCCTCTGCTAACCACCAACCTACTTCCTGTCTTCATGAATCTGACTCCTCTAGGCATGCCGTGTTGAGTGGAGTGCTACAATATTTGTCTTTTTGGTATTTGGCTGATTCACTTAGTGTCTTGAAGTTTCATTCACATTGTAGTTTGTACCAGAACATCATTCTTTTCATGGCTAAGTAATACTCCATGGTGTAGCTGTACCATGTTTATCCATCAAGGGACACTTAGGTTGTGTCCACCATCTTGGCTATGGTGACTGATGCTGCTGTGAGCATAGTAGTCTGAACATTTGGGTTGTTTTCAATTCCTCTGAGTACCTACCTAGGAGAGGAATTGCTGAGAAAATTCTGTGATATTTGTAAGTTTAGCTTTTAGAAGAACCACAAAATTTCCCTTCGTGGCTGCTCCATTTTACACTTCCACCTCCAGTTTAAATCCCCCATTATTTCTACTCTGGTAGAGTTAATGCCATTGGATTGTTCCTCCTTGTTTTTTTAAAAAAAGCAAGTACATTTTCACTGTTGGTTTCTCGAAAGACCACCAGAGGAATCTGTTGACGTTAGTTTACCAGACCTGTTGAGGAAAGGGAGCCTATACTTTGAAGGCCTTGGTGCAGTCTCACAAGGGAGAAGGGAGGAGGGCATCTACAGGTTTTAGGACCTGGCCTTGGTGACTTTAAGGCACGTCTAGGAACAGTGTCTGGGCACTGGGCAGAGTTTATAACAGAGTAGCTGTGGGTGGTTGGCACCGTGAGGTGAGAGTCTTAAAGCCAGTCTGGGTGGGCCAAGTGTGAGTGTTGACATGTAAGTTCTTTTACCAGGTGTGCAGTCAGACCTACCGGAAAGGCGTTTACTTCTCAGAGCAAAGAGAGAAGTCGTGCTTGGAGCAAAATGTCAGGGTGACACACCCCACCCCAGTACAGAGAGGCAGAGGAAGTTAGGTGGGTTTCGGTCCTTGCAGGTAAGAGGGGAGGAGCCTTATGGTTTAAATGTCACGTGTTCACTGAGCGTGAGCCACACACAGGAGGGATGGAGTGTCAATAATAGAGCCAGGTGAGCGGTCAGATGGAAACTGGCCGTTGGAGGCAGTTCTTTAAACCTGGATCAAACTGGATTTCTGGACTCTTCATTTGAATTCTAATTTGGGGATACTTTTTTCAGCAGTGCATAAACCCTATGTCCAGGAGGAGGTTTCCCAGAGTTCTCAGCGTGGCCAGCCATGGAGGACACAGGACTCACCTCCGATCAGGCGCCAGCCCCACCCCGCACGTCCCCTTTAACACAACCCCCCCTTAGTGAAAATCGACCAAGAGCACTGAGGAAAACCAGGCCGGCTTCACAAACCACCGCTTTGTTTGGGGAAACAGGAGAAAAGAGCACATTTGTTCACTTTAATCTGATGCATATTTGCATGTGTCACTGTGCCAGTTCTTATGAGACGATTTGGGTATTAAGATTCCTACATTTCTAAAGAACAAAATCGGAATTCCGAGGTTTGATGACAAAGGTCCAGAGCAGTGTGCTGGGTTCTTGTCTCCAGTAAAACTTCACCGTTGACCACGCTCACTTGAAACAGCTAGCGAAATGTCAAAGAAAATTCGATTCAGCAGAATTCCTCCTGGGAAAGCCTGTTATTTATCAGGAGGAAATATTTGAATAAGTCACTTGATCTGGGAGGGTGGAATCTCAAGGACACGATTAAGTAACAACAGCAGCAGCAATAGTGACCGGCCCAGGGGCTCTGTGCTGGTCACGTGCGAGCCTGCTTGGGAGCTGTTGGAGGAAAGCCAAAGTCTCTGCCGGAAGGAGAGAGGTGGCCCACCAGCCTGGTGCTGCCCGAGAGGTGGCAACGCTTTGCTGTAGGATGGACGTTACCGTCTGGGCCACGGGCTCTCATCCTTGATGCTGACATTTTGAGACAAGTCATTCCTGGTCGTGGGGGCTGCCCTGTGCTTTGTGGGGTGTTCAGCAGCATCTCCGGCCTCTGCCAGTAGCATCTTTCCCCCGGGTCCTAGTTATGACAACCAAAACCACCCAGACACTTCTTCTTTTTAGTGTGGTCAAGTATACATAATATAAAATCGTCATTTTAAACATTTTTAAGCATATAGCTCAGTGGTTAACTTTTTTAAAAAAAAAATCTATGATTTCACTAATAAGAAGATAGAAGTCAGCTGTCTTCTTGGAGCAAAATCACTCCTGGATGAGAACCACCGTGTTACACCTTGGTTTTAAAAGAAGTCCACAACCAGCGGTCGGATGAACGCTGTCCTCACAGGAAACAGGGATTAACTAGATGCTCATCATTTGGAGACAATCTACTTCTGTCTGGGTGCCGGAGGCAGGAGCCACGACCCCCTCAGGTTCAGTTTTTAATAAGCATCTAACACATTTAGCAAAGACGAGGAATCAAGAGCCAGATCTTATGGGGACACCTAATTTCTCTGTGCCCTTCGTCGACCTTGAACTTCGTTACCTATGGCCCTTCACCATGTGCCTCGACACCTGCTTGTGTTTCTTGTTTGCTTTGTTAGCCTCCTGGCTCGCCCGTCAGCTCTACCGCCCAACACAAGGTCTACGGTATGCTCCGACTGCAGATCTGAGGTCAACCTGGGGAACTTTGTGAGGGCCCGTCTCAAAATAAAATAAAAAAGGCTGGGGATGTGGTCAGTGGTATAGTGCACTTGGGGGCAATCCCTAGTGGTGCAAAATAAAAACAAATTAAAAAGAACAACTCTTCCAGATGCAAGAAGAAAAAGGAAATTACTAAGCTATTAGTAATTATAATATCAGTATAGGGAATAAAATTTGATATATTTTGATGTTATTTAGCTTCTGGTCACTTATTGTTTTAAAATTTCTGCTTCTATCATCCTTTAGATTTTTAGTGTGGTCAAGTATACATAATATAAAATTGTCATTTTAAACATTTTTAAGCACAGAGCTCAGTGGTTAACTTTTTAAAAAAATCTATGATTTCACTAATAAGAAGATAGATGGGCTGGGTATCTGGACAAACTTATTTGGGTCTATTTTCACATACATAGAAGGGGACCCAAACTATGACATCAAAAACCCAGTTCCTCAAATCTTTCCCTAAAAGAGTTTCTGAAGTTAAAGAGGTGAGAACATGGCTTAGTGTGTATTCTATTGATTTTCAGAAGAACTCCAATTGTTCTTTTTTTTTTAATAAAAACCAACATGAGTGGGTGGATTGTGTAGAAATGAGATATGTAGGCTTTCAGGGAGAGGAAAGGAGACCTGGATCTCCAGCAGGACCCGTCCTGCCTGTCCCTTTGGTTAGATGAACCAAACCTCCAGAGTTTGCTTGTAACAGACCAACTAGAACAAAACCATGAACAATTCAAGTGCCACCATATTCAAAGACTTACGTAACGTGCCCACAAATGATTTATGGCTAGGTTGCTTAACCAGGAAGAAACACTGTGAACTCCAAATATTAAATGCGTATCCTGGGATTTCATTTTCAAAGAAGCTTACCTGAGAATCTGCACATTTCTACCCAGGAAAATTCTATATGTAATCAGAAAGTTCGACCCTGGATGAAATCCTCTCCCCTGAGAGCTGAGGGGTGCCTGTCCTGCCTTTGGATGTATACAGCCTTGCTGTCCTTAAATAAATCATTGCTTGTGTCTTGCTTTTGTCATATTCTGGAAGTCTTCTCAGCATCCAAAGTCAGGAACATGCTCAGTCAGAGTGAAGGTTCCATTCTCCTCTTTGGAGGGATCTCCTTGGATCCCTGTCCAGTGGCAGAAAAAATAAGATATTTCCTTCCCTTATGTATTTACTTTTGCAAAATTTAAAGATACTGTTTTCTTAGTATTTGGTGTCATAAGAAGTACAGTTAAACTCCAGTGAAGAAGTCAAACAAAACAGTTCATCGACCAGTTTCCATCCATTCATCTTATTTGTGTCCTCTCTAAAAATGATTTTAAAAGGAGAAATAAAACAATATTGAAATAAAGCAATATTGAAATTTGAGCAAGTGAATTTTATCTACTTTAAAATTATTGCTTTATTGCAAGATTAAAATTGGAAACAAGGTAAAATGCATATTTTGAACTTCTAAGTTCATGATCTTCACAGAAAGCAAATAGGCACTACAGTCTAGATATGATGCTTAAGGAGTTATCCGTTGGTGCCATTGTCAAATTTTGAAAACTGCAAACCAACTTCCCTCCTTGGAAATTCCCAGTTTAAACCCATAGCATAGGCTCAGAGATGTCCCGTAGCGAAAGAGAAACCCGCTTCATTTCCTCAGATCAAAATTCAGAAAAGATTTTCTTTCACGCCAGCACCATATTTTTTTATCATTATATTAATCCTCATCCATATGTGATTTTAAAAATGTACTGCAATTATTTCCTTCCATTCTTTGACTTGTGAGACCTCATTTTACAAGTTGGGAAATTCAGTTTGTAAAATGATAGAAAAATTTCCTGGAACTCTGCAAAGTGTCATCCCGTGACAAAGTCTTTATTTTTTTCTTACACAGTGGCAGTTTTCTTTAAGAAATAAATCCGATTTACATCATTTATGCCCAGGTGGTGGATTTACCCAAGCCCTTTGCCTGCAATCCCAGGAGCTGCCACCAGGTGGTAGTGAGCCAGTTTGGAGCTCCCTTCCCAGGGAAGTCTGAAAAATACTGTTTTTGTTTTTTAATGAAGGAGGAGGAGGAGGTCAAGGGGGATGGGGAGGAGGCAGCCAAACAAAACAACATCAGAAAGTGTCAGGCTATATTATGAATAAATAAAATGCACTTATTGATAAGTTAAAAAAATAGATATATTGGGGGCCAACTTCCTTCTTGCCCCTTCTCCTCCAGTCTCCTCTGCCTTTCTGTTCACTGGTAGCTGTAGGAGACGGTGCTCAGTCAGGCACTAATTTCCACGTCAATGACTGACCGAGCACTCTGCAGTTCTGCAGGAGTATTTTAGTTCAAAAGACTTTCAGCTGTTCTGTTTGTGTGTTCAGGGAAGCCTGGTGGTCCTGGGAATTTGATGCCCCCAGGAGTAGCTGTCGTCACTGAAGGATTGGACACAGCATCCCTCTCTCAGTGGGGACCATTCTGAGAAGATTCCATGTGGTTCCTCAGAGGGTCCCCAGCAGACTGAGCCCGAATGGTGCCTAGGGAAGAACTGAGGCGTCTCTCTCTCCCTTTCCCACTCCCTCACCGGCACCCACAGGGATCAAGTTGAGGGCTTGCTTGCCCTCAACTTGTCTGCTTCAAGGGAACCTAAACTAGTGTACCTGCACCACCTGACTATGGTATCTTACCTGTCTCATTAGATAATGTATCAATATCAGAATCCAAGTATTGAAAATCACATCCAGCCTGGCATGGTGGTCCACGCCTGCAATCCCGGCGGCTGGGGAGACCGAGGCAGGAGGACCTCAGGTTCAAAACCAGCCTCAGCAAAAGCGAGACCCTGAGCAACTCAGTGAGACTTTTTCTCAAAATAAAATATAAAAAAGGGCTGGGGATGTGACTCAATGGTTAAGTGCCCCTGAGTTCAATCCTTGGTACCAAAAAAAAAAAAAAAAAGAAAAGAAAAGAAAAAGGAAAGAAAGGAAATCACATCCAGATTGGTTTTTGCACAGCTACAAAAAAAAAAAAAAAAAAGAAAGAAAGAAAGAAAAAGAAAAACAGAAAAGAGAATTTGTGCGTATCTCAGACCCTGCTATCTCCATCACTGAACCTTCCCCACACTCTGTACCTCTACATCTGACAAAACAACCGCAACCCCAGCTACATCCAAACCTTGATTACTCAGTTCTAAACTGGAGCCTGGTCTCCATGTCCCTCTCTTTTTAAACTGTCAGATTTCTTGGAAACTCCTTTCTTATTAGGTCTCATTACAGCTAAAAACAAGAAAATGGAAGAACTAAATTACATACAAAAATTCGGGGGCCACTGAGTGAGTCTATGTTTATAATTTAGTTCTTCAAACCAAACTAGAATTTCCCGTCTCTTTTAAGTAGGCCTTATTTTTTTGAGTCATTTTAGGTTTACAGCAAAGTTGCCCAAGGAGTAAAGAGTTCCCATGTATCCCCTGTTTGGCTCCCCAGACTGACTATCTGATCACTATCAAAGCCAAACTCTTTCTAGATATTTTTTTTTCTTTCAAAAACTTTTGATCATTTAAAAAGTTTCATGTAGTTTTGAAAGTAGTCAGGCAATTTCCTAAGACCACCAACTCTGATTTTGATTTTTCTTTTCATTTCTTTCTATTCTTAGCTCTTACCTTTCTTTCTTATTTTATTTTAAACATTTAATTGTCAAATACAAATTGAAAATATTTGAGGTGCGAAATACAATGCTTTGGTACATAAACATATATTCACACTTATAATATATATATTGTATCAACTATCACAATCTAATATCACATCCATCTCACCCATCTGCTCATTAGATCCCCAGAACTTCTTTGTCTTATCAGTAGCAATCTGGACCCTTGGACAGACATCTCCCTATTTCCCCCATATTCAGCCTTGACAACTACCATGCTATTCCCTGTTTCTTAGAGTTTGATCTTTTTAGATTCCACATGGAAGTGAAATCATGCAGTATTTGTCTTTCTGTGTCTACTTTATTTCACTGAGCATGGTATCTTCCAGGTTCATCCCTATTGTCATAAATGGCAGTGTTTCCCTGTTTTCATGGCTGAATAATATTCTATTGTGTGCATGCACCATGATTTCTTTAACTTTCACCCTCTGATGGACACTCAGGCTGTTTCCATATCTCAGCTATTGTGAGTAAGGCTACAATGATCATGGGAGTGCATGTGTCTCCTTGACATACTAATTTCAATTTCTTTGGATCTACACCCAGAGGTGGAATTGCTGGATCATGTAACTGGATCTATTTTTAATTTTTTGTGTGACCTATTTTCTGAAAGGACTGCATCCATTCACATGCCTGTCAATGGTGCACAGGGTTCCCTTTTGTTCACACCCTCATCAATACGTTTTCTTGCATTTCTCCAAGGATCAGTGATGCTGAGTTGACCATTTGTATGTCTTCTTTGGAAAAATGTATATTTAGGTCCTTTGCTCCATTTTTAATCAGGTTATTTGTATTTTATTGTGGTTGTTTTTCTTTTTATTTTTTCTTCTTTTACTACTGAGTTATGTAAGTTCCTTATATGTTTAGAATGAACCCTTATGTCCCGACCCGCGGGACATCAACGCGGAACAGCAAACCTAAGAGAAAAGGAATGAAGGGACAAGAGACGCAGGGAGAGGCAGCAAGACAGGAATTCTGATCAAGCTGCAAATTTTCATTGTTCACAGGGGTATTTATATCCTGAGGGAATGAGGGGTATGACGAGGTGCAGGCTGGTTGGCTGTGTTCTTCTGCTGGGTTCCTGATAGGGTGCAAGTTCGCGCTGGCGGGAAGGTGAAGTTTGCGCCGGCGGGAAAGTGTAGTCCCTGAAGAGAAGCCGTGGGCGCCATAGGCGCCATACTGTCAGAATTATCAGCCAGGAGGGGGGGGGAGGGGCGCTGCTGCTTATTGTAAAGGTCAGAATGTTCTCAGAATGAGAACTTCTTGGTCCCTGACATTTCCCCCTTTCTTATATAAAATTATTGACCATTTTTCGATAGCCATATTTTAAGGGGGTGATAGAGGTTATGTGGCGAGACGGGGGCACAGCTTGCCTGAACAGGTATAGGGCTGGAGCGACAATCCCTCGGGAACTGCGCCTGTCTTAGGTTGTCCGTGGCAGAGCAACATCCTTACCCGTCATTGGATAATGAGGCTCTGGCCCTCATTTCCTGTCTTAGGTTGGTATGAGCTCTTACGAATCTTACCCGTCATTGGCTGTCCAGTTCAGCTCACAGGGGTGATGGTCTTTTAAGATCACCATCACGATCCATCATCTCCAGTCGATGGTAATGAACCTGAATAGGTTTCGCCTGTATAGCCTCAATTTGAGCTTTAAGAAAAGCCATGATCTTGTTGAATATCAAAGGACCTATAGATACAATAAGCAGCAAGCAAAGGAGGGGACCTTAGCAGGGTCCTCAAGTCCTGCATGGCTGTGGGAGAGCAGTGAACAGGCAGCCATTATCCAGAGAAGCAATGGTGTGCAGTCACAGGGTCTGTCATTCAGGGGATTTTTCGCATAGATTGTCGGCTGCATCTATAAGAGAGGAAGATTCATCCTCAGGGGGAAGGTTTCCGTCCCTGGGTTGTGGTAAATCATTGACCTGTTTGACCAGGCGTTCTGGTAACCATCTTGGGGCTGCTTGTTCTTGATCTAAAATACAAGCTGAGCCTCGTCCCCAAATGAGGACGGGATCTGGGCCTTTCCATTTATTTGTTAAAGGATCGCGCCACATAACAGATGGGCGAGCAGAATTAGAAGAGGGATGCCAATGTCTGTCTGCGGTCGAATGTCCTTCATTGTCTAGGGTAAGAAAGTTAAGAGCAAATAATGCATGATTAAGGCGATCCCTGGGAGTGGTAAATGCAAGGGAAGAGGCCTTAAGGCGGGTAAGCCAGGTTTTTAAGGTGAGGTGTGCACGTTCCACAATGCCTTGACCTTGAGGGTTATATGGAATTCCAGTAGTATGAGAGATTTGAAGAGTGGCACAAAACTGTTTGAACTTGGTACTGGTATATGCAGGGCCATTATCTGTCTTAATATGTGCTGGCTTTCCCATTATGGAAAAGGCTGAGACAAGATGAGAAATGACATCCTTGGTAGCTTCTCCGCAATGCGGTGATGCAAAAATAAAGCCACTAAAGGTATCTATGGAAACATGTATGTACTTTGTTTTCCCAAATTCAGGAAAGTGAGTAACATCCATCTGCCAAATCTGATTGGGCAGTAATCCTCGAGGGTTAACACCCAGATGTTGAATAGGAAGGGAGACAACACAAGCAGGACACGCTTTTACAATTTCCCTTGCTTGTTGCCTGGTAATTTTACAGAGTAACCGAAGGCTCTGAGAATTTAAGTGGTGAAGTTTGTGTAAATCTGTGGCCTCTTGGATGGATCCAATAAGAACTGGGAAAAGGGACCGAGTGGCTGCATCAGCCTGAGCATTACCCCGTGATAGGGGACCGGGAAGATCAGAATGTGCTCTAATGTGTCCTAAGAAAAATGGATGTTTTCTAGCCTGAATTAGTTGTTGAAGCTGGTTAAACAAAAAGGCTGCGTTGGAGGAAGCCTTAATGGCGGGTGAAATCTCCAATAGGGGCACAGAATGGGCAATGTAAGCACTGTCTGTATAAATATTAATAGGTTTATCAAAAAATGTCATAAAGACTTGTGTTATAGCAAACAATTCTACAAGCTGTGCTGATGGATAAGCAGTGTCAAAGGTGGTAGGCTGATTATCAACAACAAAGGCTGCACGGCCATTGCTGGAGCCATCTGTAAAAACAGTAAGGGCTTGTGGAATAGGAGCCTTCCGAGTAACCTGAGGAAAAATAAATGGATGTAACTGAGCAAAATGCAAAAGGGGGTCATTGGGAAGGTGGTTATCGATTATTCCCAAAAAGCCTGATAGAGCAATACCCCATTCATCCCTCGTCTGTAGCAAAAATTGGGTTTGATCCTTAGTGTATGGAATCAGAATGTTATCAGGGTCTTTGCCAAAATGTTGTCGAGAAAGCAAGCGACCTTTAATAATGATAGAAGCTACCTGAGCAGGATAGACAGCAATAACTTTAGAGGATGTGGCGGGCAAATGAACCCAGAGCAAGGGGCAACCCTTATTTTTAAAATGTGGATCCCGCTGCCAGAATAGTCCCGTGGGTGTATGAGGGGTGTGTAATATAACCAAAACCAAAGGAAGGTTATAAGATATTTGTGTAACAAATTGTTGAGCGATGGCTTCTGTGACTTGAATTAATGCTTGCCGTGCCTCGGGAGTAAGCTCTCGAGGAGAAGAAGGGTCAGGATCTCCCCCTTAAAATATCATTAAGAGGCAAAAGCACATAGGTGGGTAGTTTTAAATATGGTCTTAGCCATTGGATATCCCCTAGTAGTTTTTGGAAATCGTTAAGAGTGTGGAGATGGTCCACACGCAATTGTATATTAGGGATTTGAATTTGATTAGTTTGAAGTTTGAGGCCCAAGTAGGTGTAGGGGTCCTGTGTTTGAACCTTATCAGGGGCTATCTGAAGTCCCAAGGCAGTAAGGGCTTTATAGAGATCCAAATAACAATTGTTAAGATCATAGGTATTAGGTGCAGCAATTAACAAATCATCCATATAATGTAATATATAAACTTGTGGCCACCGCTCTCTCACAGGGTCTACTGCTTGAGCAACATATTTTTGGCAAAGACTAGGGCTGTTAGCCATACCCTGGGGAAGGACCTTCCATTGAAATCTTTGCATAGGGCCCTGAAAATTGATGCGGGGGAGGCTGAAAGCAAAATAGGGTCTGTCATCAGGATGTAAAGGAATAGTAAAAAAGCAATCTTTTAAGTCAATGACCATTTTATAATAGTCCCTAGGAATAGCTACCGGTGTAGGGATGCCTGGCTGTAATGCCCCCATCGGGTGCATAACCTTATTGATAGCGCGCAAATCCTGTAAAAGGCGCCATTTGCCTGATTTCTTCTTAATAACAAAAATAGGAGTATTCCAGGGTGAGGTTGAGGGTTCCACATGGCCGGCTGTCAACTGTTCCTGTACTAACATGGAGGCAGCCTCTAATTTTTCTTGGGTAAGGGGCCACTGATCCACCCACACAGGAGTTTGAGTTTCCCAAATAATTTTGTCTGCATGGGGTACAGGAGGGTCAGGGACCGACACTAAAAATCCACATACCCAAGTCCAAATTTGTCTGTTTTTTGTATGGGCTGTACAGGCTCAACCTGTCCTTGTCCTAGCCTCCCAAGGCCTGTACCAGGGATAAAGCCCATACGAAGCATTTGATGAGTGACTAAAGAGTCGGGACTAGCAAGAATAACTTTCATTTGGCTTAGAATGTCTCGTCCCCAAAGGTTGACAGGGAGATCAGGAACAACGAAGGGGGTAACGGTTCCTTTATTCCCTGTGTTATCTTTTGTGTCAGTCCAATTAAGCACCCTGGAGCTAACTAAGGGGTTTCTTGACTGCCCTTTTCCTTTAAGGTCAGTTAGTGATGAGGTGAGGGGCCATTCTGATGGCCAATATTTTTGAGAAATAACTGTGGCGTCCGCACCAGTATCTAGGATCCCTTGGAATTTCTTTCCTTCAATAAATAAGGTAAGAGTGGGTCTTTTGTGGGAGATAGGTTGGACCCAATACACATCAGAGGAACCTAAAGAGGCTGTGTTTCCTGGTGAATTTCCTGAATTGAGGGGAAGGAGTATTAATTGTGCAATTTTTGTTCCTGCAGGGATGGCCGCTACTCCGTTAACAGCTGTGGCCAGTATTTTAATTTCTCCAGTGTAATCATCATCAATGATGCCAGGGAAGACCTGAACACCTTGTAAGGTGGTAGGAGCTCTCCCAAGAATAAGAGCACACATATGAGGTGGAGGGGGGCCTACAACCCCAGTGGGTATTATTTGAGGTCCTTGCATAGAGTCTAATATTGTATCGGTGGAGGCACAGAGGTCCAATCCTGCGCTGCCTGGGGTAGCACGTTGGAGGGAGGTGATTGTGGAGAAGGACAGGGAGCCTGGATTGGGTTGGGAGTCTGAGAGGGAACAAACCTTATTGCCCCTGGGTTTGCTCTGGGGGTGGTCGGGGCCAGGGGCTGGCCCCGAGAGGAGTTTCCCGAGAAGTTAGAGGGAATAGGCTGTCCAAGGGCATTGGTCTTGGATCTACACTCCTTGGCCCAGTGGCGACCTTTACCACATTTAGGGCAAAGGGTGAGCGGAGGTGGTTTAGTCCCTGTTTGAGGAGATATGGGTCCTTGACCCAGTCTCCCTGTTGGGCAGTCTCGCGCAAAATGGCCAGGTTGTTTGCAAGTAAAGCAAGTACGTGGGCCAGGGTTGTGAAGGGCCTTGGTGAAGGCGGCGCCAATAGCGAGATCCATGGCATGGGCTGTTCCTACCCCGGCACACAGCCTAATGAAGTCAGAAAGGTCCCCTTTATCTTTGTGGGGCCGAAGAACATCTTGACATATTGGGTTGGCATTTTCAAAGGCAAGATATTTTACAAAGGAGCTCTCGTTTTCACTTGGTCCAAGTAAGCGCTCCGCAGTTAGATTAAGCCGGGCAACAAAGTCACTGTAAGGCTCGTCAGGACCCTGACGAATTTTTGCTAGGGAGGTGGTGGCCGAGCCCTTTTGAGGGAGCCGTCTCCAAGCATGCAAACCAGCAGTTTGAACCTGTGCTAGGAGCCCAGTAGGAAAGCGTGCCTGTTTAGGGTTAGTATCAAATGGCGCATTACCCACTAGTTTAACATAGGTCCAGGATTTAGAGGAAGCCTTGGTTGAATTTTTTTGGGCAGTTTCCCGACAGTATTCCCTAAAGTGTGCGTTCCACAACAGGAAGTCACCCGCACTGAGGGTGGCTCGGGCCAAAAATTTCCAATCATTAGGGGTGAGCCACTGTGTACTATGGTTCTCTAGCAAGGCCAGTGTATAAGGTGCAGTGGGGCCATACTGTGTACAAGCCTTTTTAAGTCTTTCAAGAAAGCGGAGGCTCAGCCTTTTATAAGAACCAAGGGCTCCACTCTGTCCAGAGGTGGGCTCCTCCTCATCCCCTGATTCCTGATCCTCCTCTTGTTCCCTCTCTGGTTCTACCTCTTGTTCCTCCCCTGATTCCTCTTCCTGACTTCCTTTTAAATTCTCTGCTTCAGTTTGTGCGGGCTGATCTGCTTGACTGCGAGTGACTGGAAAGGCAAGAACAGGCTGACCACGTGGCTTCACCTTACGAGTATTGAGGGGTCTTGGGCCAGTTTGTGTTAACTCCGTGCCCAAGGCCAGTGAGCGAAGCTCGGCATCAAGGGCTTTTAGTTCTTTTAAAAGTTGGATTTGTTCCCGCCTATGTTGGAGAGACTCACGTAAAGGGGTTAGATTAGGCAAGGGAAGTGGGGAAAAAATGTCTGGGGGGGCAGTAGGTCCCTGAGGGGCCGGAGCACGAAAGGCAGGGGGTGTATAAGTGGGAAGTGGATTTTTAAGAGGTGGCGGGTCTGGAGAATGGTATTGAGCCGCTGCCTCCTCCAGGGTAGCCTCCTCCTCTGGGGTCACGTCATCATAGGGATTTAAAACCGGATAAATCTTAGGGGGACTTTTAGGGGACTTTTTTGGTAAGGTGGGGTCTGGGAGGTTCCCGGGGTCTGGGAGGGTCCCAGGGTCCTGAGAAGGCTGAGTAGGGGGCATTTGAATACTAACCGAAGGGCATGCCGATGGGGGGCGAGAGGTGGATTGCATTGCCTGCTCCCCAATCTTTACAAGTTTTAAAGTACCACTGTCAAAGGGTGAGCTTTTAAGAATCTCATTAATTAAATTCCAATAAGAAAAGGCAGTGACAGGCACCTTTTGAGGACCAAAAGTCTCATAATAATCTTTGAGGCAGTCTCCTACTCTGAGCCACCTTTTACCATCAATTGACCCCTCGAGGGGAAACCAAGGACACAAATCCTCTATGTATGAAAAGAATGATCTTAAATCCTTTTTCTTAACATGCGCTCCCCGAGTCTTGAGGGCCTCCTCGAGACCCGTCAGAAACAAATCATGTGACGAAACTGCTTGTCCCATGGTGCGTCACTCACCTTGCGCTGGCCTCAATTTCCTCCTGGATCTGACTCCTGGTCGCGTCCACCGAGGCGATCCCGAATCCCGCTTGGCCAAGTCTTCCCCAGAGGGCAGGGTTCGCTTCTCAAACAAAGGCTCGAGCCAACCACATTGGGCGCCAACTGTCCCGACCCGCGGGACATCAACGCGGAACAGCAAACCTAAGAGAGAAGGAATGAAGGGACAAGAGACGCAGGGAGAGGCAGCAAGACAGGAATTCTGATCAAGCTGCAAATTTTTATTGTTCACAGGGGTATTTATATCCTGAGGGAATGAGGGGTATGACGAGGTGCAGGCTGGTTGGCTGTGTTCTTCTGCTGGGTTCCTGATAGGGTGCAAGTTCGCGCTGGCGGGAAGGTGAAGTTTGCGCCGGCGGGAAAGTGTAGTCCCTGAAGAGAAGCCGTGGGCGCCATAGGCGCCATACTGTCAGAATTATCAGCCAGGAGGGGGGGGGAGGGGCGCTGTTGCTTATTGTAAAGGTCAGAATGTTCTCAGAATGAGAACTTCTTGGTCCCTGACACCCTTATCCACTATATGGCTTGCGTATAGCTTCTCCCCTTCCTGTTAGGCTGTTCTTTCATTTGGTAGGGGTGTGCGTGTGCGTGTGTGTGTGTGTGTGTGTGTGTGCGCGTGCATGCAAGCTTGTTAGCTGTGATGTAGTCCCACCTGTTTACCATGTTTTGGTATCAAAACCAAAAGACATCATTGCCAAGATGAATGTCAAGGAGTTTTCCATTTATGCTTTCTTGCACGAGTTTTATGATTTCACATCTTATACTTAAGTCTTTAGCCAATTCCAAGTTAATTAGTCTTTGTATGGAATACGAGTCCAGTTTCATTGTTTTGCACGTGGACATCAATTTTCCAACATCATTTATCAGAGAGGTTTTTCCTTTCTCCACTTTCAGACACCCTCATCAAAGATTAGTTGATCATAGGTGTATTTCTGAGCTCTCTATTCTGATCTACTAGTTTATGTGATATTTAATTGCCTCTACCATGCTGTTTTGATTACTATAGTTTTGCAATATAATTTGAAAGGGGGTGTGATGTCTCCTGCTTTGTTCTTATTTCCCAAAATTGCTTTAGATATTCAGGGTCTTTTAAGACTTTGTATGAATTTTAGAATAGTTTTACAATGAAAAATGCCATTGGAGCTTTGATAGCAATGACATCGAAAGTCCTTACCCTTAGATGAAGGCAGGCACAGACTCAGGACTGCATACGTTGGTACTAGTGATTATCAGGGACCTTATGAAGCAGGGAATGGAGGGAGGCTAATTTTCAACAAACAGGACATCTGACAGAGCAGAAAACCACAGACCTCTGTTAAAAAAGAAGAGTCATCTAAAAGATTAAAGCTAAAACTAAATTTTGGAGCCACATTAACATCTGATGTGTGTGTTCCAAACCAGAGAATGATGTATGTGTCAAAGCCCGAGAAGTTCAAGGAAAACACATGGATTAAGTAATAGCACCTGGGTTTATTCCTATGTGTGGCTTAAGACTCTTGAGTTTTTCTTTAACAAGACTCAGGTTGGCAGGCTGGGGATAGAGCTCGGTTTGTAGAGTGCTTGCCTCACACGCACAAGGTCCCCAGTTCAATTCCTGGCACACAAAACAAAACAAAACAAAAGAATCAGGTTGGCAGCTGATGTCGACCCCTCACCAGTGAGATCAGTGGCCTTCTAGAGACCCCCCAGGGCTGCCTTGCCTTCCCACCACACGAGGACCCAGCTGGAAGGTGCTGTCCCTCACCTAGAAAGCGGACTCTCACCAGATGCTGGATTTGCTGGTCTTGAACCTCCCAGGCTCCACTCTGCCATTTCTTCTGCCCACAGCTCCCCCGCCGGCCATGGTATTTGCTAACACAGCCTGAAAGGACTGCTTACCACAGAACCTCTTTACCAAACAAACACATTTGCCAATGCGTTTCCCTCCGTAGGAAAATACGGTTTCATATTGTTTAAAGAAACATTCACTGGGCTCCCTACCTTGGCCCCCTGTTTCCAGTTGCTGCCAGGGCTGCACAAGCAAACCGGATCTCTGAGGCTCTGCTGCCCACGGCAGCAGCCCCCTCCACATGTGGTCTGTCAAGCCCTGGAGATGGATCAAGTTCAAGTTGAGATGTGCTGTAAAATACTCCTAGAATTCCGAAAAGTTGCAAAGAAAGGATGTAAAGTGTCCCACGAATAACGGTTTTATGTCAACTTGGAGGGACAGGGTAAAATAAAATATGACTTCAAATTAATTTCCTGGGTTCCTCTTTCTTTCTTAATAGGACTATTAGAAAATTTCAAGCAACCGACGTGGCTGGCATTCTATTCTAAAGGACGCTGTGCTCTGTGACACAGTCTATACTTAGTCCTTCTTTGTTGCTTCCTCCATAGATTACGTTGCTATTATTGGGAGTTTATGGAGGATTTGTGGGCAGGGGGGCCCACAGAGTCTCAGCACGCCTGGCTGTTAGAACAGACCCTAATGCCAAGGACTTAACTGGGCTAATCTGCTTGAGCTGGAATTTAGTGGCCTCGGTCATTAATAGAGTTAAGTCTTTGGATGAGCCTTGGCCTTTGAAAATACCACCTTTCTATTTGGATTATATCTTAGGGATTTTTTTAAAAGGACATGAATGAAGGAGTCAAAGAACAAAACGTCTTCTCCCTGCGTTTTCTCA
Source organism: Sciurus carolinensis (assembly GCF_902686445.1). Classification (NCBI taxonomy): domain Eukaryota; kingdom Metazoa; phylum Chordata; class Mammalia; order Rodentia; family Sciuridae; genus Sciurus; species Sciurus carolinensis. The sequence goes on from NC_062215.1 coordinate 167,983,774, forward strand.
AATGATGGTTCATGTTCAAGGTTTCCAAATGGGCGTTGAGTTTACCTGGATAGCAAGCCGAGAGCTGTGGCATTGTTTGCCCTCATTGATAAAGGAAATGCCTATGAATATCGTCCTCTCTTTTTATGCTACAGTTGAAAGGGATGGAAAAGTACATTTTCTTCCGAGAGACTGAGAGACAGAAAGAAACCCAGCAGGGAATATCACATTACCTCCTCCAGCTGGGAAAAAGACTGCTAGCCTGAGATGGGATTTCAGCCCTGTGGTTAAGTAAGCAAACAGTCTATCCATGCCATAGAATAATAATGATATGAACGGGGACAGACAAATCCAGGTCAACTCCCCACACGGGGAGGCTGTGCTGCGTGAGTCACCGACCATCTCCACCGGGCCGGCCCTGTGTCAGCAGGTGGTGGGATGGGACAGAACGTCACGGGTAATCCAGTTCAGGGCTCCTGAAGTGCTGTGTATGTTATCATTGCCTGGGGACTGTCACCGTGCTTGAAGTCATATCCCAGACCAGTAAGACCACCAACAACTGGAAAGTTTTCCAGGTAGTTCTGATGTGCAGCCAGGTTCCAGAACCACCCGTCTAGGTCACCCCTGTCACCAGCACATCACTGTCTTCCAGAGTTTTCTCACTGTCTAAAATCATTCTGAGATAGGTGGGCTCTCTGGGAGACCAGAGCTACGAGCATGTGGGCTCTTCTTGTCTCTTTAGTGAGATGAACAAAGCCTCCTGGGTGTGCTTCTATCAGACCAACTAGACCAAAAACACAGGTGATTTAGAAGTTGCTGGATCCAAAGACCTCTGGGCCCATAACAGATTTATGGCTAGGCTGCTTGACCAGGAAGAAACGCTCTGAACCCCAATATTAAATGAATGACTTGCGATTTGATTTTCACAGAAGCTTGCCTGGGAATCTGCACATTTCTTCCCAGAAAAATCCTATGCATAGTTAGGAAGCTCTACCCTGGGCATTGTCTTCTCTGAGAGGCGAGGGGTGTCTGTACCCTGCCGATGGGGTGTGTAGACCTTTGCTTTACTGTCCTTTAATAAATCTTTACTTATGCCTTGCTTTTGACATGTCCTGAAATTCTTTTCCGCACTGTTAAGTCAAGAACCCACCCCGACCAGGCATGGTAGTACATGTCCGTAAGTCTCAACTACCTGGGAGGTTGAGGCAAGAGGATTGCAAGTTCGAGACCAGTCTCAGCAACTTAGTGAGACCCTCAGCAATTTAGCAAGACTCTGTCTCAAAATAAAACAATTAAATGGGCTGGAAATGTAACTCAATGGTAAAGCATGCCTGAGTTCAATCCCCAGCACCAAAAACCAAAAAGTGCACCTGGGCTGAGCTGAGGTGTTACTGTTTCCTCGGACGGACTTCAGTCCTGTCCAGTGACAATTCCGTGTATTATCAGTCTTCTCCATCAGACCACATCTTGCCTTCCAGGGTCACTGCTCTCTTGTATTGGGTCAATAAATATTTGCAGACAGAATGGATTATTTACGAGCAATTATCTTCTCCTGGATGGTGTCTTCAGAGAGCATCATTTCAAGGGAAATACAGTCTGCCTTCTGAATTCACAGCTTCCAATCTACTAATTAACCAACTTTGGGTTGAAAATATTCAGAAAAAAAGAGTTGAGTGGGGCATGCTGGCACATGACTGCAATCCCAGTGGCTCCTGCTGAGGCAGGAGGATCGTGAGTTCAAAGCCAGCCTCAGCAGTTTAGCAAAACCCTAAGCCACTCTTGAGACCCTGTCTCTAAATAAAATATTAAAAAGGGCTGTGGATGTTGCTCAGTGGTTATGCACCCCTGGGTTAACCTCCAGCACCAAAAACAAACAAACAAAAAAGGAAATGTTGTCTGTATGACATATTCAGACTTCTTTTTGCATTATTCCCCAAGCAATACAACTATTTGCAAGTAACTATTTGTGGAGGATTTACACTGTATTAGGTATTATAAATAATCTAGAAAGGATGTGCATAGATTATATGCAAATACTACACCATTTTATATTAGGAAATTGAGCATCCACAGATATCGGTATCTTTAGTCCAGAACTCAACACTCCACAGATACCAAGGGTGACTATATTCTTCCAATTTTGTAAGTGGGAGAAAATATTATTGAATTTTGAGAAATATATTTTCTGACTCAACTCTTCCAAATCACATCTGTTCTGTCATGTGAGGCTCATCTGGGTGGGCAATTTGAATTTACGTCAGCGTAAGACTGACTCCTAGGCTATTTAAAGGGACAACATGTTGACTGGATCCCAAAATGGACTTTGATTAGATGATGGAGTATAATTATAATAAGGAAGTGTCCCGTGACCACATGGGAACATTCGCTGCCAGCGAAGACCAATTATAATTGCTCTTTTTGCAGTTGAAAGGATAAACCATTTGGCAATTAAAGAAAAAGCTTTCCAGGTGAATAAAATTACATTCATAAATTAATGAGGGCTGCAGGCTACGGACTAAAAGATCACAGCATTCGTTGTGTTTGTGGGCCCCATAGTCACGAATTCTACACACCGGTAGCAAGTAATCCCGTAAATACCCAGAGGTCACAGCCAATTCTCCAACGCATGCATGGAAACCTGTCACCCGCAAGGCCTCGTCCCTTAGTGTGGCACCACCCTGTGTGCGGTTTAGAGCCTGCGTGTTCAGAGGTGTTCCTAGAGCAGCAGCATCGCCGTGAAGTCGATCACCAGGGCGAACCTCAGCCTGTGCCCCCAGACCTACGGAGCCCGTCCTGCCTTCTCACAAGATCCTCGGGGAACTGGTGTGCACACAATTTGAGAACTGGAGTCAGTCTGCTTTTTGAGGCTGAAACAGTACACAGACTAGGCAATTTATAAAGAAAATAAATTTGTATCTCACGGTTCTGGCAGCTGGGGCGTCCGAGAGCATGGTGCCAGTATCTGGCCCGGGCATTTCTGCTGGGCCTTCCCGTGACAGAAGCAGGTGGAAAGGCAAGAGAGACAAGGTGGCCGGAACTCGTCCTTTTGTCGGGAGCCCAGTCCGTATTGATTTACCCACTTTGGTGGGAGCATCAGTCCATCCTGTGAGGACGCAGCCCCCATGACCTGATCCCTTCTTCCAGGTCCACCACTCAGTCTGTCCCGGGTGGTGTCAACCTCGGCTCCTCTCCTGCGGTGGGGTTCATCCTCCTGGCGGCTGGTCCTCCAGGGAGGGATGCATGGCAGCTGAGCTCCTTTCTGGGGGAACTGTTTCCAGGCAATGAGGGGAGTTCAGAGAAAGCCCCTGGCTGCTCCCGCTGCTCCCCACGCGTCCACGGTTCACAGGAACCAGCACACCCCTGTGTCCCGTTTTGGGTGCCAATCTCAATTCAGGGCCTGGGGTTTGGGGACTCCCCAGCCAGGGTTAAGAGGCACTGCATACACGACTGAGCTCCATGTCCCTCCCTTGGGCGGCTCTGAGGCTGCCCTGATCAGAGCCTCTTCCAGAACCATCGCTCACCCTGGGCTCAGCCTGGCCATCTTCACCTCTCTCACCGCATTCCCTGTTACGCCCCTCATTCAACAAAAACAACAAAACCCTATCTCTTTTCCATACTAAAAAAATTTAAGCACATTTGGTCAGATTTTGGAAATGATGAGAAATGAGAAAGACGAAAGTGACTTTCCTCTAACCCCAGGGCCAAGAGGTAAGTAACCACGGTCGTATTTCAGCATTCCCCCCCAGCTCCGCCCGGCCTCATCACACACAGCCACACCTGCCCTGCACCTGCGCCTCGTCCGCAGGGGCTGGAGCTCCGCCTGGAACACAGCCCCTCCTCTCGCCTAGCTCCTCGGTGCCGGGCACAGGCAGGACATTTTCCTGAGCAACCTCGGGCGGGACGGTCCTGCGCATGCCTGCTTTCCTCTGGGGCCGCCCACTTCCACCCTGGTGCTTATTACAGGCTGCTGGTCTCCCCGCTGCAGGAGGGGAACTCTGGGTGTAGGGAGTCCTCGCTTGTTTGTGCCTGGATCTCTGATGCCCAGCCTAGCGTCTGGACGAGGGCGGATTCAGGAACCTCGGCTGACTTGTTGAATTTGCTTCCCTGACTGAATGGGAGAGCAAGTGAGGCCGCTCTGCTCTTTCTTTTTGTCCAGCCCCTCTCCCCTCATCCTTAATTTTTTTATTTTGAGACAGGAACTTGCTAAATTGAGGGCCTCACTAAATTGCCAAGGTTGGCCTTGAACTTGTGATTCTCCTGCCTCAGCCTCCCGAATGCTGGGATTACAGGTGCGGGCTTCCTGTCCCCGGCTGCGAGGTCATGCTAGAGGGCGGTGTCTCAGCACGTGCTGGTGGCCCCTTTCTTTTTTCTTTAAATTTGGCTGTACTCCTTTTTATGCTTAACGCTATTCACTGTTCTTTGCGCCTGGATGCCTAAATTCTATTTTGACTAGAATGAAAACGACAGATGGCAGAGAATCACAGTAACTTTTCTCTTTTTTTGGCGGGGGAATGGGGAGTGGAGTAGGTCCTGGAGATACAACCCAGGGCCAATATGTCACTGAGCCACATCCCAGCTCCTCCCCCTTTTTATTTTGAGAGGGGGGTCTCACAAAGTTACTTAAGGACTCATTAAGTTGCTGAGGCTGGTCTTGAACTTGCGATCCTCCTGCCTCAGCCTCCAGAGCCCCTGGGATCACAGGTGTTGGCCACTGTGTTTTGTGGAATGGGCGTGGGTGGGAGGAGTTACCGTGGCACAGAAACCCCAGCTTTGCTCTTTCACAGCAACAAAAACATGCAGCTGGGGCCCTCCAGAGCCCTGGAGATGACATAGAGCTGATAATGTTTTAATAAAAACACTCGGCTTTACCCGGAGGTGACGCTTTGCCTGGGTTGTGCTTTAAAGGATCTCTAGCATGCACAGCAAGAACTGCGGAGGGGACACGAAGGACACAGGAGCTCTACCATATGCTAACAGTGACTTTGGTCAAAGAAGCTTCAGTTACGTATATTTTTCCATTTACTATCTAAATAGCATAATAGAATCCTGAATAGCAATAGGGAAAATCAATACATTTTATATGAAAAATATTTAGTTTGAAATAAAATATTTAATCTACCTAAAAGGCAAATGTTAAAATGCCAGGAAAGTAAAAGAGGTAATTCAGAGCTTCAGGAGAGAAAACCAATGTTGAATTCCCAGCAAGGCAACGTCCTTACCCGAACTCATTATCGTTATTGGCAATTGAGATAGCAAGTCTGGGCCCTGAAATCCCTCCTGCCTGCTTCTATTACATCTTATTATCATGCAAACTCTCTGCAGCCTTTGTTTTAAAGCTGCTTTCAATTGTGTGTTGATAATTTGTTGGCTCCCAGGGACTGGATTAAAAAAACAATGAGCCATTTCAATTATGTTTCAACAAAAAAAGTGAAATCGACTGTCTGCTTCTCCCTCCAGACCCAATTTAAGGGGACACCATGAGGCTGACATTTGAATGTGGACTGAAGCTGAAAGTTCTGCTGGGCCCAACCCGCTGATTCTCTGCTGGGAGAGGACTTCTGCAGCTTAGGTCAGGGCCAGGACTCTCTAGGAACATGTCATTGGAGTCAGTCAGTCCCCATCAGTATGACTTGAGGGGGTCCCTTCACCTGTCTGAACCTCTGGTTTCTCATTGGAATGAGGCATAATAACACAAGCCCAGGGATGTCTTGGGATTAAGTGAACAATTACATCTAAGCATTTAATACAATATCTGTATGGTCTCAATAAAATGTTAGTGCTATTGAGACTTCCACATCAGATCCAATATCATAATGCACTTGGAAAGTCTGGAAAAAGTTGGTTCTTTTCTCTTGTTTGGATTTTGGTTCCAAAGAAACTCAGAAACGGAGAGCAAGCAAAAGACTAAAGGAAACTTTTCATTCAATCTCTGGAACTGTCTTGGGATTGCACTATCAATAATATCCTTTCGTAATAACCTGGGTGGTATTCTGGGATTAATTAGAATGAATTCTTCCAGATGTCCAACTTTAAAGACCACAGATAAATTCATTTATTTCATTCATTCTCCTAGTGAGGTGCTCGGCTCAAGTTTTTGTTGGGAATATTAGTTCTAATGCTATACCAGAGACACTCAAAATAGTAATGACTGGAATAAGATGAAATTTCATTTCTCTCACTCATAAAAGTCAGAACAGTTAGTCGAGGGCTGGTATCTGGCTCCATAATCATCAGAACACCAAGTGCCTCCTACCTATTACTCTGCCTCTATAACATCTGGCTTCCTTTTGATGGCCCAAGATGGCTGTCCTGGCCCCACACTCCCAATGGGAAATAGGAAAGGGAAGGAAATGGTTGTTTTATGGTGTGAATCTGGTATATCCCCCAAAGGCTAATGTGTTCAAGCCTTGGTCCTCAGTGAAGCTACTGTCAGAGATGGAACTTAGGGGAAGTGATTGGATAATGTGGACTCATCAGTAGGTTCATCCATTGTTAGATGCATAATTTGATGACATTATTGGGACGTGGTGGACACTAGAGAAAGTGGGGTCTAGTTGGAGGAAGTGGGTTGCTGAACACATGCCCTGGAAGGGCAGGTCTTATTTCAACCCTTTTCTTGCTCTCTTTATTTCTTGGCTATCATGAGCTTAGCAGCTTTCCTCTGCCATGCCCTTCCACCATGATGTTCTGCTTCATCTCAGGCTCAGAGCAATGGAATCGACTGACTATGAACTGAAACCTCTGAAACCATGAGCCAAAATGAATCACTTCTCCTTCAAGTTGTTTTTCTCAGGTATTTTGTCACAGTGTCAAAAATCTGACTAACACAAGTCTCTAACTTTTCCTTTAAGGGAAAATTTTTGGAATTTTCCCATACTGCTGGTACTTGTATCTCATTGATCTGAACTTAGTCAAGCATCCACACCTACCTGCAAGGAATCCTGGGAAGTGTGATCTTGATTTTGGGTTAGCATTTGCTCAGTGAAAAACTGAAGATTCTCTTAGTATGTAAGAGAAAGGGAACACAGAGGGAGAAAACCAACCATCTTTGTCAAGACTCAGCACCCTTGTAAGCCCATTGGTTTGGGAGGCAAGTGGGGATTTTCTCAGTTGAATGAAAAGCTTCAGCTCCAAAGTTTGAATGCCTTTAATTGCTTTTTCCTGACCGTATTTCTCATAGTCACAAGATTACCTTCTAATTGAAAAACAGATACCATGTCAATGAACCTACCACCTGTACTAATAAGGGAATTTTTTCTGCATTAAAATCCTTAAAAAAATTATGAAAGTACAATATAGAAAAACTTCAAGACAAGAAAGAGAACTTCCCAATGTCTCATCCATCAAGCAATAGTAACCATTAGCATTTTGTTGTATATTTTTCATATTACATTATTTTGCTCTATATATGTAATCATTTTAATATAAAATTAGACTACACTTGCTGTTTTAAAATTATTTTCCTCAGACAGAGACATCATTCCCTCAGCTATCCTAAAGCAATGCTTTTCCCTCTGTTTGATTGTTAAGGTGTAATTCACAGACAGTACTAAGTCAATTTTAAGTGCAAAGTTTGATGATTTGGGGTAATTGTGTACAATCTTGTAACCTTCACCAAAACAAGATGAAGAAGAGTTTCTCAGCTCAGAAAGTTCTCCGACTGGTCTCTTAGCTTCATCCTTTCTCCCACCTCCAGGCCCCTGAGTACCTGTTATTATTTTATATTAATTTACCGTAATTGGCTAACCCAACACATTATTGCAGCGTTTTCATTTTTGAGTTGTCATTATGAACACCCTGTGGTGAAGATGCCTATAGATGAGTCTTTGCCTTCATCTACGTTATGTTCCCTTTCATAGATTCCTGCATGGGGAGCTGTTTCAGTAAAAAAAGATGAGAGTTTTTCAAAGCTTTTGGAAAGGCAGGTGATCCCAATTGTTCTCCCAGAAATTTTTCATCAGCCAAGTGTACAGGGGTCATTTCCCTACATCCTTGATGGGTCAATTTGATAGGTAAACCACAGTATCTTGTCTTAATTTATGCTTTTCTATTGCTAGTAAGTAATCCTTTCTACCTATGTTCATCAGTCACACAATTACCCTAATTTATTTAAAGGTTGGTATGGCTCAGGGTATATACAGATTCACATTAAAAAGGACTGTTCACATTAAAGAAGTATAGTCTGGTTGCTAAAATTAATAAAAATAAAATTTATCACCCTTCCAAACTCATTCTACAAAGGTAGTATCAACCTGATACCAAAGCCAAACAAAGACACATTAAGGAAAGGAAACTTCAGACTATCCCTAATAAACATAGATGTAAAACTTCTCAATAAAATTCTGGCAAATTGCATATAAAAACATATTAAAAAGATAGTGCACCATGATCAGTGGGGTTTATCTCAGGGATGTATGGTTGGTTCACATATGGAAATCAATAAACATAATTCATCGCATCAGTAGATTTAAAGACAATCATGATCACCTCAGTAGATGCAGAAAAAGTGTTTGACAATACACAGCACCCCTTCATGTTCAAAATATTAGAAAAACTGGAGAGATAGTAGGAACATACCCAACATCATAAAAGTCATATATGCTAAATCCAAGGCCAACATCACTCTAAGTGGAGAAAGAAATTGAAAGCATTCCCTCTAAAACTGGAACAAGACCAAGGATGCCCTCTTTCATCACTTTTATTCAACATTTTCCTTGAAACTCTAGCCAAAGCAATTAGAAGAAACAAATTAAAGGGAAATAGAATAGGAAAAGAACTCAAACTATCACTATTTGTTGATGACATGATTTTATATTTAGAAGATTGAAAAAAATCCACAGAAGAACTTCTAGAACTAATAAGTGTATTCAGCAAAGTAGCAGGATATAAAATTAACACCCATATATCAAATGCATTCCTATATATCAGTGATGAATCCACTGAAGGAGAAATTAGGAAAAACTACCACATTCACAATAGTTTCAAAAAATAAAATATTTGGGAATCAATCTAACAAAAGAGGTGAAAGACCTGTACAATGAAAACTACAGAACACTAAAGAAAGAAATCAAGACCTAAGAAGGTGGAAAAATCTCCCATGCTCCTGGATAGGCAGAATTAACTTTGTCTAATGCACATCCCTTGTCTAATGCATTTCCTGTTAAAATCCCAACAACAATCTCCATAGAACTAGAAAAAACAACCATGAAATTTATTTGGAAAAATAAGAGACCAAGAATAGCCCATAGCAATCCTTAGCAAGAAAAGTGAAGAAGAAGGCAGACCTTAAATTATACTACAGAGTCATAGTAATAAAAATGGCATAGTATTGGTACCAAAATAGATAGGTACAAGATAGAAGACACAGAGACAAACCCACATAAATACAATTATCTCATACTAGACAAAGGCACCAAAAACATACATTGGAGATTCTTCAGAAAACTTGGAATGGAACCACATTTGACCCAGTTATCCCACACCTTGATTTTATACCCAAAGGACTTAAAATCAGCATCCTACAGTGATGCAGCCACGTCAGTGTTTATAACAGTTCAATTCACAATAAACTATAGAATAATGTAGGTGCCCTTCAACAGATGAATGGATAAAGAAATTGTGGTATAGATACTCAGCCTTAAAGAAGAATGAAATGATGGCATTTGCCAGTAAATGGATGGAGCTGGGGAATATCATGCTAAGTGAAATAAACCAATCCCAAAAAACCAAAGGTCAAATGTTTTCTCTGATATGCAGATGCTTATTCACAATAAGGCAGGGGAGTTAGTGAATAATAGATGTACTTTGGATTAGACAGAGGGGAGTGAAGCGGGGAGGGGGTATGTGGGTAGGAATGAGAGTAGAATGAATTGACATTATTACCCAAATTGCATACCTGTGTAACTCTACATCATGTACAACCAAAGAATGAGAAGTTATTCTCCATCTATGTATGAAGTGTCAAAATGCATTCTACTGTCATGTGTAACTAATTAGAACAAATTAAAATAAAATGTATCATCTACTTTCATCCTGTAAAGAACATTAAAGAAAATCCGATCCACAGCTACTGTCTCCATTTCCTCCTCCCTTTGCTCACTCTTCAGTTCTCTTGCTCTGAGTCTCACACCCAAACTGCTGAACCTCAGCCCAGCATGCACCCTCTCTCCATCCCACCTCTGCCACCCCTCCATCCAGTTATCTCTCTGAATCCCCAAACGGGCACCTCAACGTATGCCCCAAAGTCACACCCTCGATGACGTTTACCTCTGTGCCCCCCTTCTCTGCCTCTCAAGGCCCACTGCCTAAGAAAGTGCCAGAATGAGCCAGTTTTGAAGGTCCTGTCCCCCCGGGGCCATTCCAGTGTGGGAAGAGCAGCCTTCCCCTGCCCTGGGTCCCGCCTGTGGCGCCAGGGCGGAGCAGCCCAGCCCCTAGCTGGAATCTCGAAGGTCCCTCCTGGAGGATGGTCCATGCTTCTGCCTCATTTCGGTAATCGGAGGCTCCACCCCCGGTTGGAGGCTGCAAAGCACCTGTTGGACGTGGAGACTTTTCCAACTGTCCTTGCCTTCCTGTAACAGGGGGTCCGCTGGATGCTCTGAATATAGCCCTTGCTGCTCTGCCACTGCAACTGGTTTTAAAATGGTAATCTTTCTCTCTCTTCCTCTCTCCCTGCTCCTCCCAGTCTCTCCCCCTCCCTAATCTCAGGGGAAAGAGGATTACCTCACCTTTCTTCCCATCCCAGACAGAGTTATCTGTCCCTGAGCACACACCCACCGCAGGAACCAAGGAATCCAGACTTTGGAGATGGCAGCAAAAGGTCTCAGAAATGTCTATCTGAACAAATGAACAAGGAATCAATTCCAGAGAACATGTGGAATGCAGCCTTCGAGTTGCCTCTTCAAAACCCCGTGTTCCTGCTGATGGGCAGAATCATGGCCTTTGGGACAGGAGGCCCCTGTTTCTCCTTTGCTAGCAAAGCAATAAGCCTGCTTTCCCTTTTTTTCAAAACTGTGTTCTTATTATTGAATTGGCATCGAGGATGTGATGGGCTGACAGATCTGGCTCCATAAGAATGTTATAGGCCAGACAGACTCCATTTTGCTCTGAGACTCCATGTTATGTAGGAAATAAGTTTCTCCCATGGGAACACCCTGCCTCTGTGCCCGTCATTGGTGCTTAGCATGAAATGGTTAGCAATACAAAATGACAATTCTTATGTAAAGAAAAATTGCTCTCTTTTTTGATTCCTATTGCTCCTATACAATGTACCATGTGAACAGTGTTTGTGTGGATGTTTGTACCTAGGTAAGGGTCATTTTGACCCACCTCTCCCCTCTGTTGATGATCTCATGATGTTAGTGTATAGTTTCAAATCATAGCAACAGACACTTATGATTGATGTGATTTTTGGTATGAGAACCCCTACATCCCTGTGGTCAGGGCTGTTCTCCCAATAGCCATTTTTTGGGGCATCATGTGAGACAGTCAGTCGGCCGGCTTAATAAAGACTCTCAAATTTGGACTTCTCAGTGGTGATGGCTCTGTTCTTAAGTTGCGCCCCGTAACAGGGACAAGGACTGAGATTTCAGCAACAATCCCCCTGCCCAGGGCCTCAGCTCCTTCTCTTCCAGGAAGGGCCTTCAGAGCAGGTGCACGTATTTCCCTGGAGGAACAGGGGACCCACTCCTTCACTGGACAAAGGGAGGCTTGAGACTCTTTTTTGGCCTTCCTAGCGTCTATTCTCAGCAAAAAGGATACAAAGTGAAAAGAGAGCCTACAGACTGGGGGAAAATCTTTACCACATGCACCTCAGATACAGCGTTAAACCCCAGGATATAGAAAGAACTCAAAAAACTTAACACTGAAAAAACAAACAATCCAGTCAATACATGGGCTAAGGAATTGAACAGGACACTTCACAGAAGAGATATACAATCGATCAACAAACATATGAAAAAATGTTCATCATCTCTTGCAATTAGAGAAATGCAAAATCAAAATTACTCTAAGATTTCATTCACTTCAGGTCAGAATGGCAATTTTCAAGAATAGAAGCAGCAATAAATATTGGCATGGATGTGGGGAAAAGGTCCACTCATACATTGCTGGTGGAACTGCAAATTGGTGCGACCACTATGGAAAGCAGTATGGAGATTCCTCAGAAAACCTTGGATTGGAGCCATCATTTGACCCAGTTATCCCACTTCTCAGTTTATTCCCAAAAGACTTAAAATCAGCATACTACAGTGATGCAGCCGCATCAATGTTTATAGTAACTCAATTCACAATAGCTAAACTTATGGAACCAACCTAGATGCCCTTCAACAGAAGAATGGATAAAGAAAATGTGTTACCTCTACACAATGGAATATTACTCAGCCTTAAAGAAGAATGAGATTATGGCATTTGTAGGGTAAATTGAACTAGAGACTATCATGCTAAGTGAAATAAGTCGGTCCCAAAAAAACCAACGGGCAAATGTTTTCTCTGATAAGTGGATGATGATCCATAGTGGGGGGGTGAGTAGGGACAAATGAAGAAAGCTTGGATTTTGCAGAGGGGAGTGAAGAGAGGGGTGGGGGGGCGTGGGAATGGGAAGCATGGTAGAATGAGACAGACATTATCACCCTACATACATGGATGACTACTCCCCGTGGGACTCAGTACCATGTACAGCCAGAGGATTAAGAAGTTGTGCTCCATTGTGTACAATGTGTAAAAATGCAGTCTACTGTCAGGTATGACTAATTAGAACAAATGAAAAACAATACCTAGTATCACAAAGGCAGCCATTTATGAACACAATTATGAACATATTTTAAAAGAAATTTGGTGGTAAGAAATATATATATATATTATATACATTTATATCTTTATATATATATATATAGACACCTTTCAATGTGTTAGATAGCAAGACCTTATTATAGTGGCTCTAATAGACACTATCATTTCAAAGTGATGAAGGCCAATGCTGTTTAGTGGTATTTGCAAAACTTAAATGTGATGCCAAAATGCCTGTGATTTTGTTTAGTGACAAAGTTGTAGACACTTCTAACTCTGCTTTGGTTGGTTGCCCACAATCGTATTTTAAAAGTCATCTTGATTACAGTGAGAGGCTAGTGAGGGACGGATGTAATTGTTCCCCATTTCAGTGCATTCTCTGGCTCCTTTTACCGTATTCATAGCTCCCCGCCCCCCTCGATCCCACTCCTACCAAGGTCCCAGTCTGTTGTCCAGTCCAAATCCTTTGAAGGCTGGCAATTCTGAAGTTTTTAAGTGGATTCTGAGTTGACGGCAGAAGTTGTAAGCTATTCTCAGGGTACTTTCCTCTTATCCTTTCTGTTCAAGGATCTCATGTGGACATGGTGATGGCTGAGTGGAACAAATTCACACAGCAGAAAAACAGTGTGGCCTCTACCTACCTGGCCAACGGGAGAAGCAGCTGGGACCTGGCTGGTGGGGCGGCTGATGTGCCTGTTGTTAAGAGAAAGTTTGAAACAAATTCGATTTAACAGTTTATTTGAGCAAAGACCAGTTCATGAAACCAGGTGTCACTCAGTAGCAGGAGAGGTTTCAGTGAACTCACAGAGCAGCTCCTTGGGCTTAGTTTACACCCAAACCTTAGAGAAATTCTCTGATTGCAGCACATGTTTGCCCTTATTTACAACTCAAGATCTACCTTGACATGACCACAGCCATCTGGTTATAATTGGCCACTTGTCTGCCAAGTGATCCGGGCATGCAACCCAAGCTCCGTGGGTCAGAGTCATTAAGAAAGTCAGTTCAGCATGTTGTGCTGGCCACTGACGCTCAGAATATTTCTTAACGGATGAAGGACATGTAATAGTTTTTAAGAAAGCCAGTACATCCTGTGGGCTGTGGGCCCAACACTGCCTTGCTTGGGGTGCAGGGATTCTCCTGTCTGCTCCCACTCAAGGCAAAATTCTGTCTGCAAGTCCCTAATAAGTTGCACTTTGTGCAATTCTGGATCTGCCGGCCTCTTCTTTGGGATCTCCTGAGACCTTCTGTCTGTGGAGGCCAGTTCTCATATGCCTTACACTGGACACTGGTTTTTGTTTTTTGTTTTCCCCTAAAACACTGGGCATGGCGTGGATCATTTGGCTCTCTGTGGTTGGCTGAATCTCAGCTGCTTGTTACAAAAGTATAGTCTTACATAAGTTGTGGTTTGTTATCTAGGAACTCAAAGTACAGAGTCAGTCTCAAGCCAGTGACCTCCTCCCTACTTAATTTAACAGGGCCAAGAAGAGATCTTAGCAAGATCACTAGCTGGGTGATACATGGGGAGAGGAAAAGAAAGAGGGATTGTTTCTGGACAATGGGGACTTCAATACTTAGGGAGGGTAGCCTCCTGCACAGGGACGGGGAGGGTGACTGCGGAGGGAAGCACAGGTGAATTCTATTTTCTTTAATTTATCCTAATTAGTCAAGTTGAATTTTCTACAGTGGACATGCACACATTTGTAATAATAAAGAGAAATTAATAAAGGTTACTTTTTAGATGTTATGTAGAAGATCTGTTTCTTTTTTACCCATTGAAAGAGAAAGAGCAGTAAAAGATGATGCTAAGGCAAAAAATGAATAATTGAGCAGAACCCCTCAAACTAGGGGTTCTTGGTCCATGTCTGATTTCTTCTGGGTTTCTTAGACAGATCACTTACTGTAAAATGGGGTGTGTCATTAGCAAAGCATGCTATAGTGAAATACACAAACCACAGAAATCAACTGGGGTCCTAGAAATCATCACGTTGGCATGTTTAGCTTCTCCTGAGCTCTCCTTGTCTGGCCAATGTGTGATGGGCTGACAGATCTGGCTCCATGAGAATGTTCTAGGGCCAGACTCTAAGGGAAATGACCTAAACAGGCTCCATTTTGCTCTGAGACTCCATGTTATGTAGGGAAATAAGCTTCTCCCATGGGAACACCCCACCTCTGTGCCCATCATCAGTTACTTAGGTGTGACATGTTTTAGCAATACAAAATGACAATTCCTATGTAAAAAAAAATTGCTCTCTTTTGATTCCTATTGCTCCTAAACAAGTACCATGTGAACAGTGATTGTGGGATAATAGCAATCATTCTTTAGTTTGTACCTAGGTAAGGGTCATTTTTGACCCACTTCCCTCTCTGTCGATGATCTCATGATGTTAATGTATAATTTCGAATCATAACAACAGACACTTATGACTGATGTGATTTTTGGTATAAGAACCCCCTACAACTCATGTGTTGGGGCTGTTCTCCCAATAGCCATTTTTTGGGGCATCGTGTGAGACAGACAGCGGCCGGCTTAATAAAGACTCCCAAATTTGGGACTTCTCAGTGGTGATCGGTCTGTTCTTAAGTTGTGCCCCATAACAGATGGCCATCTTCTAGTGAAATCCTCATGTGGTCAATCTGTACTGGACTGTGTGTGTCCTAATCTCTATCAAGGACACCAGTCAGATTAGAATAGGACCTACCCTAAAGCCCTCATTTTAAGTGAATCTACTCTTTAAAGACATTGTCTCCAAACAGTTACATTCCAGGGGGCTGGGAGTAGGACTTAAGTATATAGATTTTGGAGGACACAATTCAATATGCCAGCTAGGGAATATATGGTATTCATTTTCCTATCCCTTGGATCATTGAGAGGATATATATCTGGAATACCATAAAGGTCTAAGTGGTCCAATTATAAAGATCTAAGCATTAGGAATGGAGGATTTTTTTTTTTTTTTTTTCTGTTTTTGTGGTGCCTTGCAAATGGTAGGCAAGTGCATTAACCTCAGCTACACCCCCAGCCTAGGAACTGAGATCATTTGCTGTTCCTTGAATCTACCTGAGATGCAAGTCACCGGCTGGCTGTCAGTCTCTGCTGTGTAGACCCGAGAGAAAGGTGCATGTGACCAAGGTTTTTCTGCCTTCTACTCACTCCTCTGGGCATGGCACTTCCTCCCAGGGTATTCCATTATGCCATAATAAAGATTAAAAAGAGTATGTCTCTCTCTTCTAGCCAAAGACTTTCAACAGCATTTTGGCTGAACCACTTATTCATCTTGGATCACAGAAGAGACTCCACAGGCTTGAAAAATGTAAATCTGTTATCAGCCAACAGTCAAGCAGCATGACAAGGAGCCCTGCCAGGAAACTCAGAGTGGACATGCACACAGTCGGATCCAAGAGCAACTCCACCACCTGCGGCTCACAATTTCACCTGAGAGAACGTTACCAAGGTGAGACAGAGTTAATAGAGGTAGGAGGAAAGGGCAGAAGAAGCACTTTTGTTGTTCAGGTGAAAGCCTTTGTTATGAGCTCACTGTCTTAAACAACTTTCCCAAGCAAAATTTCATTGTACCAGGGAAGGCTTGATTAATGCACATTGTGTGTGTGTGTGCACTCACAATGCTGGGGGGCAGCAGACAGGAACCAGAGTTTGAAAACAAGCTAAAATGAACATAGAACTACGGGGGGCTGGGGTATAGCTCAGTTGGTTAGAGTGCTTGCCTTACAAGCGCAAGGCCCTGGGTTCAATCCCCAGCACCGCAAAAAAAAAAAAAAAAAAAAAAAAGAACCTAGAACTATGGGATCATCCACATTCACGTTGATCCAGCTCACAGATGATTTGAAAATGCAGTGTTCATTCACTCCTAGTCTCATTAGGAGACTTGTTAATTGCTTTCCCAAGCTTGGCTGTTCTATCGCTGTTCCAGGTCCCCAGACACTGGGATGCCAAGATGGATGGATTAGTCTTTGACTTCAAGCGACTCCGAGCGCAGGAAGAGACAGACATGCCAACACCCCAGCAGCTGTGGTTCCCGCAGGCAGCCGAGCTCACCTTGGTGCTCATTTCAAAGCTGGTGTTAAGGTCCCATCCCAGCACCTGGTCCCTGTAAGCAGCAGCGCCAAGACTTCCTGAACCTCTTTGCTGGAGGCCTTGCCTGGGGCTTCACTGGATCTCTAGCCGCCAGCCTCACCGCTCAGCTGCCTCCATGGGCTCTGCCCTCCCGGCAGGCTTGGCGTGTGTTGTGGTCTTTCTGGTGCAGCATTTGCCTTGCTCTCTGTGATGGCCTGAACTGTGCCCCCCACAGAGGTTTCAGATTGAAGTCCCACCCCTGAGCACCCGAGGATTTAAAAGTCTTTGAAGATCAGGTCTTTAAAGAGTTGGTTAAGGGAAAATAAAGCCATGGGGGCGGGGGGCTCCAGTCCAACCTGACTGGGTCATAAGAGACAGCAGGATGCTTGCACACAGAGGAAAGGCCCTGTGAGGACACAGAGAAGGCAACCATCTGCAAGTCAAGGAGAGCAGCCTCCCGCAGGAGAGAACCACACTGTCAACACCAGAGCGTTGGACTTACAGCTTCTAGCACTATGAGAAAATCCATTTCGGTTGTCTAAACTACCAAGTTTGTGGTATTTTGTTATGGCAGCATGTGAGTGCTACAATAGGCACAAACTCAGGTTAAAGCAGCCTTAAACCAATAAACAGTCTCAGCTCTTGTTACTTAAGTAACCTGTATGTGGTCATACACGCTATTATTCTAATGCGGTGTGAGATGTGACAGGAGGAGAAAGTGTGTAAAATAAACTGGTGAAAGAGGAACAAGTGATCAACTTTGGCTGGATTGTACTTTGGAAGGTGTCTTAGTCTGTTTTGTGTCACTGCAACAAAATACCTGAGACTGGATACTTTATAAAGGAAAGAGGTTTATTTAGCTCAGCTCACAGTGTTGGAGACTAAATGTTCAAGATCAGGAGACCCTGGACTGGGGAGGTAGCTCAGTTGGTAGAGTGCTTGCCTTGCAAGCACAAGGCCCTGGGTTCAATCCCCAGCACGGCAAAAAAAAAAAAAAAAAAGATCAGGCGACCCCATCTCTTCAGCCTCTGGAGAAGGCCCTCTGCCTGCAGCATGATAGGAAAGAAGGTATCGTAGTGGGAGCCTGCATGAGTGGCAGCAAAGTGTGTGGACAGGGATTCGGGGAAGGTGGCAGGCTTGCGTACAGCAACCTGCGCTTGAGAATACGAGTCTAGTCTCATGAAAGCTAGAGCCACCTCGAGGCAGCAAGAGTTCCTTCTGAGGACAATGTCTGCAGTGACCAGCCACCTCCTAGCAGGCCCCCCTCTTCCACTAGACTTCCACCTCCTCTTGATGCCTTTGCAGTGGGTACCAGCCTCCAGACACGAGCCCTCCAGGGACACATCACAGCCACCCACCGCAGAAAGGCAGGGAGGATGTCGGGAAAAGCTCCACCCAGCAGGGGGCCAGGCACTAAGGAGGATTCTAAGCACAGAGGACAGTGCGTGTGAAGGTTCAAGGTCGGCGGCAGGATATGGTGGTGGGTTTTCACAGAGCCCTGGCTCCAAGCCAAGAGCAGGAGGAGGCAGGGTGACGATCCTGCCCGGCACAAACGTCTGGACGCCATACCACAGAGGATGCAGAGATGTGAAGGGTGGAGACCTCACGTAAAGCTGACCTGTGTCACGCAGACCCGATTCAGGGTGTCACTCAGATAGCCCTGCGGGTGGGTGCTGGCTAGGGACAGGAAATGATTCAGACAATCCCTAGGTGGTTGCTTTCTGTGATTTCCTCTGTCATGTGGTCTTATCATCATGTTCTGTCTCATCAAAGACGGAAAGACAACCAGACCAAGCGACTGTGGACTGACACCTCTAAAATAAAATAATCATCTCCTCCGGTAAGTTGATTTATCTCAGGTATTGTGTGACAGGAACGGAAGCTGACTGAAAGGTCATTCATCTCCATCTCCTCATCTCCGTGCCCCCGCCCACACACCACGGACACTGTCACATCACCAGAGTTCCTGGCCCTTCGTCTCTGGGCCACGCCACCCGTGAATCAGCACAGAGGATGGCAGGGAATTCCCGTGCTGGGAGGGCAGTGACACAGAAGTGACTGGACCACATACATTTCCCCATGAAACACAAAGTCATCGTGTCTCCAACTCAGCCTCCCTCGGCTGAGCCCTTACATGCCCGCGATCATTTCCAGCACCACACTGTCCAGCACTAGTTGACGAAGTGTAAACTGGAATGTGGAGAGACGCAGACTTAGCCAGCTGCAGTTGTGTTATCTTACACTGGGAAATTTTACCAAACCGCAGGACCACGTGCACACTACCAGGGCGAACCCAGGACCTCAGAAGCAGCCCCGGGGCAGGGAAGGTGCTGAGGGCCAGCGTCATTTGCTTCATGGGACGTCAACCTGTGATCCTCCCAGGGGGAATGCTGACAGCAGATCAGAGAGAAGGAGGATGAAACCCGGTGATACCTTCCCCTGATTTTTTTCCCTGCAGGGTTGCCGTAGGCTGGCGAAGTCCTTCAAGGGCTCAGCCTTGGTCACTGCTCCGGTGAGGTGGTCCTCTCCAAGAGAGGTCTCTGCACCCATGTTAGAGTAACTTCTCTGTCCTCTTGCCCGTCCAGGCTTAGGGCTGGGGACAGCACCACTGAATTATTCCTTGAGTTTTCCCTATAGCTTGCCTGAGCCTTTTAATTTAAATAGTCTGTTTTACTAAACTCTCCTCAAATTTCCCATTTTAATGTCCCATCAGTTTGGATACAGGAGAATAGAAGACTCTGACATAATATTGAGTAAATGAATGAATGAATGAGTAGCAGAAAAAGCAGGGACTTTGCAGGTATATCAGCATATAAAACCAGCAAGGAAGGTCCTATCCATTTCCTATCACCCCCATCAACATCTTGTGACATCCTGGCATATGGAAGAAGAGCAAAATTGGATAAGTCAGAAGCATAACAGGACCTGTCAAGGACATGTGGAATCATCCAGGTGAACTGAGAAATGCTCGTTGTGAAACTATCAAAGTGGTCAAGGAGAACCGGAGGCAGCTGATAAATTAGCAACCTGCCTCAACACAAACCAGGGACTGTGACCTTGAGGATGTTTGCATATTTACTGGGGACAGTTTTTATTTCTCCACCTCCCAGCAACTCTCAAACAGACCTGTTTAAGTTTTATGCATGAGGATACATACATCTTATGCTTCTTATACTGCAAATATGCTTCTCTGTTCTTCTCTGGTTAACAGCCATCAAGGTCGCAGTCATGAATATTCACCGTGTCAGGTTGCTCTTGAAGAGATTTTCTTAAAGCTACAAGCAAGGTTGTGTGGAGTCTTTCAAGATAAACTTTAGTTTTCTTTGAACTTTATTCTTGGTATCACAGGTGACAAAGTGTTATGCCAAAATATACTGCCATGCTTAAAAATTGCCAGTGAAGTCTTCACTTGTCTCAAAATGAGAACCAGAAACGATGCTTGTATCATCAAAGCAGTGGCTGCTATTGCGGAAAATATGAGCCCTATTTGAAGAAATGCTGATCTGCTATCATGGCCAAGTTGCTATTTTAACATGGTCCGTTTATTTTGAGAAAAATCTCCTAGGCTGGCAACTTCACACCTGCGTAGTAGCCCTGCCACCTCCCGCATCCTTCAGTGTCAGTGCCCAGTCCTGATAATGGAGGTTTCCTTCAGTGCTGTCAGATCCATCATTTGTCATTCGGCTCACTTACACGTGGACAGTAAAACTTGTCAGGAGATGAGAAATATATCGGTTTTCCGGCCAATATGCTGAGCTTTGTAAGAAATGCTTCTTTGAAGGTTATACACTTTGAATTCAGTTTATGGTTATGGAGACAGATTTTTCCTCTTTCAATTATTCATCCATTCAAAGTCTCTCACAATTGTTCTCTTGGATGATTAGTGTCACTCATGATGGAAAATTGAGGTTACTGGTATAATCAGGGTCAGAAAACAGCAGAAGGCTCTCTGGCCTGCTCAGAAACCAAACCTATGACCCCAGTGTGATGAGCACCATGTTTTGACCACAGGTTTATGGACACTTATTAAAAAGGCTCTTGGCCTGTGGTCTTTCTAGGACAAGAGGAAGCAGATGCTGTCATCTACTACAAATGCTGCTGTGACATGTGCCAATCATTACTCTTCAAAGAATGCCGAGCTCGGAGTCCTCAAAAAGAAAAATTTCAGGTTGTGTCCGAGCATATGAGGGAGGTAAGAATGGATGACACCTCTATTAATATGTTCTGGAAATTTTTACCCAGGAAGATACATGTAAATCAATAAAGTATTTAGCCATTTGCTTCAGGAGCTTCCTGCAAACTAATTTATCCAGGAAAACAGTTTGTTCATATGGAAAAACAACTCCCTTCTCAGGAAATGAACTGCTCGGCTGAGAGGAGACTTTGCCTATCAGATAGCAGCTCACTCATCAAGACCCTTATGTCCACCAACGCCACACACAATTCCATGCAGGGACCGGTATCAGTTGGCTTCCTGTATTGAAAAATCAACCTTCTGCCACTTGAGCCCGAGTGACTCCTATAAATAATCTTCCTTGAAATTCTCCTTTTAAGATACCATCGGTTATTTGTTGAGATGTTTTTTCTTTCTTTCTTTTTTGTTACAATAAGTACAATAAAACTTTCTTTGGAGAGTTAGCAGTTACCAGAAAGGAGGGAAATAATATTTGTTGAGTGTAGGTTTGGCTTCTCATCATTTGTCCAACTGTGACATGTTGTCACCCACTCCCATTGCTCCTTTGTAGAGCACATACTTGCTGGGAGTCGGGGTCTCACCATGCTGGGACAGAGAAAGTGTAACCAGTATCTTGCTAGTCTGATCTCTGAGTCATAGTGAAAAGCAGTGAGCACTGGAAGCTTTCTTAAGTCTGAAATGGAAGGTCATAGGCCTTATGCAAGCTGTCGTCCCTGCTCTTCCCTTTGCATCCGACCTCTACAAATGTCGTGTTAAGGGAAGTGAGTGTGGGAATCCTTCCTTACCATCCTGCCCTCTGACCCCCTCCTGAGGTTAGCTTCAGTGACCATTACTTAGCATGGCCCCATCCCTCTTTGCTCAAGTCCAGTGGTTCTGAGCGAAATCACGTTCCCCAAGAAGCTTATATTGACATCATAACCCCTGTACTCAGAACGTGACCTTGTTTGAAAATAAGGTAGTCAACTTCACATGAAGCCATTAGAGCTGAGTCTGACTCCAGTATGACTGGCATCTTTCTTTATAAAAAGGGGAAATATAAACGCATGGACGGATACAGAGGGAAACTGATGTCAGGAAGACACACAGTGAGAAGATGGCCACATGGCTGGAGCGATACATCTACAACACAAGGAAGAAGGATTGTAGGCAAACACCTGGAGCTACAAGAGGCAAGGGAAATCTCCCCTGGGTCCATCAGAGAATCTCCCCTGGGTCCATCAGAGATCATGGCCCTGCCCTCAGTTGACTTCAGACATCCGGACTCCAGAATGTACGATGAACTTCTGTTGTTTAATTCACCCAGTTTTGGGTACTTTGTTATAGTACCCCAGGAACCCAATATATCCAGAGTCAACAGGAAAACAAAATGATTACATCAAACATTTTATTACTACATAGGCAATTTATTTTAAACTGCTATTCAATGTGGTTCGAGGCAATATTAGTTATAATATTAATTATATTTTGTTATAAAAATAACAGAATGTAGGGTTTCCAGTTACCTAGAAGGGCATTTTACATTAATTCTTATGTAAATAACTTGCCTCTATGACTCAATTTAGAATGAATTGTCTTTTCCTGAAATATGACTTATGTATAACATGGAGACCTGGATCTATTCTGGGCTGGGTTCTTTATATGTGGGACTTAAATTGTTGAAGTAGTTGTAAATGCTTTTTCTGCAGATGGGGAGATAATTTGAAATCATTAACTTGCCCAAGGTCTCATCACTTATAGTGAAGTCAGCTGTAGAACTAACTGCCATCATAATACAAAGTCCAGCTTTCCACTCCACCGCTTCATTATGATAGGAACTAATTGTAAGAAATCAACTTACACGAAGGGATTATCATAGGATTGATTGATTCCCAAGGTCATGAAAGTGAAGAGGCTATTCTGGAAAAAATAAAATATCAGTGAATAAAATCTTTTCTTCAACTTCTAGAAAAAATATATAGCTATAGATAGATAAATATTACAGAAGATTTATGTTTTAGTCTGCCTTTTCACTGCTGTGACTAAAGAACCTGACCAGAATGATTTTAAGCAGGAAAGGTTTATTTAGGGATTCATAGTTTCAGAGGTCTCAGTTCATAGATGGCTGGCTCCATTCCTCAGGGCCCAAGGTGAGACAGAACATCATGGTGGAAGAATGTAGCAGAGCGAAACAGCTCCCATGATGATCTGGAAGCAGAGAGAAAGATTCCACTTGCCTGATACTAATATATACCCTAAAGGCATGACCCCAATGACCCACTTCCTTCAGCCATACCCTACCTGCCTTCAGTTACCACTCAGTTAATCCTATGGAGGTGGGATATTCACTGATTAGGCTAAGGCTCTTCATAACCCAACCATTTCTCCTTGGAATGTTCTTGCATTGTCTTACACATGAGCTTTTGAGGGACACCTCATATCCAAACCATTACAATTTAGATTCAAATCTAGTGATGCTTACTTGGTATCAGACCCTGTGCTAAGTATTTTCATAGATAATGCCTTTCAAACCTCATATTAATAACACAAAAAACTACTAATATGTATTAGGATTATAAAGGATCATATTAAAACAATAGAGATTACACCTCATTGCATCCAGAATACTTTAGAATTCTCCACCCCTTCCCTCATTCACTTCTAGGATGAATTTGATAAAAATGTGTTCAGTGTTCAGCAACACACTTCCTGTTGTGCCTCTCTTTGGTCTAGCTCAGTGTTTCAGGCTTTGACGTGGAAGTTAACCGAACAAGATGGTACTTGGCACAGCATGCATACTACAGTGGTGTGAATCATTTAAGGAGATTTTCAAAGATCACTTAAATTGCACATAATTTTGTTTTTGGTACTCACTTGTAGTTTAATGTGCAAGTTCTTAATAGTTTCTGTGAGTCAACTCCAAATTTTATGTTGCATTTCCAGTACCCAGTATTAGAAGGGATCCTCAATCATGAAAAAGTTCTAGATGATGTAAGGTTTAATTTGAAGAATCAAGAAGTGAAATTGATGGTCCCTAGGAGCTAGTATGAATTCATTGAAAAAGTCCTCCCACATAAGTCTCACTCGGTTTCTAAATGTTTTGATCAGGAGAGTGCTTCTCTTGATCTGAAGATTTGAGGATTGAAAGAGGATTTCACAATGTTCATAGGACAGAAGGTCCTGTTCATAGGACAGTAGGCTCACTGATCATGAAATGAACCTACCAAGGTCTTGAAGGACTCTAACTTAATAGTGACCAGTCTCACTTTAGAAAGGAGTCAGTAGGGACAGGTTGAAAGATTCAATTCTGGCTTTTTGTTGTTGAAAATACCTCCTGAGGACTTAAGTGAAGTTGCAAAAAGCATCCATTTATCACACTTGCTGATCGTGTCAATCTGCAAAGAAAAATAATGGCTCAATAATAGGATGAAAATCTGAAAATAAACTCCATAAAGTAGAAATATAAGTCAAATTGAACACCATAAAATATACTACAATAAATACAAATTCTGTTCTAGGATTCCCAAGACCAACGACATAAGTCTAGAAAGATGAAGGGGGTAGAAAAGACTCATGGTCTTCACTTGACTGAATCACCAGTGGGAAGTGCTTAGAGGGCAAAGAAAACTTGGACCAACTGCAGGGATAACCTGGAATGATGGAGGTAATCATCTGACTTCTCTGGCTTTGCTCACATCAGCCCTTGAACAAGTGGTGTTATTTGAAACTATTTTTTTTTTTTTTTTTTTGGTACTAGGGATTGAAAACAGGGAGGAGTCCTCTAGCAATGAGCTAAATTTCCAACCCTTATTATTTTTGAGTCAGGATCTTGCTAAGTTGCTGAAGCTGGCCTTGAACTTGCAATCTTCCTTTCTCAGACTCCCAAGTTGCTGGGATTACAGGTGTGCGCCACCAAGCCGGGTCAGGGGTGTTATTGGGGTAGTGAAATATGATAGAAACGTTGAAAACTGAAGCACACCCAGAGGACAGCGAGCCAAAAGAAAGTCCTGAAAGTCATGTCATGTGAGGATCCACCTGGACATGCTTCCTGCGGATAAGAGAATTAAAGGAGATACAACGCTGTCTGTCTTCAACATTGTATGTCGGTCACCAAGAAGTATCTCAATTATCTGCAAAGTTCCTGCAGGGAAGAACCAGCAACCATGGGGACGAGTTGGAGAGAGCCTGATTCTGAATCAAAACAAAAACATCTTTCTAGAGCTGCCAAACATCGAACAACCTGTCCCTTTGCCTTGAAGATTTTCAAGCAAGTATGAATGGCCTCGCCTGAAGAAATCTGGCCATCACTTGCAATTTATAGCCTAATATTCATTCTCTACTTTCTCTCTCATTACCCCTCAGTTTTACACAGGGTCAACAGAAAAACCCACTTAAAAACCTTGGATCTAGAGAAATAGTCCTGCTGGACCATTTGGATGAGCTTTAGATTTCTGATGAGACTGATGTAGCAGTGAACACCTACCCCCTTCTTCCACCTGGATTGCAAATGTAGACACCACCTTGGAACACTAAGGACAAGTCCAAGAGTGTCAGAAAGAATGAGTTCTGACACCACAGAGAAGTGAAACCAAAGTCAGCAACTTCTTACCTCCAGATCCTTTGCTGTGTTTAGAAAAATACATTCCTACTTGTTTAAGCCATTGCCATTGGATATTGTGTTATTTGTAGCCAAACGCATTGCTTAACCAGTCTGGGAAAGTGGAATGCAAAGAGCAAGGACTACAGGGTAATTAATTCTAGAGTCCTTCCAACCCAGAGATTCTTGCAGTCCAGAAGCTAGGTTAAAGTACTTCAAGCTTCCTCTAGTGTACAAACAAGTATTCTTCCAAATATTTCTGTGCAGATGAGAGGGTAATAAGAGGACTGACCTCGCCCTGCTATGTATATTCTTCCAAAAGCATCTTGCTTTTTGCTGAAACCCCAGTGATGTCATTATAAGGAAAGATGATGATTTCACTCGCGAATGAGTTTTCTATAGCAATTCAAATTTTGTCATCTGTGACTCCTGTTTCCAGTTCAGATTCATACTTTTTTCAAAGAGCTTTAGCCCAGGTCGCAAAGAAGGGTTTGGGGAATATCTACGAGACACCACACATTTAGGTCAGCATCCCCCTCCATCACCACTACCAGGGAGAGGAAATACAGGTAGAAACTATCATAGGTGGATGGAGTTTGAGGAAACAGTGGGGCCCTAGCCAGAAGGAGGTCTACGGTCATGCCCAGCTTTGAGACCAGGGCAAGCGTGTGGGGAAGGGTCTCCACTGCGCCACTTTGAGTGAGACCCCACTGAACAGCTTCCTCTACAGCTGGCATTTCCATTTCTGTGCAGTGGCACGAGCATGCTTCTGGCTGGGTGAAGAGCAGGGACGCTGAGAGTTCTCCTAAATACCAGGATGCCTCCGGAGACCAGGGCCCCAGGACCACAGGCATGCTGCACCACCCTCTGCAAGGTGGCAGAGGCTCCTCTGCTTGAGCAGGGGTGCCAGAGTTAGCTGTGCAGCCAGAAGGGAGCCAGCCTGGCACAACCTGGAGCCCAGACTTTGACCACAAGTACAGGCAGGACCTATCCTGGTGGTGTCCAAGGGCAACAAAACCAAGATGGAGGAGAGGAGGCAGTTGTCCTGAGGAGTGGTGAAACCTCCAAGAGTGGTGGTTTCACGGGTCTTTTAGAGAAGGGACAGGAACCACATTGCTCTAGAGATGGGAGAAAACCCCTGGAAACATGGCAGGGAATGCTAGTCCACTTTCCAGGAAACCCTGGTCGTAGGCTGGAGCTGAATGAAGCCTCCATTGTGACCCAGGTGTGAGATTTTTCAGCAGCAGGAGCAGGTGCAGCTTCAGTACCTAAGACACGCCCAGTAGGTCACTTAATAAATATTTTCCAAACCGTGAACTGCAACCCGTTAGCGAGTCGTGAAGTCAACTTACTGAGTCTCTAACATTTTTTTTTAAGAGAGAGTGAAATAAAATAGTTAAGAAAGAAAAATAACCCAAGTGCATTCCTTATAGTACAGGCATAGTGCAACTTTGCCTTTGTGTGTGTGTGTGTGTGTGTGTGTGGTGTGTGTACCAGATTTTGGTGTAAAATGTTTTTTGATGATTACGAGGTCTTACTGCCTAGATAATACAGTAATACAGTCCTCAGGACATTTGTATCTGTTTCGTTTTCATGATTGAACCAGCAGGAAGGTAAACAGTGGAGCACAGGCGGGTATTAATTAACAAGAGTCTCTTGTTCTTGGGATGACATGGTCTGGTTTTCTGTTCTCTTCCTGGCTCATACAAAGGTTCATATGTATGAGAAGGGGAGAGGATTGTTTGCTCTTTTGCTGCTTTTATTTCATTCTTCCTTGTTGGTAGTAATTTATTTCCTGGAACATGCTCTGCTTTCATTTTATAATTTTGGTCATCGGTTCCAACATTCCTCCTCTTGATCTGATATACATTCTCTGGGTTTTGTTAAATTAAATCGTATCTCTTCTTTCAGTGTTCAAGGGTAATGGTGACGCTTCTGCCTCTTCACATTCTCACTCGGACAAGGCAAGGACCTTGTTTCATTGCCCTTGGGTTTTCCAAATACTTGGTGCAGATCTCAAACAAGAACGCAGCTTCCAGAACCTATGGAGAGATGCTGGCCATAGAAGGGAAAGATTCAGAAAAAGGAGAATGAAGTACTCTTTCTGAAGGCACATTGCTCCTAGGGAATTATGATGCGAATTAAATAATTGAAGGCATACCACAAAACCACAGGAGCTCAAGGGCCTCCCAGTTCCCTCCATTTGGGGTCAGGAAGGAGCTTTGGAATTCTTAGATGGGTAATGCCACCAAAGCCGACATAGTCAGCTTTTAAAAGACTGAGAGGCCTTCAAAAATAGGGAAATCCCTATGCAGTAAAATGAAAATTAAACCCCTGTCTCTCACAAACTCAACTCAAAATGGATCAAGGATCTAGGAATTAGGCCCAACACCCTTCACCAAATAGAAGAAAAAGTAGGCCCGAATCTCCATCATGTCGGCTTAGGATCAGACTTCCTTAATAAGACTCCCATAGCAAAAGAAATAAAAGCAAGAATCAATAAATAGGATAGATTCAAATAAAAAGTTTTTTTCTCAGCACAGGAAACAATCAATAATGTGAAAAGAGAGCCTACAGAGTGGGAGAAAATCTTTTCCACACACACTTCAGACAGAGCATTGATCTCCAAAGTTTATAAAGAATTTAAAAAACTTTACACCCAAATACAAGAATCCAATCAACAAATGGGCTAAGGGACTGGGCAGACACTTCAAGAAGAAGATATACAGGTGATCAACAAATATATGAAAGAGTGCTCATCATCCCTAGTACTTAGAGAAATGCAAGTTAAAACCACCCTAAGATTTCATCTAACTCCAATTAGAATGGCTATTATCAAGAACACAAGGAATAATAAGTGCTGGCGTGGATGTGGGGAAAAAGGCACACTCATACATTGCTGGTGGAGTTGCAAATTAGTGCAGCCACTCTGGAAAGCCGTGTGGAGATTCCTCAGAAAACTTGGCATGGACCCACCATTTGACCCAGCTATTCTATTCCTCGGCCTATACCCAAAGGACTTAAAATCAGCATACTCCAGTGATGCAGCCACATCAATGTTCATAGCAGCTCAATTCACAATAGCTAGATTGTGGAAATAACCTAGATGCCATTCAATTGACGAATGGACAAAGAAACTGTGGTATATATACACAATGGAATATTACCGAGCCATAAAGAATAAAATTATGGCATTTGCTGGTAAATGGATGAAGTTGAAGAATATCATGCTAAGTGAAATAGGCCAAGCCCAAAAAACCAAAGGCTGAATGTTTTCTCTGATAAGTGCATGACAATATATAATGAGTGGGGGTGGTGGGGGAAAGAGAAGAATGAAGGAACTTTGGAAGGTGTAGAGGAAAGTGGGGTGGGAGGGGGTGGGGGACAGAAAGATGATAGAATGAAACAGACAGTATTACCCTATGTATATGAATGATTACATGAATGGTGTGAATCTACATCGTGTACAACCATAGAAATGAAAAGTTGTATCCCATTTGTGTACAATGAATCAAAATGCAGTCTGTAAGAATACAAAAGATTTTAATAAAAAAATAGGGAAAACCCACAGAATGGGAGAACTTTTTTGTAAGTTATGTATTTGATTAAACATTAGTACATAGAACATATACAGACCCCCTACAACTTGATAATACAAAAGACAAATTATCCATTTTAGTAGTTGGCAAGACATCTGAACTAGACCTTTCTCCAAAGCATTTATACAAATGGTCATGAAGTGCAAAACATCACCTCTCAGACTTTTGGCTAAGAGCAAGTGAAGCGTGTGAAAAGGTGCTTAACACCATTAGCCATCATGGAAATGCAAATCAGAACCTCAATGAGATACCACATCACATCCCCTAAGATGGTTCTGAACAAATGGACTTAAAGTGTTAGCCAGAACAAGAGGAAACGGGAAGCCTTGGAAGTAGGAAGTCTTGCATGCTGCCGATGGAAATACAAAGTGATACAGGTATTCTAGAAAGTAATCTGGCATTCCTCAAAAGGTTAGACACAGAGCTACCCTATATTCCTGCAATTCCATTCCTAGATGTTTATCCCAGAGAAATGAACACATACATCCACAAAAACTTGTGCATAAATGTTCACTAGCTGTATTCACAATAGCCCAAAGAAGGAAAACAATCCAAACGTCCATCAACTGATTATGGGACAGACAAAATATGGCAGACACATATGATAGAGTATTATTATCCTAAAAATGAAGTACCAAAAAATCAAGAATCAAGAAGGATAGATTCAAACTAAAAACCTTCTTCTCAGCAAATGAAAAACAACGTGAAGAGAGAGCCAACAGATTGGGGGAAATCATTACCACATGCACCTCAGATAGAGCCCTAATCTCCAGGATACATAAAGAACTCAAAAAAATTAGCACCAAAAGATAAATAAATAAATAACCCAATCAATACATGGGCTAAGGAATTAAACAGATACTTCACGGAAGAAATACAATCGATCAACAAACATGAAAAAATGTTCATCATCTCTAGCAATTAGAGAAATGCAAATCAAAACTAAGAATTTATCTCACTCCAGTCAGAATGGCAATTATCAAGAACACAAGCAATAATAAATGTTGACGAGGATGTGGGGAAAAGGTACACTCACTCATGGCTGGTGGGAGTGCAAATTGGTGCAACCATTATGGAAAGCAGTATGGAGATTCCTCAGAAAACTTGGATTGGAACCACCACTTGACCCAGTTATCCCACTCCTTGGCCTATACCCAAAGGACTTCAAATCAGCATAGTACAGTGACGCAGTCACATCAATGTTTATAGCTGCTGATTCACAATAACTAAACTACGGAACCAACCTAGATGCCTTTCCGCAGATGAATGGTGTGACCCTGCATCGTGTACAACCAGAGGAAGGAGAAGTTGTGCTCCATTTGTGTACCATGTGTCAAAGTGCATTCTGCTGTCACATGTAACTAATTAGGAAAAATTAAAAAATAAAAAATGAAGTACTGCTCTATGCTATGACTTAGGTGAGCGCTGAAAACATTATTCTAAGTGAAAGAAGTCAGTTACAGACAGACAAATATTATGATTCCATTTCTATGAGATGTCCAGAATTTGCAGTTGCCTAAGGCTGGGGAGAAGGGAGGGCAGCAGGGCCTTGGAGGAGAATGGAGAGCGACTGCTAATTGAGCTCTTTTGGGATGAGTTAAGGCATTTTAAAGTCGATTGTGGTGATAATTGCACAAGTTGGTCAACACTCTGAGAACACTGAATTGAGCACTTTCAATAAGTACATGGTGTGGATTATGAAGTACATCTGACTAAAGCTGTTCTGGACCAATTACAGGAAGAGAAATGGGCCCTCAGGCAAGAGGCAGGACTTGGGGGTTGATGGGAAGTTCCTATAATGTGATTGTGGTGGTGGTGACGAGGGTGTATCAGCTTGTCAGAGCTCACCGCAGTGTTTGTAAATTAATCCTCAATAAAGTTGATATTTTTAGATTTTTTTTCTTATCAATGGACCTTTATTTAATTAATTTATTGATTTATATGTGGCACATCCGATAGAACACTAATCTCCAGGATCCATAAAGAAGTCAAAAACCTTAGCACCACAAAAACAAACCACCCGATCCATGCCAGGCAAGTGCTCTACCGCTGAGCCACAACCCCAGCCCCAAAGTGAGTTTTTTCTTAAATGTCCAGAATGCAGACAAGTAGGCCCACTGGGCTTAACAGCCTACCCTCAAGCCGTCAGAGTCCTCTTTACCTTCCCACAAGGAAGGGGACGGTCCCCAGGGTGAGATGTGCACAACATCTCAGGTCAGGTAGGCAGCGAGACTCAGCTGCCCTGAGATACGGGGTGGCTGGAGAGTCCATCCCAACTCTCAAAGTGCGGTTGTCACAGCCGCAGTGGCTCCTTTCTCCAGGTCCCTTGGGTGCCTCCAACTGGGTGCGATTCCCTCGTGTACCCCTTTCTGAGTCAGCGGGGGCAGGTTGCTCTCACCTTTGCCCAGAGTCAGAGTCAGGTGCAGCACCAGTGAGTCACACCCTCAGATTCCCACGGGGCAGTGTCCCTTTCTGTCCCCTGGGGACAGCCTTCACTCTGCTGCACTTCCTGGGGTCCTGGCTTCGATGACTTTCTGCAGTTTATCTCCAGTGAGCCTCAGTAACTAGAGGCTGACTGTCTTTGTGGGAGCAAGAATTCCGACTCCCCACCTGGCGTGCTGCAGATGCTCCAAGGACCCCACGCAGGTGCATCGTCTGAACTTTGCTGGGAAGCATGGCCCTCAGCAGCCATTTTCCAAAATAATCACCCATTTTCCTGGGACTAGGCATCTGGTGCCACAAACGCTATTTACCGGTCTTCTCATGCATGATCTTTCTGGTGGAATATTATTTTCCTTATGTCACAGATAAGGATTGAGGTCTAGAAAATTCAAGAAATCTGTCCAGTGACACATGGCTGGAGCACTAGCAACCTGGGACGTAGTGATCAGTGGTCAGACCCTGGGCTGCGCTGGAGCTCAGTGTGAAGCCTGGGTTGCGTTGCCAGCACCACCCGCCACTGAAACACTAGCCTGTTCCAACCAGCACATACACACAAGCCTGGCAAACAACGCGGGAAGACACTATGAGAGGTGTTTTGGTATAGCCCACACCCTGCAGGCTGTTTACCTTTGTGCTTTCACCTGCGGGAACAGCACATCTAGGGCTTTGGGAAAAAAGCAAATTCTCAGTAGCGCAGCAGAACTGCTTCCCAGCCGTGGACTCCTGCAGAAGTGACGGCACCATCAGCTGCACTGTGGGACCCAGAGGTGCAAGGATGAGGTCAAGGGCTGCCAAGTTCTTCCAGTGACCGAAGCCCTGGACCAGGAATGGAGGCTGCGCGGTACAGTTTCTCCCCTAGGGATAAAAATGCAGCCCTTGAGGCTGGGGAGATAGCTCAATCCGTAGAGTGCTTGCCTTGTAAGCACAAGGCCCTGGGTTCCATCCCCAGCACCCCCCAAAAAAAAATGCAGCCCTTTCCACCTCTGGCGGCTCTGAGGACTTCACAGAGGTAATGAGGGGACCTACCTCGCCATATTTTAATTCAAAGTCAGTCTTGGAGAATTCTAGCTTCATCCTATCTCCCGTTAGGTAAAAAAGAAAGGTCATATTTTTCTACTAAAAAAATGTCAACTGAAATTAACTTAGAAATATTTACCTTTGATCAAGTTTTATATTTGAATATTTTGTTGTTGTTCTCTGATCCACAGTTCTCCTTCATATGTTAAAATTAAAAAGAGAGATGCAGAACCTCCTCATGAATATTTCTGAAGAGGGACATTATTTGAAGGAAAGTGGGGCAAACGCAGCTGGTCCTATTGGGGCTGCCCTTTGTCTCCTTTCAGGCCAGGCTTTTCCCCTTCTCATTGTAAGTAGGACAGTCGGTGCCTTAGCGGTCGCCTCATTCAGGCCGAATGGTACAGAACAAAACCCTGCCTCTGACTGGGGACACGGAGCCCGGACACTGTGTGCTGCCGACTGTGCGCGGTGCCATTTGGCATCCATGGCAATTTCTGCCAAGTCCTGAACAGTTGTAGCTGATGAAACTCAATTTCCTAATGTTCATGACTTCCTTTTGGAATCAATTAATTCCTCACAGGCACATTCTGACAAGCTTCAGGATCAAGGCCAGGTCATCCTGAGGTTGGAAAAGACGAGTTCGGAAGCCCTTGCTCCCTCCCCGCAGAGCCACCTGCCCCCTCTCACCACAGACCTCAAGGCAGGGCTGCTGGGCCTTGGCTGTAGTGATGGGGGACTTTTCAGGTTGGTCAGTCACTCCTCCTTTTCCCTGACCATAGCTGACTGTCATAGGGCAGGGGATCTGTGGACGCAGCCCAGGGATCCCTGGAGACACGCAAATGCAGAAAAGGCAGGAGCATTTTCACAGAGCTCATGAAGTCAACAGAGATGGCCTGAGGGTGTGTGAAGGATCCACGGGCAGTGGAGAGTCATGGACTCTGAGGAAAGCGGGTCATCTGCGGCCCAGATAGGCAGTTTGTTCCTCTTCTGTCAAAATCTATCACTCTTCCACAAAGATCTCCTGCTAAGTGCTTGAGAATTCCAAATGTGAATCCATGATAAAAACGGCTGTGTCGATTTTTGGAAAGTTTCCTTTTTATATTTCCAAAACTGATGTTTTCTCCTTGACCTCCTCCTCTTCCTTCTTCAGTAAAATGTTCTTTATGGACATAGTCAAAATTCAAGAGGGATCAAAAAAACAAAAAAATGCTGTGAAATGGTATTTTTTGGTAAAGTCCAGAAATATTTTCCCTAAAGAAAAGTGCAGATATATTCTTTAAAAAATCCCAAACTTATCCTCAATTCCTTCCTAAAGAGTTACTATTACCAGTCTCTTGTGTGTATTTCCAGAATATTCTATTTATAAGTGCATGCTGACATGTTATTTTAATCGTGGCAAAAACAAAACAGGATTTGCAACTGGGCAAAAGACCATCCTGCTGTCTGCGGTGTGAAAGAGGAGAAACCACTCCGGACATGGGAACTCACACAAGAGATTTGATTAGCAGACAAGCAGAGTGTCTGCTCTTTAGGATGGAAGAGAAAGTGAGAGTGAGTGAGAGTGAGAGAGAAAAGAGAGCAAATAGCAGGGAAATTACCCATAAATAGCAAAAACCCACAGGCCAACTGGACCAATGACTGACAAGAAAGTTAACAATCTAAATTAAAAAATGGTGTGTGGGGAGGGGGCAGAATCAAGGGAGAAGTGGCTGCAGCCTTGCTCCTTACATTCCCCCATTTTTGTTTTTATAAGAAAATTTCTCCTGGGCATATGGGCGAAGATCCATCTTCAACGACTGCTTCCTTCTGGACATGGGTGTAGAGCTGATTCAGGGGAGGGAGATGTCATTGCAGTAAGCAGGGCTTGGAGACGGGATAGTTCCCCTAGGGAGTGCACTTGTAGCCAGGCTCCGATTCATCCTTTATAAGATCTTGATAGTCCTGTAATAGAAACTGGACAGATTTTATTAGGAAAAATAAATTCAATAATTAGAAAAATAGCAGAGCAAATAGCAGAAGAGACAAGAATATAGCTGGCAGTTCAGTCCTCATGGCTGGGTGTAGTTGTCTGGTGCCTCGGTGTTTTGGTCCTTGGCCTGGAGAACAGAAAACAGTGGGGAGGGCTTGATGGCCTTCAGCCTGAGGCAGAGAGGTCCCACTGGGCTGGCTGAATATTGGTTGGAAGAAATCTGAAGGTTAGAAGCTGGAGAGGAATTTGTGGATTGAAAATAGACTTTAACCCAAGAAATGTGTAGCTATCCCGGTAAACCTCACACCTTGACAGCCATTGGCATAGTCAGGATCACTGTATGGGGTCCCTGCCACTTAGGAGACAGAGGGACTATAGCCTCCTGAGGAGGAGAAATAAGAACTTGATCTCCTATTTGAAGAGGTTGAGCCAGGGGATCAGACAAGGGTCTAGGCAGAGAAGAGTCTGTGTAATCCCTATAGTCGGTCTTATCTGCCGGGTGGATTCCTGATTTTATGGTGGAGATTCTCTCAGGGTTGAGGCTCATCTCGTGCTCACATTCGCCCTCGAAAACCCTGATATCAGGTCCTCAACTCTTCTCGGCTTTTGCCTGGCCCCACATTGATGTTGTGTGACGATGCCATCTGTGTGCCACCTTCTCGTCTCCAGTCGACTACTCTGTGGCCTCAGGACACCAGGGCACAGACTCGGCTGTATCAGCCTCCACCATGGAATCTGGGTCCTCCAATCTGGCAGATTCAACCCTTCGCCTGACTCCCGGTTTATATTTGGCCACAGTGCCCTTTAGATAATCAATCCAAAATGGTCGCATATGCCCTTGCCACAGACTCGGCTGTATCAGTCCCCACCATGGGACCGGGTCCTCCAATCTGGCAGATTCAACCCTGGGAACCCTTCGCCTGACCCCCGGCTTAAAGCCATCAAAATCCGTTTGTGTAATGGCACACAGCTTCCGTGAGCGAGCGGGCAGATGGAAAGGGATTCCTTATCTTCAAGTCTCTTCCTTCTTGCTTCTTGGCTCTTCCTGCAGGCTCGGGCGCCTCCTTCTTCTCCCCCTCTTAATCCCTCCTCCTCCTCCAACTTCCACTCAGTTGTTTTTGTTTCCGTTCCCTGGCCCAGCCCACCTAGTCCTCCTGCCACGAGGTTTCACATACGCTGGCGTGGAGAGAGTAACCAGCCCAACCATCAGTGGCATGTCCTAGTAAGGAGTATGATACAGCAGCCCCATTCCCCACAAGTAGTGGGAGATAATGTTTCACAATTTTCTGCATCCAAACCTAATTGATTACTAACCAGGAAAAAGGGTTAAAATGCCCTAGGCATCAAGTTTCTGCTAGAACCTGTTAGCCCCTTTCAGATCTCAGTCAAGGCTTACATTGAAATGTAAATGGAGGAAGGTGCAGTGGGAGACCATTCTCAAACCCAAGAAAAAAAAAAGTGTCCATTTTAAATTTCTCCTGGGTCACAACATAACACTTTATCTCTCCCTTTTCCTCTTCTCTCTGCTCTTCTCTTTCCCATTTTCTCATGCTATAATTAATGGCCCTTATCATTTTTCTTCTAGGACTCTTGTTTTTCTTAAATGCTATATTTTTGAGCTCACAATTTTAATCCTACATACCTAGGTTAATGATTTTTGATCAGTTCTTTTTATCCAACTCTAGAGTTATTTTTGAACATCTGTTACATTGCAATGGAGATAAACTTTACTTTGTGTTAAATATAAGCATGCATAAAAATTAAAATTTTAAAAATGGATCCAAATATTTTTAATTCACATGATTTAAAAAGGTTCAATTCAAATTGGGTAAACTAATAGAAGTAAAATGTCTTTAAAATTAACTCACAAGTCTCTAGGTGGTCAAACTAATAGAATGTTGATGTTTACATACAAGTCTTTAAAACAGAAAATTTATCAAGCTGCTATTCTCCAAATTAAATTTGTCTGTAATGATAATTTTAAACTCATCATTTAATGTTCTATATAGGACCTGTCATCAATAGGGTATATATAAAATTTGTTAAATGTATTTCTAAAAGTTATTGAGAGCCTGATTTGTTTAAAGGTTAAGCATGAAAGCATTTTACCACTTTGCCACACAAAAGGAAACTTAGAAGCTCTCTCAGCCTTTCTTTAATTCATGTTTTAGATATAATGTTAAATTGTGTTAACTAATGTTCATATAGACTCAAGAGTCAATATATGTAAACTTCTTAAAATGACATTTAAGAAAGAGTGTAACGAGCAGTAGCAAAAATGGGACAACAGTGACTGAGATTGGGGTCTCTGATGACCTCATGGCTGTGGCATGCCTGGTGCCTGGGTGTGCTCCTGTGCAGGGGCACAAGATGCCTAACTGCTGTGGCAGTACATTGATCTCAGGTACATAGCTCTTGGGAAGGAAGGAATTCTTTTGGAGATAACCAGTGTTTCATCAGCTCCCTTCTCTGGTTCCTGCCCACCTTACAGTAACTTTGAACAGTGGACTTCCTTAAGAGCTACACAGAGTTCCTAACATTGCACTTTGCAGCTCTGAAAAAAGTTAGGTTAATGTCCTAGTCTCTAACTTTCCTGAAAACAAAGAATAATGCTTATATACATATGTAAAGATTGCTGACATAACTCTTTAGATCTGCATTTCCATCAGATAACAGAGATCCATCTGATCTCGGCTTAATCTTCAAAATCTGTGTTTATAAACCTTTATTTTCTAATACTCCTTTGCCCCTCACTGGACTTGAGAATTTGGTCATGCTGGTCATGGCAAAAGAGGAAAAATTAGCTTCGGGATTAGAACATTTTACCTAAGATTTGTGAAAAGCCCTGCCTTACCTAGATAAGGCTCTGCCTCACAACACTGCTGCACGTCAGAATGGCTCCAAAGTAAGCCAGACTTTAACTCATTTAAAGTTGTGTTCAAAAGTTTGATTGCACAAACAGAATGTTTTACTGTTGGTGATTCCATTTTGTATTTCCTTGTAAACTCTAACTGTTGCCTGATATTTTGCAGAAGTACACCGTAGATTAACTTGAAAAGCCATCACCTATAGAACAGATAATGTAGACCCCAATTAATGTAGACCCCAATTAGATAAAAGGGTGTAAATAACTGTAAAGTTATAGACATTGAAGTTAAAGCCCAGTACTCTTACTTTATGACTGGTGAGACTGTCTTGCTTGATGGTTAAGATCAAACTTAGAGATTGAGATTAAATACTGAGGTCAAGAAAAGTCCATATTTGGGTCTTGCCCTCAAAGTCAGCCTGAACCCAGGGAACAAGAGGACTTCTCTAAGGAGCTTTGCAAGTCTGGGTCACACAACCTCCTGATCGAGGAGATTGATGAGGCCACTAGAGAATGAAAAGTCACTCAGTGCACCTGCTGCAGAGGAGGGTCAAGGAAAAAGGGAGACATCCCTGGTGCTTTCAAGGGAAGCCACTTCACTGAGGAGACCCTGCCTAACCAATGGCACTAATGGAGCTAAGAAGCTGCTCTTAAGTTCTCTATGAGTGACCCCTGTGGGAACTCAGCTGACTCTTTAACAGACAGAAACAGGTCACTTTGACCAGCTTGATCTTGAACACCTAGCAAAACAGTTAAAACCAAAATATAGCCATTCTTGGACATTTAAAAGAAATAAAATACTTAAATGTAACCTAAGATGTACACTTGTGTTAGCCCACAAGAATAAAGACTAAAAGCTGTAAAAGAGACATTCTTAGGTAAATGTGCCTGATAACTATCAAGAGAAACTGCCAGAGTCAGAAGTTTTAGTCAGTTTAAAGCCTACAGACACAGGTAGGCTTAATCTATGTTTGCTAGTAACAGAAGTATAGAGATCTCTACTAAATGTTGTGTTTACATTCCTGATAACCTGGACAATGTTAAAGTTCCCAAATAAAGGTCTTGTCCTCTCCAGCCTTTGCTAGGCCTTGTTATGGGAACAACTTCTCAGTTCTTCCACCCCCTGGTGAGGAATTATTGACTTCTGTCATATTTATAATATGCATTGGCATGTTCCAGATTCTGCAACATTTATATTGTATCAATCTCATTTCAGTACTCATGTCTTTTTGTTCTTCTCTTATAGAAGCACCCATCCCCAGATGCCTTTACAACCTGCTCTTCCCCAACTGGACTTCTACCTTGGACCCCTCAATTGACCCGATTTCTAAAAGGGAACTCCAAACTGCTTGCCCCACGCTGCCCCCTTCCAGCTCGAAGAAGCCAGAGTGGTCATCGACCCCTTTTCCCTACAGCAAAGAAGTTCCTAAAATTAGAAGCCAGAATTGGGGACAGGCAGTTAGTGTAGAGATGGGGGATCAGTCAAATCGAGGAAATGAAGTCCATGAAAACCATCTGCCTCTGGAAGTCTGCAAGTTGAAGACTGCCCCTAGGAAAATGGACTTTTTACATCTCACCTGCAAAACCAGAACCAGTCACGTAGGCAGGAAGGAGAGAGAAGGCTTCAGAAAGAACTAGAGAACAAAAGATTTTCTTATAAAAACAGAAACAGGGGAATGTAATGTACAAAGCTGCTCCCCCTGACCTTTCCAGTGCAGCCATTTTCCCCGCCTCCCAACTACTGTCAGTCTGTGAACATCCTAGCTAGCTATTGGTTCATCAGTCAGCTTGCAAGTATCCTTCTCTGACATTGGTCCCCTGTTAGCCCAGAGCAATTCAACTGCTTTACTGTACCTACCCTGCCATCTTTCCTCATCTTTCTCTCCTACTCACTTTCTCTATCCTCCTGGCTTTCACACTCTCCCTTGCACGCACCCTTTCTCGTTCCCTTTCTTTTCCTCTCATTTTCTCTCTTACCCTGCAGGGAGACACTCTGTTTGCTTAATAAACTCCCTTATGTGATTTCCCATGTCCGGCGTGGTTTCCATGGGATCCCTTACACTAAGAACCCCAAAGTGAACACACTTTTCTCAGAAACAAACAGGTAGAATAATCTGGTGATGTCACGGAGGTGTAGGGCTGGAACTTGAAGAAGGGCTTTCTTTAGGATTTGGAAAGGGGCTTCCACTGAGTTTGGAAGAGGTTCAGTGGGAATGCCTTTGAAGTCTCATACAAGAGGGCCACCAGGATGGAAAAATTTGGGATCCAGGATCATAAATATCCTGCTAACTCTAAAAAGAAAAGGATTTCTTCCTTGGTAGATGGGGTGGGCATGTTCTGAAATAATGCTTTTCTCTCTACAGTGATGGCCTTAAATCCAGGTCAAAGGCTGACTCCTAAATAAATAACCTGAGACTGGGAAAGCTGTACCTTTGCTGGAGAAGCCCTATACTCTCTGTCAGCCAGAAAATTTAGAAGCTTAGCAGTGTCTCCTTAGAGTCCTCGAGAGAGAGACTACATAAAAGAAGATCATCAATATACTGTAAGAGAGAGGAGGAAACAAAAGTAAGAGAGGCAAGGTCATAAGACAGTGTTTGACCAAATAGTTGAGGGCTGTCCTGAAACCCCTGTGGGAGAACTGTCCAGGTCAGCTGAGAAGGAACTTGAGTGAGAGGGTCAGGCCAGGTGAAAGCAAAGTCTGTGAGTCAGGATGAAGAGGGACAGTGAAAAAGGCATCCTTCAAATCCAACACAGAAAAATATGTGGTGGAGGAAGGGACAGAAGGAAGCAAGGTGTAGGGATTGGGCACAATGGGGAAGATGGAGACAACTGCTGAGCTGATGATGCAGAGATCTTGCACCAAATGATAAGATCCATCAGACTTTTTAACAGCCAGGATGGGAATGTTATAAGGTGAGCTCGCAGGGTGCAGGAAGCCTTTCTGCCTTAAATCCTGGATGACAGGTTGAAGCCCTAAGAGGCTCCTTTAGGGAAGGAGATATTGGACCTGAGCTGGGTAGGATGTTGGATCCTTCAAGCAAATGCGTACAGGTGAGCATGTAGCACAGAGGGTGTGTGGATATCCCCAACGTTGGGGTCAACAAGGGAGGGAGGAAGGGGATATGAAGACTCATGTTGAGTTGTATGTTCCTGCAAGGTCATGAGGAGAGGAACAGCAGAGGAGTCTTGGTGGAGGTACACGGTAGGTAAGAAAGAAACAGAGGCATGACGCAATTTGGTTAGGATGGCCCTTCCCAGGAGGGAAATGGGACACATAGGAATTATCGAAAAGAAATGAGTGAAGAAAAGTTGTTCAATATGGCAACTTATTGGAGGAGTTTGTAGGTATGGTTTTCCCTCTACCCTGACAATAGAGGATCTTTCAGGAGAAGGGAATCCCCAAAACTCCTGCAGCACTGAAAAGGTGGCTCCAGTGTCTATAGGGAAAGGCAGCTGCCTGCTGCCACCGTAAGGGTCACCCAGGGCCCCTGAACGGTGAGGGTCGTCGGGTGTAAAAGTCCCAGACCCCTTCAGTCATCCATTGCCAATCCCAGTAAGTCACTGGGGGGAGGTGACGAGGACCTGGCACTTCTGAGCACCAGGACAATCCACTGCCCCATGTCCCGGTTGGTGGCATTTTGGACAAGGACCTGGGGACTGCTGGGGGTTGAGGCAGACTCATGCCCAGTGGCCCCCTTTTCTGCACTTAAGGCATGGGCCTGGAAGTCTTCTGGGAGCTGGGGTGTCCCTAGTAGTGGTCAGCTGGGCAGGTCTAGCTGGCTGAAAAACTTTGGTTAGCATTAGGTATTTTAATTTTTTTTTTCTTCCCTTCTGTAATACACTTTGCCACCGCTAGAACCTCTGGCTGTGGGGTGAGGGACCCCCTATCCAACCTCCTCAATTTAGACTTTATGTCCGGGTAGCTTTGGGAAAAATAATAAGTCATGGGTAGCTGCTGTCCCTCTGGAGTTTCAGGGTCCTGGTTAGTATATTTGAGCATGGCCTCTGTGAGGCTACTCAGAAAGGCAGATGGGTTTTCAGTTTTGTCCTGTATTACATCTTGAGTTTATCATAATTAATAGGTTTAATGGTGACCTTAGAGAGACCTGCAAGGATGCACGTTTGGAACTCATCCCGCCGCAGATGCCCCGTCCCCATGTTATAGTCCCACTGGGACTCCCTATCTGGTACTGTTTCAGCCCCATGGGATAGTCAGGGTCGATTGGTGAACCTCATCTGCATAATGGCATGCCTGTTCCAAGACTCTTCTGTGCCCTCAGGGGTCAAGGTGTTGGACTTGATCATACAGATATCATGCCAGGTAAGGCCATAAGACCGAGTGAGATACTGAAATTCTTTGATAAAGTTCATAGAGTTGGAGGTGAAGGAGCCTAGCCACTTCCTATCTGAGAAAGATTGGAAAGTGAAAAAGGAACGTGGACTCTGATCACTCCCTTCACACCAGCTAGAACATGTGCGAGGGACCACGTGATGGGAGGACTAGGCAGGCTGGAGGGGGCGGAAACAGAGCAGAGCAAAGGAGATGGAGGAGCAGGGGCCAGAAAGGCCTCTGCCACAGGAGACCTGTATGGGGGTGATTTGTAAGCCAAGTTGAAGTCGGAGAGGGAGGAGGGATTAGGAGGGGAGGAGAAGCCAAAAGGAGGTGTTTCAGTTTGCAGGAAGAGCAAAAATCAAGTTTAGTGCACAAGAAAGAGAAAGCTTGAATGTAAAGAATTTCTTTCCATTTGTCCGCTCGTTCACAGAAGTTGCACAAATCCTTCAAAACATTAGTATCCAAAGTGACATTAACTGGTCACTTAGATTGATTATCCAAAGGATACTGTGGCCAAACATCATTACACAAGCAAATAAGTTTTGGTGGCTCTAGGTCAGGGATTAGGTGAAGGGATTTAGCATTTTCTGGTAAATGTCCCAAGGGTGAGTCTGGGGAATGGAGGACCCAGATCCCAAGGTGGAGACTAAGAAAGCCAAGTCAGTGTCCAAGGCATCCTGAGGTCACAGACTAATTGGCTAGAGATGAGAAGGCAGCACAATGATGGGAGTCGTCACCCTTGTCAGTGTGTGCTGGGCAAAAGCCGAGGGGTTGAGGACCTGACGACAGGATTTTCAAGAAAAGTGAAGAGGAGCCTCAACCCTGAGAGAGAATCCCCACCATAAAGAGCAGGGAACCAACCATAAGATAAGGTCAACTAAGGGGGCCAGCCGTAACTGCAAATTCGTGGCTGGGGAGCCCCTACTCCTCAACTGCCTCGAGGGTGCCAAACGATCAACGGTCGCACCTCAGGTCAGCAGGGGAGTGTTTAAGTCGACCTAGGGGAAAACTCACCACGCTGAAGCCAGTGGTGGATGCACGACTGAGCATCTGGGCAAATGGAAAGTGAGACTAGCATCCAGGGGTCTGAGGCAACAGATGGGATTCCACTCATGTGGAGCGAGAGAGTGAGTGAGAGTGAGAGCAAAAGAAAGAGAAGAGAGCAAATAGCGGGGAATTACCCTTAAATAGTGAAAACCCAAGGCCACCTGGACCAATGACTGGAAAAAAAGTTAACAATCTAAATTAAAAAATGGTGTGTGGGGAGGGGGCAGAATCAGGGGAGAAGTGACTGCAGCCTTGCTCCTTACAGAGGTCATCATGTGGATCATAGGAGACCCTGAGGCTCCCTCCTGGTCTGTTCCATCCATGTAGAATTCCCTACAGATGGATTGTCCTGCTTTCTATCCCTCTGTCAGAACACCTACTCTGTCTCTGCTTAGGTTAGGTACAATCATATAAAATCTCATTCA
Source organism: Sciurus carolinensis (assembly GCF_902686445.1). NCBI lineage: Eukaryota > Metazoa > Chordata > Mammalia > Rodentia > Sciuridae > Sciurus > Sciurus carolinensis. The sequence goes on from NC_062215.1 coordinate 168,027,074, forward strand.
GTGTATTTCCTACACTAAGTGGTGGGGCCCTAATGAATTGATGATTTTTCCATCAGCATCCATGTGGAGTTCATCTTCGGTCAACAAATGACAGTCAGTCACTTGGTGTTTTTGACAGCATGGGCGGAAGTAAGGAAATTTCATAGCCTGGATGACTTGAATGGCAGATTTATTTTCTCATGGTCCTGGGGGCTGCAAGTTAAAAATGAAGGATTTGTTTCTGGAGAGTCCCCTCCTCCTGCCTCCTGCATGGCCACCTTCTCATTGGCTTTGGCTCAGGAGGATAGAGAGCTCTCTCTCTCTTTTCTTTTAATAAGGACACTGTTCTATCAGCTTGAGGTCAACCTTTATGACCTCACTTAACTTTAATTACCTCCTTAAAGTCCCTGTCTCTGAATATAGTAAAATTGGGGGTTGGGGCTTCAACAGGAATTTATATGTGTGTGGGGGCACAATTCAGTCCATAACAGAAAGCAATACTGATAACTAATTTAATAAAATAGTAATAATGGGGGAATCCAAGATGGCGGACTAGAGGGAGGCCGCGTTCCTTGTCACTCTGTAACTCTGGTTTCAAGCAGAGGATATTTGTTTCTTGGTGAGGCAGTTTTTGCTGCTTTCCGATTCCCTGGTGTAAAATAGTAATAATGGCTTCTATTTATTCAAGTGCTTCCTGTGTGTTAATGCACAGCATGCTTTATGTGTATTATCTGTAGTCATCAAAATAACTCTGCCAGGTGGGCATTATTACCCTCAGGGTGGTAGTCATGATACTCAATAAGAGGTACAATTTGAGCATTGACCAGGAGCTATTTGCTGGATGTCTCCATATTTCTTTGCCTCAGTGAGCCTTTAAAGTATTTTCCATTATGTCCATATCTCAGTTACAGTGTGTGTCCTGAAGCAGCCTGGCTCGGTATCAAGATCAGTTTGGCTGGAGAACCTCCGAGCTGATCCAGACCCAGCTGGCAGGAAATCTTTGCTGCCCACACTGGCTTGCATCTGACACTGTTCCAGGGTTTCTGTATCTGGGTCTTGGCATTTGGGTCTCTGGGGTCCTTTGTTTCCTTGCTTGAATTTGACTTCCGCTGTCCATCTAGATTAGGGTGTGTGCTGATCCCTGCTCACTGTTAAGACTACATCTCTTCCTTTGTTCACTTACCAGATTCATCTCAGGGCTCAGACTACAGCCATGACAATGTACCCAAACACCAAGCCCAAGACTACCCAAGTGCTCCCTTCCCGGGTCCTAGCCTTTCTCTGGCTGCTCATACCTCAGATGCTGAAGCTTTCCTTTACAGGTCTTTATTCCTATGCCCAGGAAGTCTAAGTGCTCTGCATTCTTTCTCTCCCTCCCTCCCTCCTCTCTCTCTCTCTCTCTCTCTCTCTCTCTCTCTCTCTCTCTCTCTCTCTCTCTCTCTCTCGGCTTTCATAGCCTTCCTTTACTCCTTCTTCTTCTCTTCCCTCAGATGTAGAACTGTGTTAGTACACACGCAAAGAAGCAACTTTCACTTCTCACAATTAGGGCTTAGGCTCATCCCTGTCCCCTGGGCTATCAGGAGTGAGGTGTGTCTGTGGCCACCAATGCACTTCTCCATCTATCAGCCAGTCAGTGATATCTACAAAACCACCCACAATAGACCAAGTCTGAGGCAACTTCCTTAGAGATTAAAAGCCAGCCCTGCTCATCCCAAACTCCATCACACTTCCCTTCAGTGTCCCCTTGTCCTGGGGGAAAATGAAATGCTGTGTCGTCAGTAAAATTGCTGTCCCTTTCAGACTTACCTGGATGCATCCTCCATTGCTTCAACAAAGATCTAGTGTGCACAGTACTCTTTGGTCCAATGTCCTGCAGCACACAGGGTTACTAGAACAAATATTTGTAGTGCAAGCAGAACTTTGCTTGGAGTGTAAACCCAAAGTAAGCTTAGAGCTCTGACAAATGAAAACACATTTTTTTAGCTTCCCTTTGAGACACACTAGATCATGTGTGTGTGTGTGTGTGTGTGTGTGTGTGTGTGTGTGTGTGTGCATGTGCAGGTGTGTTCTCTGGGTTATGTACATTGGGTAAATTTCAGGCATATTTTGACAAATGCTTGTAATGACAGTCTGCCTCTAGACAACGACTCTAGAGAGCGTTCTCCTTCCTGAGAATTATCCCTCCATGCCTCTGAAGGTCTCAGTGTAAGGGCAAGGTCCTGGCTACTTCTCTTTTACAACATAGATGAAATGAGAGTGAAGACATGAGGCTTGCCTGATTGGAAAACTGCCTACGTGTATCTTGGGACCATAGACGATCTTAACGGCAGGAAGGCACGATGGTCACAGCTAACACTTCCACAAAGGGGCACACTTTCCATTCTCATGCCTAAGAATTGCTCTGGGGAAGGATTCATTTCCCACCTTTCCCCCACAGTAGTGGCTCTCAAAGATCAAGGCCCATCTTGAAAAGATGGTATAGATCCCGACCTGCAAGCTTGAGGAATGGTTCCAGGTTGTCCAAGAGCTGACGTTCATTCTTTTGTTCATCACCTAGCAAATATTTACAGAGTGTTTTTTCTGTGCCAGATACCAAGAAAGGAGTGTGTCCAAGAGTAGAGGAACAGAGATGGGCCCTGGCCTTGGAAGACGCCCCAGGATGTGTTCCTGGGCTCTCTGCAGGGGAGTTCGCCCTGGGCATTGACAGGCAGTGGTGTGCATCAGCTGAGCTAGAAGAACAATGAAATCCAGACATCAGGCCCCAGGGAGCCTCCCCTGGTGGACCCAGAAGAATTTAGTATTTAAAAATCTGCTCTTCATGTACCTTTTTCTGGTTGAGGAAATGTTTTTTTTCTACACAATGAAGGTTAAAAATAGGAGCCCTATCCCTGACATTAAAGGAAAGACTGTCTAGGGTTCATGCTTCGGAGATTATTTTTAAGAAGGTTTAATCTTGTTAGGATGGATTTTTGTGACGGTTACCAGGTCTGGGAACCCTTGGCAAATAAATGCAGATGACATTTGCTCAAGTAATGCTACCTCGGATAAATGTAAAAGGGTCGCCATCTTTCCCCCCAGCCCACTCTACCTCCCGATGGTCTTTCCTGCAGCTTATCTTCTTTGGCTCTAGGAGGCAGAGGCTCCCCATTCCGATCATAGTACCACCTACCTTTAGCACAAATTGTTCTACTGTTGCTTTGGAAAGGAATTATTTGGAAGTTTTAAGAGCCAGCAGTTCTTGCTCCCCGCTTTAACTCTAGTCATTCAGTGATCAGTTCTCTGCCTAATACTTTATCACTGCCGTTTATTTGCTTTAAAGTAATTATTATTCTTAAAGACAGAGGGTTTAACCTCAGCAAGAGGATGAGTAATGACTTATTTTAACTCCGACTGAGACAAGTACACTTCCTTGTTCTGAGTGGCACCTAGAAAAATACAAATTTCCTCCTTTTCTTTGTGACTATCCTGACTTTCTGGACAATGTTTTAAGAGTAGAGTGGATTGGTGTGTGGCTGGATCCCACAAACATCTTAGCCTATTCATGGCCCAGCATTTAAGTACCTGTTGGTGGGTACACTGAGCAGTGACTTGGTAGTGTTGATGGGTCACTCAGTGTTGCCTCTGCCCTCTGTTTGCACCTCCTGGTCATGGGGAGCTTTGAGGTAAATAGCAACCCCATGGTGCAATTCACTGGACCAGTCCCCCTTACGGTGACAGGTTAGCTCCTCTCAGAACTCAACTACTAATTGGCCAATACTTAGCAGGAAGCCCCTTGGTTCTGTAGTGGGAATATCTTATGGTTCAAATCCCAATCCTAGAGCCTACCTGTGAGGTGGGTTTTGGGTGTTGGGCAGGGCGGACCCATAGCCTCATGACAACTATTGGAATTCATTCTAGATTCAAGAATTTACAAAAGGCTTCCATGTTCAGTTGTAGCCAATATCTTAAAGGGACCCATTTTACCGAGTTCCAGAAATGACGCTGTCCATAGAGCTTTGAGTCTAGTTCCCTCTTGAAATTGTTAGCAAACTGATGTTAATAGAAAAATTTTCCACCACAGACTTCAGGATTTTCCATTTCAAAATTCAGATAATCTCACTGCCATGCCTTAATGTGTTTAAGAACACATTCATTAAAATATGACTTCATTTTATTGCCCAATATTGCAAACCAAATCAGCATTTGGAAATCCTATCACTATACAAATGATTACATTCTTAACAGGAAGGACATTTCTTGTAAGTCTCATAGGTTGTTAACTGGATATAATTTTGTGTTTAATTTCTTGAAGGCTTTCATTGCATTAACCAAGAACCCTTAGTTCTCATAAATATTTTCATGCTAAGCTGCAAAAAAATTCTTTTAAAATTACTTTTTTAGAATTCTAGGAAGTTAATATTAGAGTAAGTACATTAACCAAGATGACATAATTGAGGTTGCTGTTATTTTAAATAAAAGTTATCTTTGAATTAACTCTATTTTCTTTTACCTAACAGGACAATTAGGTATTTCCAAAGCAATGTTGATTATATGGAATACAAATACTAAGGCTGTAAAAGGTATGTAGGAAAACATTAAGAAACATTGTTGCATTAATAGAAAAAAAGTACTCTGGAGGAATCACTCAAAAAGACTTTTTTGTCTGATTGCTTTTATTTTGAGAATTGGCCAACTGCCAATTATCTTAGTTGTATATCAGAAGGCAAGTGAATTGATTTATTGAAACCACCCTTTAGAAATAATGATAAGAAATCAATCATCCAGTGTGCCATGTCTAGCTATGTAATTTATTTCATGCATGACTGTCCATCTTAAGGGAGAGAAATAGGAAGATCACTTTTGTATTAAGACCACTCCTATCAGAAACCCTGACTTCGTTTCCAGGCTATCTCTGTCTTACTGGACGTCTATATCAAGTCTGTATCTATCAGCCAGCCTCCCCGCTCCCCAACACACCTCTGTGTTTTAGACTTCTTATCTATTTTCTAAAATGGAATGTTTTGGGGGTGGTCCTTGGCACCACAGAGGACGTAGGACTACTTGGCCCAGCTGGCACGGGTCCTTTTCCAGATCATCTCCCATGTCCCAAATTTCCATTCAGATCATGCTGGCAGTGACCTGACCTGCCACCGCCCTCCGGGAAGCAGGCTTTTCTCGGCAGTCTTAAAGTCTGCAGCAGTAGAAACGACGGCAGTCCTCACCAGTGACGGAACAGGATCAGTCCTGCACACAATCTGGACATGCCTTCCTAAAGCATGGCTCAGAACTGCAAGTGACTCCTGGAGATCATGTGGGAAGTTGTGAATATCTGCTGTTTGGGACCACTGAGCTTGGTCTAAGAGGAATGAGTGGCTTTGACATTCGAAGTCAGCGTTTGTGAAGACAGAGAATTCAACAGAACATCTAGGAGCCACACTGAAAAATGAATCTCCAGGACAAAGAAGAAGGGTGCTGTGTTACCTGGGGTGGCTGTCCCTGGCTGCTGTGTCTAGGGCGATGCCATGCCTCCCACCAACTATTACACCAGCTATGACACAGCTATCTGTCTCCATGGTGGATTAAACTGGGTGAAAATCTGAGAGTGTATTAATATTTTGAAATCTGTGAATGACAGTTGTCTTTTTAAGAGTGACAGGAAGCAGAACTTCTGCTTCTTTATCTTCATCTTCAAAGCACTGTCTGCAGGTGGATCTGCTCCTTGCCCTCATCTTTCTGGACATTCAGCAGAAATGTGAGTGACCACGGGGGATCTTGCTTGGTGCTGTGAGAGGCTTCTGTATACAGCCTGAGGAGTCAGAATGGAGACTGAGTGACACCCTGTTTGGAGCTCAGGGACATGTGCTCAGTGAAGCCAGTTCACCATTCATCTAGAACGTTTCTTTGCATATTCCTGCTGACTTTCACTACCATTTTGATGAGTCTGGGTGCAAACATTTCCTATGAGGGCAAGCAGGCACAGTGTCAGGGCAGTTTGATCAAACTATAAGTCTGGAAAAATTATTTGTTGTATGTCTGGATAATTTAAAATATTGTTCCAAGTTTGAAATAAAGTATTAATTATGTACCTTGGCTAAACCAACCATATCAAATAAATATCCACGACCAAGAAGGACAAAAACAAACATCCTGGGACCCTGTCTATACCCTCCCCACCCAGTGAGCACTTTAAATATTTTTGTTTGTACCCTTCCTCCCACGATTTCTTTTATGTACATGAAAAGGGAAACACTTTTATTTCTCTTTTTTCTACTTAAAATATTGCATTACGAGTTGATTGCTCCACTTACGCTCCTCTATTTAATATATCCTAGAGACCTTCCAATTCAGTATGAAGACAATATCCTCCTTCCTTTTTAAAACAACTTTATTGAGATAAAATTTGCCTGCCATAATTCACCATCACTCATTTGAAATGTAGTTTGGTGCCTCTTTGTTGTATTCAGAGTTGTGCATCCAAATCACCATAATCAGTTTTACTATATTTTATTACCCCTTCCTTTTTGGTCATTACCCCCATCCTCCCTAGCCTGTTCCCACCTTTTTGCCCAAGGCAATCTTGAATCCACTTTCTCTTCCTGTAGATTGCTATTCTCAACATTTCATACAAATGTGGTCACACAGTCATGGTCCTTTGTTCTTTGATGTAAGGTAATGTTTTCAAAGTTCATTCACGATGTGCCTCTTTTGTTATAGCTGCATACTATTTTATTCTGTTGAGGTACTACAGGGGACCAATAGTTCCCCTGTGAGGCACATGGGTTGTTCCCAGTTATTGCTTTTTTGAGCTAAGCTACAACGAATAACTTGGAACATATGTTTTATTTCCTATGTGTGCTAGTAAACATTTATAACACATTCCAAGAACTGGGATTTTTAAGCAGTAATAAATGCAACTGTAATTTCATTAGGTTGCCAGAATACACTATTGCTCTCCCATCAGCCATATATGAGAAACCTGATTTTTGTTTGGTTTGGTTTCGTTTGGCACTGGGGATTGAACCCAGGGGCACTCAACCACTGAGCCCCATCCCCAGCCCTTTTTTGTATTTTATTAAGAGACGGTTCTCTCTGAGTTGCTTAGGGCCTTTGCCCATTACTGAGACAGGGTTTGAATTTGAGAGCCTCCTGCCTCAGGCTCCCGAGCTGCTGGGATTACAGTAGTGAGCCACTGTGCCCGACTAAGAAACCTCTTTTCTCTTGCCTTTTTGCCAGGATTGCATGTTGCCAAACTTATGGATTTTGTTAATCTGTTGATTAAAAACAAAACAAAGAAAAGCAAGCCATCCCCAAGTGAATTTCATGTGCATGTTCCCTATTATGGTTGAGATTGATACCAATATTCACTGATGACTTTTATGAGTTCCCTCTGTGAACTGCATCTTCATGGCTTTATCAGGGTGCTGGTTAGAGTCTGTCAACCATGATAATTTAATTTTATACAGTATTTGACTTACACATCTTTCATATGTTCCATTTTTTTGTACTGATAGCTACAATAAAGATATCAATTTTAAGCACAAATAATTATCTCCATAACACCCATTTCTTTCTTTCTTTCTTTTTTTAAATTTGGTCATGTTTATGGATTATCATACAGATTCTTCTTTAAGTTTTTCTACAAACAAATAGGGGAAAGGCAAAAACAGGAAAATAAGGAAGAGCTGGAAGAAAAAAAGATTATCTGTTAAGCTCACAGAGTCCCATTTTGGGTTTTTCTTTTTTCACTTTTTTTTTTGACATCCACTGGGTGAGATGGCACATTCCTGTAATCCCAGTGGCATGGGGGCCGAGACAGGAGGAACCTGAGTTCAAAACCAGCCTCAGCAATGTCAAAGGGCTAAGCAACTCAGTGAGACCCTGTCTCTAAATAAAATACAAAATAGGGCTGGGGATGTGGCTCAGTGGTTGAGTGCCTAAGTTCAAGCCCCAGTACCCAAAAAAAAAAAAAAAAAAAAGAGAGATCTTTTAAATATTATTTCTGTGCACATATGTGGGCTATTTTTGTTATATAACATTTTATCATAAACATTTCCTTCTACTTAAAAAAAGGCATAAGACTTAGATTTTGTCAATTTGAATACTGTTATTTAACACCACTCAAAAGCATAAACCATAAAATTGGAAGTAATCTTCAAGATCATGGAGCCTCATTTTACACGAGCAAAACAGGAACCCAGGCTAAGGTCTCATGGCTGGAGACTGTACACATCTCTGCTCGGTCATACAGTCCCCACCATGATGTGTTCATTGCCTTACCACAGAAGCAACTGAGCAAACCAATCAGGGACTCAAAACATTAAAACTGTGAGCCAAAATTAAAAGGTGATTATCTCAGACATTTTGTCATAGTAACAGAATTAGACTGTAAGAAACCTTCAATTGAAACATGTATCTATTGCAAAGGATCCTTTTCATAACATCCTGGAAAGGTCCTTTTGAGAAACCACTGTTTTGACACTATTATATAACGTGAAACTAAGCATATTAATCCCTTTACTTTGGATTTTAAAAAACTTAGGATATTATCTTCCAATTCTTGAAGCTCTCAGAGTATGCATTTCTCTTCCTCTTATCTCTAGCTTCCATTCTCCTGACTCCTTTTCATTTCAATCTTCCAAGTTACAAGTTATCTTGGCTTATTCTCATTTTGAATGAGTACCCACCTTCGGTAGCTTCCTGAGAAAGGGCAAAGGCTGTATATGACAAAACAAAGTTGCTTAGGGTCTTTGCCCATTACTGAGACAGGGTTTGAATTTGAGAGCCTCCTGCCTCAGGCTCCCGAGCTGCTGGGATTACAGTAGTGAGCCACTGTGCCCGACTAAGAAACCTCTTTTCTCTTGCCTTTTTGCCAGGATTGCATGTTGCCAAACTTATGGATTTTGTTAATCTGTTGATTAAAAACAAAACAAAGAAAAGCAAGCCATCCCCAAGTGAATTTCATGTAAGAAAACATCAAACTGGAAAACACTGACATCACTTCCTCTAAAATCAGGAATGAGACATGGCGGCTTATGTACCACTCCTATTAACTGCAGTACTTGACATTTTAGCCAGAGCAATTAGACAAGAAATAAAAACATACAAATAGGAAAGGAAGTCAAATTATCCCTTTTTGCTGACAGTTCTATACATAGAAAATCTAAGGGCCACATCAGAAGTTGACTAGTATGGCCATTTTAACACTAATTCTCCCAGTACACAAACATGGGGGAGGTCTTTCCATCTCATAATGTCTCCTTCAATTTCTTTCCAGGTTTGTTCTGTTTTTGTCTGAAGTGAATAAGATTATTTTCCTAATTTCAACAAGTTCATTAATAGTGTTTAGAAAAGCTACTTATTTTCCTAAGTTAATTTTGTATCCAGCTACATCACTAGTTCAATTGTTTCAAATTATTTAAGACTAGTTTTGTGACTTAATATATGGTCTATCTGAGAAAGACTCATATGTTGATGAAAATAACCATGTATTCTGCAGCTGTTGGGTGGAATATTCTATAAATGTCTATAATGTCCATTTGATCAAAAGTATAATTTAACTGATATTTCTTTGATTTTTTTTTTTCCTTGGTGACCCAGTCAATGGTCAGAGTAGGGTACTGAAGTCACCCACTATTACTGTTTTGGGCCTATCTCTTCATGTCTAGTAGCATTTGTTCATCTTCTGGTTGTTTTGAATATTCTGTTCATTCATTCATCTTATATACTTAATAGTTCATGATATTGATAATGTTTGATTCTTCCCTATTTCTCATTTGCATATCTACTCTTCTAATCAGATTTATTCTTTTACATGTTCTTATGATTGTTCTTCCTCTTCTTGTAGGATTCCCATAAGTATGTTTTGTAATGTAGGTCTAGAGGTCATGGAGTCCCTTAATTCATGGTTGTCTTGGAAGGTCTTTATTTCTCCATCAATTCTAAAGGATAACCTTGGTGAATACAATACTCTTGGTTGGCAATTTGTCTTGCAGGACTTCAAATACATGGATCCACGGCCTCCTGGCATTTAGAGTTCCTTCAGAGAACTCTGTAGTTAGTCTAATGTGTCTGCCTTAAATGTGACTTAATACTTCTCTTTTGCTGCTTTTAATAATCTTTCTTTATCCAGTATGTTTGACAATTTAACTGTAATGTGTGTCAAGGAAAAGTTCCTTTCTCATCATGTCTATCTGGGGTTCTGAAAATGCTTCATGTTATGTGGATGTCCATGTCCTTCTCAAGATTTGGGAAATCTGGTGCTATTATTTCCTTAAATAGGATTCTTATGCCTCCAACCTGTAGCTCTTCTCCCTTGGGTGTGCCAATGAACTCGATATTTGATCTTTTAATGTTGTCCCAAATCTCCTGTATGGCTATACCATGCTTCCTCAATTTTATTTCTCTACTTCTGACTGAGCATTACATTTCAAAAGTCTCATCTTCATTATCTGTTATTCTTTCTTTTACTTTATTCCCTCTAATGGTGAGACTTCCAGCTGAATTTTCTATCTGACTTACTGAGTTTTTCAGGTCTTTCTTGAATTGTTTTGTTAATTCATCCAGCTGATTCTCTCTATCCTCTCTGATTTCATTTACTGCTTTTAACATCATTCTTCTGAAAGATTCTCTGTGTAGCAGTTCATCCGTTTTGATATCTTTGGAATCTATTACTGGAGATTTATGAACTTTTGGAGGTGTCCTATTATGTTTAATCATATTTTGTGTGCCTCTAGGTTGAGATTTGCCAATCTGTTCAGTTGAACTCTCTTCCACTTTTATGTGATGGCCTTCTTAGTGAGTGGCTTTCTATTGATGATATGTCCTATGATGTTAAATTATTGTGTAATGTTGAGTTTATTTCCAATTAAACTCTAGTGTAATGTCCCTGTGGTTTCTTAGGCTATGATTAGTGGATCTGAACATAGTGCATGCCATATTGGAGTCTGAGGTACCCACTATCTGTGCAGGTCTCACAAGAGTGGGAACCCTCTCAAAATTCAGGCAGGTGTAGTATAGGCTACAGAGTACATGGAGGCACACCCTCTGGAAATCCCTACTAGGTGGTGGAAGTTTCTACAGGCACTGTTGATATTGGCTCTATTACACAAAAGCAATTCTGATGCTGATTACTCCAATTATGGTGAAGGGCCTTAAGTTTCTGTTTCATGGGGAAAGGCAAGGATAAAAATCACTGCTTCCCCTCTGTGGTACTCATATCCAGTCTTGCCAGGAATGCACAATCTAACATATGGGTGTGACTGATGCAGAGGTGTGGTGTCCACAATGGTTGTATTATTTCTCTCTGCTGTTACTGTTGGAGTGTCCACCCAGGAACAGGACTTCAGACTTCCACTTGAGGGCACATCATTGACTAGGAGCTTTTGACCTTTATATTCTTTTAAGTGGAAATATCCACCAAGATTTGACCAGAACTTGATTGTAGTTAGAACTGGGTATAATTCCTCAGCAGGGCTGGGAGTATAGTTCAGTGACAGACACCTGCCCAAGGCACATGCAGTCCCAGGCTCAATTTCCAGTAAGATTTATGTAATTCATATCATAATCCCCCAAGGCTACCTTTACTCCACATCTAAATTTTCAGTTTCCTCAGCTGACCCTGGGGAAACCCCATAACACCCATTTCTAAAAGAATGTAATTTGTTTATTCCTAATTGAATGAGGACTTATCTTTCATTAGCGATGACTACTTCAGTTGGCAACAGAACTGTCCTTATCATGAAAGTGCAATTCATATTAAGTGAAAACAAAACACCTATTTATAACCAGTTGAACTACCTCATTATATGTTAGATGCCTGCCACCGGTTTCATTTGGAATTTCTCATAAAAAATAGGCTATTGAATTCCTTGGAAAAAAATAAGGAAAACAAAAAAAACTTTTCCACTAAATATTCTCCCTCTTTCATTAGACATTATATCAAGTGAGTTTGTCCTTTTGAAACTATGATTTCTATGTGTCGTGACTGGTTTAAGCTTACAGTATGTACTTTTGAGATTTCTACACAAGCCGACGTGTGCTGTCCCTTAGCAGCAAGCTGTGAGAGGTGAACACTTTCCCTCTCAAAGAACTCTATTGAGCAATGAGGTCTAATTTGAATATCTGTCTAAGATAATCTGTGGTGTCAAAGCAGGACAGTACAGACTCTCCTTGAGTGAAGGTAGGGTAGGTGGCCAGTCCCCTAAGCAAGCCAGAAGCAAACCTACCCTGACTAACAGGTCGTCCCGATGCTTCCTGGGCCTGCAGGAGACAGGGGCGCGTCCAAGAACAGGTGTCAGAACTTGAATCAGTGGGTGATTGCCATGGGGTGGGAGGTGAGAGGGCGAAGTGCTCTTTCTTTGGGGTGCTAGGGTGTCAGCCAGCAAAAAACTCAAAGACAGCTCCCAGCATCCCCAGCAGGAAGAAGTATTGTGGGACTCTTGCATAAGCTGAATTTTCTGAAAGGCCCCACCTTTCCTGCTAGTCAACAAGGACAGCAACGATAATAAGAGTCAATTAGTTATTCACAACAGTTTGGTTGCACAAGGTTGTCATAAACACTGAATTAGCAAATACCGAACTGTTGCTCTGCAGGGTAAAACACGGCGAGGTTCCTGTAGGGCTCTGGTCACATTTTCAACTGATCAACATGTAACCCTATTTTGTGTGTGAACTCACGGCCCACAACACTGCAAGGCACCTCTGAATGAAGTGTATCTAACACATCTTTTCTCTATATGGGCATCACCTCCTGCTTGTGTTCAGGAACACCAAACGGCACTTCCACACCATACTTGGGGGGCTATTTTGAACAGTGAAATCACCAAAGAAGCACGAAGATGAAAAAAAAAAAAAAAGTCACAAAAGAGAAGCTGGTTTTCAGGATGAGTTGAGAGAAGGCAGCTCATTTATCCTCAGCTGGGAATGTGTGCGACAGAAAAGGAAAGGAGGTGTGCTTAAATTTCTTCACTGCTGTGTGCAGATCCAGGGATGCCCAAGAAATCAAGGGGATGTGTAATGATTTAGGGGCTGCAATACATTATTAACTAGCAGACAAAATTTGCAGGTATAAAATCTGCAAATAACGAGGAGCAACTGAATTGTAACTGAGAAGAAACTTTCTCCCCACCTTTGAGCACACTGCAGAAGCAAGGGAGCAGGTATGAACCCACAGAGAGGAGCCACTAGGAATGTCCCTCTGCAGCCAGCACTGAACCAGCTCGAACTCTGATATGAATTTGCTCATTAATAACACTGACATTATAATTCCTAATCCACCTACTTCAAGGGGATGTTTTGAACTAAAACGTAGAAAACCTGAGAGATTAAACAATTAGAGAATTAGGTTTATCTTTTTTTTTTTAATCTGAGTCACTGGGCACGGTGGCGCATGCCTATAATCCCAGCAGCTCCGGAGGCTGAGGCAGGAGGATGGCAAGTTCAAAGCCAGCCTCAGCAAAATCAAGGCACTAAGCAGCTCAGTGAGACCCTCTCTCTAAATAATACACAAAATAGGGCTGGGGATGTGACTCAGTGGCAGAGTGCCCCTGAGTTCAATCCCTGGTACTTGCTCCCTGCCCAAAAATCTAAGTCAGTGGTTATTTCTATTTGGTAGAAGTAATTTTTATTTTTTTCTTTGTGCTCTGAATTTTTTCACAATGATCTCCATTTTATTTACATACACACACACACACACACACACACACACACACATACATGTTTACAATTGGGGAAAAAATCTTAAAGGCAAAATTCATATGCCATCTTTGTAAAAAAGTCAAAATGTTAAAGATCACAAGGTGTCATTTTCCTGAGATAGATCCATACAAGCAGGGGGTTAGTAAACTGAAGGGAAATTCCAACCTGCTCTGTCATGAATGGAAAGACAATCCCACCTGGTTTGCACAGTTGATCTTGTCGTCAGAACTTGGGCTGGGGACTTCATCCATTGAGCAACCGCTCTGCACTGAGCAGCCTCTGTCTGCCCCGCAGCTGCCAGTACAGCCTTGACTTCATTTGTACTGAAAGAAAAACAAAGCGGGAAGGCTGTGCACCCCTTCCTAGGGCACCATTAAATAGGGGGTGGCGGCGGGAGGGTGGAATGGTGGCATCTAGGAGGTGCATGCTGCAGCTTTTCTAAAAGGAGACGCCCCCACGGTTCTGCCTTGATTCAGTCATTGCAGTTTATACACTGAAGCTTGTGTGGGTTTCTTGGTTCCAGGAACTGAATTGACCCACTGTTTAGAAGTGCCTGTCCACTGGGCTCCTTTGAACAAAAAGCAGGTTTATCTGATCCGAAAGGGCACTGCCTTCCGTAAACAGTCTTTATTTTACTTGCCCTCAGATTTCTCCCTGTCATTGCAATTGGACATGCAATTCCTTTTCATTTTCTAATCTAAACTGTCCTGTGGTGTGGCTCAGGGCCGTTCAACAGCTGTGATGTTTTATGGTGGAGATGGTTCTCCACGCTGGGTAATGTGATCCTAAAATAGATCAGAGCGAAGCCTAAACCCTTCAAGCTCTCCTCCCTGGCTCCATAAAGCATAAACCTGGTTAATGTATTTTAATAGTTTTAAACAATTAGCTCCCTTGCAAAAGTCAACAAAAGAATCACTTGTGTAAAAATTCAATATAATTTTTAGATATTCCAGAGTAAAAGCCTTGTACAGCTAATAAGGAATGACCTACACGGTTATTATTTAATAAAAAGAAATAAAAAGTAATTAATGTTTACTGCAGTTAACATTGTTTTAACATGAATTCTGTTTACACAACTAATTTACTGTGTAAATTGGATTTCAAACATTAGCTAAGTGTGTTGCACCCAGATTTTCACAGAAAATGACCGAAAAGCCTGCAACTTCACAGCAATGTATTAAAAGCAGGCAATAAAAAAAAAATAAATAAATAAATAAATAAAAGCAGGCAATATAACTACTCTCAGGATTTTCCATTCAGTATTGCTCGGAATTTAAAACTGCTCTTGGAAATAAAGTCTGTTTTGTTGGGGGCAGTGATCCATGCCTGTAATCCTCCTTGCAACTGGGGAGGCTGAGGCAGGAGGATCACAAGTTCTAGGCCAGTCCCAGCAATTTAGCAAGACCTGTCTCAAAACAAAAAATAAAAAGGACTGGGAATGTAGCCCAGTGGCAAAGCACCCCTGGGTTCAACTAAACTAAACTAAACTAAACTAAACTAAACTAAAGTCTATTTTGAAAAGGAGGCAACAGGCAGAACTTGGGGAATTGTCAGTCTAGATAGAATTTTTTTTAACCCCAGACAAATTATTTAGAGTGATTTAGACATGCTCCTAGAATGATCCAAATGCTTAAGACTTTGGTTGAACTCTTCATAATTTTGTATCATGGATTAACTATAAGGATATCACATGACCTAATTCTCTTTTGGAAAAAATACATTTTTGTGCTGTCTTGTAGAATCACTAAATAGTGTTTACATGAGTGAGGCAGTTAGTCGTGATCCAAAAGTGGGAAATTTGGTGGTGACATTTTTAATGATACCCTTGGAGAGAAACTGAGCCTGAAACATGGCCAAATGGATGATGGTCCCCGGCAGAAACCAGTCCATTTTGACCTCTACATCAAGCCATAAGCAAAGCCCTATTTGAAAATGTACGGTGCAATCAAGGCACATTTTAAGCACCTAAGAAGAAGCTTGATGTTTGTTGGACTCTCAGCTATTGGAATTTCATGGGTAATAGGAGAAAAAGGAGAGATGAAGAAATGCAAATAAAAGGAAATAAACCATGAACCATGGAGCAAAGATTTGACTTTGTGAAGCATTCAAATAAATACACAGGTAAAGTGTCTTTGCTGCCATGTGTGAACTATGCTTTTCCCTTAAAAACATTAGATATAAACAGATGTCAAGAAGAAATAAAAAGAAGTAGACTCTTGGGTTGGCTCAGCTCAGAGGGAGCACCCTCCCAGCCGACTCCTCTCACTGTCTCTTACCATTTTACAGTTGGAGACCGTCCAAGAGAGCCCAGGTTATGGCCCAGCTGAGGCTCTCCCCTCCAGGCTGCACTCCTCTGCCATAAAACACACTAAAGGACCAGGAATTTCTAGAGCACCCCTGTAACTAGAAGAAGAGAAGAAGGGAAGGAGCCCCTTGCTGAGGGAGGAAGTTATTCTTCGTGTGGCTCAGTTCAAAGTCCCTGAAACACAGTTTTGCGTGTGTGTGTGTGTGTGTGTGTGTGTGTCAGGGATTGAACTCAGGGATGCTGAGCCACATCCCCAGTCCTTTTTATTAATTATTTTGAGACAGGGTCTTGCTAAGTTGTGTAGGGACTCTCTAAGATGCTGAGGCTGACCTTGAACTTGCAATCCTGCATCCGTCTCCTGAGTTGTTGGGATTACAGGTGTGTGCCACCATACCTGGCCTCGCGCTTTTTTCTTAAAGCTCAGGCTGCATATTCATTTCCCCTCTTACTCCTAAATGTCTATCATTAGTTACAAAGATTCTATGCCCAATTAAAAATGAAATGGGCCTGGTGTGGTGGTGCACACTTGTAATCCCAGCTATTTGGGAGACTGAGGTAGTAGGATGGCAAATTCAAGGCTAGCCTCAGCAATTTAGTGAGATCCTGTCTCAAAGTAAAAAATAAAAAGTGCTATGGTACATATACACTATGGAATATTACTCAGCCATAAAGAAGAATGAAATTATGGCATTTGCTAGTAAATGGATGGAACTGGGGACTGTCATTCTAAGTGAAATAAGCCAAAAACCCAGAGGCTGAATGTTCTCTCTGATATATAGAGGCTGACTCACAATGGGGGGTAGTGCTGGAGGTTTATGGGATTGGACAGGGCAGAGTGGGGGGAAGGGAGGAGGGGTGGGAATGGGAAAGACAGTAGGTTGAATCGGACATAACTTTCCTATGCTTAGGTGTGAATACACAATCAGTGTAGCTCCACATCATGTACAACCACAAAAATGGGAAGTTATACTCCATGTATGATATGTCAAAATATACTCTACTATGATGTATAACTTAAAAGAACAAATTAAAAGAAATTTAATTGGATATAAAAAAATAAAATAAAAAATTGAAAGTGTTGGGAATATAGCTCAGTGTAAAGCTGGGTTCAATCCCCAGTACAAAACAAAACAAACAAGACCAAAAGAAACCAAGAAATTGACTTGAATAAATAACCAAACTACGGTATATCCAGACAATGAAGTATTGCTTAATTCTCACAAGAAAGGAGCTGTTAAGTCAGAGAAAACTCAAATGCATGCTGCTAAGTAAAAGAAGATAATCTGAAAACGTGCATGATTTCAAATATGTGACATTCTGTAGAAGGCAAAACCACTCAGAGAGTAGAAAGATGAGTGACTTCCAGGGTCTAAGGGAAGGGAGAGGCAAATCAGCAGAGCACAGAGGATTTTTAGGACTCTGATTCTATAGTGGTGGATACATTTGTCTAATTCAGAGGATATACAACACCGGGAGTGAACTCCAGTGTAAACCATGGACTTTGGATGACAATGAATTAAAGTGAATGTACTACTAGATGAGGACTATGGACAGTGGAGGGGCTGTGGGTGGGAGTCAGTGGGCACATGGAGAATCTGAACCTTCCTGTCAATTTTACTATGAGCTACTCTGAAACTACTCTGAAAAATAAAATCTTGTAGAAAAAGGAATAAAAAAATGAAATAAAATTTTAAAATGAAATCAGCTTGAAGATAGAATGAAAGGAAAAGTTAGGAAGAGTACCTGATATATCCATACTAAAGAAGAATTAATTAGCTTTAAAAAATTCACCCTAATAAACCTGCAGTATTATCAAAACTAAAGTTTTTTAGGGTATGTAAATATCAACTTGATAAATTACTCCAAGACTTGGATGTCCCAAATATTAATCTGCAGAAGAACATATGCCTATGAGAATGAAAGAAAGATTTAAGAGTCTTGGGTTTTGTCTTTTATTTGTTGTATGATGTCGGGCATATGCCACTATACTTTCATTGCAGCTTCTCAGTCCATAAAAAGGATAATAAAATTACCCTCTGAGGTAACTTCAAAGAGTGTTCTCATGATTAATAAGTTGATGATGCTAACACACCTGAGATGAGAGGCAGTGTATAAAAAGGGAACACCATTGTCATTGTAATTACCGTTATTGCTCATACACGAGGGAAAGTCTGGAGGGCTGGCTATGTGTCATGTGCCAGTCTGTTTTGCATCACTATAATGAAACACCTGAGGAAGGCTAACTTTATAAAGAAAAGAGATTTCACTTAGCTCACAGTTTTGGAGAATGAAAGTCTGAAGAACATGGTGGAGGCTCTGACAAGAGCTCCCCCTGGCTACATGGCAGATGGCAATGGTGGGAGGAAGCGATCACAGCATGAAATCAGGAAACTGAAGAGAAACTGGGGATCCATAGACCATTCTGAAGACATGCCCTCAATGGACCTACAGGCCTCCTTCTGGGCCCCCTCTTTCATATCAGCTCCTCCCAGCACTGCCTGAGACCAGGCTTCCAATACATGGGTTTTGGGGGACAAATAACATCAAAATCATAGTAGTTGGTCATAGCTAAAGACCATACCCCCCCAAATGAACACATTTATTAATTGTGGTTTCATTGGTATTTTATTTTGAAGGTTATTTTAGTGAGATATACATCTTAACTTGAATCATTGGATTACTGAAACGTTTTCAGAAACTCATTTTCTCATGGGAGATGTGGAATGTTCCAGAAGCCAACATAGTGCTGTGACTAATTGAAGACTCTAACTATGCTGACATTCGATCATTGCTCACCTATTGCTGAGTACCCATTCGTTGCTATGGAGAATGAAAGATTCAGTTTTGAGTGGATCTCAATTTCTGTGTCTGTAAATTCCAGTTGTCATGTCAGGTGATCTCTGAACTTTTTATGAGCTCAGAGGGTTTACAATGGTATCACTTCAGAATCCTTGAAAGCCAATCTTGCAGCTGATGAAAAACAGATATCTCCATCATCAGTTGGAGAAGGCTGGTTACAAAACTGTCAAGTACAGTGGACAGGTTTAGGGCAAGGACTCTGGTCAGGGGCTTGTGCTGCAATTCTTGTTCTGGTACCATGTGTAAGCTTGTGGGCAGGTTTTCTCATCTGAAACTGGAGCTGAGCAGAGTTCATGACCTTGAGAGGATTCCCTGAAGTGTTTAGGATACTGCCAGGACACAGGGAATGCTCCGTCCACGTCGGATGTTACCAAGCTCTGGGAGGATCCACAGAGTACCAAGTCTCACTCTGGTGCCCACGTGACATTCAGTAAGCACCCACTGTGCCTGGCATAGTGCCGAACATCCTGTAGATATTCTTGACCAAGAAAAGATGCTGTTTCGTTTTTTAAGAAAAGTTTGGATTTATTAGTTGGAATCATCGTCATCGGCAATGGACTGGTGTAGAAGGGGGTTATCACAGGTAGAACAAAGATAGAACCCATGGCGGGGAGGAGGGGGGCAAGAACAAGATAGGGGGCAAGGCCTGGGGCGCGGCTCGGCGTTAGAGTGCTAGCCTGGGATGCACCAGGCCTGGGCTCCATCCCCCGCACTAGAGAAATAAAAGGTGGGGTGGGGTGGGGAAGTGACCAGTAGACAGAGTGGTGGACCTTTGTCTTTGAGGCCGACCCAAACCCAACTCTCCCCTGTGTGATTCTGGGAATTTCATATTGTACTGTATTCTCTGGTGGCAGAAGCAGTGCCCCTCTCCCTGAACCTTCGGATCCTCTCTTCCTCTGCCTCCTTCTAGCTACTACTCAGAACAAGAGCTAAAGCTCAGCTGATTGGTGGCTTCCACCAGGGGTTTGTGACTGTCTAGCAGTGAGGCAGAGATGAACTGACTGAGCTCATGGGAGCCATGGGAGATGGGCAGCAGATTGTCTGCTCGACACCATTGCTGTGTCCTACTTCATGGCTCCCTGGAGCTGCCCAGGTTTCTAGACTGTATTCTAGTCCGATTTTCTGCTGTGAGCCCCTGCTTTCCTCCAGGAAATTCCTGGTTAGGATCAAAAGGGAGATAAAGCAAAACAAAACCAAACCCTGTTGGGTCTTCTGCCATCTTACTTTTTACTTCCATATCTTTTTTTCTCCCTTTATTATTTTTTAAATTTTAAATTTATTTAAAAAAATTTTTTAAATTATATATTTTTTAGTTGTAGATGGACACAATACCTTTATCTTATTTATTTATTTTTATGAGGTGGTAAGAATGGAACCCAGTGCCTCACGCGTGCTAGGCAAGTGCTCTACCACTGAGCTACAGTCCCAACCCTATTGAAAGCTTTTTAATTGATCCACAGTATTTGTACATATTTATGGGGCACAGTATGTAATTCAGTAAATGTATGCCAAGTGTAGTAATTAGGTCATTAGCCTTTCCATCTTCTCAAACATTTATTATTCCTATGTATTGGGAACATCACTGTTGGTTCCTTATTTCAAATCAACATCCATGAAATATGTCAGCCCTCAATGGGTGACATGTGAGTATGAATGACCATTAGATGTTACTTTTGCAATATTATTAATTTCCTTAGGTCTTTTAATGATTTTGTGATTCTGTAAGAGAATATCTTTATTCTCAGGGGATGTGTGTTATTTAGGTTAAATGTCACCATACCTGACATTGAGTCTCAAATCATTTAGCTAAACCCCACATATATAACTATGTCTGCGTATTCTTGTGTGCATATATACACGCACAGATGCACATACACACGTATCCAGACCTCCCCCCACCTTTCTGGCAAACTGCCACGGCGTTAAGATTGATGCGTGCAGGGAGAGGATATATGAAAATTCACTGCACTGTTCTTTCCCTGTTTCTGTAAATTTCAAAATAAAAATTTGGGGGAAAAACAAAACACAGAACATCATGAATTGAAAAAGGTGGTTTTTGAGAAAATACTGTGAAACCTAAGTTTCCCCAGATCTCAGCAGCTGGAGGAGGGCAGCGTGTTGACTGTTCTGTCCCACAACACCTAGCCTGGAACAGGTGTTCAGCGAATAAATAAATGAGTGGACATTTCAACGTCTCTTTAGCTCGTTTGGTCCCACTCAACACCAACTCTGCGAAGTCCCCCCTCCCAAGCCATGCTGAATGGCCTTAACACGGGCTCATAGCAGGCTGGCTCTCAGAGTTTGCTCGAGAGCACCAGCGTCCACCAGAGGCTTGATCGTGGGCAAATTCCCGAGCTCTCCAACGCTGCGTTGCTCCTCACACATCTGTCCATTCCGTCCCCACTGTGTGTGCTGCTCCTTGAATCCGCTGCTCTTCATGGGCTGCTGCCGTGGCCTGCTCCCGACACTGAGTTTTATTTTCCTCTGGTTAATGATCCATCGTGCTGACCCCGAGAGATCTCTTTGAGTAGTTCTTCAACTTTTCTGGTTCTCTGACGATTGTCTTGTATTGTCTGTATTAATTTATTGCTGATATGGGTCAGTCTTAAATTTTGCTTCAGCTCTGAAAGCACAAATTATGGCATCAAGTGTAAATTTCCTGACCAGATCTTTTAATGGATCTTTCAGGTTGAATATTAACCTTTCATCCATTAAATCACCATGTTTTCCAAAGTGGGGAAATCATTTTTCCATTATCAGTTCTCTCCATTTGGCAAAGCAATTTAGGTTTTTTGCTTTGAAAAAGAAAAAGGAGAGGTCTCAAATATGTGGAATTATATTCCTCTTGTAGAATTACTTGTATTATTAATGGCTAAGCTGGGTCATTACTAATTCTTTATAAATTCCCTCCAGATGTTAATAGGTAATTATATGACCAAGTGAAGTGGCAAATTTCAAATCTAGTGTATTGACGTTATCTATTATCATGGTTTTCGTGATCCATATCATATCAGGGTGGGTACTTAAACAGTCTTTACCACAC
Source organism: Sciurus carolinensis (assembly GCF_902686445.1). NCBI lineage: Eukaryota > Metazoa > Chordata > Mammalia > Rodentia > Sciuridae > Sciurus > Sciurus carolinensis. Next base: position 168,048,934 of record NC_062215.1, read on the forward strand.
TTTCCTTCTACCCTGTAGTAGCAAGACATACAGAAAGAATGCTAAGCAAATAGGGTCAAAAGTCTCTCCCCAAGTGATTCTCTTTCCTTGGAATGGGGCTTTTTTCCTTAATCTCTATTTCTGCAAAATCTCTCTGCTTCTTGTTAGTTGTACAAATCGCAGTCCCTCTCCTATTCAAGTGCAAGTGTGAAAAAGCCTCGTAGGTTGGTGATTGAAGAAAAGACTGAGCCTCTACTCAAATAAATGCTTAGAATTCGACAAAAACTACGTATTAATATGTATTAAGAGACTTCTCCCTCCAATGGATCAATGAGACTAATTGTCAATTGAGTACTTCCCACAACTCAGCACAGAACTCCCTCAATTTTAAAGCCAGTCAAAAGCGAGTTTCAATGGGTCTAATGTTAAGAGATAGGAGAAAACAAGGAGACGGGAGAAACCATCCTGAAATCAATGCAGTACCACCAGGGGAGTCATTACGGGGTCACTTAGGGGCACGAGACTTCCTTTGTCTGGGTATGTCAGAGGAAGTGGGTCCTGCTTGTCTCTGCAGTCTTATATAATAGTCATACTCTTCCAGGTTGAATGCCGTTCTTAACCTCATTCCCTTTTAGCTAAAAGTTGTGACTCATTTTATATATATAAGTACCTTGCCGCGCCACACACACACCACTGAAGAAAAGGGGAGGAAAGGAGAGGGAGGGGCAAGTCCTTAGGGGGAGCCTGAGGGACAAGATGAAAGGATAGCATACGAACAAAGGCTTCTCTCTGCACACTTTATTTTCTGGAACCCAATCTCCTTCTCCTTGGAAATAGGTCTCCATCCTATTTCAGTTTAAAAGTCACCTCCTCCAAGAAGCCTCCACTGATCATCCATCTAAATTTGTTCTTAACTTGCTGTTCTCATCCTTTAGACAGACATGTAACTCATTGCCTACCGGACCTTAATTATGGTCATAAAGACATTGTCTTTGTTTTGCTCATGAGTGGTATAGTCAAGAAATCACACAGTTTCTGGTGCACAGGGGTGTGGGGGGTGTGATTGTGCAATAAACATTTGTTGAATCGATTTGCTAAATTTTGCTAAACAATTTGCTGAATTTTGTTGAATTTGATGAAGTACATCTCCCCATCGCCTAAACTGAAGTTCTAATTGGGTCTGTGGGGCTTGAGTCTCAGTTGTTGAGGAATGGAAAGTTTCCTTCTCACTCAGCAAAATCCTTTTCTTTTTAAATCCTGCCTCTACTTCGGTTGTCTTTATTACTCAATCTCAAGTTTGGTTCAAAAAGCACTATGTCTCCTATATTTTGCTAAAGGTTTAGATATGGTTTAGATATTAGGTGTCCCCCAAAAGTTCATGTGTGAGACAATGCAAGAAGGTTTAGAGGAGAAATTGGGTTATGAGAGCTTTAACCCAATCAGTGAATTAATCCCCTGATGGAATCAACTGAGTGGTGACTGAAGGCAGGTAGGATGTGGCTGGAGGAGGTGGGCCATTGGGGGTGTGACTTTTGGGTACATATTTTGTATCTGGGGTGAGTCTCTCTCTGTTTCCTGATCATCATGTCAGCCGCTTCCCTCTGCTACACTCTTCCACCATAATATACAACCTCACCTTGAGCCCCGAGGAATGGAGCCAGCGTCCTAGGAAATGAGACCTCTGAAACCCTGAACCCTCAAATAAACTTTCCCTTCTCTAAAATTGTTCTTGTTCGGTCTTTTAGAGAAAGAGCTGACTAAAACACTTCCCTTCCCCCTCCCACATCCCTCCCTGATTTCCTGGCTCTACTGATCTCCTTTCTGTTATTATTATTGTTATTGTTATTTTAAGTATTTCAATATATATATGTATATATGTACATATGACTCATTGTGATATATTTGTACACGGACATAGCATAGCTTCATAGATTCCATTCCTCAGTTCTTCCCCCATGTCTTCTCCTCCTACCTCCCTCTTGATCCCTTTCCTCTACTCTTTTGGTCTTCCTTTTGTTTTCCTGAGGTGCCCCCTGCCCCTTTCCCCCCTCTCTCTCTAGCTTCTGCATATGAGAGAAAGCATTCTGCTCTTCACTTTCTGAGTCTGGCTTATTTCGCTTAGCATGATGTTCTTCAGCTCCATCCCTCTATCTGCAAATGACATAATTTCATTCTGGATGAAGAAACTTTTTAACACCTCTCCATAACACATTGACAAAGAATGTAGCTACCCCTACAATTGTAAAAAATGTATTGCACAGTACACAATGGCCAAGAAATGGTTCTTAATTTTCTAATTCATATAATTTAATTTCCTGTACAATTTTGAAATTCTTATTTAACTTCAAAACCCTTTTTTCTTGGAAGAAAATTATGGATCAAATCTCTGTTATCTGACTAAAATGCAGAAAGAAATAGTATGAATTTGTTGCAGGTGGATCACAATTTGATTATGTCTTCATAATCAAACTTGGCAAACCTTGACAGTTTGACAGTAATCAGATATAGACATAATATCTGAATCAAGTAAAATCAAACAAGCCAAAGAACCTCTTTAGTTATCTTTCCACCAACTTTTGAATACAATGTTTTTAGATTTTGCATCTTCATGGTAGGATTTTTAGATATATTTTCTTAGAAAAATGTATCTGGTTTTTATTCTTCTCTTAATATTCATGCTTGTACTCTTTAATCTTCAGAGCTGGAAGTTATTTTCTTTTGTATCCTTTAACTTACAATCTCATTTATGAGAACAAAGACATTCTGTTTCTGGTCACTTATGAAGTCTCCTTTTGGATTCCAAAAATTAAACACTGTTGTTTGAAATGTACATGTTTTTTATTTCTTAGTCAAGTCTCATGTCTCTAGATTTTGATGTAATATAAAAGACTGTAAAATACCACATGAGTGGTTCTGAATATTTTATATATAGTTTCCAGTGATTTCCTAAGGGTTATTTATTAAGTAATGAACCATTGAAATTCAAAAATTTCTGGAAGATTTTACAGAAAACTGCTCAGCAGAGAATCTCAGTCACTGGTGAACTATGTCTATTTCGAAAACACTCTTTAAAAATGTTTTAGAAGTTCATTTTCAAGATCATAACCTCACATCTATGGTATTCTCAGACACTGACTTCATTTGGATTTTATTTCCAAGTCAGCAAATTGGCAATGTTCCATCTGGCATAAAAAAAGAAGATTCACTGCATTAATTAGGACTTTTTGCAAGTGACAGAAAAATACCCCTAATCAGACAATGAAGGGGCTTTGTTGGCTTACATAATTAAATACTCCAAGATACTTAGCCTTCAGACAAGGTTGGAGCACACAATTCCACCCATCTCCCCAAGAATGGGTATCATCTTCTGGTTCTTTGGCTTCTCACCACCTTCAACTCTCCCCAGCAGCTTCAGGAGGCAAAATGGCGGCAGCATTCTGAGACCTCATAACTAGCTTCTCACAAGCCTTGGGATTAATCATCTCTTTGACCCAAATTGTGTAACTTGCCCATCCCTGAACCATCTCAGTGATTGAGGAAAGGGAACATGTTAGTAATCTTTAAATCAACTACCTCCACCTCCTTTCCAGAAATGTGGTTGTTCCCTTGGGCAGGGATGAAATCTCTGCTGTACCCTGATGGTGGGACATGGAATAATGGACGTAGAGCGGGCACACAGCCTCCTCTCTCTTTTTACTGGGAGACTTGGGGTGTAGAAAACAGATACCTGCATGTTGGCAGCTCCTTTGACTGCTCTCAGACCTGTGACGTCAGAGGAGCCTGTTGTCTCTCGTCATTGTCACAGAGCGAGCCAATATTTGTACCACTGTGTTGATGTAATTCATTTTGCTGTCACTTATATTATTTCATTTATTGATTTGTTCATTCAACATATATATTTATGTGCCTGGTGTTGTGGGTTTCTTTCCATCTCTCTTAGGACTGAGTGAGTGTGGTAAGCCCAGGCAGCACCTATATGCCCAGAGGTGAGGAAGCAGATAGGGAAATCTTTGAGCAATTTTTCTTGCTAATGGACAAGACTGCCAAGACCTTTTTTTTTAGATATAAAACTAATTCCACCCACTCTTACCTGGAAATGCCTGATGATTATCAAGTTCATTAATTAGTCATTCAAAGATAATGCTTGAGAAGCTCTTATTTTCCAATCAAGTGTTTTTAATGGTATTTTAAAATTCTTTTCTTAGGTAACAAAGGTAATCTCTGCCATGTATTGAATGCCTCCCGGACATTAAGTTATTCATTCGAATTACATTATGTTATTAATTCTTTACAACAAATCTCCAAGGTAGGAATTATGATTTTACCAGTGATAAAATGGATGCCTAGAGAAGTCAAGAAAATTTCTCAGGGTAGAAAGTGACAGATTCAGGTTGTAAACATAAATCTGCCCAATGTCAAACCCAGTGCACATTTCATGGGCTTCTCTCCCCACTAGGGACACAGCACCTTGTTGCTAAATTTCAAGTTTTATTATCATTATTAGGTAATACTTAAACCATCTATTTTATTAGTGTTTATTCAGTTCAGTCTAGTAGATATTCTGAAACTAATATGTAGATTTGAAGTGGGTTTAAAAGACCATGCAGACAGAATTGCATTTTACTGGGGACTAGTGGAGAACTTAGGTTTCCTACCTCCCAACCTGGTATTGTTTTCTGGAACCTGCAAAATGTAGTAGACGGAGACCCTTCCTGAATCGATGGTCTAGCTGGTCTTACTGCTAGCGGTCTCCTGTTCAGTCTTAAGAAGACGACAGGTCTTAAAGAAGGGTACTTGGTTGTCGAAGCAAATTGTGCCAAAGCAGTAGAATGTCCTCAGACCTTCGGAAGGGACTCCATGGCCATCACTCCCACCATTCCTTTCCTTTTCACAGGGGTCGGGAGAAAGCTTCTTTACCTTGCCTCAGGGGTCCACATGCCTGCCTTAGAATGAGCCGATTAGTGGATGGTGAGGATCTCACACCTAATGATTCCTGTTCATTTGGGTATAATTAATCTATTTAAAAGCTGCATGGTTGCAAACTATCAGACAGTCATTCTCTTTCATCTCAGCCAGAGCGAAGAAGTGACCCGGATAAGCACATCTGCTCAGGTGTCCCGTCCCACAATCTGACTGCAATGTGGGCTCAGAATGTTAGCCAGCCTAGCCCTGTGGGCCACAGGTATCTACCCATGTTCCTAATCTGCTGCCACTTCTCCCTCCATCTGATGCAGTTGAACTATAAGACACGGGAAACTGACAGATGGAGGGAGAAAGTGGTGTTATTTATTCCTCTTTAAAATCCCCCAGTATCTACTACATCTGGTTTTTCACTAAGTCAAAGGAATTGAAAATAAAACTTCTCTTTTAATATTTCAGTTTGCATTAAGAATGTTCAGCAATGAGTGATTCACCAAGATGCACCTTTTAAAAACCGGTGACTGCTTTTCCCAGGATCTCTGGTAGTTTATAGCTACAGCAGAAGCTCGTGGGGTTGGTATCACAGCTCTCCACCTGCTCTGATTTCAGCCACCGCTGAGATGAGCTCAGACTAACCCACCTCAAGCAGATGCCTGTGTTGTTCCATTTTCATTCCCAGATCCTCCCACAGACCACAGGAAGCTGCTTACCCGACCTTCCAGCACAGCCTGGACCTGAGGGGAGCTGGCGCCTGCAGGGGCAGCCCTCGGGCAGTGAGGGAGAGGAGCAGGGGTACGAGCTCCAGGCTCCTATCCTTTGGGTGGAAGGTCCTGGGAGACATTCTAAACACTTCCCAGGAGAACCCAGTGAACCAAATCCTTTGCCCACACATGTGATGAATAATACACCTTTATATTGGCTTTTCTTCCTTTTCTGTCTTTTTCTTCTCTCAGGTCCACCTCCAGGGGACACCTCCCAATTAAACTACCTGCACTCAAATTCTGGCTCTGCTTTTGAAGAGACTCAAACTAACCCTATAACAAAATAAGATGTCATCTCTCTAGGACAAGCAGATGCTGTCTACATGGTACATCCTCCCATCCCAACTTTTCCCAGAACAAAAGACATATACCACTCCTCACCTCTCATACACACACAGCAGGTGACCTGTCATTGCGCTGGTTGGGTGTAGCTGTTACAACTTAAGAGTAAAAAGCAAGACCATTTCTCTGTCAGGACCATGTCCCCTGAATTCTGGCCTTTTCTCTCAACCTTGGGTATGTCCAGCTTTACTTTGAATTTATCCTCTTGACTATAATCAAGTAGCTGGTTCAAGTGCCAAACAAGCTTTTTCAACCGTGTGAGAAAATGTCAAGGTCTTAGGGAGCTAAATAACAAGTGCAGTTTCAACTTCCTCTGTCAGCTTATCCCAATTTTGAATCATTAAACAATATTTTTTGACACTTAATGCTGTCCTTTCCCTACTTTAGACAATAGGTTTTTTTCTCAGCATCCCAACCATTAAGTTTATTCTTGTCCTTCTTTTTCTTTTTTGGTTTGTGGTGTTACTATGATGTAACCTTTGGGATTCTTCAGGACACCCTGACATGGTGGGTGAAGTAATTATTTTGCAAACCTCTTCCTACCCAGGCTTTCTTGCAGTCTCATCTTAGCCACTGTCTAGAATCCTGCTCCATTTTTGCCCTCACAGCTGACTCTTTCTCTGGGAGTCTTCACATCTGGGTCCCAGTCCCGGTTGTGTTCCCTGGAAGTCTCCTGAGATTATCCTCAGTACCTTAAAGGAATGTCCTTGAGATCTAAATATGGGGTGGAGTGAGAGGACAGAAGCAGAAATGGACAGAGGAGGAAGATGGACTTCTGTCAGGTACAACAGGGAATCATCCCAGAAGAGCCCCAAAGCTGGAAGGCTCCTCAAAGTTATCCTAAAACTCAGGCTTGATGAGCTCTTGGAAGACCACCGTCAGCTGCTCTGGGGGAGAGGGTGATTTGGGCATGGCAGCTTGATTCAGTATAGGAATTCCTGAAGAGGGCTGTTATGGTTTGGATGTGGGGTGTCCCCCAAAAGCTCACATGTGAGACAATGCAAGAAGGTTCAGAGGAGAAATGATTGGGTTTTGAGAGTCTTAGACTAATCAGTGAATTAATCCCTGATGGGATTAACTGAGTGGTAAGTGAGGGTAGGTGGGATATGGCTGGAAGAAGTGGTTAATTGGAGGGGTGGCTGTGGGGTACATATTTTGTATCTGGAGAGTGGAGTCTCTCTCTCTCTCTGCTTCCTGATCACAATGTGAGCTGTTTTTCTCTGCCACACTCTCCTGCCATGATGTCCTGCCTCACCTCAAGTCCCAAGGAATGGAGTCAGCCTCCTATGGAATAGACCTCTGAAACCATGAACCCTCAAATAAACCTTTTCTCCGCTACAATTGCTCTTGTTGGGTCTTTTAGTCATGGCAGTGAAACAGGTGACTAAAACAAGGGCTGACAACTGAGGGCTGTGGACTGCCATCTTCTAGGCAAATAAGGACATAAATCCTTCACCCCTGAAGGAAGGAGAGGCTCTAGGAAGTATGTCATCCACGTGTCCCTTAACCTTCCAGTCCTTAGTCTTCCACTGTTCATTCTCTATGTCCTTGCCTTAAGCTCTGTCTAGAGATCTTCAAGGTAAAATATCAAAGACCTAGCAGCATTTTAAAAAGCAAACGGAAAAAATTTATAGGAAGTGTTACAAGAGTCCTATTTTCTTACCAAAAAATTGAGACATTAAATCATTTTTTGTTAAATGAATGTCTATGTTTGAAAATGTATTTCTGAAGCCTAAATCCTTCTTTTCTAGATACACTAAACTGAATTTATGGGAAATGGAAACTTGATTTTAAAAATAAACCTTGAAGCAATTCAAAAATAAAGAGGACCTTCCTTTTGAACCAATGCTAAAAGTTAAGCAGGCCCACAGGCACTGTGAGCAAAACTTCTTAAGATTTCTTCGGAATTTGAAAAGATTGGAATAACAGATGTCTTAGAGTATGTGGCAGGATTTTAAAGTAGCTGAGGGAATACTGAGCAGGCTTCCAGTTTGAAACTTATAAATTCTTCTTTCTGAACTTAAAGTACATTCTGAGGTCTTCCTGACTGTTTTCATGAAGTTTTGAGAAGACAGGCGTGCAAGCTCACTTGAAAGTACAAACAACTCAAAGTTAAGTCACTGTTAAAGCCTGCGTGTGTTTCCCCACCCCATTCCTCCTCCAAAAAGACATAGTGGAGACCTAACCTTCTGTGCCTCAAAAGGTGACCTGATTTAAAGATAGGGTCTTTTTTTAATTAAATTTTTTATTTTTTAATTTGTTCTAATTAGGTATACATGACAGTTGAATGCATTTAACACCTTGTACACAAATGGAGCACAACTTCTCCTTCCTCTGGATAAACATGTTGCAGAGACACACCGGTAGTATAATCATCCATGTACATAGGGTAATGATATCCATCTCATTCCACTGTCCTTCTCCTCCCCACACCTGCTCCCCTCCTCTCACTCCCCTCTGCACAATCCAAAGTCCCTTAATTCCCCCAACCCCCATTATGGATCAGCGTTCACTTATCAGAGAAAACATTCAGCCTTTGTGTTTTGGGGGTTTGGCTTATTACACTTAGCATGATATTCCCATCTCCATCTATTTACTTGCAAATGCCATAATTTCATCCTTCTTTAGCTGCGTGATATTCCATTGTGTATAGGTACCACATTTTCTTTATCCATTCAAAAGGCAGGGTCTTGGGCTGGGGATATAGCTCAGTTAGCAGAGTGCTTGCCTTGCAAGCACGAGGCCCTGGGTTCAATCCTCAGCACTGCAAAAAAAAAAAAAAAAAAAAAAAAGACAGGGTCTTTATGAAGTTAATCAAGTTCAAAAGAGGCCATTGGTGGGAGTCCTAATCCAGTGCTAATACTGTCCTTTAAAAAGTGGAAATCTGGACACAGAAGTAGGTATAGAGGAGAAATGATACGAGGACCTGGGGAGAACACCCGCTACAGTCAAGAATCACCTGGGGCTAGCCCTCCCTTCTATTCTTCTAAAGGAATCAACCCTGCTATCACCTTGATTTTGCATTTGCAACTTTCAAGCAGATACCATCAGTTTGTTGTTTGAGTCAGCTGGTTGGTGGCACTTTATTAGGGTGACCTTTGCCCCACTGACACTAATACTGACGGCCACTCTGACAGCCCCTGTTCTGCTCAGCCCCACAGGACATTCTCCACAAAGATGGCTCAGAAGTTGAAATGACTTGATCGTGGTTCGGTCACTTGCTCAGGTTACTTAATTTCTTTAGCATGCTAGTTCATATATATATGTTAAAGGTAGCAATTAAAGAGAACTTTTGAATATGAAAGGAACTGAGATACATGAGACCCTTCCTTTTTATATGCTATAAATCCAAGGGTCATACAAGGCTGAGTGACCATCCTCCCAGTGAATGCTTATTGTTTAGTGGTGGGTAGGCAGATCCTTGTAATTTTTGCACTTCTTAGAGATTCGAGCTCAGATCACTTCTGTCCACTAGTGCCCATTATTAATATTGCTGTCGTTTCTTCTTATCAGCCTTCAGTGTTGGAGGTCTTTAAGTCTCTTGAAACCGAACAATTAATTATCTTTATGTACTGAGAAGGTCATAAACCAGAACGACAACCTTGGAGCAAGTACTCACACTTTCTTATCCTTGTGAGTTTTTACAAGCCATTCTTGACAAGCCATTGGGGACATTGAATGTTAATTAGCAAAGTGGGTGAGGCTCAATGAATCACTCAGGAAGCGGCCAGCTTCCAGCCTCTTCTGACTAATAAATGTATACAGGGATTTATTATTTTAAATTCATTTTTTAAACTGGTTAATCAACCTTGGTTTGTGGCACAGAGACTTTGAAATGACACCAAACAGTACAAAGTAAAAATATAGAGATACTTTGAACTATTAGTTTGATTTGATTACCTAAATTGTTTTCTTGTACTGATAGAGATAATTTAAAGCCAATTAAACAACTATGAGCTATCTGTTTACTCCAACTTAGATAGCTATAATTTAAAAATTGGAAAAGAGCAAGTATTGGTGAGAATCTGAAGAAACTGGAACCCTGTACATTGCTGGTGGAAACATAAGTGGTACATTGATATGGAATATAGTGTGATGGTTCTCAGAAAAATTTTACATAAAATTCCCACATGACCTGGCAATTTTACTCTTTGATCTGATATCTACCCCAAATAATTGAAAGCAGAGACTAAAGCAGATACTTCTTGTTAGTCAGGTTTCCACTGCTGTGACAAAATACCTGAGATAAACAACTTAAAAAGAGGAAGAGTTTGTTTTGGCTCATGGTTTCAGAAGTTTTGGTTCAGGATTGCTCAGCCCCATCACTTTGGGTCTGTAACAAGGCAGAACATCATGGTAGGAAGCACATTGTGGAGCTAAGCTCTTCAATTCATGGTGACCAGGGAGCTGAGACAGAGAGATATGAAGGGACCCAGGTCCCAAAATACCTTTCAGGGTGTTTTAGTCAGCATTTTTTGCCACTGTAATGAAAGGACCTGACCAGAATAACTGTAAAGAAGGAGGAGTTTATTTGGGGGCTCATGGTTTCAGAGGTCTCAATCCACAGACAGCAAGTTCCATTCCTTGGGACTTGAGGTAAGGCAGAACATCACAGTGGAAGAGTATGGTGGAGGGAAGCAGCTCATATGATGGTCAGGAAGCAGAGAGAGAGATCTTCACTTGCCAGATTCAAATATATACCCCAAAGCCATGGCCCAAAGCCCCACCTCCTCCAGCCACACCCCACTTGCCTTCAGTTACCACTCAATTAATCTCATTTACTGACTGGGTTAAGGCTCTCATAACCCAGTCATTTCTTCCCTGAACATTCTTGCATTTTCTCACACATGTGAGCTTTTGGGGGACACCTCACATCCAAACCATAACACAGGCGAAAGCCCAGTGACTTAACTTCTTCCCCCTAGGCCACACCTCTGAAAGTTTCCACCACCTCCCAATAGCATCATCAACTGGAGACCAAACCTTCAACACACGAGCTTTCTTGGGACAGTCAAGATCCAAACCATAGCACTTGTGCACCAGAATTCTTTGCAGCATCATTCACACTAGACAAAAGATAGAAACAACCCAAGTGCCCATCAATAGATGAATGGATAAGCAAAAGGTAGTCTATCCACACAATGGAATATTATTCAACCATAGAAATGAATGACACACTGACACCTACTCCAACGTGGGTGGACCCTAAGGTGATAAATGAAATCGTTCAGACACAAAATGGACAAATAAACAGGCTTTCATGTATATGAATTATCCAGAATAGGTGAATTCACAGAGACAGATAGTACATTAGATGTTACAGTGGCCAGGGGTGAGGGTGAATGGGAGTCACTTGTTTAATGGAGATAGTCTTTTGTGATGATAGAAAAATTTTGCAAATAGATAATCATGATGTTGCATAATATTGCATGTAAATAATGTCGTGAACTACTTAAAAATGTAAATCTCATATATAATTTATCACAAAATAAAAATTAAAATGTCAATTAGATAATCATTCTGTTCTTTTCATGTGAAACCAGAAACTCTACCATGTTGATGATCTCAATTCTTTTTCACACAGTATCGTGAGATAAAAATGAGTGCCTCTATTTGACAGGGAGAACAGGCTCAGAGGAAGGTTCATGGCCAAGTGGCCTGTGACTGACAGAGCCAGGGTTGCATTCAAGTTCATCTTTCCCCTGGGCTTTGGGGTCCATACATGAATTTCTCTGTCTGTGATCTATGAAGATAAAAATCCAGACATGTGGTGTGTGTGTATGTGTGTGTGTGTCTACCCACTGGTTCTTTACTTTCTTAGTTGGGAAGAAAGGGCCCCTGGGCTTCCTACAGAGAGTTTCCTGGTTCAGAAGGAAATAGAGTTTTCTCAAGAAGTCCAGCTGATTCTTTATCAAGACAAGGTTTGCCACTGGAATGCGTCATGCATCTTATGACCTCAGTTACCTGGAAGGCAGCCAAGCATGCAGAAGAGAGTGAAAAGCACCTGCTAACAACACGTAGGAGGGCCCAAAAACAACCCCAACTGGCTGTTCTGTTGGGGCTGCAGTCTTTCTGAAGCCTTTTCTTATCCCGAGGTCCTGTCTGTAACTTTAGTAAAGAGAAGCCAGAGCAGGGAGAGGAATGAGATTGTTTTTCAAAACAAAATTACAAATAATTGCAAAGACGAGAACCTGCCATGCTTGGCGAGGTGGACATCTTCATCGCACCCTTTCAAGTCCGGCGCCTTCATTTTCATCTTCCTTCTGACTCCCTGACTCCTTTTTATTTATTGGACTCAAATACGGGTGACACCCAGGGTTCTGTCTGTCCCACTTGTCATGTTATACGGCCTCCTGAGTCGGAGCCCATTCACAGATGAGACTTCAGTGACCGGTTCCCTGATGACATCTACATCTCTAGCCCTGAACTTGACCATTACATCCATTGCATACTTCCAAGCCATATCTATTCCCCCAGCCATATCCACCATCTTCTTCTGAACCTGAGTTTCTGTTTGAATGACAGCAGCATCAAGCAACCAGTCACCCAACTCAGAAACCAGGGCACTATCCCAGCCTCTGCCACTCCCTCATCTTTCCTCTTTCCCTTCATTCCCCTTACTTTTTCCTGCCCTGCCACTTCTCCTGTATGTTGCTAGTACAGTTCTTTTCCACTCTCATTGTGCTTTGTTTAATTCGTCCTTTCAAAACCAGCCTGATCCTCTCCTGTATACCATATTTATCACCAGTCTGAGTCCTTTGCAATCTGTTTTTTAAGGAGCGATTAAACAAACAAACAAAACCACATTTGGTCATATTTTTCTCTTTGTTTGAGACCTGAAAGCATTCAGCTGTGAACATTTGTTTATAATTTTAATTCCCAACATCCAGGCTTGATTGACTGACAAGTTCATTCCTGTTCTTTCCTACACATCACCTGAGCTGCAGTTATTCTGGCCTATTAGTAATCTCAAATATGTGCCATAGCCCAGCTTGTCTATGTGCTTGGGCACATACTGTCTTCTGCACTTAGAATGTCCATCCACTCTTGTGTATTCCACCTGTCTGCTCACCTCCTATGTATCCTTCGCTTGAATATCATCTTCTCTTAGAAGGTGTCCTGACCACCCTTGGGTGATTTGGAGGCTTCTCCTTTGGGGCTTCCTGTTATCAACCTGAAGGAGCTCAACCCTACCCCTTTCTGCACTGTCTTAATATTCATTTTTTTTTAAATATTTTTGGATGTTGATAGATCTTTATTTTTATTCATTTATTTATATGTGGTGCTGAGGATGGAACCCAGTGCCTCACACAAGCTAGGCAAGTGCTCTACCACTGAGCCACAACCCCAGTCCCTTAATATTGATTTTGTTACATAATACTCTCACAAGGCTAATTATCATAGATGAGAACTGAGTCAAATGCATGTTTGGCAAATAGAAGAGGATGAAAGAGGTGGATTGAATGATATCTGACTAGAAAAGTATTCTTTTTCAGTCTAAATCAAAAAGGGTTAATAAATGACCTTCCCAACAATGATGGTAAGGCCCTGAGCTCCTGAGACTCCAAGATTGCAATAACTGTCATTTTTGTCTCCATATGGAAGAAAGTCAAGAATGAAACCCACAAAAAAGAGGTAAGAGCTGAGAGGCAGGAGAACACATCACTGATGGCAATGCTTGAGTATCTGACCCAATTTTGTATGATGCTAAGCCTATTTTGTCTTTTTGTTGTTGTTGTTCTATTTAATTATACATGATAGAGTGTATTTTGACCTATTATCCATACTTGGAGGATAACTTCCCATTCTTGGGGTTGTACAGGATGTGGCGTTACCCTGATGATGTATTCACAGATGAACACAGGAAAGTTATGTCTGAATCATTCTACTGTCTTTCCTATTCCTATTCCCCCTCCCATCCCTTCATTCCCCTTTGGCCTATTTTGTCTTGATTTTCCAATTACATGATAAAAGAAATTCTGTTTCAATAGGGCTTTCTATTTGGGTCTTTATCACTTGCAAATGAATACAGTAAATACAGAAATCAGAGTAGCCAGCAAAACTAGAATTAAAATGTAAATACAGAGTTCCTGTGGTCATATAATGACAATGTGTTTCCTTCCTTCAAAGCATTTCACCCAGTGACTCCCCTGGTCACTGATCCTAGGGACCTATGGCACAGGAAAGAGTTCCTTGGTGAGAGTGGTGGGTCTCAAATTTCGCAAATATTGCCCACTTAGAAGGAGCATCTTTACTGCCCTTTTGGGCTGCATGTTTCGTTTTACATTTGTTTTTAATTACAATAGCAAAATATGAATACATTCTTCTTGTAGAAATTGAAATATTATAGAGAAAGCAGGAAAGCGTCCAGACTTTTCCTTGACCCTTCCCTTTCAGAGGTCACCCTGTATTTAGCTAATATTCCTTAAAACTTTATAAAGTTGGGATGGGGATAGAGCTCAGTGATCGACTACTTACCTGGTTTGTGTGAGAGCCTGAATTCAATCTCCATTATTGAAAAGTAAGCAAACAACAACAACAACAACAAAACAAAACAAAACAAACAAAAAAACTTAATAACTCTTCACAGGCACACAAAAGAACACCCAAGTTTGTTTCAAATGGTTATGCAGGGGATGGTGACTGCGATCACATAGGTTTTGCCTATATCTACACTAAGAGTGGAGTTGCATTAAAAAGTCCCAGAAAATACCACCCCTTTGACTTTATCATCCTATCCCAGAGATAGCTCCTACCCTCCTTTTATTTATTTATCTTTTTTTTTATTTTTATTTTTTTGTGGTACTGGGAATTGAACTCAGGGCCTTAGGGCTTATAAGGCAAGTACTCTACCAGCTGAGCTATCTCCCCAGCCCTCTTTTAAACCTATTCTAGGTATTTAGGGATTTCTCTAACAGAATCTCCTGGGAAAGAGAGGATGAACTGAACCAGAACTTTTCTTGTGCTTTCCCTCTAATTTGTTTAAAACGTTACATAAGTAATATACAAGCACATGTTTAATGCAACAGATTTTTTTAAAAGACAGAAATATGTGGAACAAAAGATGAAAATCTGCCCTCATTTCACCATCTCACGTGCCATTTGCCGCTCTTCTCAGATATTGTGTATTTTTCTAGTTCTTTTTCTATGCATTTCGATTTTTTCATGTGCAATGCAGCAATATGTTTTAGTAACTTTTCCATGACCGTATTATAAGATTAAAAGATTAAGTTATGAAAAACTGAGAGTGTGCCTTTAGGTAATGAGATATAGGATGGGCAAGTTTTGAAGAGTGGAGAAGTGCCAAGAAATCGTGCCACACAAGTTTGAATAGGGAGAGTTGGGCTGGGTGGGGTATTGGAGAGTGTGTAGCACTCAGTGAAGCCATGTCAAAAGCAAGCCTTGCTGAGCTTTTAATTTTTCTAGCCCTGCTCCTCAAATCCCCAGGCTAGAATCTTCTTTTCTATTCCTAATTGCTATTTAAATTTTGTGTTTAAAAATCACAATTTTTTTTCCAGATAAACAAGGTAGATATCATTTTTCCTCCCTATGTGCTAATTTCATAACTTGAAAGAGATGGCTTTTGAGCAATGATTCTTATTTGGAGTTCTCCTTTTTATCTGGCAGAAATTTCCTCTTCCTAGTCCTTTTCTCTCTCTTTTTTATTCCTGTTCCTCCACTTTCTTTCTCCTAGTAGTCAATATTTGGGGAAAAGGGAATCTCTGTTTTGGATTTTCATTGAATGCAGGCTTAATCTTATGATTACTTACCTAACTACACCATTTTACACTGAGACTTATAGAATGTTGACTACACTTCCAAAATAGTCAAATGTGTTGACTTGGGGTAATACAAGATATGCCTCCTAGATGACAACATTACCCTGTTATCTGGAAAGCAAGGTAGTGTCACAGAAAAAAACATGAGCTCCAGGGCATCAGGCAGGCCTGGGGAGAAGTCCAAGTTCTATACCCACTAATTTCAGGATCTCAAGAAGTTACCTAAACAGGGAAATGCTTTATGAGATAGTTCAGATTTAATTAAAAAAAAAAAATAGCATTGACTCCATAGGCGAGTGCTCTTTTCCCATCTGAACACTTTGCTTTTTGATGTTAAAAATAGTTGATAGTCAAGGGAAATTCCATACTTTCACCAAGTCAAGCAAAACAGAAAGGGGGAGAGTGATTCAATGGGAAGCTCTGTCTAAAAGAAAACACCATTCTATGCATCTCTTTTGCTTTATTCACTTGGAAACCTGAGCTTATCTGACCTAGTGCTGGAAGAAAAAGAAGACCTAGAAATGTGATTCCACTTACGCAGATGAGAAGATAGAATGCATGCCAAGCACGACCAGAAGTTAGCATAGTACCTCGCACTGTTTGCTTAGTAAAGATATAACAGTAATTTTGTGATCATTGCAAACTACCTTCTTAAGCCTCCTAAATATCATTTTTAAATCCTCTTTTCATTTTCCTGTTTGTGTATCTGGAAGTTCGGGTGGTGAATGATCCAAAACTAGCTTAAGCAAATACACATATGCAAGAATGTATTGACTCTTTTCTCTGGAAAAACAGGAGTGGGTGCTGACCTGGAGTACTACTGGATTTGGAGATCATTACCCCCACTTCTTTTCCTGGGTTCCCTCAGTGTGTTAGCCTGATGGCTTCCGAGAGACTGTCTATATGGATTCAGTAAACTTCAGGCTTACCTGGTTCCAAACCCATTTCTTTCTCAAAATGGAGATATAAAATGCCAGGGATGAACTCTGATTGGTTCTCCCTGAATCATGTGACCATCATTTGAACCAATATCTGAGGCAAGGGGGGAAAGAGATGTTCTGATTGACAGGTTGAGTGCTGTACTGAGATCTGTGGTCAGAGTGAGCAAGGTTTGGTGAGTTCTTCAGAAACTCTGCACAGGATGCGGAGGGGCCGTTCCCCAAAGGGAAGAGATGACAACAGAGACAGAGGGAGAAAGATTTGCTGGAGAGAGTGTTAGGTCGGATTTGAGCAGGATAACTGGCGACCCACTGCAAGCGCGGAGAGCAAGGCAGCGGGCCGCGGGCCAGAGTGACCAATCAAACGCGGACAGATAAACCCCACCGATCCTGACGTCCACCTATCACTTAGCAGGACCCCTAGCCTATTCCAGCCCTAAATAAAGACCCTGGGCAGCTGGGGCCACGTGCGATTTTCTCCAGCTCTCCACCCTGACCTGTACCCCAGAGGGCTGGGAATTTCGCCCAAGAGCCAAATTCCAATAAAGCTTGGTTCGGCTCCTTTTGTCCACTCCTGTTTGGCCACCTGCCCTCGAGCCTACAGAGACAACACGACAGATGTCTATGCTAGAGATGATCTTCTACAAATGATCTCCTAGCTAGTTTTGAAATGTTATCTATTAGGTTCTTTATCTCCTGTGAAAGTGCATTTGTCTCAAGGTTACTTCTGGAAAATGCATCCTAAAGTATTGAGGGAAATGATGATTTTTCAGAGCTGCTTCAATAGTGGTATAATAGAAAGGGATATGTTGGGGTTCTTCACCAAAACCAACGAATTCTCATTAAGTCCTCACTCATTGTCCATTTGATGGTTTTCTTCTTTCTGCACTTGCTAAAAGTAGCTGATGGAAAAGTGGATAGATGAGAATTTGTGATTTTGTAGTTAAAACCAATATGTGGTGAATTACTTTGTTTTCTTTAAATTACACCATTGGTATAAAGTGAATCTGCCAGGCAGATTCTAACCTCGTGGTTATCACTGGCTTCACTCAGTTGAGCGGGGTGAGGTGAGGGGTGGGAGGTGGGAATGCTGTCTTTGAGAAGGATAAAGCTACTTATGGAGAAAACTGGTTTTTCAAAAAAGATGATATACTTTTTTTTTTTTTTTTCCCTAGCTTAGCCCAAATTCTCAGTTTGGCAGAAGCCCTGCTTTCTGGATGAAACAACCAGGACAAAGCTTCAGTTCTGACCTTGTATTGCTCTTCCCCCAACTTCTTCTCCCTCTGTGGGAAGCTCCATCATGCCCCAGTTCAGTGTGACAAGATACTAGAAATTAGAGATCCTCCCATTTTTTTTAAAATAGCATTTATTTTTTAAATGTTAATGTGTCCCATTTGTTTTGAGTTAGTTATTTTCTTCTCTCTGGGTCTGACTCTCAGCCTAAGTTGCAAGTACTTCTACGTTAGGTGGTAGAGGGAACAGACAGTAAGGTTAAGTCAGTGCTTCCTGAACTTGTATGTGCACACAGATTGCCTTGTTAAAATCTGCAGATTCCCATTCAGCAAATCTAGGCAGGTGCCTGGGAGTCTCTGTTTCTAACAAATTTCCCCTTGAAGCTGATACTGCTGGTCCACAGAACATTTTATTTAACAAAGCAGTAAAATCACAATTAGGTTTTCCCAAGTTTTATTTTGTACCTCAAGGAGGAAGGTTAAATCCTATCCCAACCCTTTTAGTTAGTACTTCGACTTCTTGCCATTTGTGCAGGTTTGAGCACTCTGCTCTTAAGGTATGATGACATAAAGAATACTTGAGTGTGGTGGATTAAAGATCACACAGAAGATATATAAAACAGATTGAATTTAAAAGGACAAAATGTTTTTCTGTTTGTGCATGGATCCTCGAGATGTTCACAAGATCATTGGAGAACAACTCTAATAAGTTAATATAAACAGGGATAAAATTACCACCACACTCATGTCACAACTTTCCAAGTGGTTTACTTTTTTAAAAATCTGAGGTTATGCTATAATCTTACCTTGTTAAAAATTTCTAGGCTAACAACTGTCTTTATAACGATAAGAAAAATGCAAATTTTGAAGTTTTCAATCATCAAGGTCTGCAGGGAAAACAAGTGACTTCTCGGTTTCATCAGTGCCTTTGCTGTGCTGGTTGAATGTTGTGAGTTTCTTCTCCTTGTATTAATTCAACAAATGCTTTTTGCATGCTTGTTACAGGTCAGGCACCATTCTAGGCACTGGGATACAGCAGTGAATAACATGAAAGACGTGGTCTGTCTTTTTCACACACCACACAGTCTAGAGCTATGCTGAGTAATGCAGAAGCCATCTGCCAATGTGGCTACTGAACACTTGAAAAGTGACTGTGTTACAAGTACAAAATAAACACCCGGTTTAAAAGAATACCTCCCCAAAGTGTCTCCGTAAAGATTTTTTAAATATTAATTATAAGTTGAAATAATTTTTAAATATGTTGAGTGATGACAAATATATTACTGAAATTAATTTCATTTATTCCCTGTGTTTGTTTTTAATGTGGCTATCAGACTATTTTAGACAACTTATTTGGTTCCTATTGTATTTCCAATGAATGGTGCGGGTCTAGAGCAGTTATCAGTGATACTCCCTTTTCTGTGTCTATGATGCACCTGAAAATCTTGTTAAAATGTAGGTCTGGCCCAAGGAGACCTGAAGTAGGCCTGTGATTCTGCATTTTTTACAAGCTCCCTGCTGATGCTCATTCTGCTGCCCCTCAGAGCACACTTGGCGAACCAAAGCATTAGAAGACTTATGACAGGGTCAGTTAAATGTGGATTGAAATAAATGATTAAGAAAAATATATAGGAATAAATTTATTGCAGAAAGAGTGATAAACAGATGTCACAGAGGAAGTAACTGACCTAAGTTCTCATGCTGCGAGAGGATAGTGTCTCAGTTAAGCTTTCGAGAAACAGTTGGATGTAAAGCAGATTTCCATGTGCTGTCAATACCAACATTGGTTTACATATGTTCTAAACACAGGCATGAATGTACAGTGCTCATAGTTAAATTCAACACATGTTCTGATTTGGAGCAGACAGTGTACCTATGAGCACATCTGGAGACCCTGAGGACAAAGAAATGAAGCGCCAGTGCTCATCACAGAATTGAGAAAGAAGCACAAGGGCCACAATTCAGCACAAGAAGCCCTGAGCTCACGGTGGTGCCCCCCGATGTTGTGCTTTCTTTAACCACTCTGCTAATTATTGCACTCTGAGTTCCCTGTGGAATCCCCCACCTCCCCAACCGCATTCCCTCAGTGTTTTGGGAGTGAGAACTGCTGGACTCCACCCAAAGATCCAAACGAAGTGGATGAGTCAGGCCTAGATGGACAGCATAGTGTTGTGGACACAGACTGAATAAGTAGGGACATATAACCCCACAAAAGGAAATTAGACTTCTGGAAGGGAATTTGAATTTCCAGTGGGATAAGAGTCTGGAGGGGCCCCTTGCCCTCCTGCTGCCATGGAACCTTGGGATGGAGCACCCACCCATACCAAGGCACCTAAGGTACTGATCAATACCAACATTCTTCTCATCTTTTGAGCCCCTTGTCAAGTTGTCCCTGAAGGTAGATATACGCCTGGGTCCTTTAATTTTGTAAGTCAACAAATTCCATTTGCTTCAGCAAGATTAATTTGCATTTCTACTCCTTATAAACTAAAGAGGTCTAACTGATAAACCAGTAGCGCAAAGATAAAGGGAGAAGTCATTTTGCATAGGAATTTCATTGAGCCCTTGGCATTTAAGCTCACTGTCTTAAAAGACAAAGCAAGATCTAATGGACTCTTTGAGGATAAGAACGTGTTCCTTGTGACATGTCTGGATTCTGAAAAGGAGTCCTGTAAAACCAGGTACAGATCATACTATACAAGAATATGCTCCTTGTTTCTAAAAGAAGCCCTTTAAAGTCAGAGGAATATTTTTTTTCTGCTATAAAAATGAGGCAGTTCCCCATTAGGGCTTAAATATCAAGTGTGAGTTGTCTTTCCTAACCTCTCAGTCTAAAATTGTCTTGATGCCTCCTTTTTTCCATTTTTAAATGCCTGAAGAGCACTGTAATTATCTTTGTTTTTCGTTATCTTATTTATCATTTTAAATTTATCATTATGACCATAGAATATAAAGTTGAGGGTCAGAAACTTTTCAGTCTCTAAGTGCTGCAGCTGTAGCGTCTAGCACAGTCCTTGAAATCTGGAGGGACTTACATATTTGTTGAATTAATGTTCAAGTAGTTAAGTGTATTGAATCCAGGCTTGGCTTCCAAATATTTTGTAATGATATAGAGAAATTCAATCAGATCTAGAGAAAAGAAATAAAAAGGATGAAAGGGTGAGGAGTAAGTTTGTTAAGAAATTCTGAAAGGTAGGAATATAGATAATTCTGGAAAAGAGAACCCTTGGAAATTACTTTATTTCACGACTATACTGCATTAGTCAGCTTTTCTTCATTGTAACTAAAATACCTGACAAGAACAACTTAGAGGAGGAAATATTTATTTAGGCTCATGGTTTCAGAGGATTCAGTCCTTGTCAACTTAGCTTGAGGAAGTCAGGAAGGTGTGTGTGTGTGGCGGGGCTGTGGTGGTGGGGGGGAGTTAGAACACGAGATCAAGAACACAAGCACTCAGGGGAAGATAAACCCTTTCGGCATGCCCCCAGTGACCTGCTTCCTCCAACTAGGTCCCATCTCCCAGTAGTTCATCCAGCTATCAGTGAATTAATCCATCAAATGGACAAATGGCTTAATCCACTAATGAGGTCAGAGCCCTTGTGATCCAATCATTGCCTAAACCTTGATACATTGGGGACCAGACTTTCAACACATGAGCTTTTGGGCACATTCAGATCCAGACCATCACATATATAAAGGTTTTTCATTAAAAAAAAAAAAGAAAGAAAATAAAAATTGCTCTCGGTTGTCACAAACTTCTAAGTCAAAGGAAGAAACAAATGAGCGCTTTTATAGGTCCTTACTAAATGCTTGACTATCATCAGGCTAAGGGAGGTATTTCAGTGCTCCACATACTGTTTCTTCCTTCAGTCGCCCAACTTCATCAAGAAATCAGAGACTTTTGGTTGCTTATCCAGTAAATATTCTCTTCTGCATTGTGAGGGGCAGACACCTGATTTGATTTACGATGGCAATATCTGCTTCTAAGAACTTCTATGTTCCAGCTTCCATAGCACGTTCTGCTATGAGTTCCATGCTGGTCAATGAGGTATGAGGAGTGGTATTGAGTGGGGGAAAACGTCCTTAAAGGGATTACTGGGAATTGCCTCCTTTTTCCAGCCTTCTCTTCTTCCCTCTGATCCTGGAATGCAGAGGTAATGGCTGGTAATTCAGTAGTTATTTCATGAGTTTGGAAGTCACACACTGAGAGTGATAAAACAGAAAGAGACATCTTGGGTTCCTGATGTTTTCAGGGAGTTGCCATATTGACCCTGGAGTACTGAATTTGAGACTCCTTTTGTGTGGAATAAAAACCCTCGTATTTTTCAGTCACTATTTTTTTATGTTCCTAGTTACATGTAGCCAGACTTAATTCCAACACATTCAGGGTTCCTCCTTTTTTTGTCAAATATATCAAGTCCATATTACAGAATATTTTTTAAATAATAGGAAAAAAAATCCAAGTGTTTTGGAGAGTTTAATATAACGTCTTGAATTCAGTGCTCTTTACATACATAAGAGGGAAAGAGACTCCAATGAATTGATAAATTACAGAGAAGATTTAGTAAAGATAATATGCAAGATTGTATATGTAGAGGCTCATATATTCATTAATAGACTTGAAGTGACTTTGAGACATTTAAGAATGTGTAGCTAATAAAAGTTGGTTACTTTAACTGGGAATTATCATTAATAAAAATGAACCAGGAATAAAAAAGTGTTGTTTCTTTAAACAGCTAGTTAATTTTAATAGAATTCTGGTGTATAAGGGATTGAAATAGAACCTTTCAATTTATTTTGCAATTTCACAGGTTCTGCTAAAATTTAGGGATTGTCTGTTTTGTTCTGCAAATGATGAAAAGGAAGAATAGAGCAATAAAAATGAGTAAAGGGGTAGAAATTAGGGTCGTTCGGGAAATGGTGTTAAAATATAGTTTGTCTAGCTTGGAAAATAAAAAGTAAAAGAGGACTCTAAAGTTTTTCATGCCCTTCAAGAATTATTGAAGGAGGTTGATCAGTTTTTAATTATGAAAAGAACAAAATCAAATCACTTTAAATGCAAGGAACTTTTTTTTTTGGGGGGGGTCAGGGGTTGAACTCAGAAGAGCTTAACCACTGACCCATATCCCCAGCCCTTTTCTGTATCTTATTTAGAGATGGGGTCTTGCTGAGTTGCTTAGGGCCTTCCTAAGTTGCTGAGGCTGGCTTTGAACTCAAAACAGTTCTGCCTCAACCTCCAGAGTCACTAGGATTACAGGTGTGCACCACTAGAGGAACTTCTTATTGATAGTATTTGTGGAACCTGTGAATCTCCACTTTGGGGTTTTCTCTCCATCGGTGTCTAAAGAAGGCATTTGTCCTTTCTGGGGCAGACATATAACCTGGGTATGAGTTTGCTGAGCAAACCAAGGTTCACAGAGTGTCTAATTTGTACCATAGAATCCTGCATAATATTGTGCTGGGTTCAAAGGACCCACTTTATGTTAGAGGTGCAGCGACTGGCATGTGACTATGGAATCCATGGGTCCTACCACATATTGCATCATTGATAAATGCTGCCTGATGGACACTTGAAATGACTTTTAAAAGTCCAGCTAAAGAGCCATCTTGGGGATGATGTTCTGTTGTGGGGAAGCCCTGTCCTTCAAAACACAGTATATACTTAGAGGTCAAATAATACTGTATGCGCAGTAGCTAGACTACCCTCCCCCAACCCTAGGAGATGATCTTAAAAGTTTCTATGAAATTGACTCAGGTTTATTAGGGCTATTTCATTTGCCAGCAATTGGTTTAGGGAGGTAGGGGGCAAGTGAGTTTTGGAAAAATTCAGTTCCCCATTAAACACATAGTGACGTAAGAGGAATCCACCCTTCCCTTTTGGCTTTGGATGGTGGTATAACAATAAAGCTTGGAGCAGTTGCAGTTATCTTATAACTGTGAAGGGAGAGGCAATGTGGCTACTGAGAAAGGTAAAGAGATTGAAGGAGCTGGGATCTTAAAGACCTTGTGGAGCCTCTGAAGCAACACTGGTACTGCCTGCTGGACATTTTGTTAAGTTGGGTAAGTGATGGTTTTATCGTTTAAGCCACTATTAGTCATAGATGAGTAATTTCAGGTGAAATACGTGGCATTCATTTCTGGTTAAACCTTCCCACATTTATTCCTTCCTTTGGCTTCCTCTCTGTTGATGGTGCTGAACTTCATTCAGCCCAAAATGCTGGATTTCCCAACCTCCCTTGCAACTAGGGTATGTGGGTATGTGTGATCATTGGGATTTGTAGAATGGTCTGCTGTGAACCTTCTGAGAAAGAGTTTAACAAAAAATGGGGTTTGGCAAACATACCTCTATTCTTTGGTTAGATGCAGCTGTGTCTTTATGTGACACTTGAGACTGTGATTGACATATAAGACTATGAGGTGATGACCTATGGATGAAGCTGATATGGTGAGACTGAGTGAAAGATGGGAAAAGCCAGTTCATTGATGACAAAGTCCCTGGGCTGATTTTGGACTTGACCTGCCTCTTGAGTTTTTTTTTTTGTAAACTAATAAGTGTCATTTTAAAGTTTTTTGTTTGTTTGTTTGTAGAGTGTTCTGTTCCTTGAAGTCAGAACCTTCTTATCCTACAGAATATCATCTGCCACCTTAATCCCTCTTCCAACAAACTCACTGGAAATGAAAGACCAAAATAGATTCTGTTAAAATTTTAAACATTAGGTCAAAACAGATCATTAGGTATTCATGCAAACTACAAAGACATCTTCCCTTAATGTCCCTGTTTGGAGAATAAACAAATGTTAAAAGGGACTACCTTGCTCCTATAGATGTTTTCATTCAGTTGGTCATTAGTTTCTAAATTGAACTTTTATAAGAATAAGGAAAATGTAGCAAATTCTGTAACTCTCAAAAGTTCTAAATATATACTGAAAACCTTTCTAGAAGAAAAGCAACTGCATATGTTTTATTAATCAAACAAATAAAAACGATGTAGAGAGTAGAAATAATACATTTCTGTTTAGTCTGTTAAAGGGAAAACAAGATCGGAATTTAGCATTTTAATTCCAAGGAATATTTTAATATAATTTTGTGCTTATAATATATAATGTAGATATCCCATAATATGGAAAGAGATAATGAAGAAATATTAGTGAAATTTTTCTCATCTGTTTTAGGATCATTGATGGGAAAAAAAGGTCCACTTTTTCATCCAGTAGAAGTCAGGTTTTTCCAGAGGCTTCTCAGGGCTCTGGAACTGTTACTTCCAAGATATTCAACCCTCTGCACAGCAGAACTTTTTTTTTGAGTTCCACTTACTCTGTATCTTTTGCTATTATTTCCACGGATTAAGGAACAATCGGACTGCCATATTTTCTAGTGGGAAAACAGGTTGTCTGAGTCAGGTGTCCTTCCCTTTAGGTAGCTGAACTGGCTCTGGGCCGGTGAGTGAGCTCTCTGCCTAGTGATCATCGCTCCACCTTGTGCAAGTTCTAGCAGCTTCCCGATTCTGAGATTCTCTTGGGAAGTGAGCCCCTGCTTTAGCCTGAGGCTGGCTCAGGAACGCGACCTTTCACCTAATTTAAAAAAAAGTTCACAGATTCACAGACCGGCTAAATAATAGGTTAGTTTAAGGGTGGGAAAAAAAAAAGCGCCCAATCCTACTGTTACTCGTTTAATGAAAGTCTTCTTTCTTAGAGAGTACCCTGCAGTTTTCGTTCTACTCATTAGTGTTTGTGGTGTGTGTGTGTTGTTTTGGTTGCTTGTGGGGAGGCAGTCTACCTGCATCTGAGTACCTTTTTTCTTTTTGTAGCGTCTCAAATGAGAAGCAATGGCAAACTCTAAAAATAGAGCAACACGTTTAGATTCCCAAGAGCGTTCAAAACCAATAATTTGGAGTAAACTTTATCCTTTGAAAACAGATATCAAACTTGCATAGTGAGTGAATTTAGGGGAAAACGGGTTATCTGCTGGGTTAAATCAAGTCCACAAAATAGAAATAATAATCGGCATGTTTTGAGCGGTAGAGTCTCTTCCCGCTCCAGGCATTTCCAAAAGTAGTTGTATTTTGCAAGATCGAACACAAATTTGTGCACAGGAGAGTGAACCTAGTTAAACGAAGAAAGAAAAATAAAGTGCATATTATTTCATGACTTATATTAAGATTTATACATCACAGCAATAAAAGGGCGTTAGTCGTTCTTCATGGGGGGCCACGGGGGTCTTTGCTCCTGAGGGACGGCCCTCCCGGCGGACCCTACGCGACCGACTTCTCCTCCCGCGGCGCGGCCGCCCTTCCCGCGCCCGCCCCGCCAGCGGTGGCCAGGTCTCTCCGCGCGGACCCCATCCCCGCCCCGCGCCGGCCGCGGCCAGGTCTGCTCGGCGGCGGCTCCGCAGAATGACCCGTAGTAACCCCGCCCCGCCCCGGGCCGCCAGCGCCGCGCTGCCCGGCCGGCCTGCGATAGGCCCAGCCCCGCACGCGCCACCGCCCGCGGGCCAATGGGCGGCGGCCTCTCTGCATATGCAACGAGCGCGAGCCGGGGGTGCGCGTCCCGGGGTTCGGCTCAACAGACGCTGCTCAGCCGGCGCCGGGGAGCGACGTCGCCGTTGTCGCCGCGGCCGGGGCTGGGACGAGGAGGCGGCGGACGGGACGCAGACGGTCGTTTCCTCGCAGTGCGGCCGCGCCGGCCGCGCCGGGGTCCCCTGGAGGCGGCGCGGGGCGTGAATGCTCCGGGGCTCAGCCAGGCCTGCGCGGGCCCGAGGCCGGAGGAACCGCGGCCCCGGCGTCGCGGTGAGTGCGGCGCCCGTTGTGGGAGCGGCGGGGGCCGGTTGGCGGCGCAGCCTCCGCGTGCGGTCGGCTGGGCCCGAGGGGCGCCCGGGTGCGGGGAACGCGGCCGGCCCGGGCCCGGGTCTCCCGCCTCGCCACGGGGCTGTGCGCGCGGGCGGCCCGCGGCGGTCGGGGTGGGAGGCGTCCGTGCCCGGGTCGGGGGAGCGGGCGGCGGGGCCTCTGCCCAAAGCCCACGTGAGCCGGGAGCCGCATCCCGGGAGGGAGGATGCACGGGTCCCTCCCGGCGCTGCGGGAACGGGGGCGGGGTCGCCCACTCTAATAAGATGGTGCAGTGTCCGTGGGAGGCAACGCAGCCCGGCGGCTTCGGAAAACCCAGGCTGGAGGGCGTCAGTGCTCGTGGCTGCAGGGCGTGGGAAGAATTTGGGCGTGTGAGGAGGGTCGACCTTGGCTGTTTGTTCTGGGCGCTCTAACTGGGTGGTGGTAGGACTGGAATTGAGACCCGGGTTTAGGGTTGCTCGCTGTAGGTACAGTTTTCCTAAGTGCATTTTAATGACATACTAGTATGTCCTGGGATGCGTAACACTGAGAGAGTGCTTGCCGCCAACAGTCCTATGGGGTAGGTACCATCAGGCCCGTTTCACAGATGAAGACCCCGAGGCACAGATTGAACTGGTTTGCCCAGACTCTCTAGTTCTAGAAAATGTGCTCCAAGCTATTGTATATAGGGCCCCTCCACCAACAGAAAGGGTAGAACAACGTCTTGAAAATTATATGGGAGCTAGAGAGGGGAATAGGCTCTGTGAAAGCGATTATAGCTGAATAAAATGACTGCTGACATTTATTGAATGCCATGCGCTGTTCGGAGAGCTTTATGCACGGTATCTTTAAACTGTTAACAACCTTCTAGGTCCGTGGTTACCCATTTTACAGCGGGAGAAACTGCAGCGGGAACACGTTAACTTGCCCCAGATCTGAGCTAGTAAGAGGAGAAGCTGGGTTCAGACGGTCCTGTCTAAAGCCAGAGCTCTTACATCTGATCACTCTAATGTGCTGCTTCTCCTTGGTGGCCGACTGAATAGTTTCCTGGGTGGATTTTTGGTCTGGGTGACCAAGGGGAGCTGTAGTTTGGTGACACCATCTCTCCTGATCATTGGAACCTATTTTGTGTTCCCAGATTGGCTCCAAGAGGTAAGGGGTGCTGCTAAGGTGTTCCTGAGAGTGTGTTAGGAAGTTATCACAAGAAAGAGGCATTGAGAAGTGGGAGTCGATTGCACAGACTATTCTTGTGTTTTCTGGCATCTTCCCATGCAGGTCTCACAGGTAGGTAAGAGTAAGGTCTATGTGGTCACTACAGCATTCATTTCCCCTTGCAGCGTTTTCTGATTTCTGTCAAAAGGGTTGATTCTGTGGGTTGGCAGAGTTTTTCGGGTATAGGGCAAGAATGGCCTATTGGACTTAAGAGTCAAGGTGACAAGTCATATGGTATATTTGGGGCCCAGTTACTGGATTAGTAAGACATCCGTACTGAGTAACTTAAAGCTCAAATATTCTATGAGTCTAAAAATGCCCTCCTTGAAGGAAGAAAGGAAATACAGAAGAAATGAAGGACAAATCAATTATGAGGGGAAAATCAGCCTCTCTGCTTTGTAGGGGCCAGTGTTGAGGGGGATCAGATATTCAAGCCTCAAGGTCTATTTCAATGTGTTTCCTTGCTGTCTGGTTCCAGTTAAATGACTAATTCTTTTTTGGGGGATGAGGTGGGTTCAGTCCCTAATTGCTTAACCACCGAGCCACATCCCCAGCCCTTTTTATTTTTTATTTTGAGACAGGGTCTCACTAAGTTTCTGAGGCTGGCCTCGAAGTTGTGATCCTCCTGTCTCAGCCTCCTGAGTTGCTGGGATTACAGGTGTGCACCACCGTGTCTGGCACTAATTCATTTTTTCATTCAATTAATTGCTCTGCTAGAACCTTCTA
Organism: Sciurus carolinensis; assembly: GCF_902686445.1. NCBI lineage: Eukaryota > Metazoa > Chordata > Mammalia > Rodentia > Sciuridae > Sciurus > Sciurus carolinensis. The sequence continues at coordinate 168,077,641 of NC_062215.1, forward strand.
ACTTCTGTTTCATGTCAGAAACCTTGCTAGGTGCTGGCGATAGAGCAGTAAACAGGATTGATTGGACCTGTGTCCTTAGGCAGGAAACAGACTCAAGCAAATGATCATACAGATAAATGAATAATTACAAGTTATGGCACGTGCAGTGGAGGAAAGATACTGAGTGGATGAAGATTATAATCAAGATTGTGATTTAGATGAAAATCTAGGGAACTTTTTTGAATCAGTATGGTGAGATTTTTCTAGGCAACAGTCTTGCATTCTGAGATTGTAATTGAATATACATAACATAAGAGTTTGAGAACTTTAGAGCAGTGCTTACTCATTTCAGCATCTGTTCCTGTCTATAATGTTATTCCAGCTCACCTTTCAAGATACGTAAAGGAGATAGGAAACTTTTTCAAACAGTCATTCTGTCTGCCTTCAGGGTACTTAAATCTTTAATAGTCCTGAACTATTTACATTTTTTCTCTTGTTGAACAGTTGGAAAGCAGAAATCTTTTGTGTGAGATTTGGATTTGAAGATGGGATTTAGACCCTCCCCCCAGGAAGCTGGGCCAGAGGTGGTACTTTTCTAGTTTTAGATAAGCAGCATCATAATTATCAAAAGTATCTATTGTAGTTTATCCATTGTAGAGTGACTTAACTTTAAATTCTCAGCTCTCAGGAGACAAATGATGGCATGGATTGGGAAATATAAACTTATTAAGTATGTAAATATTTCAGTTGAACATGTGTGAAGCCCATACAGATAATTTACTACAGTGCTTTTACTAAATGTGAACTGCATGCAAAGAACTGAACTTCGTTGTACCATGTGGAGTAAATACGAAAACAATACAGTCCCTATCTCCACGATTTCAGTGTAATTAATACTGATACTCAAATTTAACTCTTCCTGCTTTCCAAAGTATTTATTGGATGTTGGCTCATTGGAGCCTTTAAAAGAGCCCTGATGAACAGAAATATTGAGAAAGTGGAAATTTTAGAGTTCAATTGTCACAGCATGGTGGTAAACAGTATGCAAGTTGTGAGGTGTTGAATGAGTATTAGACTGTGCACTCACCCGTGAAGGTTGGCGTGTGTACTCGTCACTGACCTGGGGCTTCGAAGTAGGTTTTGGATATGGGGAAAGCTTGACTCTAGTTTTGCAAATGATCCCCTAGAGCTGCCTTCTGTTGAGGTACTGGTTTAGTGTGCAGAAGCAGGGTGAGCCCTGGCAGTTGCTGAATCCAGGCTAGTGAGTAAGAAGCATAGAGAGGGACCAGAGGAGGAGGCCTAGCTTGGTGTTGGGTAGAGGAGGCTGAGTTTGCAAAGGAGACAAGAGGTGTGGCCAGGAAAGTGAGAGGACAGCCAGAAGCTGGTGTTCCTGCTCGGGGAGGTATTCAGTACTGTGGAATGCCCCTGAGAGAGGAGAATTGAGAACTGTCCTTGGTGTAGCACCATGGAAGTTGTTGGTAACCTACACAGGAGGAACTGATCTGGTGGCAGGTGAGGGAGACAGAGACAGCAAGTATATAGGAAACTTGTTTTAATGTTGATGGGAAAGCTTGGTTGAGAGGGAGAGGCTGAATGTAGGTGAGAAAGGGTCACTTATTTCTGCATAGTTCTGAGAGGATGGGAGGGGGGATGAAATTCAAAGCACTAGCAAAACCTGTGACTTAGATGGGAGGAGGGACAAGGGGCACGTCTTCTATAGTAATGGAAAACAAACCTGTATTTTATCACAGAATTCTAAACATATTCCTTAAAATTGCCAAGAACTGTTATATTCCTCAAAATCAAACCAGTTTTTGCTGACTCATGACCTAATCTTTGAGAAACCCACACCACAGAAACATTGTCTGAAATTGGTTTAGTATGTGGTTTAGTTTGATTTCATCCACCATATTAAGTTATATACTTTAATCTGACTTTTGGTTATAGTTTATGCCTTTTCTGAAGGAGAAATATTAAATTCTGTGTTTCCTATGTGCTTAGTTTTGTTTTCTTAAGAAAACGTTTTCAGATTACTTCTCTTTTCTGAGATTTTTAAGTGCCTTTTTAAGTTTTAGCATCTATTATTACTGCAATATGTTTTCTTATATACTACTGTTTCCCATTTTGAAGGATGATTCAGTGGACTCATTTGATCAGCTGTTCAGTTAGCATTGGTAACTACTCCTTTTTAGATAAGTCACTTCCAAATATAGGTATCTACTTATTTGTGAAGGCATTTGTTGTAAAGGTATGCAGGACCCTTAGTTTATTCATTCATCTATTTATTTAATGCCTATCTTGCAAGGCACCAGGAATTTGGAAATGATGAAAAGTTAGTTTCTGCTCTCAGAGAGCTCATGAAAGGAAAGAAGTGTATGAACAAAAACATTACAGTGTGGCGCAGTGGAAGAATGCATGAGCACATAGATACGTTACCTGTAATTTAATAAGTGCTGCAGTAGAAGGAAAAAATGCAGAGTGGGCGCAGAGCAGTGGGGGTGAGCCAGGTTTTCAAAATGAACCAAGTTTTGCCAGGTGAACAAGGGAGCCAGGAAAAACAATGCTTTTCCTTGAATTTGGACCAGGCTGTGGCAGCGGTGGTGGTGGTGGTGGTGGTGGTGGTGGTGGTGGTTGTAGTTGTGGTTGTGGTTGTTGTGTGTGTATACGTACATTCGCAGGTGTGTATGTACATGTCGAAGATGAAATAATATTGCTAAGAAAATTAAAATTTTTTTTCTTACTGTCTGACCATTGCTTGCTCAAGAGGTGAAAAGCTGCCCATTTTTCCCTGTCCTGTCATGGTCAGCTCTTCCATCTGTCCCCTATTTCATGTAAAAAGTAATTGGTCTTAATTGTATTCTAAAACCTGGTTTTTCTTTTTTTAAACAAATGGAATTAAGTAATAGTAACACACTTACTGTGGCCAGGTACTTTTCTAATTTTCTTTTCTATCTCTTATGAGATAGATTCTTTTATTATTCTTATTTTACGTATGAGGAAACTGAGGTAACGGGATCAAAAGTGACTTGCCTCAATTTGTGGTGGGTTTTATCCCCTGCAGTTTGATTCTAGAGCCCATCCTCTCTAGGGTGACCCTTTGTCTTGAAGTTTATTCACATTGACTTGTAAGGGCATAATTATATCTGGAAAGGAACTATGATGACATTTAAGGGCAATGTTTATATCTATTTTAGTTGCACAGTTATTGTCCCCAATAAAGTCTTCATTTTTTTTTTTTTTTTAACAGTAGGGAAAACATAAGAAATAACAAACAGAATTTTACCAGAATTTTCTTGTACTTGAGCATAAATACTTCTGGATATATTCTCTTTTAACATTCCTTCACAGCAGTCGTTATCATTGCCATTTCCTTCCTTCCTTCCTTCCTTTCCTTCTTCCCTCCCTCACTCCCTCCATCCCTCCCAGGGCCTTGTGCATTGCATGACAAGTACTCTGCCACTGAATTACATCCCCAGCCCTAACACTGCCCTCTTAGATTTCTCTTTTGGATCAGGAATATGATGGAATTTGAGATGCCATAATCTGCCAATTTCATTTTTTCCTCGTACATAAAGTGTAGATCTACTTTATGTCTGAAAAATATTTCAAACATTTTAATTCAGTTAAAGAAACCAACTCCCATCCCCAAATCTTCCACTTTTAGCCACTGCTCTGAATTTGATGTTTATTATTTCTATGCATTTTTTCCACGGTCTTACTACACGTTAGTATCTTCAAAGCATACTGTATTGTTTTGTACATTTTTAAACTTTATGTAGATGATGCTTTATGTATTCTTGTGAACACGTTTTTCTCCCACTCAGTGTCACTTATCAGCATGGTTTCACCAGTTGAGTTTCTTGAGTGTGGGTGCATGTTGATTTATTGCATTTATTTTTACTGGAAGATGGTACATTACATTTTAGGGCAATATTATGTTTATTTCTCCTTTACTTTATTGGTAGACCTTTAGGTTGTTTCCATTTTTTTGTTATTACAAATATTAATTATAATAAGTATTCTTGAACAAGAGTATTTTTCTAAACCCATTTTTTGGGAGGAGGGTAATAGGAATTGAACTCAGGGGCACTTGGCCACTGAGCCATATCCCCAGCCCTATTTTCTATTTTATTTAGACACAGTGTCTCACTGAGTTGGTTAGAACCTCGCTCTTGCTGAGGCTCTTTGAACTCGTGATCCTCCTGCCTCAGCCTCCCAAGTCTCTGGGATTACAGGTGTTCACCTCTGTGCCTGACTCTAAACCCAATTTGACATAATAGTTACCTTGCACTCCTCTTTCTTTGTTCTTTATATTTTAATCTTAGCCCTCCTCAAATCCTTGTTATTTGACTTAAGATGCCCTTTTCCATTAAAGTACAAATCTATAATGGGTACTTTTCCTGTAAGGCTTTTTTTAGTGAACTTTAATTAACATAGTTTTACCTTCTTTCTTTTTTGTTCTTAGTATTTTACAGATATATAAATATTATTTCATTTCTAATTTCATAAAAGACAGTTCACACATGTCCTTTCTTTTGGGCTATATTTCTTTGTGCAGTCTTGTACTTTAGTGCTTGTTTCCTTTAAGAATTTTCCTATAAAATGTAGTGCCTTTTTTTCATTGCAATTTGGTGGGTGGGAACATGGACTTGGGGTTAAGTTGCTTGGATGTGAATCTTGGCTCTACAATTTCTTTTTTTTTTTTTTTTTTGCGGTGCTGGGGCTCGAACCCAGGACCTTGTGCTTGCAAGGCAAGCACTCTACTGACTGAGCTATCTCCCCAGCCCTGAATCTTGGCTCTAAAAAAAAAAAAAAAAAAAAAAAAAAAAAAATAGACGTGTGAACTTGAATAGCTCATTTAATTTCTCTATGCTGCAATTTCTTTATCAAGTAGACTTAATAATAGAATCTACCTGTAGATCACAAGATTTTAAATGAGTTATCTGGAAAATAGTTAGTATTCAATAATATGAACTATTTTTATTAGTTTTGATTTATAAGTTTACTCTTTATTATTGTCTTCTCTTGAAGCAGCATTATCATCTTATATATATAAATATACCTCAAGGAGATGTCTCATTATAACCCTTGTTACTGGAGATTAGGAAGAGATGTTGTTGATGAAATTGAGAGACATTAGCTAGTTTTTCTTATATTTTAATGTCAGTCATTTAGGATTCATTTTGTGCTTAAATTCTCTTGGAAATATATATACAGCATATTGAAAGTAACTTGACACCATGTACTTCTCATTCAGATAACTAACAAGAATCTACTTTTATTAGTTATAAATATCTTAAAATATGAACCTGAAATAATTCAGCTGACATTTCTAAGTATGTTATCCTTTATCATCAAACTGCGTTGCTGAGTAGAGAAGGAACCATTGAAATCCGTGTGTGTAAAACTTGATATGTAAGTTTGAGTTTAACCTTTCTCAACCTTTCATTTGAGGTTCTATAACAGAAAGATTTTAATTCTGATCGCACTGGGTCATGAGGATTGAGGGAGACAGTAGATAGTAGTTCAGGGCATACAGCTGGCTGCCTGTTAGTTGCTCCTCTCATCTCTCTGCCTCCCTCTTCTTTCCTAACTTTTCTTTTAACTTCCTTTTTCCTTTACTCCATTTTCTTCCCTCTCTCTCCCTTCTCTAACATGGCATTCTTAATCCATCAAGTTAGTGAATCTGTTATAGAAATTCACGCATACATCATTTAAAGGGAACTAGGAAGTATTAATTCTTAAGGACAAGTGTTTTCAGGCTATGGGTAGGTAACTGGTTAGATGTGATAATGGTTAAATAAGTAGTATGCCTTTGAAGGTTTGGGCACAAGAGATTGTCTAATCAATTTAGATTTTAAGAAATTAGTAGAATTTGGTTGTACACAGAAGAGGTTATGTTTGGCCAAAATAACCATGGAAGAATCAGCTAAGCACAATCAAAGTTAAGTTGGATTTGAAGAAAGACTTGAATTTGAGAAAGACACTCACATTGGATGTTCAGGGGCAGTGGAGATGGGAAGAGGAGCTTTGATAGGTTACACTTAGTCATCAGCTGCTTAGGAGGACTGAGGAGACTATGAGGATAAATCACATCCCATGGGGAAGCAAGGAGCAGAGACACAAGGGACAAAAACAATTAAGACCTTGGAAAAACTCATTTATGTATTGATTCAACTCAGAAAGTAATTGTTGAATGAATTAAAGGTTCTCAGAGTAGGAATGGAGATGAGTAGCCAGCAAATGAAGAGAACAGGAAGAACATGTGGCCTGGCCCCAGTTGTTTGTCATTCTCTGCTGGAATTGGTAGCGCGGCGTTATCCAAAATGTTTAGTCTTAATGGACCTCGGGTTCCTTTTCTGTTACCCTTTTTTGCTTTTTTTAAAATCTGCTATTCCATCTTTGTTCTTTTTCTTTTCATCTCCCTCTGCCCTCTTATTTGACTCAGGATTTGTATTACCTATGCCTTAATTCTTCAAGTGTCTTTTAATACTTTACCTATAGTTTTGTGCTTATTTTCTGTATTTACTACATGTAATTCACTGGGGTATTTGACTAGGTCTTTTTTTATACATTTCAATAAATAAAATTCCCAGAAACCATGTCAGTGGGGAGTAAATAGATGAAACCCAAGATGAGACACACCTTAAGAGAAGTTCAGGATGGAGTTAGGGCCTTTGGAGGTTTGGGAATAAGAGATTGTCTAATCAATTTAGATTTTTAAGAAATTAGTAGAGTTTGGTTGTACACAGAAGAAGTTGCTATTGTACACTAGAGATGGTGATAGGTAAGAAAAATACTGCCCTTCTTCAACACCTAGAGTGGGAAGGTGGACATTAAGCAGTTCCATGAGCATTTATTTAATTACAAATGCAGTAGGTACTGTAAAGGTGGAATTGAGGGTGCTGATAGTATAGAATCAAACTAGGTCAACTTGGGAGACTCCTCAGAGGAAGTGGCATTGAACAAATCCAGGTAGAGGGGGATGTGGTATGGAGGTAGGGATGAGTGGACAGCTTGTGAGGCAGAGGCTTGAAGCATTTGGGAGTGATGTGGAGACTTGGCATGGGGAAGAATCCACAAGAAGGCCAGGTGACAGGAGTTTGTATGAGCTTGTTTGAGATGAAACTGGACACAAGGTAAACAGACACAAAATGTGTAAGACAGGAGTGAAAATAAAGCTCTCTCTTAAAGGCCTTTATTGAAAGTAGAGTGTGTAGATTCAGGAATTTGGAGGCTCTGTTGTGCCAGCTAACTAGTAATAGCTCTGTCAAGTTAGTATGCTTTGGTTCTCATTTACTACAGGAAGTTTAATTTTTATTATTATGAAATATAGAAATAACTTTTCTCATGATTTGAATTGTATGATTTGTAATGTTGGGATTTACTGAAATTAGCAGTATTAAACTTCTGTAAACTTGCAACAATATATCTAATTGTAATTATTGTTTTAGTATTGCTCACATGGTGAGTTGTCAGTGGAAAACTTTTCAGCCAGATTATATAATCTTTCATAATATTTTGCAGAGTTGGATGTTTTGAGCACATTATTTTAAGTAAATGTGTTTATTTGGTAGATTCTGTCAATTTCTTGTGTAAAACAGGATTTTAGTTCTGTTTCTATATAAATTTATAGAAATTATAATGATTTATATATTTGCCTAAAGTTTTTCTTTATCATATATGTCCACTTGAAAAAGTTTCGAAAATACATAAAGGCATAAAGGAGAAAATAAAAATAACCACTAATTCTACTTTCCAGATATAGCCACTGCTGAGATTTTGGTTCTTTAGGTATATTTGTGTGTGTTAATAACAAAAGTGGAGTTGTGTGTATTTAAATTTTTTTTTTTTTTTTTGCGGTGCTGGGGATCGAACCCAGGGTCTTATGCTTGCGAGGCGAGCACTCTACCAACTGAGCTATCTCCCCAGCCCCTTAATTTTTAATTACCTTTCGTTATTTATCAGGAACAATTCCTGTGTTATTAAATATTCTTTGAAATATTTTTAGTGGCTATATTATAATCTAGTATACATACATATCATGATGTATTTCGCCGTTTCCCAGTTCTTGGGTATTTGCTTAATTCCTTTATTCCCCTATATAAATAACCATAATGGAAATCTTTAGGCACCATTTTTCCTCATTAAAGATTCCCAGAAGTGAAATTATTGATCAAAATCTATGAAAAATTTTAAGACTCTTAATAAAAATCACAAAACTGCTTTCCAGAGTGACTGTATTTATTTTTGTGCCCTCTAGCGGCTTGTGAGTGTCTTCACATTGCACCTGAATGTACAGTTATGTATTGAAAATTAGAAAGATGTTTTTTCATATTAAGAATATTTTGTGTAATTAAAAACCTTTCTCTTAGCAGCCTGAATATTTATTTTGGTTGAACCATTCTTAATCTGGATCTGATTTAAATAATTGTGCTACTTTTATTCATTAGCTATGAGTGTTCTTCCCTGCTAAAGAATTTGAAGAAAATTTTTAGATTTAAAATTTTTCTTTAATGGTTTAAAAGTAAAAAATCGAAGGTTTAAAATTTTCATTTGTGTGAAAATTTGAATGTAGAGAGGAAGTTGGGATAATTTAAAAATTTAGCATTTGATTTACGTTTTTGTGTTATATATAACCTGTTAATATTAAAAATAGCACATACATGGTTATTCAAACCCATATCAATCTATTGCTGTTTTCACTGTAAGAATTTCTCCCTCCAACTCTGAGGAATAGTTTAGGTACTGTGTCCCTTAAAGTTCTCTTTGTCCCTTTCACTGTTACTAGGGGGATTGGAGAGGGAGTGTGCTGGGGTGGAGGGAGGGACCTATTATATCCATTAGTTGTGATTCAGATGAGGGTAATAGTTGATCTATATAGGATCAGTTGAAATCTGGGTTTTTATTCAAGAAAATAAAAGTTGATTTTCCACTGGTTGATTTTACAATACATTTTATGTCCCTTTACTTTTGGTTCCTAAAAAAAATGATAGAAAGATTTTTTATAAATTCGACCTTATCTGTACTTAACTTTCATGTGGTGATTTTAGAAATAAGTGCCATTAGAACTGAGAAAGGTTAATTATACCATATTAAACCATAGGAATGATCACATATGGGAATCTAGACAGCCTCACTCTTTGCTGCCCCCCTTAAGTATTGACCGATTGTTGAATGAGCTGATAATAGGGTGCCAACTGGCTAGCTTCCCTGTCCCCTTACTGTCTTTAGGTTTTCAGTGCAGTTTCAGAAGCACAGACATGCTTTTCTTTACTAACTTGTTTTCTGTCATGTTTCTTCTATTTTCATTTTCAAAAATATATTCATCAAGACAATAAAAATGTATAGAACATATAAGAAGGTAATGTTTTCTAGGTTTCTTGGCATAGGTATTTCAAAGATGAATCATTAGAATGTTTACCTTTTTGAGGTAGGTAATAACACAGTAAACATAATCCATGAGAAAAGGACTAATAGGTATATTCAGTGTATTTTGTGTTTTTGAAGAATGACCCAGCACATGTTAGAAGACTTCATAATTTAGGTGACATCTGAAGTGGGATTGGGACTGTTGCACCCGTGTGAAAGTAATGGGATTGGTGAATGGTGGGAGGAGCAATAGATTGGGATTTGTAAATCATAGGAGTAGCTCTAATTTCTGGTACTCTTGTCCCTGCCCTTCTGTGGGATAGCTTTCCTCAGTAGATTGTTGTTATTATTTTTGTTGTACTGGGGATTGAAACCAGTGCTAGACCTGTGTTCTACCACTGAGCTACATCCCCAGCCCTCCACAGATATTTAAACTACTTTATGGCTTTCAGTATTTTTCTGACTTGGACACAGTGGTGCACCTGGTTACTGTTGAGGCAAAGGCAGGAGAATCAGAAGTTCAGGGCCAGCCTAGTCAACACAGCAAGATCCTGTCTCAAGGAAAAAAAAAAAAAAAAGTAAAGAAAAGAAAAAAAGTTACATAAAATTCCCTCTACCTATTGAACTTGTTCAAAATAAAATAGTAGATAAGATGGTTCTTTGGGGGAGTTTGACTTGGGTGAATGGAGGGGAAGAATAACTTGGGCTATTATGAAGTCATGAAGTCATGGTGATAAAAAATCATGAAGGTTTACCTCCCCAAAGATATTAGCAGTAGAAGTAAGGTGAAAGAGATTTGGAGTGTTGGAGAGGAATCCACTGAGGGATAATATGGGAGATGAACTGACTAGTTGCAGAAGAGAAATGCATTAGGTAGGCTAGAGGGCCAGAGAATAATAGAAGGAGTACGCAGTCTAGAGGGGTTGAAAGAATCTGAGAAGGAAGGAATTGGGTGTTGTAGTGGTTAACAGTAGGGATCAGGGAAGTCAAGGGGGTTGGAGGTTTAGATGAGATCAGATGGGGATTGAGTGAAAAGACTGGTAGGGTAGGACCAGTCAGATAAAGCCAGGAATGGGGTGTTTGGGGTTCATAGACCCATCCTTTCAGCAGATCTATATAGAGCATCTACTTTGTGTGAGATGCTGTTATCTGCCTGCAAAGTGGGAGGTTCGAGAAGGAGATCAGGATATCCTGAGTATAAGTTACAGAGATGGAAGTCGTGGATAGAAGCAAGGAAGTACTTGAGCATTGGCACCAATCTGTGGCTCTAGCACCCAGATTTCACTTTACCTCATCCTAGTTTTGTGACGTCTTCCTTGCAGGGTATGTGGTCCTTTATTCGCTGGGGTACTGGAAGAAAATGGTAGATAAATCTTATCTTTCCTTCCATTCTTTCATTCTTGGAATTGAACCCAGGGGTGCTTAGCCATCTGTTTTTATTTTTATTTTGAGAGGGGGGGTCTTGCTGAGTCTCCAGAGGATGTCCTCGAACTTATGTTGCTCCCGCTTCAGCCTTCTGAGTTCCTGGGATGATAGGTGCGCACCACTGTGCCTGGCTTCCCTTCATCTTTTAAATTTCTGTATTTCATGCATGATTTATAATGTTCACAGCATCCTGTAACATGTACACAGTATTAAAGGTACTCATGTTTGGAATGCCAGTTATTAGTTTCAGGACAGTCTTTGAGATAAATTGAGTGGAGGTGAAGAGGGCTGACTCCCTGTAATGAACTGCACGGTATTGGATTTTGAGAGCTGATCTGCAAGGTCCTTTGGAAAATGGTGGACATAGTAAAACTGGTGTGTGTGCAGTGTTTGAGTTATTTCATGAAAGTCTTATACTGCATATTTTTCACAGTGCATCATGTGTTAGTAGACTATGTAGTAGAAACTCCATGAATAGGACACCATCCAGAAACATGAATCAATAAGAAATTACCCTTGGTGCATAACTAATTTACTCACAGATGAATGGGAGCTGACTGAGTATATATTTAAGTTAATGAGGATTATTTCTATTGTATGATGCCAGAGGACAGGCATGTTAACTACAGATGATTGATTATAGTTTTTGTTTTTTTGTTATTTCAATTAGCCTTATGAAATAATGATTGTATTTGCTATCATTTTTAGATAAGTTAAGGATATACTGTTTTTCTTTTGGGCTCCATGAGGGAGAGTAGGTTTGTTTAATTTATCCCTCCCCTAGAAAGAAAGCTCAAGGATATTTATTTTTTATTTACTGCTATACACAGTGAGTGCCCAGCATATAGGAAACACTCATAGTGAGTGTCGAGTATAATAATGGACATAGGTTACCGAATAAGCATTTATTAGATTGAGTTGAAAGATGTGAGCATAATTCCAGAAAAATTTTGGAAAGCTATCAATCTCTTATTAAAATGATCAGTATACATTTATTAGTGAGAGCTCAGGAAATCTGAAAAAATAAACTCACTGTTGATAAATGTGTATTTGAACAATTAGCTGATAAAGTAAACAAATCAGATTTTGAAAGTTATATGATGCAGGCAAGAAAGTGATGGGTTGTTTTCAGGCCAGACCAGTTGCTTGCTCTGCACTTGAATAATCATTGCCACTTCCTGCCTTCTCCAGAGCCTTTGACCCTATCATAACACTCTTATCTGCTCACTCTTGGCTTCAACTTATGTGTGTCTTCACCTTTCTTGCGGGTTCTTAGTGTCTGTTCTTAATCCTTTTATAACTGAAAATACTGTTTCTGAGGGGTTCCATGGTCTGAGTAGAATCAATGATAACTCTAAATTAACCTGTGTTTTTAGCTGTATCTGGAGCCCTCAGCCCTTTATTTCTGACAATATACTGAATATCCCCTCTGGTCTTTCCTATAAACTTAATACCCAATCCTACACTCATGTACTTTAACATATATATATATATATATATATGCTTTTCCTCCTATATTCCTCGTTTTTATTATAAGCCGCAGATTCCTCCACAGAAGAAATGTTGACATTAATCTTCAAAGCCCTAACTCTGTATCCTACCTGACGGGTCCTGTTTGCTTCAGAAAAGTCTCTACAGTTGGTCCTATTTATCCTCTGCTACCTTAAATTCTGCACCTCTTCATTCTGTGTGTGCTTGAAATCCCTTCTGGTTTGTTTTCTATGTTGACGCAAGCAGTCAATCTAAAAAAACATTTGTTCAAATGTCTTATTTAAAAACCTATCTCATTCTGTCTGCAGCATTTTCATTTTTAACCTCTCCCAGGTTTTCAGTGTTCCAACCATCTCAGGCTGCTTGTGATCCTCGTTGTGATCTTTTATGCATCTCTTTGTTGGGCAGGCATGATGGGAGAAATCATCATAGAGAAGTGATTCAGCTCTGTCTGTGTGTCCAAGGAGGTCTTCATGGAGTCTTAAACTGAATCTCGAAGGTTGAGTTTATTTTGGCAATCCTCTTAGCTTCTTTTCTCTCTCTCCAGTTCCATATCCTAATTCCAAGTTGTGGGCCCACACATTCATATTTTTAATATAAGCCTCACTCTGCAGCTGTGGATGTCCATATTTGCCATAGTCTTCTGGAGGTGGATGCAGAAGCCAGCTACATTGCAACTTAACCCACTGATCTAAAATGCCACAATTGTTAATTCAAAAATCGCATGACTATGTCTATGTCTAGTTTTCAAATTCTGTACCAGAATAATAGTGTTTGTTTTAATATCTAATAGGACAAATATGCATTAAGTATTCTTTTTCTCTTAAACTTTATTAGTTAGTCTTAATTTTTTTCTTCCATATGGACTTCAGAATTAATGTTAAGAAAGCATACAAAACAGGAAAATCTCACTAGGAGCCTGTGTAATACCTTGATTGGTCTTACATTTGGCTTATAGATTAATTTTGGCAGAAATACATTTTTTATTTCCACTCAAGAACAAGTCTGTCTTTATGTTCAGGATATTTAGTGTCCATCACAATAGCATTTTACGTGTGTGTGTGTGTGTGTGTGTGTGTGTGTGTGTGTATGGATGGATCCATCCCAGGGTCTCATGCATGCTGGGCAAGCGTTCTGTCACTGAGCCACATCCCCTGCCCTGATATGGGTGTTGTATAACATGAAATGTTTTAAGGTTGTTTTCGTTGTTGTGAGTTAGATCTTTTTCCTTTTCATTTGTTAACTGGCTACATAGGAAAAACAACTTTTATTATTTATTTGGTGTCTAGATGCCTTAGTGAATTCTACCTCTGGTGGGATAGTTTTCAGATGATTGTTTTGTATTTTGTCCTACAGCCACTTATCTGTGCTCAGTAATGTTTGTTTCTCCATTTCTAGCATTTATACTTACCATTTTTTTTTTTTACTTGTCATTGTATTGGCTGGACCACTGTACCATCCAAAAGAGTATAGTGAAAGCCAAATATGTGATCCGTATATATAATATTAATTTCTTGTTGACACGTGCTAGTAAAAGGAAACAGGTGAATTTAATTTTATTTAATGCAATAAATCCATATTTCAGCATAATTAATACAAAACATACTAATAAGCAATCTTACATTTCTTTTTTTAAAATCAAGTCTTTGGAATCTCTGTGTAATTTTACACTTTGAGTAAGTCTCAGTTTGGACAAGCCTCATCCCATGAACTCAGTAGCACTATGTAGTTAGTTGTTAGTGCATTGGGCAGTGTAGGACTGGAGTCTTCTTAACATACAGTAGTTATGATCATAGTGGGTTTCCTTGTCTTAGTTTTACTTTAATGGAAATTGCTTTTGTGTGTGATGCTTCCTTTTCATTTCTGATAAATAAACTTTTTTGGGGATAGTTTTCTTTTGTTAAGAAGTATCTTTTAAACTCAAAAAATACCAAAACAAAAACCAAAACACCAAAACAACAAAAAACCCAATCTTAGATGGGCTAAGGATTTGAACAGATACTTCACAGAAGAAGAAATATAGTCAATCAACAAATACATGAAAAAACGTTGTATTTTAGAATTAGAGAAATTCTAAACAAAACTACACTGAGATTTCATCTCCAGTCAGAATGGCAATTAATCAAGGATATAAGCAACAATAAACGTTGGTGAGGATGTGGGGGGAAGGGTTCACTCATACTTATTGCTGGTGGGAATGCAAATTGGTGCAACCACTCTTTTAAGTAGTATGGAAATTCCTCAAAAAAACTAGGAATGGAACCACCATTTGAGCCAGTTATACCACTCCTTGACTTATACCTAAAGGATTTAAAAGCAGCATACTGCAGTGATGCAGCCACTTTAGTGTTTGTAGCAGGTCAGTTCAGAATAGCTAAGCTATGGAACCAACCTAGGTGTCCTCCAACAGATGAATGGATAAAGAAAATGTGCTATATATACATGATGGCATATTACTCATCCTTCAAGAAGAACAAAATTATGGCATTTGCCAGTAAATGAATAGAGCTGGAGAATATCATGCTAAGCAAAATAAACCAGTCCCAAAGAACCAAAGGCCAAATGTTTTCTCTGATATATGAATGCTAATTCATAGTAAGTGGAGGGCGGTGCTAGGGAAGAATAGAGGTACTTTGGATTAGACAGAGGGGAGGCAGTATGGGAGTGGAAAATACCGTGGAATGAATGGGACAATATTACCCTGTGTGCATATATGATTACATGATCATTTGTATATGGTATGTCAAAGTGCATTCTACTGTCATGTATAACTAATTTGAACAAATTAAAATATCTTTTAAAGTTAATGATTGATATTCTCTTAAGTACTTCTAAAAAATATACACTGACATGATCACACCTCTCTCCTTCCACTTAACCTGTTAGTATAGAGAATGTTAATTGAGGAATCCTAGTAGGGAAGCAACTTTATACTTGTAAGCAAACCATGTTTGAATGTGATGTATTATTTTTTGGTGGGGGGAGGAAGTACTGGGGATTGAACTCAGGGGCACTCGGCCACTGAGCCACATCCCCAGCCCTGTTTTGTATTTTATTTAGAGACCGTCCCACCAAATTGCTTAGCAGAGATTGGCTTTAAACCTGCAATCCTCATGCCGTGAAATAGTACTCTTTTAACTCTGCTGGATTAGGTGTGCTAGTATTTGTAGATTTTTTTCCAATACATCTACTAGAGAGGTTGTCCTGTGTACTTATGTCGGGTTTTGGAATTGGCATTATATGTACTCTTGTAAAATAGATAAAAAACTTGAGAAATTCTTACTTAAAAAACAGTCTTTGAGAACTTTTATCAAAGGAATATATGTTCATGGTTGAGGAACTGTAAGTCCTTGAATGCCTCAAAAATTTCTTTATTCTACTTGCAGCTGATGGGGAATTTAGCTGGGAGTAAATTCTAGGTTAAAGTTACTATCCCTCAAAACTTTTAAGGCATTGTTCATAGCCATCTGGCTTCCAGTGTGCTCAGCTGTCTGTTGTAGTGTGACTCTCCGTCTTATGAAAAGAGTAATAATACATCCTGATATGTGGGAAGCACCCTCAAATTATACTTTCTAATAGCACTAGCTTTTACTCTGAGAAGTATCCTTGTTGTTGATCTCTTACAAGCACACCTTATTTGTAAGAGATCTGCTTTTTGTGCCTTTTAGTAAGCCTTTATGGTTTTCTTATACATTGTGCTCTGAGAATTAACCAGACTGTATCAAGAGGTCCGTTTTTTCTGTCATTCATCTGCTCTGAGTCTGAAGACTAGTGTCTTTTAGCTCCAGGATATTGTATTGTAGAATGCTTCAGTGATTTCTGCCTCTTCGTTCTCTTTTTCTTCTTCTTTTTTCTTTCTAGAACTTGTAGTGGCACTTGGATCTCTTGGGTTCATTTGACATCTTATTTTTAAGTAGGAGTCAGATTCTTTGATTATTCTTTGCTTTTTCCTTCCTTTCTAGGAAATATTCTCAATCTCATTCTGATAATTGTGTTGACTTTTTAATTTCAACTGCTATTATTAATTTCCAAGAGCTTTTTCTTATTTTTATTCCTTCTATATAGCATCCCACTCTTGTTTTGTGAACATATATGATAGTCTCTCTCCTACTGAGAATATTAATTCATACACATATTTAAAAATTTCCCCCATTTTCTACATTATGTATTTCCATGGAGGTTCCTTTCTCCCTGTTTCTCTTTCTTTTATAGAGGTGGTTTTTCTTATCCATCTGGTGATCTGGAAGTTTTATCTTCTGTCTGGATTTTTAGTTCTGTAATGACTACTCTTGTTTATTTTCCCACCAGTTGTCAACACTGCCACCAGAATATTGTGAAACATAGATCTCATTTTGTCATTCTGTGCATGAAAATGATACTTCTTCAGAAACCTGACTGATTTCTCACCTGCTTAGCGTGGCATTCATTTTCAGTGGCGGTGAGGGACTGTGTTAGCTTCCAAGGGCTGCTGTAACATATCACCACAAATTTGATGGTGTAAAACAACAGAAATTTATTTATCCTCTTACAGTTGATGTAGGCCAGAAGTCTGATTCAGTATTACTGGGCCAAAATCGAGGTGCCAGCAGTTTCTGTTCCTCTGAGGTTCAATGGAAGAATCTGCCCTTCTATTTTCCTGCTTCTGTTAGATGTTGGCATTCCTTCTATCAGTCTAGTCTGTTAGGCCAGCATTGTCAGATCTTTCTGCCTCACGTCATCTCCTGTGTATCAAATATCCCTCTGTCTTTCTCTTACAAGGATACTTGTGATGGTTTTTAGGGCTCAGTGGATAATCGAGGATCATGTTCCTGTCACATAATCCTTAATTTAATCACGTCTGCAAAGATCCTTTAAATAAGGTAACATTTGCAGGTTCCAGATATTAGAGCCTGATACCTCTGAGGTGGTTTGTTTAGGCTTCTGTCAGTACTTAAAAGAGTTTTCTATGATTTCTCTTTTGTTTGTACGCCTCTGTGCTTTTGCAGATGTCATTATTATTGCCTGCATTTATTGTTGTACTTAGACAAAAATATATGTATTCCATTCGTAATGACTTCCTTGACTTTCTCTTCCTCCTGGACAGAGGACTGCCTTTGCCTGTTGGGTTTTGTAATGTAGTCCTTGTACTTCTCCTAATAGTATTTGTCTTGGTAAAACATTTTGCCTTGTCAGGCTTTACAGTGGACTAGGAACTTTTTGAGGACTAATTAAACCCTAGAGACTGTTCATTGGACCATTTAATTAACACAACAAAGTGTAGGCCAAAGTAAGTGTACACACGTGCCTTGCTTTCTCTAGGGCAAACTACTTAAGAGACATTTGGTACGTCGTAGGAATTCACATTTTTGCTAGATGCTGCCAAATTGCTTTCCAAACCAGCTACATTTCCCCCAAAGTACCAAGAACTGTCCTGTTCCCTATATCCTTTTCAATTCTTATAATTTTTTTCATTAAAAGAAAATTATAGGGGAGAATGATACTGTTTTGCTTCACATTTCCTTGATAGGTTAACCATTGTTTTTTTAGTATGTGAATTTTCCGTTTATATAGCCTGTTTTCTTTTGTTTTCTTTACAGAAATTGTGCAAATACCGATATGAATGGTATCATTGTTCTCATTTATATTTGAAGAAACTGGCACAAGAAATTAACAAGGGCTTTCATAAGATGTTTTCTTCCCAGATGGATATATGAACATGTCTAGAGTCATAGCTAATAAGAAACAGCAGTGATTTTGAACCCAGTTATATCTGGTTTTAAGGCCTGTTTCTTTTTTACTCTCTATATCTGACTGCCTTACAGAACATGAGAAAACTAATGATGATGCAGTGGTATGCTGAATTTTGATTCAAAAGATCTAGCTTTTAGCTCTCCTTTCTAGCCCTTTGAATTTGGGCTGATGTTAAAATAATTTTAAAAATGACTATATTAATGACAGGTATTTGAGAAAAATCAATGGGATAATGTAAAAAATGTGTTTTGTGAACAGCATGTCCCTGTGAATAATTTCAGTTATTCTTTATTATCATCTTAATGAGTAAATAAATTTGATCTTTCTATGTATTTTATTTTATTTTTTTGAGTTTTGAATGTCCCTTGTTTTTAATGGACCTTTTTTTTTTTTTAAGCAGGTTTATGTTCACTACCAAATCTCTGTACTTACTTCTCAGGGTTTTTCTTTTTCTTTTTTTTTTTTTGCGGTGCTGGGTATTGAACCCAGGGCCTTGTGCTTACGAGGCAAGTACTCTACCAACTGAGCTATGTCCCCAGCCCTTCTCAGTTTTACACATACAGCTGCCTTCCTTATCACCATCCCACACCAGTGGTACATTTGTTATAGTTGAACATGCATTGACACATTACCTTCACTGGAAGTATATTATTTACATTAGCATTCACTATTGGTGTTGTGTATTCTGTGGGTTTTGATAAATGTATAATGACATCTGTCTGCCCTTATAATCATCCTGAGTATTTTCACTGCTCTAAAATTCTTTGTGTTATATGTGTTCATCTCTCCTTACCTCCAAGCTTCTGGCAGCCTCTGATCCTTTTTACTGTCACCAGATGTTTGCCTTTTCCTTAATGCTATATAGTAGAAATGATACAGGATATAGTCTTTTCAGATTGTTTTCTTTCAGTTAGTAATATGCATTTACATTTCCTCCCTTTTCACGAATCATTATATAACTCCTTTCTTTTTAGCATCGAGTCATATTCCATTGTTTGAATGTATGAATATACCACAGTTTATTTATCCATACATCATCAAAGGATTTTTTTTGGTTGCTTCCAAGTTTTTTTTTTCTATTTTTTTTTTATTGTAAACAAATGGGATACATTCTCTGTTGTTTCTCTGTTTGTACCTGGAGTCAAAGCATACCATTTGTGTAATCATAAATTTACATTGGGTAATGTTGTTTCATTCATTCTGTTATTTATCCCCTTCCGCCCACCCCTCCAACCCCTCTTTTCCCTCTGTACAGTCCTTCCTTCCTCCATTCTTGCCCCCCTCCCTAACCCTAACCCTAACTCTAACCCTAACACTAACCCCTCCCACCTCCTATTATGTGTCATCATCCACTTATTAGTGATATCATTTGTCCTTTGGTTTTTTGAGATTGGCTTATCTCACTTAGCATGATATTCTCCAGTTTCATCCATTTGCCTGCAAATGCCATAATTTTATCATTCTTTATGGCTGAGTAATATTCCATTGTATATATATACCACAGTTTCTTTATCCATTCATCAATTGAAGGACATCTAGGTTGGTTCCACAATCTGGCTATTGTGAATTGAGCAGCTATGAACATTGATGTGGCTATATCTCTGTAGTATGCTGATTTTAAGTCCTTTGGGTATAGGCCAAGGAGTGGGATAGCTGGGTCAAATGGTGGTTCCATTCCAAGTTTTCTAAGGAATCTCCACACTGCTTTCCAGAGTGGCTGCACTAATTTGCAGTCCCACCAGCAATGTATGAGTGTACCTTTCTCCCAACATCCTCGCCAACACCTGTTGTTGCTTGTATTCTTGATAATCGCCATTCTAATTGGGGTGAGATGGAATCTTAGAGTGGTTTTGATTTGCATTTCTCCTATTACTAGAGATGTTGAACATTTTTCCATATGTTAGTTGATTGCTTGTAGATCTTCTTCTGTGAAGTGTCTGTTGATTTCCTTAGCCCATTTGTCGATTGGATTATTTGCATTCTTGGTGTAGAGTTTTTTGAGTTCTTTATAGATTCTGGAGATTAGTGCTCTATCTGAAGTATGATTGGCAAAGATTTTCTCCCACTCTGTAGGCTCTGTCTTTGCATTGCTGGTAGTTAGTTCCTGTCATTTTTAAGCCATAGCTTTCTTAAAACAAATGTCAATCTACTTTTTGTGAACCTCACCCTTTAATTAATGCTATTTTTCTCTGCCTCACCTTTTGGATAACATAGTGATTGCTTTACATGTCTTGCCGTTCCTCTCCACTCCCCTTCAATGAGTCAAATTTGAACAAAATTCTAATATAAAAAGTTATTTCTTAATGGAGAAAGCTTCATGTCACTTCTTTTTAGATATAATAGGTAAATATGGCTTGGGAAAATAAAGTTGAAAGAAAAACAGGAATAGGCTTTCCTGTAGGCATGCAAGTCGAGGCAAAATGATTCAGAACCCAGAACTGATTGAAGGATAAATGTTTGAATGCTGGGACTGGAGGTGATTAGCAGCACAGTTCATGACAACTGAGATGACTGAATGGACTACAAAGCACTTTTGAAGATTCTGTTGTGTCTTTTTAGGTCCTGGCTTGGGGTTGTTGAGAGTTAGTTTGTTAAGGAACATCTCTCTTAAATATATGAATTGGTTAAATTCATATATTCATAAAAGTTGAGTTGGTTGAATAGTTTGAGTTTTATCCAAGTGTTTTCTCTACCTTTGGGACTGGAGTGGGATCCAGAAAGTGGGATTCAGTAGTTCTGTGTTATAAAATCCAAATGTTTAAATTTTAACACAAAGTAATAAAAACAGAAAAATATTCTTAGCATGTGAATGCATCTTAAACATAAATGAGTTTTGTAATCTACTCACTGAAGTTCATGGAGAGAGATCCCTAAAACTGACTAGCTAGCCAGAGATGCCAAATGGACTACTACTAGTTCCAAACACAAGATATGTTAAGTATCATTCTTACTCTTTTTGCTTATTATTATTTTATGTTTTATAAGGGACTTCATGGATAGACATATGACTTCGACCTCTTCCAACCAACCTTAAAACCTTAGATGTAATAGCCCAAGTACACTTTTAGAGTTTAATTAACTTCAGTGTTTGCACTCTCAGTAGGCATAAGAAAATAATCAAGACAGAAGAAGGATGGTGGTATACATGGTTGCATAAGCAACAAAATTTAAAGTACTGTTAACACTTGCATTATGTTTTGTAATTTTTGTAGAGTACTTTCACCTACTTGTTTGTTTCTAATAGGAGTTTTGTGGGGCATTGTCACCAAGCTACAGTTGAGCCTAAAGCATTAAGGTCTAAAGGGACTTGCCCCAGGTTACATGATGATTAAATGAGAAGCTGGCATCAAACCCAGAGCTTATTGCCATAGTTCTGAAAGGAATGAGTCTATTTTAAACCTTGTTTATATGTAATCAAACTAGGGTTGCAAGCACTGCCTTTGAAGCATATAAAGTACATAAATAAAACAGGTACCTGTCTGCTTTGAAACTGCATAAAACTGACTCAACTTTTATCCATACCTTCTGTACTAAAAACTAGCTTTTAAAATTCCTTGGCATCTACTACATTTCACATTTTATTCTTACTTTAATTTTGTGTATGGGATATGTGATGATGGGGAAATAAGGTACAGAAGGTTATTTCATTAAAAAAGACTGGGCGGTAGAGCCCAGGCTGTAGTGAAGTTTGCTAAGTCTATGAAATGATTGGTTGTAGGGTGACCAGCACATCCTGGTTTGCCTGGGACTTGGGTTTTTTTTTTTTTTTTTTTTTAATTTTTATTTTCGTGGTGCTGGGGATTGAACCCAGGGCCTTTTTTTTATGCTAGGCAAGCACTCTACCAACTGAGCTATATCCCCAACCAACTTCCCTGGTTTTTAGTACTGAAAGTTCTGTGTTCTGGGAAACTCTGCTGCTCTGGCAAAGTAGGATAGTTGCTCAGCTTAAGTAATTGTAACGTGATGGTGGATTGGGAATGGGAGTAGAGTTGCCATATAAAATACAAGACATCCAGTTAAATTTCAGTTTACATTTGATAAATATGGTAACCTAAGTAGGAATGAAGGGATGTTCCTGTGTGTAAAAAGTCCACTTAACTGCTTTTGTTGTGGAACATAGGCTTCACACATTTATTTGCTTGAGGGAACACTGTCTGGTAGTTTCCTTTTCTAGGATACTTGACTTGTGCCTTTAACTGTGTGGATAGAGAGGTCAGGATGAATGTATGAAATCAGATTTTGTCCAGTGCAGTAAAGCTGGTGTGTCTTCAGTCATGCATGGGGGTAGTAGTTTGAAGCAGTTCTCCTTTACTTGACTGTAAACTTAACCCAGGTCTGAGCCCATCCAGTCTTTGTTGGATCACTCTGTCAAACCAGCAGTTCTAGTGACTTCGCATATTATCTTTAGACTGTATGTTAGGAAAGCATTTGTTGTCGTTGGGATAGTGCATTCTTGTTATTCACAAATGAAAATGAATTAAAGTCTTTCTTCGATCCCTTTCTTGTACCTGTTCACTTACTCATCATGGAGAGAATCTGGTTTGATTGGAGAAGGTAAGAAGTTTTGAAAAGGATTCTAGAAATCTTTTTTTTTTTTTTTTTAAATGGGCATTATGGAAATAAATCCAATGGAACCTTTCCCTATCTTCCCACCCTCACCTTCCAAAAAGGGGAAATAGTTTGTATAGAAGACAAGAAATTAATCCTTCAGGTCACATATCTTCATTGTTTGGTGGCTATTAGTAATTGATTTTTGAGAGCCTTAGACATCAGTAGAATATATTATTAAAATTGATCTATGGTGGCTAGGGTTGTGTCTCAGTGGTAGAGTGCTCGCCTATGCATACATGAAGCACTGGATTTGATTCTCAGTACCACATAAAAATGAAGGTATTGAGTATCTACAACTAAAAAAAAAATTGAAAAAAATTGATCTGTGGTAATTGAATCTTGGATCCCATCAATATTATTGGTGAGCAAATTAAGATTTAGTGTCGTAGTCAAGGTACTGGTGGCAGAACTGAGATGTGTGTGTATATTTTTGCATGCATGTATCCATGCATGTGTTTAGTCTGGGTGGGGTGGAGTTTGTGTGTGTGTGTGTGTGTGTGTGTGTGTGTGTGTGTGTTAGTGGTGGGGTACACCAGAGTCCTATGGTTTTGATCTTAAGCATCTCCCCAAAGGTCCATGTGCTAAAGTCAGTTCCTGCACATGGCTCTATTGGGAGGTGGAGCCTTTGGGAGGTGAGACCTTCAGGGAGAGTTTAAATCTGTGAGGTCATAACTGCAAAGGGGATTTTGGGACCCTAGCCTCTTCCTCCCTGTGAAGGGACTGGGTCGTCTTCTCTGCCATATGCTCCCACCATGATGTAGCGTGCCACCACAGGCCCAAAACAATGGGGCCAAGAGATCCAAGATAGCGAACTAGAGGGAGGCCGCGTTCCTTGTCGCTCCGTAACTTGGGTTTCAAGCAGAGGATATCTGTTTCTTGTTGAGGCGGTTTTTACTGCTTAACGATCCCCTGCTGTTTAACCCATTTGTCTGCTGTGATCACCTGCATTCTGCCAGCATATTGACTACTTTTTGAGTGCAGATTGCTCACTGGCGTCTACCATCCACCATTTCCCCGCCTCTCCTGTCCATTGCCTGCCTTTCACCTACCCATCACCCCTCGACTGAGGTTCACCTGCCAATCATCTGACAGCAGCCACCAGACTGAGTACAGACTGCCAGTGGAGTGCCAGCTGCCTGCTGTTGCCGGGAAGTCCACTGTCATAGTACCTGCAGGTTTGGTTACACATGGCTGCCGCCATTTTGAGACAACAGCCAGAACCTGTAGGACCTCTGGCTGGACTGACGGAGCCCCGCCTGCAGGACCCCTCAACTTGACCAACCACTCCCTGCCTCTGGGGCCCTCAGCCGACTGCTCCCGCTGCCAGGACCCTTGCCCTACCAACCGCACCTGCCTCCAGGACCTGCAGCTGACCACGCCCACACCCTATGCTGCAGCTCCATTTGCCAACACATTTGGAAGCCAGAGTGGCCATCTTGGATTATACTGGAAACCGTATTGCTCATCTTTAGGTGAGGCAAATCTCATCCTGAGAGCCTGCTGGAGACTGGAAGCTCATTGTCAGAAAAGGTATTAGTAACCTGTAGGGTCACTATAAGTCTATAGGGGTAAACGGCAATACCCCAGATCTGCACTGCTAGAGGGGAAGATACATGAACAACATGAAAAACAAGGGAAGAAAATGATCCAA
The DNA here is from genome assembly GCF_902686445.1 of Sciurus carolinensis. Lineage (NCBI taxonomy): Eukaryota > Metazoa > Chordata > Mammalia > Rodentia > Sciuridae > Sciurus > Sciurus carolinensis. Next base: position 168,101,900 of record NC_062215.1, read on the forward strand.
ACAAACCTAGGTTCTATATTAATAGAATCCAGTGACAGTATGGTTAGAAATGTTAGAATAGGAGTTCAGATTATACATAATTAAAATGATCCGTGAAACAAAGGATGAGATAGATAAGAGAGCAAATGCAGGCAATGAATGATCACACCAGTAAGCAGTTGAAAGAGCAGCTGCAGGAAGCAAAAGATCATTTCAACAAAGAGATAGAGATTCTCAAAAAAAAAAAAAAACTAAACAGAAATCCTTGAAATGAAGGAAACAATAAACCAAATAAAAAATTCAATGGAAAGCATTACCAAGACTAGACCACTTGGAAGACAGAACCTCAGACAATGAAGACAGAATATTTATTCTTGGTAATTAAGTTGCCCAAACAGAAGATGGTAAGAAATCATGAACAGAACTTCAGAGAACTATGGGATATCATGAAAAGACCAAATTTAAGAATTATCGGAATTGAGGAAAGCACAGAGATACAAACCAAAGGAATGAACAAACTATTCAATGAAATAATAGCAGAAAATTTCCCAAACCTGAAGAATGAAACGGAAAATCAAATACAAGAGGCTTACAGAACACAGATGCACAAAATCACAACAGATCTGCACCAAGGCACATTATAATGAAAATGCCTAACATACAAAATAAAGATAGGATTTTGAAAGCTGTGAGAGAAAAGCATCAGATTACATATAGGGGGAAACCAATACAGATATCAGCAGACTTCTCAGCCCAGACTCTAAAAGCTAGAAGGGTCTGGAACAACATATTTCAAGCTCTGAAAGAACATGGTTGCCAATCAAGAATCCTATACACAGCAAAACTAACCTTCAGATTTGAAGATGTAATAAAATCCTTCCATGATAAAAGTTAAAAGAATTTACAAATAGAAAGCCTGCGCTACAGAATATTCTCAACAAAATATTCCATGAGAAGGAAATGAAAAACAACAATGTAGGTCAGCAAAGGGAGGAACTACCTTAAAGGAGAAACCATTCAAAAATAAGCCCAAATGACTAGGAATACAAATCATATCTCAGTAATAACCCTGAACATTAATGGCCTGAACTCATCAATCAAAAGACATAGACTGGCAGAATGGATTAAAAAGAAAGACCCAACAATATGCTGTCTTCAAGAGACTCATCTCATAGAAAAAGACATTCACAGACTAAAGATGAAAGGATGGGAAAAAAAACCTACCAACGCACATGGACTCAGTAAAAAAAAAAAAAAAAAAAAACAGGGTTTCCATCCTTATTTCAGATAAAGTAGACTTCAGGCCAAAGCAATGGGACCAGTCAGTCATAGACTTCAACCTTCAAAACTGTGAGCCAAAAGAAACTTCCTCCTGATTTATCTCAGGTGTTTCTAATAGTAATGGAAACCAGATACAGGATATAGAGTCAGTGAATGTTTTTAAACCATTCTTCTAAAGCAAATATATATTTTTAGACTTCAGGGATAGAGAAGTGAATACGTTCATTAGAACCCCTTTAAAGAAACTCTCCAGATAGCAAATAATAGTTGTTGGTTGCATTTATGGGAACCCTATTGCTATAGAGTGAATTTAATGAGTTAATTGACTTCTATCCTGTGGATACTGCAAATATCAGTTCTGAGGGTGACTCCTCTTTCTTTGCTCAGTCTGCCATCTTTGTAGAGAATAATATCACAGTTTACTAATTTTGGATTGAGGTACTGTGCTGCATCCTTCAAGCTTAAGAGGATCTTGAAATGTCTGTCTTTAGCTGCAAATAGATCTTAGCAGGTAGAACCATTTAATATACATATAAATGTGATCCTCAGTCACCATTTTTCTGTTACTAAAATATACGCCATCTGTTTGCAGATGAAAAATTGCAGCAATATTTTTTTTGAAAAATAAGCAGTTAATATATAGATAGTATGACTCTGATATTGTTAATATTCTTTAGTAACTGTTTAGCATGAAACTATTTAACATCAATTTTATACAGTGCAGGCAGGTGTATTTGAGAGTGATTTTGAGGGTGGGCATTAATCTCCATTATTTTATGTACAGTTATTTCCATAACCCAAAGATCTGTTTTCACCTTTCTGACAATGACATAAAATCCTATCACGTCTATTTCCTTCCAAGGCTCTTGTGGTCTTTATCTTTAATAATAGAGGTCACACGGGGAAAGATCTTCCTTATATTTGATTATTTTGATTCTAGGCAATTACTAATTAAAGTGATATAAAGTTGACATGCAGCTGACCATTTACATAGAATATTTTAAAAACACATTTGAAGTGTTTGAACCTGTCTATGTGTTATCACACAGTTTCACATTTTAAGATTTGGTATTCACTCATCTAGTATTGTATAAATAATAATAGCTCATTTTCTTTTACTGCTCATCTTGACTCATCTTGTTATTTTAATGAGCAATTCTGAAAATAGTGAAGAAGGAAGTTGCTGCAAGATTAATGTACTTTGACCTGCATTATATATTTAGAGATAGTTGCTTTAAAATCTTGACTTGTTCATTTTTCCCCCTATTGTTAATCATATAACCAAGTGTACCTTTGTATGCATTTTTCTTTTCTTGCCCTTTTTCTAAAATGAGCAAGATACAGAATCCCTTTGGATCAGTTCATGTGTAATTTTCCTTCAGTATCTTCAGGTAATTGGTTCTGAGACCTTTGTACATTCCAAAACATGAGGATGCCTTAAGTTTCTCATAGAAGGGGCTGTTGTATATAACATGCACATCCTTCTGTATATTTTAAATAATCTCTAAATTACTTAGAATACCTAGTACAATGTGATGCTATATAGATAGTCAAATTTAACTTTACCCTCTGTTTAGACACAGTTAAATTTTTTTCAATAAATTCAGTTCATGGTTGTTCAAATCTGTGGATGAAGAACTCATGAATATGGACGGCTGATTGCACATACAGCTGTTTATAAGTGACTGTTTAACCGTCCATTTCCTCAGTCATTCTTTGATTTTTTTTCCTTCTTTTTTTTGGTCACTGACACAATGCTGCCTTCAGACTAGGCCATTTACTGCTCCTTCTTGTTATAGTCATCTGTCTCTCCTGTCTTCCCAATCCTTAAATAGCTGAATACCAGAATACCAGGCTTCCTGTTACTCTAGAAAGGAGTGATTTCAATGTCTTTCCCATACTCTGGTCTGTCACTCCTTCACAGCCTGCCCTTAAGTGATCTCATATTCCAGTCTGCTTTCGTTACCCCCTTCTTCCTGGTTATAACATAGATCTCCACACGAACCTAACCCACATTCTCGGTAATTCAAATTTAAAGGATTGGGCTCAGTCCGTCACCTGTTATAGTTCTAACCTGGCCCCAGATCTAAGTTTTTTGATTCTTTTGATGAACCCTTTCTTTTCTCATGGCTGACAGGTATGCCTGCTTGCCTTCCTTAACTTAAAATTCCCTAATCAGTCATTATAATCACCCCATTAGAAATAATCTCAGTTCCCTTTGTCCTCCCTTCCTCTCCTTTCCATTTTGTTCCTGGGGCTTTTCTGAGTTGAACTGCCCAGTGCGGGCTGCCAGTCTGTTTTCTGGAGTTAAGGTTGGATAGGTGAGGTACTTGGCAGATTCCCAGGCCTGGGTCAATGAAACTGCTCAGTGCAGCTGCCCTGCTATTTCATGGGACCCTGCGTGGGCGGGTTCTCCAGATAGAACTGTGCATCAGGAGACTGGTTGTGGGTGGCAGGGTAGGGGATGTGCTGTGCTCTTCGGATAGATAAAGCCAGAGTTAGTTAGACTGGCATTCAGAAAGAAAAGATTGGTAGCTCTGTTTACTTTTCAAAATTAATACAAATGTAGAAACATGAAAAATTACCCAGGACTAGATTTCTCAAGTTTTTTAGATTTTTCCATAGTCAGTAAATAGGGTGCCATTTGCCAAAAGTTCATAACTCTACTTAATTTATCTAAAAAACTTTAGAAAAATTAGATGTCTCAATAGAATGAGAATAGTATATCTAGGCTGCATTTGACACTATAGAATACTTCTTGGCTTTGACAACACTACTTTCTATGTTCTGTTTTATTGGTTTTCTCAGTGGGATTTTCCTCTTGGAAGTCCTACATTTGGTTTTCCCCCCAAAGTTTTCTGTCTTTGAATTTGATTTTGGAAATTTCCTGTATGTTCTTTTGGGACAGTCTCATCCTTCATCACGTTATTGCTCCAAAATATGTGCTTCCAGCTCTGACCCTGTAAGTTTCATAGTTTATGTTCATTCAGATGACTCGTTATTGTAATCCCTTCTTTTTTAATAACTGTATTCATCTACTTTCTGTCAATTATCCAACCAATGACTGTTTTTCTTCTTGTATTTGTCAGTTGAAGGTCCAAGACCATTACATTGCCTCTGCTCTTACTCATGACTTAATTCTGTTTAAGATCCCGATACAGAAACCACTCTTCATGTATTAAACAAAAAGATTTCGGTTGATGGGAAGGACTGAGGAACAGCTGCAAACTTTGCCATCCTTGGAGGTTGTCAGTCAAGAGGTGGGAATCCTAACTGCCAGCCCCTTGTCACACCATCTGAGCCTCTTGATCTAGGAGGAAGGGTTATTTCAGCTTTTACCTTATTTCTTTGCTTCTGCTGCCTTCAGATTGTCTTCTACATACAGCTGTTTCCTAAACATGCATATTTGTGTGCTTTGGATTGCAATCAAAGTTCCTCCTTCTAGCATCAAAGCCATAGCAGTTTGACTTTCTCATTTCTGCATCCCCAGCCTGCTTTACTGGCCCAGCTTGTCCTCCTTTCCTTCCCTCCTTCCCTTCCTCCCCCCCTCCCCTTTTCTTTCTACAGGGTCTGGCCATGTTGCCCAGGCAGCACTCGCCATCCTCCCACCTTAGTCTCCTGGGTAGCTGGGATTACAGATGTGTACTGTGCCTGGCTTACATACTGCTTCCTGAACACATGCTGCTTCTGGTACTTGTTCAAATTGTGTGGTATCATCTTTTCAAACACACCAACTGTGACCCCTTTCTCTTACCCCTATCCTCACTTGTTCTCTCTTTTTTTTTTAATTGCAAACAAATGGGATACATGTTGTTTCTCTGTTTGTACATGGAGTAAAGGCGTACCATTTGTGTAATCATAAATTTACATAGGGTAATGTTGTTTGATTCATTCTGTTATTTTTTCCCTTCCCCCCACCCCTCCCAACCCTTCTTTTCCCTCTATACAGTCCTTCCTTCCTCCATTCTTGCCCCCTCCCACCCCCCTTTATGTGTCATCATCCGCTTCTCAGCGAGATCATTCGTCCTTTGGTTTTTTGAGATTGGCTTATCTCACTTAGCATGATATTCTCCAATTTCATCCATTTGCCTGCAAATGCCATAATTTTATTATTCTTTGTGGCTGAGTAATGTTCCATTGTGTGTGTGTGTGTGTGTGTGTGTGTGTGTGTGTGTGTATCACAGTTTCTTTATCCATTCATCAATTGAAGGACATCTAAGTTGGTTCCACAATCTGGCTATTGTGAATTGAGCAGCTATGAACATTGATGTGGCTGCATCTCTGTAGTGTGCTGATTTTAAGTCCTTTGGGTATAGGCTGAGGAGTGGGATAGCTGGGTCAAATGGTGGTTCCATTCCATGCTTTCTGAGGAATCTCCATACTGCTTTCCAGAGTGGCTGCACTAATTTGCAACCCCACTAGCAATGTATGAGTGTACCTTTTTCCCCACATCCTCGCCAACACCTATTGTTGCTTGTGTTCTTGATAATCGCCATTCTAATTGGGGTGTGATGGAATCTTAGGGTAGTTTTGATTTGCATTTCTCTTATTACTAGAGATGTTGAACATTTTTTCATATATTGCTTGTAGATCTTCTTCTGTGAAGTGTCTGTTCATTTCCTTAGCCCATTTGTCGATTGGATTATTTGTATTCTTGGTGTAGAGTATTTTGAGTTCTTTATATATTCTGGAAATTAGCGCTCTATCTGAAGTATGATTGGCAAAGATTTTCTCCCACTCTGTAGGCTCTCTCTTCACATTGCTGATAGTTTCCTTTGCTGAGAGAAAACTTTTTAGTTTGAATCTATCCCAGTTGTTGATTCTTGCTTTTATTTCTTGTACTATGGGAGTCCTGTTAAGGAAGTCTGATCCTAGGCTGACATGTTGAAGATCTGGACCTACTTTTTCTTCTATAAGATAAAGGGTCTCTGGTCTGATTTCAAGGTCCTTGATCCATTTTGAGTTGAGTTTTGTGCAAGGTGAGAGATAGGGGTTTAGTTTCATTCTGTTACATATGGATTTCCAGTTTTCCCAGCACCATTTGTTGAAGAGGCTATCTTTTCTCCATTGCATATTTTTGGCCCCTTTGTCTAGTATGGGAAAATTGAATTTATTTGGGTTTGTGTCCATGTCCTCTATTCTGTACCATTGATCTACCTATTTTGGTCCTCACTTGTTCTTAACTTTCATAATTATAATCAATTGATATTTGTGCTTTTTACTGCATTCTTCCTGAAGTATTATTTAGTACTAATTTATACTTGATTAAAACTTGCTAAAAGTTTTATATTTTAGCCTATGATCTATTTTATGCCTGTGGTCTATTGTTAATTTTTTGTATGGTATAAGGAAGGGGGGGTTCAACTTTATTCTCTTATGTTGATATTTATTTGTTTTAGCATCATTTGTTGAAAAGACAACAAATTGAATTCTGTCCCTCTATTGAAATCCAGTTGTCCATAATATAAGGGTCTGTTTCTGGACTTGAAGATCCATGGATCTGTATGTCTCTCTTTTGCTAGTATCACACTGTGTTGATTACAGTTGCTTGTGGTAAGTTTTGGAATAAAGACATATAGGTCCTTCAGTTCATTCTTCTTTTTTAGTATTGTTTTAGATACTTCAGAGTATCCATATGAATTGTATAGGATCAACTTACCAATTTGTTTTTTTTTTTTTAAAGCTGTCTTTGTTTTTGGTGCAGGGGTAGGGTGGTAATTGGGGATTGCATCAGGGACACTCAAAACCACTGAGCCACATCCCAGACCTATTTTGTATTTTATTTAGAGACAGGGTCTCACTGAGTTGCTTAGCACCTCACCATTGCTGAGACTGTCTCTGAACTCACGATATTCCTGCCTCAGCCTCCTGAGCTGCTGGGATTACAGGCATGCACCACCACACTCTACTCAGCTGAAATTTTAATAAGGAGGGTGTTGAGTCTGTATATTGATTTGGGACATATTGCCATTTTAGCATCAAATCTTCCAGTCTGTGAACAGGGGATGTTTTTCTATTTATTTAGGTCTTCTTTAATATTTTTCAACAACGTTTTGTGGTTTTCAGAGTACAAATTTTTATAGTTCTTGCTATAGCTATTCCTAAGTGTTGATTCTGATATTGTAAATATAATTGTTAATTTCATTTTCTTATTTTTCATTGCTAGTATATAGATATAAATTGACTTTTCTATGTTTATCTGATAATATAATATAAACATCAAAATGGAAGCTGGGTGCTTTGGTGCACACCTGTAATCCCAGCTACTCTGGAGGCTAAAGCAGGAGGATTGTAAATTCTAGGCTAACCTTGGCAATTTAATGAGACCCTTTCTCAAAATAAAAGATAAAAAGGCCTGGGAATGTAGTTTGGTATATAGTTTAGTGGTAAGGCATCCTGGGTTCAATCCCCAGTACCAGACACATGCACAGAAGACTACAGAATCTCCAAAAAGAGATCAGAAGTCCTTTTCTGAGCCTTAGAGATTTGCTGATAAGAAGTAGATTACCACACAGACATCATGTTAGAAACTGAATCTGCCAGGGAGAGCTATTTTCCCAAATCTAATGATATCTTGCAAGGTTGGAGAAATAACAAGAGCAATCAGTTTTGCCTTCTGAACTGGCCATTCTAGTGAACTTAAAAGTTTTACAACCACCTAATTTGCACCAGCTTATTTCAGTCCTGCTTATCTCCCCAAAGAATGATTCCAAGTATCCACTTCTCCTGGTTAAAAAAAGACCAAGTCCACTTTTCTTTGGTGGGTGCTGGTTCTCACTGAACCTGGTTTCTTGATTGGCAAATCTGTTTTGTACCAAATAAAACTGTCTTTAGCATTGCTAACAAATGTGTGGATTTTCTACATCAAGCACTTCTCCAGTTCCCTGGATACCAATTGGTTACATTTTACTTTAGGTCTGACAACTAGCCAGAGTTAACACATATTCCACAGGTTAAGGATTCATCCCCATAAGATTGTCCTTGCCCTTCGGATATTAACTGCAAGTAGTCCCCAGATTACATACACTTCTGTCTGATGTGGCCACAAAAATTGGGAGATAGCCCTCTCTTCAAGTTTGACAGTTTGCTATCATGTACTCAAGAAAACACTTTATTTTTAATTGCCAGTTTATTATATATAATATAATAAAGGGTACAGATGAACAGCCACATGACGAGGTGCATATGTTGAGGTTTGGAAGGGTCTTTTGAGTGCAGGGGCTTTTGTCCCTCTGGAACTGGGGTCCCTACTCTCCTGAACGTAGTTTAGGATTTTTACAGAAATTCTGTTACATAATTGATGAAATCATTGGACATTGGTATTAAGTTAACTCATTCTCCAGTCCCTCATTCTTCCGCAGAGGTCAGAGATAGGGTTGAAAGCTGCGGTTCTAGTCACGTAGCAACTAGCAGCTAGCCCCTTGGCAACTAGCTCCCATCCTCCCATAGTCACTTCATGAGTAAAATCTCAGGTAAGGGGCATGTTATGGAATAACAAAAGACCCTTATCCTTCCCTTATCAGAAATTCCAAGGATTTTAGGACTTCTGTGCCAAGAATCAGGAATGAAGACCAAATATGCACTGTATTATTATTTCATAATAACACAATCTTGTAGCCTACAATCTTGCTTGAACCCTATATTCTAATGACTTTTTAGTTGATTCCTTAGGATTTTATGAATAGTTTTTAAATTAAATCATAATATTTTAAGTTCAAAATGTAAACTTGCAGTTAAATTTCAGAAACAGAAAGATAGACCAGATTGATAAACCCTTAGCTAAACTAACCAAAAGAAAAAGAAGACCCAAATTAATGAAATTAGAAATGAAAGAGGAGAAATCACCACAGACATAATAGAAATTCAGAGGATGATTAGGAACTGTTTTGAAAACTTACCCTCTACTAGAATTGGATACATTTCTAGACACATGACCTGCTGCAATTGAATCAAGAGGACAGAGAAAACTAAATGGCTCAATAACTAGCATTGAGGCAGAAGCAGTACTAAAAAGCCTTTCAACAAAGAAAAGTCCAGGACAGAATGAATTCTCAGCTGATTTCTACCAGACATTTAAAGAACTAATGTAATTAGTTCAGTGCTCCTCATATAATTCCATGAAATAAAAAGGGGTAGGATACTTCCAAATTCATTCTATGAAGCCCGTATCACCCTGATGCCCACACCAGTTAAGGACACATCACGGAAAGAAAACTAAAGACCAATATGCCAATGAACTTAAGATGCAAAAATCCTTAGTAAAATATTAGCAAATTGTATTCAGTAACATGAAGAAGATTGTACATCATAACCAAGTAGGTTTTATTCCAGGATTGCAAGAATGGTTTAACATATGCAAATCAATAAATATAATTTACCTCATAAATAGAATTAAGGACAAAAATCACTTAGTCATCTAAGTAGCCTTTGACAAAATTTCAGCAGCCATTCATGAAAAAAACTCTTTGAAGAACTAGGCATAGAAAGGAACTTAACATCTTAAAGACTATATACACAAAGCCAAAGCCAACATCAGAGGGGGGAAAACTAAAAGCATTTCCTTTAAAATCTGGAATAAGAAAAGGATGTCCACTCTCACCACTCCTATTCAATATAGTATTAGAAATTCTAGCCAGAGTAATTAGGCAAAAGAAGAAAATAAAAGGGATAAATAGGAAAGGCAGAAATCAAATTATCACTGTTTGCAGATGATATGATCTTATACTTATAAGATCCAAAAAAGCTCTACCAGAAGACTGCTAAAGCTAACAAATTAAGCAAAATAGCTTAATTTACATAGAAAATTCACAAAAATCATTAGCTTTTGTATACACCAATAATGAATCTGCTGAGAAAGAAATCAGAAAAGTAATCCCATTCACAATAACCTCAAAAATCCATACAAACAAAAACCAAACAAAACAGAATATATCTAACCAAGGAGGTGAAAGACAGTTATGATGAAAACTATAGAAGAAACTATAGAAGAAAAAAATTGAAGATATAATAAGATGGAAAGACCTCCTATGTTTGCAGATAGGCAGAATTAATATAATTAAAATGACCATATTACAAAAGCAACATACAGATTCAGTACAGCCCTCATCACAATACCAATGACATTCTTCACAGAAATGGAACAAACAGTCCTAAATTAACTTGGAAGAACAAAAGACCTGGAATAGCCAAAGCAGTTCTAAGCCAAAAAAGCAGTGCTTGAAGCATCATAATACCTGGGTTCAAATTATATACTACACAGCTGTCATAACACAAACTGCATGATACTAGTGTTGCTGAAAGCTTGGTCCTTGTCCCTGATGCCAATCTAGTAATGAGGACATGGTTTTAAGAAAAAGGAGAACGAAGGCTTATTGCTTTGCTAGCAAAGGAGGAATGCAGGGGATTCCTGTCCCAAAGGCTAGGATTCTGCCCATCAGCAGGGACTGGGGGCTTTTAAAGAGGTAACTCAAAGCCTACATTCCACATGTTCTCTGTAGTTGTAATTCCCTTGTTTCCCCTGAGATTAGGGAGTGGGAGAGATTAGGGAGGAGCAGGGAGAGAGGAAGAGAAACAAACACGGCCATTTTAAAAATCAGTTGCAGTGGCGGAGCAGCAAGAGCTGTCTGTATTCAAAGCATCAAGTGGCCCACCGTTACATTATCATGAAACAGACAAATAGTCCAGTGCTACAAAGTAGAAGGCAGAGACAAAGATGCAGTCATCTGATCCTTGACAAAGGTGCCAAAAACATACATTGGAGAAAAGACAACCTTTTAAACAAGTGATGCTGGGAAGATGTGTGGAAGGATGAGACTAGATCCTTTTCTCTTACCTTGCACAAAAGTCAGCTCAAGAGCTGGAGTTGCAGCTCAGTGGTAGAGCACTTGGCTTCATGTGTAGGGCACTGGGTTTGCTCCTTAGCATCACATTAAAAAAAAAAAAAAAAAGGTTTTGTGTTCATATACAACTAAAAGAAAAATTAAGAAAAAAGGGTCAACTCAAAAATGGATCAGAAACCTAGGAATTCGACCAGAAACTATACAATTCCTAAAAAAAGGTAGGATCAACACTCCCAACATATAGGCACAGGCAACATCTTGATCATTAGGACTTCTGAAGCTCAGGAAATAATACCAAGAATTAATAAGTAGGATGGCATCAAAGTAAAAAACTTCCACACAGCAAAGAAAAACACTAAGAATATGAAGAGAGAATGGGAGAAAATATTTGTCAGTTATTCTTCTGACAGAGGATTAATATCTAGGGTATATAAAGAACTAAAAAAACCCACCAAAACAAAAAAACCCAATACAAATAACCTAAGTAATAAATGGGCAAATGAACTAAACTGACACTTCTCAAAAGAAGAAATATAAGTGATCAACAAATGTAGGAAAAATGTTCATCTTTAACAATTAGGGAACTGCAAATCAAAATTATACTGAGATTTTATCATACTCCAATTAGAATGGCAGCCATTGAGAATACAAAAAAAATAAATGTTGGAGAGGATGTGGAGAAAAAGGAACATTTAAACTGTTGGTGTGATGAAATTAGTACATCTACTATGGAAATTGGTATGGAGGTTCCTCAAAAGACCAGGAATGGAACCACCATATAATCCAGCTCTACCATTCCTCGATATTTATCCTAAAGAATTAGTCATCATACCATAGCAATATATATGTTCCCATGTTTATAGTTGCATGATTCACAGCAGCCAAACTACGTAACCAGACTAGGTATCCATCAATGAATGAATGAAGAAAATATGGGATGTATATACTATGGATTTTTATTCAGCCATAAAAAATGAAATTAAGTCATTTGCAGGATAATGGATGGAGCTTGAGAACATTATCTTAAGTAAGTCAGAGAGTCAAGGGTCTATGTTTTCTTCTCATGTGGAAGCTAGAGAGGAAAGAGGAAAAGAAAGGTGGTAGTGGTGGAGTGTCCTGAAAATCCAAGAGAGATGAGTAGAGTAGAGGAAAGGAACTAGAGGGAGGGTGGAGGGGGGAAAGATGAGGTACTGGGAATAATATTGGCCAAATTGTATTGTCAGGTAATGTATGGATATGTAACAACAAATCCCCCCATTATGTATGATTATAATGTACCAATAAAAACACAGAAAATAAATTTCAAAGAAAGTAATTAGTTAAATAATATCATTCTCCTGGTTATTAGTATACGTCTATTCTTTGGTACTCTGATGTCCTCAAAATAGCAAGACCATTTGTTTTATGTGTCATTTTCCTGACTGGAAACCTTCATTGCCTCTCCATGATCTTAAGCATGGCAATAATCCATGTTCTCTGGACTGGTTTTCAGAACGTTATACAATATATTGTCTAAGAAAACAGCCAGGGAGGATGAACAGAACCTGAGGCTCATTTGGGAGTCCTGGCTTTTCCCCAGCTGTGCATGAACAAATTTGGAGATGTTTCTTAATTTGTAATAGAGTTGGATTTTTAATTTTTTTTTTTTTTTTTTTTTGCGGTACTGGGTATCGAACTCAGGGCCTTGTGCTTGCGAGGCAAGCACTCTACCAGCTGAGCTATCTCCCCAGTCCGGATTTTTAATTTTTAAAGCAGTTTTCTTTTTTTTTTTTTTTTTTTTTTTTTTTGGGTGCTGGGGATCGAACCCAGGGCCTTGTGCTTATATGGCAAGCACTCTACCGACTGAGCTATCTCCCCAGCCCCTAAAGCAGTTTTCTTTATTTCCTTGAACACATTCATGCTTCGATCTCTCTATGAAGTCTGACATCTGGGTCCTCTCAGGGACTTCTGTCTACTTTCTTCCCTTTTGTAGGTGATGTATTTGCTATTCGTTTGCATGCCTCATAATTTTATGTTGTAAACTGGACATTTTAGATGATACTGTGTAACAGCTCTGAATAGTGATCTCCCTCCGTTTCTATGACTTCTTGCTGTAGTGTTTGTTTAGTGGCTTGATTAAATTAGTTCACTGTGCTTTTTCTTTCTCACATAGTATGCTGATACTGCTCCTTAGAGGGCACATTCTTGGCCCCGCACAGTCAACCTGAACTGCCCTTCTATGATGACAGCAGTTTTAGCAGCGGTGACTTTAATTGTCTCTTTCCCTGCTTTCCTTGTTAAGTTTGTGTGTAAGTAGTTTGTCTCTAGTGGTATCACAACCAGCAGTTATTCTTCACTAATTGTGGGGTGGATTGTTTTATTCTTTTGGACAGAGCTCTGGGCTGTAAATTGCTCCATAAAATAGATGCCCTTCGGTAGGGATTGTACCAGAGGCCAGTCTTCTAGATTTTTCAGGAATCTTGGAGGGGGTCTTTTTAGAGATTTCTTTCCCTTGTACTCTGTTAAACATTTGATTGGTTTATTCTTTTAATGCTTTCATGTTGCCATCAGTCTCATGTTATCTGCTCACCACCAAAGTCTTTGTAGTTGACAGTGCCATCAGACATGAACTCTGTTTTCTGTTCTACTTAAACTCAGTCTTAGAAATTACTAGGGAGTTTTCTGTTCTTACTGCTTATGTCTCTGGCCTGTGTAGAACATCTAGGCCATTGAGATGGAGACTGGGGCAGTGGCTTGATTTTTTTTTTTTTTTTTTTTTTTTTTTTTTTTCTTCTCTGCTGTATATGTGGTACACTAGGCCATGAATGTAGGTACTGATGTCAGTTTGGAGCTTCTCTAACTGCCTGGAACCTCTACCTTAAAAGTGAACTAAAATCATTTTGGAAAACAGTATAGAGATTCTTGAAAAGATTAGGAACAGAACCACCATATTACCCAGCTATTCCACTCCTTGGTATTTATCCAAAAGAACTAAAATCAGCACATTGTTATAATACATGCATACTAGTGTTTGTAGCAGCACAGTCCACAATAGCCAAATTATGGACCCAACCTAGGTGTCCATCAGTGGCAGAATGGATAAAAAAATGTGTTATATATACATAGTGGAGTTCTACTCAGCCATGAAGAACAATGAAATTGTTACTTCCGTTAAATGGATAAAACTGGAGAGCATCATGCTAAGTGAAATAAGCCAGACTCATAGGGTCAAATGTTGTTTCTCATGTGCAGAAGTTTGGAAAAAGGAACAAAATGGATCTTGTGAAGATAGAAGGGAGATCAGTATAGTAGAAGCAGGGAACAAAGAAGGAGGGAGAAGGGAGGGGAAGGGGAAGAACTGGGGAATGAAGCTGATCAAACTAAGCTTGGTGCATGTATGAATATACCACAGTGCATTTCAATTTTATATATAATTGCCTCCATTAAAGGAAGACCAGTAGAGTAGAGGAAGGGGATCAGGGGGAGGGAAGATGGGAGGAAGCGGGGTAGTACTAAGGATTGAAATAGAACTGTGTTATACGCATGTATTAATATGTCAAAATGAACCCCCTGATATATATATATATATATATAAAACTATGATGTACTTAAAAAGTAACCTGTGCTCATTGTTCTTGGCTGCTGCACCTGGGATAGAACACTTGCCTTATAAGTGGGTATTGGGTGAAAGAAGGGATTCCTCAAATCTCTTCACTATATGTTGCTGGAATAGAATTTTTATAACCTGGAGCTGAGGTGAAATCATAGTCCAGTATTTGGAGTAGGGCAGGACAACTTGTTAATAGTTTGTTTCAGTTTTGTTTTTTCAAGAATGACATTATACCCCATGAACCATACAGTGGTATTTCCTCTTTCTGGAGCACTCTTCATCTCCACATAGGCACATGGAACACTCTTTTCCTTCTAAGTCTCTGTTTAGAACAATGAGGCTTTCCCAGGAATCTGTGCATACCTACATATATATACATTTACTTGTCTACCTCTCCCTGTAAAAGTGTGGGTCCCCTAAGAGCAGGGACTTAGTCTGTTTTGTTCAATGTTTTATTACCTGTATTTAGAACAGTGTCTTGAGTCTGTTTGGAGGTTGTAGCAGGGAAGCACAGCTACTCGTATACCCTTGACTGAAGAACTGCCCTCCTATATTGGGGAAGGTTGTCCTCTTCATCCTCTTCAACCGAGCGTGCAACTTCAGGAGGGACACACATGGAGCAGTGAGGGAGGAAGGGGATACCCACCTAGCCAGCCAGAATAGCTGAATCAACCCTGGTGATAAATGGGGTGACAGATGTCACAGCCAGAGCACCCTCACATCCTAGAACAGTACCTAACACTCAGTTTCAATGAATTTGATGAATGTGGAGTGTAAAATGACCAAGCGTATGGCCTTTTTGCTTCATTTTACTGCCTAAATTGGCAGATACTTAGAACCACTATGGAAAATGAATGTTACATGTTGCCAACTTCAGTACTTGCTAGAGTGAGAATGGCATTCATAGGGGAAGAATGCAGGGATTATTTAGTGATGGCTGCTGCTGGGGTCATGAAAGAGAAGAATGTGGTATATATGCAAAATATTTGCCATCTTTAATATAGTGGGATGCTAATGAATAGGAAATGAGTGAATTTTTGGTCTCCCCGTCCCTTTCTGGCTTGCTCCCTCCTTCTCCTTAACTACTGGAAAGGTTAAGTTGGAAAGGCTACCTGTTCACAGTATGTTGTGGAAACTTTTCTATCTGATTTCATTGCTATTGAATATGGTACAAATGAATCTATTAGAAACATTGGGGTATTGCATGGGACCATTATACTAATTCCTAACTGATTGAAAAACTTCATTTGCTTGACTAATGAAGAACTGTTCTTTCAAGTTATTTTAAAACAATTTTGAGCTAATGTTTTTTTCTTCCTTCTAGGTTCTTGCTGACACCTCTTAGTTCTACTTCTTGAACACTTATGAATAACCACGTGTCTTCAAAACCATCTACCATGAAGCTAAAGCAGACCATCAATCCCATTCTTTTGTATTTCATACATTTTATAATATCACTTTATACTATTATAACATACATTCCATTTTATTTTTTGTCTGAGTCCAGACAACAGAAATCAAACCAAATTAAAGCAAAGCCTGTAAATTCAAACCCTGAGTCTGCATACAGATCTATTAATAGTTTGGATGGTTTGGCCTCATTATTGTACCCTGGATGTGATACACTGGATAAAGTTTTTATGTATGCAAAAAACAAATTTAAGGACAAGAGACTTTTGGGAACACGTGAAATATTAAATGAGGAAGATGAAATACAACCAAATGGAAAAATTTTTAAAAAGGTAAGATGACATTTCTTTGCTTTGAATTCCCTGCGAATACAGTGTACTTTTGGAAGTGGTAGCAAGGGACAGGTGACAAGCACAGCCTTCTCCTGCTTGAATTTGCTGATGTTGCAGGAGAAAGGGGACTAGACTGTGCTCTCATCTCTCTGAATTTCCAAACCTGATTCGTTCTGCATTTTTCAGAAAGACATTTAGAATGCATCCTGCTGCAAGGCTTTTTTGAATCTGGCTGTCTCCCAGGACTTGGAATAGAATGTCATGTAGTTTGGTTTTATTCCCTGGTTTCCAGAAGTACCGGGTGCTTGAGATGCCTCCAGGTTTTGGGTGTGGACCTTCTGTCTCTGGTTTTCATATGGGTTGTTGTGGGTGCGTAATGTCTTAATACTTTGATTATGGCAATTGCATGACTTTTAAAAATATCTTTTTACAACCATAGAGGAACCTGCCATTATTGATTTGAAACAGAACAAGCTGTCCCCAGAATTAGAGAAACGTAGTTGTTAAGAGCCAGGAATCCTGCCTGTAATCCCAGCAATTCAGGAAACCGAGACAGGAAGATTGAAAGTTCGAAGCTGACTTTGGCAACTTAGCAAGACCCTGCAAAATTAAAAAAAAGCAAACAAGGGCTGGGGAGATAGCTCACCTGGTAGAGTGCTTGCCTCACAAGCACAAAGTCCTGAGTTCGATCCCCAGTACCGCAAAAACAAACAAACAAATAACAACAACAACAAAAAAATCAGCTGGGGATGGGAGTGGTGCCGGACTCCAGACACAGACTGTAGGTTCGAATCTTCTTTGCCTCTTATTCACCATGGGACTTTGGAAAAATTATTTAACAAATTTGCCTCAGTTCCTTTGTCTTTAATATGGAGGTGATGATCATCACATTTATTATTATTTTTTATGAGCCAAGCTGTGTTTTTTTTTTTTTTTTTTTTTTGGTGGTACTGGGGACTGGACCCAGGGCCTTGTGCATATGAGGCAAGCACTCTACCAACTGAGCTATACCCCAGCCTGCCAAACTGTTTCACGGCTTTTTATTCATCAACTTTTAAGACTTTAAATAACGTAAGAGTTAATATTACTATCTGCAGATTATAGCATTGAGGGCAGAGATGGGTTAGGTTAGGTAATTTACCCAAGGATTCATAGCTACCAGTATTATAGCTAAGACTAGACTACCCAGGCCTTTCAGTTATACTCCTTGCCTAGTTCTCAGGGGTTTGAGTGTGTGTGTATTTTGTGCATGCATAATGTACTTAGGACCATTGAGTCTTTTAGCACTGTTACTATTGGGAATTTATGTGAAGGGCTTTAGGGGCAATATGATAATCAGTAGTAGTTAATAATTTCATTGGGTTACAGGTAGAAAAAATAAGAGTTCTTCTTGTTACTAGAAATAAACCCAAGGGAGGGGAGTGTTTTTTAAGCTTTTAATAGCTTATTAATTTTGCCGTCTAAATTCTGTGTTATTTTCCTCTTAATATAAAGAAAATGGCAAGCAAGTTGATGTCAGTAATTCCTAGAAACTAAAAATATTTTCATTCATCAGCATAATCTGTATATTTCCTGATTTTTGGTGTGACCTTATATTTTGTTTTGTCTGGAACGGTCACAATTTATGCCTGTTGTTCTGACATTAATAGTACCCTGATGACTGAATAAAGTTATATAGTCACCTTGCTTTTTAAGGCATATTTCCTATTTCTTTTGCTGACTTGGAAAAACTTGAATATTTTTCTACTTAAGATTTAGTTATTAGAATGTTTTTGAAAATTGAAGTCATGTAGTTAAGCATACTTGATTATTGTTCTCTAACCTCTAGATTATAATTTGTGAACATTTTATCTAGTGAAACATGCTTTTGTTATATGTACTTGTATTTGATGCTTGAATCTGTCATTGTGGGATCTGATCATTATAAAAAGGTACTGAAAGCACTACATTTGTAGGTGCTGACTTTTCTACTCTTCTGCCTACCTTGTGCTTCACATATCTAAAATATATTCATTTTTGTCTTTTCACTTCATATGTCATTTGAATTCAAAGGTTGGGTCCTCTTAGTTTAAGCATGTAAAATAAAAGACTTGTTTTTATGGGAAGCTTAATTTTTCTCCAATGTCCCACAAAATGCCTAGGCATTTTATGTGACTAGCAGTGAACTAATTCTTGATTATGTAAAAAGGAGAAAACCTTGTGTGGTGAATATGAAACTTCTTAATTCATGTATCAGTATAATTAGGACAGAATAAAATCCTAGAGCTGTCATAGTTATTTGTTTTTGGTGGTAGGGATCCAACCCATGGTCTCATGCATGCTAGGCAAGCATCCTACCACTGAGCTATATTCCCAGCCGACTGAAATTAATGAACTTCGAAGGTTTGTTTTGCACAAACTGAGAAAAAGAGGCACAGAGCAAAAGCTGCTGTGTTTTGAGGTTTGGTGAACTTTTCATGACTGCTAGCTCATTCTTCAAAGCTCTATATGTTTTATAAAACTGAAGCAAGATAAACACCTGGGGTCTGTGTATCACCTGATTGCCACCTTCCCAGCAGCTCTGTCTTGTTGAAATGAAGAACTTTGAATGATTGGATTTCAGAGCAACTTTAAAAATGCATGTGTACCTGAAATAGTAGAAAAGGGTTGCAAAGAATGAACATATCAGAAACACCACAAGTTCGGTTCAGATATTTTTTGAGCTAAATATCTGAAATACTTTTAATTTTTTTCTTGTGTATTTAACACATATTAATTACAGAGAATAAGAGGGATTATATGATCATAGTGTTTACAGAAGACTTCACAGACATTCCTTCTAAACTGATCCAAAAAAGATAATAGGAACACTTATTTCTGTTCTTGTAAATTGACCCATCCTTTTTTTCCTTTCTCAGTGCCTTACTTTGTGTTGCTTCCTACTCCAGAGTCTTATTTTTTACCCTTTTATGTGTATGTGTGTGATATTTACTTTCCAACTTGTTAGAACATTGACATCATGATTCATATAAAAAGTAATGGATCTCTTGGCCGGGATCTATGGTTTGGTATTATGTTTGTCTATTCTTGGTTTTCCCTTCCAAACTTGTTCTTTTTCTTGCCATCTTGTTTATTAAAGGCACATTATATACCAAATAGCTCAATCCAAGATTTTTTATTAAGAATACAGAGATGCTAAAAACTAGATGGACTTTCTTGAAGAAGATAGAAAAATGTATAATTTTCAAATGGTTATTTTACAAATTGTGAAAGGAAAAAAAGTCCTAGTATTTAATAAAGAGGTTTGTCTCAGCTGTCTGAAAACGTGATCCTCATTAGACATTTTCATCCTTCTGAGTCCTGAATGGTTATGTATTTGTGTGCATTCATCTTACACTATGTTCTGTATGTTGTCACCATTTTATTTTTATGGTTTTCTTTTAAAGTAAGTGACCATGGTCAGAGCCTCTAAGTCTATAGGTTTCTGAACAAACTAAATTACCGAGTTTCTGTATTTCACGCGGTTATAGTTGCAATAATACCTTTAATATTATAAATGTGTTATACCTTTCATAGAACAAAAATATAGATAAGTGTAAGAGATGAGAGTAATCTCTGAAGTCACCTTAATCTCTTCCCTAAGTTTTGATAACAAAATTGCTCAAAGATTCCCTTGTCATTCATTCAGATAACCATGCTGTGAGGAAAGTTCAACCTATTTATGTCATGTATTGGGGCACAGGTAAGAATATTTAAGAGGTGGCAGGCAAAGAATGTATGTGATTGTTGATCACAACCGAACTATGGTAGTTAAATGTTCAGATGGGCATGCCTGTTTTTTTTTTAAACTAGTCTTAAAAAGTGAGGCAGCCAGCCAGAGGGGAGACAGATAAGACTTCCTCAGGCTCAAAGTGAAATTGTACTTAATTATACCACCCCTTCCGTGTTTATCAAATAATTGCTGAGTGCCTCTAACAATAAAGAACAAGTTACTGTGGTTACTCTTCTCTGGATCTTAACATTTGCCTGGGAGGAAAAGAGACAATAAATAAGTTAACAGAAATGTCATCTCCTGTGAAGAAATTAAGAGGATCGGTGATCAAGGAAAACCATTCCTTCTGGGTATGTGATGGTTCAGTGTGGCCTGATTAGCAAGAAAGAACCAACTTTTCAAAGATGTGGGTAAAGGAAGTTATTTGTAGTGGGTAGAGTTGGAGTAGTGGCTCTGAGGCAGGAATGAGCTCAGTTGTATGTGGTCTGTCTTTGGGGTGTAAAATTTAAGAAGGCATTTGGATCCTAAGAGACATCCTTAAATTCTGTGTCCTACATAACCTGTCTTAATCTAGCCTTGCCGTTTGAAGAATAGAAAAGATGAAGCGAATTTATAGGAAATTAGTCAGGGAAGAGGATTTGAGAGGAATACAGAGAGAGATGTAGCTTCTGAATCCCACTGGGCTTGGTAGGCCAGGATAAGGGGTTTGGTTTGTTCTCTAGTGCTACTGGAAAGGGAAACCCTGCAGAATGTTAAATAGGGGAGTGACCTCATTTAAATGAGTTGTAGGGGAATAAGAATGAAAGCAGTTTGACCAATTTGGTAAGAGTTCAGGGGAAAGATGGACCAGGATGAAAGGAATGGAGGTGGAAAGAAATGACTAGATTCTGGGCATATTTTGTAGATAGTTGATATAATTTGTAGATGGATTTAGAAATGAGTTGTGAAGATAAATGTCATGGAAAGCACCTCACAGATTTTTGTGTTGAGCAGTCAAGGGAATGGTACATTACTGACAGTGGAATGACCAAGAGAAAAAAGGACAATGAATGAGAATTTTCTTTTTCAGAACTTGCCGAGTTTGGTGGGACTGTTAGATGGTCTACTTAAGCAATCACGTAAAAAAAGGTTGGGTATCCAAGTTAGGGGTCTGAACTGGAGATGAAATTTCTGAAGCCTTTGAGGTAAAGTTCTTGAGAGTCTGACTTTTTTAGGGACACTCAGCCATGTGGACTAGAGTGTGAGTACAGATCAGTGTAGGTTATTAAATTTGATGGTAAGAAGCTTAGGGAGTTTGTTTAATTTCTAATTGTTTAGTGAAGTGTGAGACAGGGTGATCACATGGAAGTAGAGAAGAAGGGAGGATGTTTAAGTAGAGAAGGTTTCAAAGCTATTTCAGAGGGGGAGAAAATGAATATACTAGGGTAGAATAATAAAGTTGTGAGCTGCTAAGATCTATGTGCTGTATTTAATAAGGTGCTGTGTTTTTCTGCAGCAGTATTTAAAAATAAAGGCAGAATAAATTAATGAGTTTAATCTCTGGTTGAGCTAACCAGAGGGACAACAGGACAAAGTTAGGATTAGAAAATATATAGAACAAGTCAGATAAAATTAAGGAGTGAATATTGTCATCTTAATGTAATCTTTATGAGAAATATAATTACTAGATGACTCAGTGGTTTAAAGAATTAAGTTTATATTAAAGTCTTCAAAGATTTTAACATGTTTTATATATAAGGAAACCCTTGAATTAGATATGATTTCTTTGCCACATGGTGAAATCACAGGAGTTTACATATTTGGATTATATATCTAATGCCTTTTCAGACCATGCACATTCTTTGAAATTTAAGAAGCCTGTCATTTAGATTCTAGAATCTGGAAGGTCACCCAGTCTTATATTTTGGATTATACAAGTCTTAATAATTAACCAGTTTTTGCTCATTTTGGGCCCAATTCTCAACTGTCTTGTCACATCTGCAGAGCTCCTTTTGAGGTCATTGGAGCTCCCTGTACTGAACATTTCATAGCAGTGCAAAGCAAGGTGAGAGTTTGGCACTACTACAGTTAAAGCAAGTACCGTCTTAAGTACAGTTGCTTTATTCATCAAAATAAAAATTTTATTTAGTAGAGCTATCATTGAATTGGACACTAGAGGGCAGCATTTGTCCTTTTTTTTATTTTTGTTTTTATCCCACCTTGTCTGAAAATTCCTTGAATATTGTTTGCATTTTAAAAAATGAATATGGTCAGATGTTTTTTTAAGGTGTTATATATTAATAACAGCTGTGTTTGGGAACTATCTATGAGCTTGTACACAGTCTGTTTTTTATCCAGTCTTTACATGTAAAGAGGAATTTTTGGTCTTGTCTAAGTTAAAGAACATTCCTAGAGACAATAATGTGTTAACTAGCTTTAAAAGAACATTATTACTAACTCAAACTTGGTGTTACCTGCACTCATGCTATAAGGCTAGAACCAAGACTTACTTATTTTGGATGTGGCAATTCAAATTGAACAGCCATGAACATTTCTGTTACTTTGGGGAGTAGGGCCAGTTTCTATTTATGGGTCATGTTGTACTATTTGGTATTGAAATACAGACATTCCTAAGTGGAAGGAAAGTAAAATTTGGCATCAGTAGTACTTAGTACCAGGCTAGATATTAAATTAACAACTAAATCATTTAAGTAAAGGAAATCTGCACATGAATTTTTATTAGAGGGCCAAGAAATTGACCTATAAGATTCCATCAAACTGAATATTTTTGAAAATAAAAAGTCCTTCCCAGGACTGGGGTTGTGGCTCATTGGTAGAGTGCTTGCCTAGCATGTGTGAGGCACTGAGTTTGAATCTCAGTACCACATAAACATAAATAAATAAAATAAAGGTATTGTGTTCATCTACAACTAAAAAAATGCCTTTTTTTAAAAAATTATCTCTCCCCAAATTAAAAAAAAAAAGCCCGAGTTCTGTCACAGTTAAAGACTTAGGATGGGATTTCAGTTGATCTAGAAGATATCACAAAATAGCTGATTTTTAAAATAGATTTTTCACTTGAAACTCAATTCTAGATTTTTATTGGGTAAAATATCTTATGCAGATGTAACTGGTTATTAAATTTGGAACATTCTGACTTCTTTCTGTAAATAATAATTTGGTTATATTAAAAGCTATTTGTATCTTTTTTATGTTTATTAGGTTATTCTGGGAAATTATAATTGGCTGTCTTATGAAGATGTCTTTGTCCGAGCCTTTAATTTTGGAAATGGATTACAGATGTTGGGCCAGAAAGCAAAGACCAACATCGCCATCTTTTGTGAAACCAGGGCCGAATGGATGATTGCTGCACAAGCATGTTTTATGTATAATTTTCAGCGTAAGTAGGCTTTCTTAACTTCTGGAAGAGTGAACTTCTGTAATTTGGGGGAGGGGTGATACTGTTTAAAATAATGTTCCACCCTTAAGAAGTTAAAATTCTTGTAGGTAATCAGTGGAGAACTCTTGTCAGGATTTGGAATTTTTGGTCTCTTGGAAAAGGAATCAAATTGTGGAATAAATTATACCAGCCAAATGTAGTGAGGGGGCTTGAACCTTCGTGTGTGTGTGTGTGTGTGTGTGTGTGTGTGTGTGTGTGTGCATTTGCTGGGCCTTATCCATGCCGGGCAGATGCTCTTGCAGCTGAGGCACATTCCCAGCCCTACTTGAACCTGTTAAAAGGAGACTTTCTAGGTCAGGGAACTACACCTACACCCAGGGGTTATGGCTCTGCTGCCATCCCTGAGGAGTCCCCTTTGGTGTTCCTGGCATTTTGTTAATGCCACTTCTGTCAGTAGCAACAGCTGATCTCTAAAACATGTCCACAATGAAACTGGGGACTCCTGGGTGCTCATTTGCATGATCTGTAGTTTTAAATTGTGGTTATTTTAGTGGCAACTGTGATTGTGCAGTCTGTGAGATGGTCCTGAAATGTGCCGAAATGTGGTGTCACTTTGTCTTTTAGATGAAACAGCAGACACTTTTCACCGGATTTCTTGCTGTAAAATTCTCCAGTTTTTCTTTAAGTGTCACCTTTTTGTTTTCACAGGTTTGGGTTTACACTGTTTCTTTTAAGAAGCTTTGAAATAATTTTCTTCGAAGTCATTTTATGTCTCATTTTTT
Source organism: Sciurus carolinensis (assembly GCF_902686445.1). Classification (NCBI taxonomy): domain Eukaryota; kingdom Metazoa; phylum Chordata; class Mammalia; order Rodentia; family Sciuridae; genus Sciurus; species Sciurus carolinensis. The sequence goes on from NC_062215.1 coordinate 168,126,242, forward strand.
TCGGTTAGGCAGAAAAAAGTAAAAAAAAAAATCATGTTATTGTAACATCTGTAGGTGAAACAATAATAATTTAAACATTGATTAATACATCAAAATAATTTTAAGAAACATAACACCATTTCTCATAGACTTATTTATTTAACAATCTAGTGTTCAGAAAGCTGCTTCGTGATTCATATCCACTTCTGGGGTGTTATTTGCATTTGGTAGTTAATGAGGTGTTTGAATATCTGACTTCTCTTTCTTTTCCTTGTAGTTGTTACATTATATGCTACCCTAGGAGGTCCAGCCATTGTTCATGGATTAAATGAAACAGAGGTGACCAACATTATCACTAGTAAAGAGCTCCTACAAACAAAGTTGAAGGTGAAGACTGTAGTTGATTTATAACTGTCTGATACTTCAGAATTTTTACTGTGGTGAACCTTATTGATAACTTAATTCTTTCATGATCTTTTATATCTTTAATGTTTTTGCCAGCTTTTAGGAATATCATACTTTATTTCTTTTTTTTGGAACAGAAAAATTAGATTTCATATATATTCAGATAGACTAGAGTTAACAAATTGCTAATATGCCTATGTCTAAATTGAAGAGGTTACAACTTTTTCTTTTATTATACTTCTATTTTCTATTTTAAATTTTCTGTTTTAAATTTGTTATTTTGAAGGTCTGTATTTTAAAGCAGTAATTTACTGAGTTTAAATCACTGGATAATGATTTTCAGGATATTTTAAATGCTAACAAGGGAAATTCTTAATAAAATATAGGAAAAGGGTTTCTTCAGTTTCTTATTTGCTCCCTCTAAAAACAATAGTATCTGGGATATTCTTTTTAAAATAAATGTACAAGTGAAATCCCCCTCATCCCTTTTCCCTGCAACACCCCCACCCTGCACCCTTCCCCTTCCCCTTCTGATTTTGCTTCTGGAAACTTCGGCCTATGTTTACATGACTATTTTGTGAGGCAGTAACTTTGTCGATTAGGATTTGACCCAAGAACAGGGTGCACACTGTAAATCTAGTACTGTATAATAGCGAGTTAGACCAGTATTTGTTCATCTAAAAAAGTGGTCTTTAGCTTGTGCACCCATCCCTCTTGCTTTTTTTGAGGCAAAAAATTAAGTCACTGAATATAGTGAACTACTTTTATTGGGTCCAGAACTATTTGCTAAACTCTTGAAGAGTAAGGAATGTGGTAAATGTGTTTTTCCAGGATATAGTTTCTTTGATCCCACGCCTGCGGCACATCATCACTGTTGATGGGAAGCCACCGACCTGGTCCGAGTTCCCCAAGGGTGTCATTGTGCACACCATGGCTGCAGTGCAGGCTCTTGGAGCAAAGGGCAGCATGGGTATGTCATGTTTCCCTCTTTCCTTATGTGCAGTCTCCAGTCACCATGTTCTCCAGAATTACTCCAAAGTTGTGATCCTCAAGTTAGATCAAATATCACATTTGTCTAGGCACAGCTGGGGAAGGTGGGCTCTTCTAGAAATACTTTCATCCAGCCTTTGAAGAGAGAAGTTTAAGGAAAACACTAACATTAGTTTATTGATATTCTAAAAGTAGTATTTATTTGAAATGAATTTAAAACTTTTTCTCTTACATCATTCATTTTTCTTCTTTCCTTTTTCTGATAGTTTTGTATAAAGTTAGTTTTATAAAATGATGCCACTGCCTGTGCCCGTGTGCATCACTGTAAAGTGTTAATAGAGGACTAACCTGGAGCCCTCCTTTTACTGTCTGCTCCAGCTCTACCTTTCTAGAGGGGACAGCTTTATCCTCCAGTGATAAGCACAATTAAGAATGGTAAGTCTAGAAGTTAGGACTGCCAAAGAAGCATCAAAAAAAGTTAGAGTACAGAGTGTTTTGAGGGTTTGTAAAATCTCTTGGGCTGCTGGGACTATTTCCCCTGTAGTGGAAACTTAGTGATGAATTTGTTGAAATACTGTTTGGAGACAAGGACAATCAGAGTTATCAAATGTTGTCTTAGAAAGAGCAGTGTCCTTGATGTCCTGATGGCAGAGAATCGTGCTGTGAGTTGAAGAAGTGAATGGCAGACCTAGAAGTAGAGACTGGTGAGACAGAGGGGGTCATTCTCTTGGGAACATGTTCATAGAGTGTTTTTCCTTGAAGTCTGTATGTTAGGGTGTTATTGAGGGTGACCAAGAGAATTTCACCTCTGTGAAGCAGGGAACATTTTTTAGCGAATATCCAGATACCCTACCAGGCCCTTTCTGTTTCTTAGTTGAATTATTAGAGTAACTTTTTGTGTCAATTCCGTTCTGCTTTTTCTAAAGTTAGTTAGCCACATGGCAGCCATAGTTATCCTTGTCAGTTGATGGCATGCTCTGTTGAGAACACTCTGCTTTCTGTTCCAGAGTGAAATCCAAAGTCCTCGGCCTGGCCTCTGAGGCCTGTGGGGTCCTGGCTGCTCCTTCACCACCATTTCCACCATTCTTCCTCTTGCTCAATCCATTCCATACATATGCCAAGCGTATTTCTACCTGAAGGCCTTTGTACTTGCTTATTTACCTCTACTTGGAATACCCTTTCCAATTCCAGGATTTTTATAGCTCTTTTTCTCATTTTATTCAGGTCTTTGCTAAATAACTACAGAGAGGCTTTTTTCTGACTTTTTCATCTAAATAGCATCTACTGTCATTTTCTTACCTTGTCTTTACTTTTCTTTACGAATTTAACCTGTCTTTCCTAATAGAACATATGTCCTTTATATGTTTGTCTACTGTATGAGTAATTGTGTTAACAAATAAATGATTATGAAAAAAAATGGTGATGTAGCTGAATTTCTTAGAAGTGTGCATTTTTTTTTCTTCTTCTACACAGAAAACAAACCTCATAGCAAACCACTGCCCTCAGATATTGCAGTAATCATGTATACCAGTGGGTCCACAGGACTTCCAAAAGGAGTCATGATTTCCCACAGCAACATCATTGCTGGTATAACTGGAATGACGAGAAGGATTCCAAAGCTGGGGTATGTCCTAGTGAAGTAATAACACTGAATAGTTACGTATTCATACCTGTGGTTACATTTGTGTCATTTTAGTATGTCGCTAAAGTACTTCTTTAGTCTGTTCATAGAGGCATTTCCTTTAAAAAAAGTTTATTAACATCAATTACAAATAGTTACATGTATGAAGTTTGAAATGTAATTTGTAGATTTTTTTTTGGGGGGGGGTACCAGGGAATGAACTCAGGGACACTCAATCACTGAGCCACATTCCTAGCTCTATTTTGTATTTTATTTAGAGATAGGGTCTCACTGAGTTGCTTGGTGCCTCCTATTGCTGAGGTTGACTTTGAACTCGCGATCCTCCTCACTCAGTGTAGGTTTTTTAAAAGTGCAAATTTTATCTGTTTTACAATTGCAAACCCCCTAATTTAAATTATTTTAATCAGTCCATATTGTTGCCTTACATGTGTAGTCATTTTTATACCTAAATACAATTTAGATGAATAGATAATCTATCCAGGAAATACTTATTGAACTTCTGTATTTATAGTCTCTGATTTATGTTTTTAAGACTGACTCCAGTGGCAGTAGGGTACGGTCTCATGAAGTGGGAAGAGACTGATAAGGAAACTGGATGAAGTTTGAGGGATTGTAAAGGAAACATCCCCAGAGATGACATCACTAGTATAATGAGTGATCTGGTGCAGTGGTTGGATATTTCTTTTTAAATGTTTTTAGTTGTCGATGGACCTTTATTTTCTTTATTTATTCATTTATTTATTTATATGCAGTGCTGAGAATTGAACCCAGTGCTTCACATGTGCTAGGCAAGTGCTCTACCACTGAGCCACAACCTCAGCTCAGGTTGGATATTTTTGATGCCATTACGTATAAAAATTATACATATACACATGAAATTACTGTGGGATTGAACTTGGGGATGGAGAGAAATTTTTCTTTAAATGTGTACTCCTCAGGAAAAAACTTAGAGCCACAGTTTTCTTTATGATTTTGCCTCAGTTGCCCTTTGTATTTTAGTGGTGGGGATAGTTCTTGAAAAATGTACACGTAGGTACATACATTTTTTTAACATGTTAAAATAAAATTTATTATTCTTAATTATATCTAGCTCCCAGAATAGTCATGTTTTCTATAAAATTTCTGGAAGGCACCTGTGAAATCTATTTCGGTTCTAGTTGGTAACCCACTGAAGACTTCATTTCCTCCTTGGATGATTTCTTCTGTCCTTCAGTCCTCTGTTTGTTTGCCTTATCACTTTGTTTCTATAGCACTCAGTGTGTGCCTTCAAGTAGGAGTGGAAACAGGCACTGTCCAGGGAGCCTACCCGCTCAGTTTTAGGCTGGACTGTAGTTCTTTTTCCTAATATTCTCAGTGTCTGTCTCAGTGTTTGTTTTTCTCCCTCCAACAGCAGGGAGCTCAAATTAATAGCCTATGACCCTTCCATGTGCCTCCTGTGGCAGGGAAAGTGCACCTGACCTTTGCTTTTTTACATCTCTCTTTTCTTTCAGAGAGGATGATGTATACATTGGATATTTGCCCCTGGCCCATGTTTTAGAATTAAGTGCTGAGCTTGTTTGTCTTTCTCACGGTTGCCGCATTGGCTACTCTTCACCACAGACTTTAGCAGATCAGGTAACTTTGTAACTTGAAATACTTACCTAAAATAATTAATTTTTAGCACTTTTTTTCCCCTGTGAATATGACAATATATTTGAAGAACAACAATCATTTAAAAATAGGCTCTTTTTAATTGCTTTTTAGAATATAAGTATACTAAAATGATAAATTTACAATAGGTATTTTTAATCTAAGAATTCCATTGAGTTTTCAAAATAAGAATCACTTTTTCTTTCTATTTTATAGTCTTCAAAAATAAAAAAAGGAAGCAAAGGGGATACATCCATGTTGAAACCAACACTGATGGCGGCTGTCCCGGTAAGAATTGACCATTATTTAATATCAAGTACTAAAGAACCATCAGCAACTGCACTTGACAAGGCAGCTTATGTAGGATTTGTTCCACACCGAATATCAATATTGCCTTAAGTAAATCTGATAACATTTATACTTGCTTTATTTATCATCTAAATACTCAATTTAGTTTCAGCTTCCATCCGATATAATCAGTTACTTTCCCTAAATAGCTTCTTGTTACAATCATTTTTGTGATATTCATTTGCTGATTAGTAGAAACCTAAAGCACAACAGGAGATAGGAGGGGAAGGGTATGAGGACACTTTTTTTGTTGTTGTAGATGGACGAGATACCTTATTTTATTTATTTATTTTTATGTGGGGCTGAGGATCAGACCTAGTGCCTAACACAATCCAGGCAAGCACTCTACCACTGAGCCCCAGCCCCAGCCTGAGGCCACTTTTATCTACACAAATTGTATAATTACTTCCTGAGTCCTCAGAAAGCCTGAGTCACCAAAAAGAGTGACAGAGACACTATTCCAACTTTGCGAATTACCTGAGAAGCACCAAGTATCCAATTATAATGAGAGTGGAGAGGATCTGGGAATAAGATCATAGATATGGTACAGCAATAGTTTTCTGTCTATTCCTCATGTGGGCTTCCTGTAGTTCTCTGATTTTGCTTGTAAAAGAGTGTTGGGTACTTGAATGCTCAGACCAAGTAGTATTATATAGTTATTCCAAAATCAAATGTAAATGGGCAAAAGTTTTGGAATTTGCGTTAAGTATAATTATAATTTCCTAAGTAGTGTCCTGCTTTAAATTCTTAGTTCACTTAGAAGTTATATAACTTAAAATTGTAAAGGAAAACAAATTTTTTTGTCATTAAAACAAAATGTAATTCAGACAAGAAAATTTCATGGATGCAGCATGAACTAAAAACCAAAACCAAACAAAACAGAAGAATAAAATAAAAAATGCTGTGGTCTTTTTGTGAGTGAAATAGGTGGTATGTCTATATATTTATGTGATAAGTTTAGGAGATTTTTAAAAACATTACAAATAGTTGTTCATTTATTTTGTAAATTTAGTTTTTAGTTAAGAATAAAGAAGATAAACAAGCAAAGCAATATAAGCAATCTCTAAAGGTATATTCTTGCATTAAGGCATTTTTTTTTATTATTCATATGTATATCTAGATATAGTTCTATTAAAAATTATTTGCACAAATCTCACTTTTTTTTTTTTTTAAAAAAGACACATTTATTCAGCGTCATGATCAGACTATTACATTTAGCAATCAACAGCATGGGTGCAAAAAAAAAAAAGTCTACATTAAAACCCTTTGTTGGAATGCTTTACACTTTCCACAGAACAGAAACTAAAATAACCTGTTATACAATTAGTCACAAATACAGTGCCATACACGAGTATTGTCTAAACCATGTCTTCTCTGTAGCAGCTAGGCCCTGTAACCACTGTGCTTGGCTGAGTTCACAAATCTGTTGTGACCTGTAGGTTCCCTGTCCCTTCTCTGGCTCTCTTGTCCTGCTAAGCTTTGTTGCCTGGCAGTATTAAAACCTTCTGCCACTGCCATAGCTACTGCTGCTGCTGGAACTGCCATAGCCACCTTGGTTTCGTGGGTTGGCAAAGTATTGGCCTTCACCACCGTAAGGTCCAGAGCTTCTGTCTCCAAAGTTTCCACCCTTCATGGGTCCAAAGTTTGATGACTGATTATTGTAATTGCCAAAATCATTGTAGCTTCCTCCACCTCCAAAATTGCTTCCATCATTACCAAATCCATTGTAGCCATCCCTGCTGCCACCACGGCTGCCACCAAAGCCACCACGACCACTGAAGTTTCCTCCACCAACAAAACTGTCATTTCCACCAAAACCACCTCCGCGACCACCACCAAAGTTTCCAGAAGCACTTCGACCTCTTTGACTAGATGAAGCACTAGCCATCTCTTGCTTTGACAGGGCTTTCCCCACTTCATAGCTATGGCCATTCACAGGATGGTATTTTTGAATGACATTCTTATCCACAGAGTCATGGTCGTCAAAAGTTATGAAAGCAAAGCCCCTCTTCTTTCCACTGCCTCTGTCAGTCATGATTTCAGTAACTTTGATTTTCCCATACTGTTCAAAATAATCTCATAGATGATGTTCTTCAGTGTCTTCTTTAATGCCACCAACAAAGATCTTTTTGACAGTTAAGTGGGCCCCTGGTCTTCAAGAATCTTCTCTTGAGATAGCTCTCTCTGGTTCCACAACTCTTCCATCCACCTTGTGAGGTCTTGCATTCATGGCTGTATCCACTTCCTCCACAGTGGCATAAGTGACAAACCCAAAACTCTTGGTGTTTGGGTCTCTCATTACCACACAGTTCGTGAGTGTTCCCCATTGCTCAAAATGGCTTCTCAGACTCTCATCAGTTGTTTCAAAGCTCAGCCCTCTGCTGAATAGCTTCTGCAGCTGTTCGGGCTCTTTAGGGGACTCTGATTTAGACATGATGGCAGCAGGAACAAAGACTTTAACGATGCTTTCTCTGCGGCATCCACGGGCCGTACAAATCTCACTTTAAAGCTAATTGTGACTCTTTAAAAATTCGGTCCTGATAGAATATGTCTTTAAAAATATCTTAATATTGATAGAAATATCAGTTAGTTGTTATTTAAATATATAAGGCAGCTGTGATATGATTATTAACTCATACTTGTAGGAAATCATGGATCGGATCTACAAAAATGTCATGAATAAAGTAAATGAAATGAGTAGTTTCCAACGGAATCTGTTTATTCTGGCCTATAATTACAAAATGGAACAGATTTCCAAAGGGCATAGTACTCCACTTTGTGACAGGTAAGTGAAGGGTTATTAATGTGATAGTTGTGAGAAATAAATCTATTTGTAAAAGTCAAAGAACTCTTGAAAAATCCACCTGCATAAGAATTTGAAATTTTCATGTATGATTTTTGTTGTATTGAATATTATGCTTAAATTTTATGATATACTTTATTATCTTTGTTTTAATATTTATTTCAATATGAATATAAAATGACAACTAAGTATAATTAATATTTTGTTTAAAGTTTTAAATGACCAGTTTTAACTCTCACCTCTATTCAGTAGATATATGGTTTTCTTATCAAATAGTTAGAAATTAGAATGTGAAACTGTTATGTTCAAAATATTTTTATAGGAATATAAATACAGTTTTTAGGTGCTTCACATTATTTAATATTTTGTAAGGTTTTTTTTCCTGCCTTACTTTAATTACCTATCTTTAGAGAGATATAGAAGTTGCTATGGAAAGTCTGTTCATCTAACTTTTCTTTTTTAAATGGATTGCCACTTAGTCTTATCTTTTTCTGTATCCCTCACCCCCATCCTGTACATAGCTAGGGATGGAACCCATGGTATTAATAGCTCATGCTAGGCGAACACTCTACTACTGAGCTACTTCCCTGACTCCACCTTCTCCTTTTTTAAATTGGGGTGTAGTAAACCCTCTCTAAAGTGTATTTTCAGAAATATATCAATAAAGTGTTTGCATTTTTTTATTCATTTGAAATAATTTGCCAGATTTTTAAAAAGCAACAAATACTTTAAAACTTGAATTACTGAACTTTTAAAAAAAAGAGTTAGATTGCTATATTCATATATGTATATAATTCTAATTAAGGCAAAAGATTTGTTTACCATTAATAATTTTATAAAGATACAAGATTGTTTAGTATTAACATAGTAAACAGTGATATATTTTCACACATTTGATATAACAAATTGCTGTGGCTATAACGGATTTCCTTTACTTTATAAAATTAATCTGACAATTTTGAATTCAAATATTGAAAATTTCTTAAGAGGAAGCCATACATCTTCTCCTAAATTTGGATAGGTAACTTAATCTTAAACTCTCATATAACAAAATGGAGAGATTAGTCTAAAGATTTAAAAAATTCCCATTCAGCTTTAAAATCCTGTGATTCTCTGATTAATTTTTTTTAGCTTTGTTTTCCGCAAAGTTCGAGGCTTGCTAGGTGGAAATATTCGCCTTTTATTGTGTGGCGGTGCTCCACTTTCTGCAACCACACAGCGATTCATGAATATCTGTTTTTGCTGTCCTGTTGGTCAGGGATACGGACTCACTGAATCAACCGGGGCTGGAACAATTACAGAAGGTTAGTGTCATCCATTTAATGTCTCCTGAAATGCCATCAGAGGCTGGGGCACAACTTTAGGGTTTTTTGTTTGTTTGTTTTCTATGCTATATGAAAGAAGAGTAGTTAAGCTTTTGTGTAGCAGAATAGAGACAAATTCCAGATATTGTGATTATTATTATTGGTTTTTAGGATATAGTAGAAGTATCAGTAGTCAGTAATTCATTTAGAAGAATTTTTCATACTAAACTATGGGATATGTAATATTAAAAAGTAACATTCTGGAAAAGAAGCTATTACAGCAGTTATTAAATTTCTTCTTTCTAGAAAAATTGGATTGTCTTTTTTCTAGTTGTTTGGGTAAGTGTATTAAGACTCCACGGATTGAGAAATGTTTATGGGAGTCTTTGTAAGTGTAGAGAGATTAGATTCAGGTCTAGACAATATAATGCCAGAATTTATCACAATGTCCTGGTTGAGGAGGGTCTCTACTACCTGTTCTGTGGTCACTGGTGAATTGCATTTCATAGAAGAGAGTTATTTTGCTTCCCACTACTAAAAGAAGGTACTTTGCATTTTCTAGATAGTGATAGAGGCTAAACCTCTTAACTGAGCAGTTTTATCCCCTCTTTATCTTGAGAACTTCTATTCTACCTCTCTTAGATCTTAAATACTTTGGAGTACTTCTTTAATATTTCTGTATCTTTGTTGTGTTCTCTATATTTTATATGGTTTTGAAACTTATAAATATCATTTGCAAGACATAAACAAGCAATCATAAATATATTCATGTGGTTTCTTCTGTGGATCCTTAATTGCTCTCTTTTTAAGCTGAATGTGTTATTAATCAGTATCAGTTTATGTTATAAATACGTCTTTGATTTCTGATATTTGAATGATTTTCGTGGAGAAAACATTTTGCTGTGGTAAGTCACAATAGTGTCTAATAATTCAGAGTTTGCCATAAAGCTCTATGGGTTCAACAGTATACCTGTGTTGCCTCACAGCCTGTGGTTCATCAGTTTGCAGCTTTGCTTTCTGGGATTCTCTGGGGCTGTCTAAGCTTTTCGTTTTTAATAATTTAGAAAAATCAACTCATTAACTACTGTTCTGAAATACCTTTTCCCTCTTTGCATCTTAGTGTGGGACTACAATACTGGCAGAGTGGGAGCACCATTAGTTTGCTGTGAAATCAAATTGAAGAACTGGGAGGAAGGTAATAACTGATTTTAACTAGAGCATTAATTTTTTATAAGATTAAATTTTAAAATTAGAAGCATATTTAATTTTATTGTTTTAGAATACAAAATCACCCACAGGCACTCTGTTTTATTCTTTAAAATAGTTAAATTTTATTCAGAACTATTGGGTACGTTTATTTTGCTTGTTTCAAATTATAATTCTGGGGAATTATAATTGTTTTAATTTTGCTTATTACATAAATACAAGTAAGATTATGGCAGAAACTTGAGAAATGTACTAAATGTATAATGTTGATAAATTAGGAGTGATCATAACATTATTTTATAGAAGCAAAATCATAAAATTAATCCCTTTAGGTGTTTTACATTTTTTTTTTTCCCTATTCCCTGAGGTCTTCAACTTAGAATTATTAGAAGGAAATTTTTAGTATAATTCCACATAAGTTTGTCGCTTTTTCTACAAACAAGAGATTTGAAAGTACAAATCTCTTTTTAAAAATTTATTTGATCATATTAAAGTGTAAAAATTGCCTATGATTTATTGGGACATACATTTCTTGTATTCAAAGTAAAGATGAATCAGTTCTAAGACTCCAATGTCATTTTTTTTCAGCTATTTTTAGCAGAATTAATGAAAATATTCAATAAAATTAAGCTTGGAGTCAGTCTGAAGTTTCTCTAAGAATAAATCTTCTAAATATGTACTAATTTAGTTTTATACGTATTTGTTGCATTATTTAATGCTTGATAGTACTTTTACTGCTTTATTAGCATGCCATTTAAGACGATAGAAACTTTAAAACAATTTGCTTGTATAGTATTTGTAATTTATGTAGTAGATGGACGATATTGATTTTGGAACATATTTTTTTTCCCATTGTAAATAGTATCTTAAAAGCATAAATGCTTAGGGTTAAGCAACTGAAATATTGCTCCTAGTTTTTATATTGATAAACTTCGTTCATTCTCCATGTCTGCCTTGTTTCCTGTGGGAACTCTAGATCAAAATAAGTATTCCTATTAGGAAACTGATGTTTTTGAATTTTTGTGTGATACATATAGGGATAAAAATGGTGAATTAATTCTATAAATTATTCTGTTTGTTAGGCGGATACTTTAATACTGATAAACCACACCCCAGGGGTGAAATTCTTATTGGTGGCCAAAATGTGACAATGGGTTACTACAAAAATGAAGCAAAAACAAAAGCTGATTTCTTCGAAGATGAAAATGGGCAGAGGTGGCTCTGTACTGGAGACATTGGAGAGTTTGACCCTGATGGTTGTTTGAAGATTATTGGTAAGCCATCAGATATTTTTTTTTTATTGTAAACAAATGGGATACATGTTGTTTCTCTGTTTGTACATGGAGTAAAGGCATACCATTTGTGTAATCATAAATTTACATCAGATATTTTTTTGAAAGTGAATGTTTCTAAAATGGGCTTATGCTAGAGTACTGTGTTTAGAGAAGCTGCCCTCAGTGCGGGGTATATCTTTGTGTCATGTTGGTGTGGTCTGCTAGGCCATCTCTGAAATATAAAAACATTTTTCGTAGGGACTAAGGACTTATGAGGTTAGACTTTGGGGTCTCAGAAACTGTTCAATAGCAGTACTCTTAGATGACTTTACCATTCTTTCCTGCTTGTGTAGGGAATGCTCATTTTTGTGAATTGACATCTATAGATTATTGGGCAGGCTTTCCTGTCTGATGCCTTGCCCAATTAAATGAAAGAAATTCTGGCAGTTCCAATGCTGTATTTGTGTGTGGTCTGTATTTGTGTGTGGTCTGTATTTGTGTATATGGTGTGAAAAATACCTTCCTCGACTTCTCCTCTTAGGGACTTTTTTCTGTTAATGGCATCGTTATGCTGGTCATGCTAACTAGAAGCCCTGATGAGACTCTCCTTTCAGCAAGCTCTCCATACTGCTCTATAGTCCACTGAGTTAGCTTATGAGATGTGCTTCAGAATCACTTTTTTATTTTTTCCTTCTTTCACTGTCCCACCACTCTGTTCTTCTCTGTTGCTTTACTTGTGTCCCCACCCTTCCTCATACCTCTCACTGACACTGTGGTTACTAACCACTGACCTTGCCAGATCATTTTCTTGCTTAAAATCTTTCCAAGGCTGCTGGAAGCTCCGTTCAGGGTGCCTGTGTTGCATGACCCTTGTTCACCTCCTACCTCTTGCTTGTTTCCCTTCTCCCCTGTGCTGCAGTAATTCCAGCTGACCAGATTCTGGCCTTTGCCAGTGCTGTTCCACTTGGCTACCTCTCACTCTTGCCTTGAGACTCAGCTCAGGCTTCACTTGCAGGAGTATTTCTGAATCTGCGGATTGTAGAGATCTAACACTTAGTTCAGACAGAATGAGAGCTTCCTGATGGCATTTTTCATCTCTTCTTTGCCTCCCTGGTACCTACGAATACCAGGAACATACCTATTCAGAATGCTCCTGAAGCCATCATGATGGGGTCCCTTAAGTAGAAATTTATTATTTTTCTTTAAGAGGACATTTAATTGTATAAAAGTTAGGGCCTAATTTTATTATGTTTTTAATTTTAGTATAACTGGTAATGCTTAGTTTAGCAAAGTTTTAAGTAATTTGATAGCATATTATTCAGGGAGTGGCCAGTATTTACATGTGTGAAAGATGTTATTAGTATTCTCATTGTTTTTCCCTCCCTGCCTTTGTTTTGCCCAGATCGTAAAAAGGATCTTGTAAAACTGCAGGCAGGAGAATATGTTTCTCTTGGGAAAGTGGAGGCAGCCTTGAAGAATCTCCCACTTATAGATAACATTTGTGCATATGCAAACAGGTAAGAAAGTGGACTTCATGCTGTTTGTTCTGAAAACACTGGGTATTCCTTAAGCATTTTCAGCCTGCATGGACCTCTCTGTCAAAGGATTCTAAGAACTCTTCCCCTCCTCTGTGATTTCTGGGAACACTTCTCCTTACAACTGTTAGTTGATCCTATGTGGTAGAAAGTAGAAGAAAATAAAATCCTCTGGGTGCCTTGGTACTGCTAATTATCCATCTCTGCCTAGGGAAGCGTCATAGAACCAATCTGAAGAAAGGGGTTGGGGGAGTAAAGAAGTGTCAGCAGGTGGTCCTCTGTTGTGGTTAGCACCCTGCTTTCACCTCCAGGTTGCTTCAACCCTGGCTCGTGGGTGGAACTAGGAACGGCCCACCTAAACTGTTGCAGCACAGTCCAGATGATACAGAGAGTTGGGAAAGGGGATTTAAAGTTAAAATCTCAGATCTACATTCTTCCGAAATGTGTTGGGATTTTAGATTGGAACTCTCGATTGCATTTTTCATAACACTATAGCACAGAGTAATTTTTCTCGAGTGATATTATAATGATAAGATATTTTGTGGGTATAGCTGTTGACATAATTGGAAAAAGAAAATCAGGTATCAGAAAAGCCAATTTAGAAATGGACTTTGGGGTATAGCTCAAGTTAAGAATGAATTTCAGGTTGAATACCCCTTATTTGAAATGCTTGAGGCAGGAAGTATTTCTGTTTTCAGCGTATTTACAACTTTGGAATATTTACAAAGACTTGACTAGTTGAGCAAGCTGTACCTTGACTTATAAATGATTCTACCCTTTAATTAGCCATTTAGTATTTTCTTCAGTGAAACTACTGATCTGGATTTTACTTATATGATAATTATCACAACTATTCTCCCCTTCTTGATGCTGTTGCCATTTCTTCCAGTTACTATTTTATAGTCTTCAAAAAAAAATCTGCCTCTGTGCATACTCAGTTCCTCAGTTAATACAGATATTCATACTAAAAGAAAATGAATGTAATCACATTTTGATTTGCTGCCAATTTTTTTAGATACAATTCTTAATATTTGTCAGATTTTACATTTTTTTTTACCTGTTCGTATGAAGTACTGTTTTTTTTTAAAGATAAATTCTTTTTTTGAAATTTTCTTTTAGAAAAGCTGTGCCTGGCATTACTCATATCAGTAATGTATACTTGGAATTTATCATGGAATGCCAGTTTAAGATTTTTTAACAGTAAACTTTCCCCTGGAATATATTATGAATCAAACAGTAAAACTGACTCTTGCATGCAATAAATATGTCATACTAAGTATGGCACAAGCATATTTTGGTTTCATTTTGTTTTGTTTTTGGTACTAGGGAATGAACACAGGGCTGCTTTCCCACTGAGCTGCTTTCCCACTCCTTTTTATTTTTTATCTTGAGACGATTTTACCTAGTAGCTGAGACTGACCTCCAACTTGTAGTCCTTTTGTCCCAGCCTCCTGAGTTGCTGGGATTACAGATGGGCTGTCACATGCATTTAAAAAAAATAATAATAAAGATTTAGTTGTAAAATATCAAGGTAATCAGTTAACACATGATACCATGTTGTTTTTTGGTTGTTGTCCTTTATATATTTCAGTTACCATTCTTATGTCATTGGATTTGTTGTGCCAAATCAAAAGGAACTAACAGAACTAGCTCGAAAGAAAGGACTTAAAGGGACTTGGGAGGAGCTGTGTAACAGTAGTGAAATGGAAAATGAGGTCCTAAAAGTGCTTTCTGAAGCTGCTATTTCAGGTGAGTGTTCTGTTAAACCAATCTAAGAACTGAGATGGGAAGAGTATACTTCCCATCCGTTTAACCTGTCATGTTATAGAAGTTTGGGTACATCATTTCCTGCTTAGAAACCATTTCTACTTTTAATAGGTAGAAGAATATATATTTACCAGTTTCCATTTCAGCTTTCCTACTGTACACACAAATCATCCTCTCCCACCAAACTGATGTGCATGTCTCTTTAATATTGTGATCATTATAACCTTTGTTTTGTGGAATGGCCCTTTCTCCATTGAGCTGTTCTTCAGGGCTCTGCTTAGTTTCATAACCATTCTAGGCCATGGTGAAAGGTCCAAAACTCCTTTTGGAATTTTATACATTGCTAATGTATTGACAGTTTACTATATTGGTATATTCTGTACTCTTTTTTTCTTTTGGTCCAAAGCTAAAATTGTTGATTTGGTAAAAGTAGTAGTGTCTTTTGAGTTAAGCATTAAGTGTAATACAAACTTACATTTTTTAGTTTGAGTATGTCATGCAAGATCATGAGAAATGTAAATTTGCATTGAGAGAAATGGAGTCACTATTCTGGCCCTTTATTTCAATTGTAATTATGTTTTAGAATGTATCAGATTGAAGATAATTTTTAGGTAGCATAAAACTTTGAACCGATGCTAAATTTATTTAATTAATTAATTGACATTAAAGACATATTATTTCTCAATAAAGTGAAATACCCAAACATTAAAAACTAAGCATGATGTACCTTTTGCTTATTTTTATATTTAATATCTTTATTGAGATATAATGAGCCTACCATACAGCTCACCCATTTAATGTGTATAATGAAATGTTTCAAGTCGTGAAACCATCACCACAGTTTCAACACCATTGTCATTACCTCACAAAGAGACCTCATACCCATTAGCCGTCATTCTCCTTTATAGTATGTATCAGTGATACTTAATTCTCCTTTATTGATATAAGTGTATATATATAACACGTAAATGTTATGTTATATAAATGTTTATGTTGTATTCATATTATATAAACATGTGGATGTATGCCACATTTTGTTTAATCCATTCATCAATTGGTGGACATTTCTTTTGTTTCCACTCTGGACTGTTGTGAGAAATGCTGCTACAAATGTGCAGGTTCAGGCTTTTGTATAGATGATGTCTGTTTCTCTTGGATAGATTCCTGTGAGTGGGATCAATTTGACATGTTAGCTTTATAGTTAAACCCTTGTGAAGAATAGAATAGTCAGACTATTTTCTAAAATACTTTTTTTCCAGTCTTTTCCAGTATGTTGCCACTACTTTACATTCCCAAATGGGCTTATTAGGGTTGTAATTTTTCTGCATCCTCATCAACACTTGTTATTGTTCGTTCTTTTGATGCTAGCTGCCCTGAGTGTTATCTTCTTGTGGTTTGATTGGCATTTCTCTGGTGGCTAATTGTGATCATTGGCATGTATCTTCTTTGGAAGATGTTTATTCAGATTCTTGTTCCATTTTTTTAATGGTGCTATTTATTTTTTTAATACTGATTTGTATGGGTCTTTTACGTATTCTAAATGCAAGTTGATGATCAGGTATATGATTTGCAAAAATATTTGCCCATTTTCTGTGTTCTTACTTTCTTGGTGGGGTTCTTTGAAGCACAGGTTTTTAATTTTGTTGTACAGTTTATCTCTTTTCTTGCTTTTGCTTTTGGTTTCACATCTAAGAAATTATTGCCTAATCCAAGTCACACAGACATACCCTGTTTTCTTCTAAGAGTTTTATAGTTTAAGCTTTTTTATTTAGGTCTTTCCTCTATTTTGAATAGGATTTTATATATAATATAAAGAAGGGATTGAGCTTTATTCTTAAACAGAAAACCATTAGGATATATACCTATTAAGACATATATTGCCAGAAATAGGCTTATGTGATTGTGGGGACTTGCTAGGCAAAGCCTGAAATCCATAGGACAGACTCTATGAGAAAGGGTGGGCTGGACTTTCAGGCATTAGCTGAAGCCACTGTTGAAAGGCAGAATTTCTTATTTGGAGAAGTCTCATTTTGCTTTAGGCCCATCACACTGATTGAATCAGGCCCAGTAAGAGTTTTTGGAGTGTATGAAATACTTTCACACCAACACAGAGATTAGTGTTTAATTGAATAACCAGGCATCTTAGCATAGGCAGTTGAAACATACAAATGACCATCACAATATATTCATGTGTATCTACTTAAATCAGAGTCTCCAAATAAAGGCAATAATAAAGTTAGACTTTTGCCTAAAAGAATAGTTATCTTACTTACAACTGAAAACACACTAACCTTTTTCCCAGAAGGAGATGCAAATTCCTGGGATGATTTTTTAGTCTTGTCCTTCGTTAGCCTATAACTTATATGCTGTGATATAACATTGACACTATTAAAGAGTGTTATGATACATAAGTAAGAGTATTCATAACTAAATGAGGAAGGATCATAGCTGTTAAGAGTCCTCATTTCTCCAGCCTGCTCTGCAGTTTTGCTGTGTGTGATTTCTTAAAGCACAGGTTTAGATGGTATCAGTACATACTGAAGAAGATAATTTTGAGTTGGATCATAGAGTAGAATGTTGACTGGTTTGAAAAAAAAAAATCTAGCACTTACTCTATAGTCTTCGCATATTTCTGTAGTGTCAGGCTCCATCCACATTGTCTTAGGATATGTGCCTTCTTGATCTTGCTTGTGTGTTTTTTTCCCTCTTGGAAACCTCTCCTGAAATACTTTTAATCTTTGACGATTCAAAACTTGTTGTCTCTGTGTTTACTTTTACAAGGTAGTTTTAGATTTTTTTCCCCCCTAAGGTATCTTATGCCCTTAATTTTAGTACATTTCCTTTTTCCAAATTTGTAGTAAAACCATAACTTTCAATTTCCATGTTAACCATTTTTTAAGTGTAGAATTCAGTAATGCTAAATTTATTTATTATGCAGCAGATCTCTAGAACTTTCTTATCTTGCAGAACTGAAAGGCAATACCCAGTAAGCACTGATTCCCCTTTTGTCCTTCCCTTACCTTTGACAACCACCTTTCCACTTTTGTTTCTATGATTTTGGCTACTTGACTTTCATGAATGGAAACATAGACTATTTGTTCCTTGGCTACTGGCTTATTTTGCTTGGCCTGATGTCTTCAAGATTTATCCATGTAGGAGCATGGAGCAGGATTTCCCTCCTTTGTGAGACTTACCATGCTCCACTCTGTGTACATATTACAGTTTCCTTATCCATTTATCTCTCAGCGGATATTTGGGTTGCTTCCACCTTTTGGGTGCTTGTGAATAATAGTGTGATGAATAGGGTATTCAAATATCTCTTTAAATTCTTTTGAACTATGTCTAGAAATGAGATTATTGAATCATGGTAGTTTTATTTTTAATTTTTTGAGGCACCCCCATCAAGACTACTAATTTATATTCCCAGCACTGTGTATAAGTTTCTCTTTTCTCCACATTCTCATTAACACTTGTTTATCTTTTGACTTTTTAATAATAGCCATTCTAATAGGGAGGACATGATATTGTGATTTCGAATTACATTTCTCCTATGATTAGTTATGTTGGGCATCTTTTTATATGCCTTATCATCTTTATATATCTTCCAAGAATTGTTTCTTGAAATTCTTTGTTCATTTTTAAGTTAGGTTGTCTTTTTTGTGGTTAAGTTGTAGATTTTTAAAAATAAATGATAGATATTAACCCCTTATCAGATACATGTTTATAAATACTAGTCTATAGGTTTTTTTCATTAGTCTGTTGATTATTTCCTTTGACATACAGAAGTTTGATGTAGTCTAACTAATTTATTTTTGTTTTTTGTTGCCTGTGCTTTTAGTGTCCCATTCAAAAAATCATTGCCAGTTCAGTGTTGTGAAATTTTCCCCATTTTTCCCCCCTAGGGTTTATAGTTTAAGTCTTAAGGTTTAGGTCTTCAACTCATTTTGAGTTAATTTACACTTGGTGTAACTTAAGGATCCAGTTTTATCTTTTTAGTACATCATAATACTTTCAGTGCTATGTTGAATGGCAGTGGCAAGAATGGGCATCTTGCCTTATTCCTAATATTAGAAGTAAAGCTTTCATTTCTTTACCACTAAATATGCTATTTGCTGTAAGATTTTCATACATGACTTATCATGTTGAGGTTTATTCCTTTTTATTTTCCTTTTATTCCTAGTTTGTGTTTTGATCAGGGGAGGCGATTGAATCTTATCAAATACTGTTTCTGCATTAACTGAGATGATCACGTGGTTTTTACTCCTTCATGTTATTAATTTGGTATATTAACATTAGTGGATTTTCTTCATACATTGAACCATCCTTGCATTCCAGGTATAAATCCCACTTGGTCCTGGTATATAATCCTTTTAATGTGCTATTGAATTTGGTTGGTTGGTTGTAGATGAACACAAAAGCTTTATTTTATTTATTTATTTTTATGTGGTGCTGAGGATGAAATCGAGTGCCTCACATTTGCTAGGTAAGCGCTCTGCCACTGAGCCACATCCCCAGCCCTGAATTTAGTTTGATAGCATTTGGTTAAGGATTTTCATATTAGTATTCATCTGGGGTATTTGTAGTTTTCTTGTGTCTTTGGTTTTTGTGTCAGAATATTTTTGGCCTCATAGAATGAATTTAGTCATGTTTTGTTGTCTTTATTTCTTTGGAAGAATTTGAGGAGGGTTGGTATACTTTGTCTTTAAATGTTTGGTAGAATTCTCCATTGAAACTGTATTGTAAATTTTTAAAACTTGATATTCTCTCCTGATGTCTCATTATCCCTTAAACAGTCCAAGCTGCCTGCTCAGGCAGCCAGTTGCACCAGTGTGCTATGATTGGTCCCTATTACAAGTTCCCCTTTTTGCCCTCCCCTAGCTGTGACCTAGTGACATTCAAAAGCGCTTGTGAAATACCCTCCTGCCCACTGCTTATGTAGTCTACCTTGATTCCTAAAACAGGCACTTGTGCACAGGTCCATAGTCTCACTCCTGCCAACTAGGTTGGGCCTGCTTCAGCTCCTACCACATTCTTCCCTTGGGTGACATGGCCTTTCTCCTTTTAGGAACTGTGAGCAATAAGTTTCTTTCATTTTCGTATGCTTCTCTGTGAGGTTATTTTATAACCGCATATTGGGTTTTTGACTGATCATCATAAAACCCCATTTTAAGGAATGAGAGTGTTTCTTATAGTATAGAAACCATCTGGTCCTGGGCTTTTCTTTCCTGGGAGGTTTTTGATTCTGCTTTGATATCTCATTATAGTTCTATTCAGATTTTTGTTTTCTTACGATTCAAACTTGGTAGGTTACATGTTTCTAGGAGTCTACATTTCTCCTAGTTTATCACAATTTGTTGGATACGATTTTCATTTCTAATTTTATTTATCATCTCTAAGGGTTTGTCAGTTTTGTTGATCTTTTTAAAAAATCAATCTTTAAAAATCTTTTCTCCTGTCATCTTTCATGTTACCTCTGGTTTGAGCTTTTATTATTTCCTTCTGCTAATTTTGGGTTTTTTTTTGTAGTTTTCTGAGGTGTAAGGTTAAGTGGTTGATTTGAGATTCTCCTTTTAATTTCAGTAATTATATATTTCCATTTTCTATCTGCTCTTGATTTCTAGTGTCTTTCTATTGTGGTTGGAGAAGTTGTTTTATATAATTTCAGTCATCTTAATTCTGTTCAGGCTTGTTTTGTGTCCTAACCTGTGGTGGTCTTAGAGAATGTGTCATGTAGTTTAGAAGAATGCACATTTCTTACATCTTCCTTGGAGAACTGACCCTTCATCATTATATAATGTCCTTTGGCTCTTGTGACTGTGTTATCTTAGTCTATTTTGTCTGATGTAACTATGCCCATCCCTTTGCTCTTCAGGTCCTACTTCCATGGTATGTATTTCTGTATCCTTTCACTTATGGCCCAGGTGTATCTTTAGAGCTCTAAAGTAAGTTTCTTGTTGACAGCAGGTAGTTGAATGGTTGAGTCTTTTGAGTGTGTGTGTATGCAAGAGAGATCCATTTGGTGATTCTGTGTCTTGTAATTGGGCATTTAATTTATTTAGATTAAAGGTAATTACTGATATGAACGACTTACTATTGCCATTTTGTTATCTGTGTTCTGTATATCTTATACACCTTTTCTGCCTTCTTTTGTTGATTTTTTTTCTCTAGTGACAAGTTTTGATAATGTCTCATTTCTTTGTGATTACCAGTGCAGCTACTTAAAATGTCTTGAATTTATAGCATATTGATATCAGCTTATCTGCAATCGCATATAAAATTGTATTTTATATTCCTGCTCCTCTAATGTTACCGATAATACCACTTGCAACAACTTCTTTTCTTTTTTTTTTTTTTTTTTTTTTTTTTTTGGTACTACGGATTTAACCTAGGGGAGCTTTACCACTGAAATAAATCCTCAGCCCCTTTTTAAAATTTTGAGACAGGGTCTTGTTAAGTTACTGGGGCTGTCCTCTTAACTTGGGATCCTCCTGTCTCAGCCTCCTGAGTTGCTGTGGTGTGTGCTATGGGGTCCACCTCACCTTTTTTAAAAATTGTGTTATGTATTTGTTAGCTAGCTTTTTGTCACTATGACAAACAAAATACACGAGAAAAACAACTTTAAAAGGGGAAAGATTTATTTTGGCTCATGGCTTTAGTTCATTGTTAGCTGGCTCACCTTGCTTTGTATTTGTGATGAAGCAGAACATCATGGCAGAAGGGTGTGGTGAAGGAAAGTTTGTCACTTCATGCCAGTTGGGGAATGCAAAGAGAGAGTGGGAGACGGAGGAAGGGGGGAAGGATTTGGAGACGGGATGGAGTCCGCCAAGCGGATGCCCAAGCACCCACTCCCTTCGCCTGGGTCCTGCCTCCCGCCTTCTCCACAGCAAAGATTCATGGGCTGATTATTGCTTGGGCATTCTGGTGGGTATCCCACTGGGAAAGTTAAACTGTTTTCTAAGAACTTTAATTATACATCTTTAATGCTGTTTTAAATCTTTTTTTCAATCATCTCAGCAAGTCTGGAAAAATTTGAAATTCCAGTAAAAATTCGTTTGAGCCCAGAACCATGGACCCCTGAAACTGGTTTGGTGACAGATGCCTTCAAGTTGAAACGCAAAGAGCTTAAAACGCATTACCAGGCGGACATTGAACGAATGTATGGAAGAAAGTAAATTATTCCCTTTTGGCATCAGTTTGCTAACAGTGAGCTCAGATCAAATAGGAAAATACTTGAAATGCCTGTCTCAAATTGTGAGGCAAACTCCATTCCTCATATTAAGCCTAAACTGTTCTTTCTCATGACATCACCATTTTTAACTGACAAGATTAGTAAAATGTTAAGACAGCAAACTTGTGTCTGTCTCTTCTTTCTCCCTCCTCCAATTTACCACCTACAGTTGTACTTGTCAGTAGGAGAATTTTTCTGAATCAGATTGGGGAAGAAGTGATTTTAAAACCTCAAGTTTTTAAACATGATTTATATGTTCTGTATAATGTTCAGTTTGTAACTTTTTAAAGTTTGGATGTATAGAAGGATAAATAGGAAATATAAGAATTGGTTATTGGGGGGCTTTTTTACTTATTGTATTTAAAAATACAAGGGTATCATTGTGAAATTATGTAAATTTCAAATGCTTATGAATCAAATCATTGTTGGATGAAAGATTTGTTGCTGTGTAATTATTGTCTTGTATGCATTTGAGAGAAATAAATATACCCATATGTATGTTTTAAGAAATTGAGAACTTGTGAATATATGCCTGACAGTGTCTTCTTTATATATTTACTTTTTATTAGGAACAAATGTAGTTTGGTTGGCGCTGCATGACACAAATTAGCAGTAGAGAGGGACATGATTTAGTAGTGCCAGAGACAACACAGCAAGTGCTGCACCAGGTGATAATTGGTCTCTAGTAGGTCACTATCACAGTGTTTTCTGTTTAGCTGTTGAAATTAGGAAAATACCCAAA
Source organism: Sciurus carolinensis (assembly GCF_902686445.1). Classification (NCBI taxonomy): domain Eukaryota; kingdom Metazoa; phylum Chordata; class Mammalia; order Rodentia; family Sciuridae; genus Sciurus; species Sciurus carolinensis. The sequence goes on from NC_062215.1 coordinate 168,149,094, forward strand.
GTTAAATGGGAGCAATTCTGAAAGACAAGGTAGAATTTTAAGAACAAAGTATAGAAATTGTTTATTTGGCCATATGTACATTTAGTTGTCTACATGAACACATTAGTTGTGGAAAATTATTCTACCCCAAAGTCTTCTACATTTATTCTAGATAATTAATTTTAAAACTAGGAGTTTTAGAGTGTGTGTGTGTGTGTGTGTGTGTGTGAGAGAGAGAGAGAGAGAGAGAGAAACATTCAGGGGTGGTAGCTTATACGAAAAAGCAACTTTCTATACTAGAAAACGAAGTAATTTAGAATGCTTCTGATAATAGCATTCTCATGAAGATACAAGAGAATTTAGCTTTATAATGAGGAGAGTTAAGATTTGATTTATAGATTTTCATGTCAGTGTAGTTGTGACTCAAAAAAATTACTTATATGTAGTCTTTCATATGTATTGCTTGTCTTGTTAATTCTAGATATTGATAATATAGTATCACTTATATGCTCAAATTAGGATTTAAAAACATCACAAGCACCACATTTTTCCTGTCAGACTAGCTATTTTCTTGATTCTGTTACTTTAGGCAGTAAAAGGCAAAAAAAAAGAAAAAGTATGAACATAAATCTGTTCACATGGTAGTGGGTGTGTTGAGAGGCGCTAAGACCCGGTGGTTGGGGGTTACATCAAAAACAGTGTATCTGGAGACAGTGCAATACAGTGTTTTGTTTTCAACTTTTCTTGTATTGTGTTGTAATTGTATTGTGTTTTGGATGCTTTTTTTCTTGTCATAGTTTAAATTTTAATAATGTTTAGGAAAATGCCAAAAAACGTAAAAATAAGAAAGAAAATAAATGGAACTTCTCTATATGAGGATGCTGTGATCTAAAAATTAGGCCAGGGTGGATGGAAGCATTTGTTCCTGATGCTTTGCCTTTAGAATAATAATTGTTCAGATGAGTGAAAAGTTGTATTTATTTAGAATGAATGCTTTAAAGGAATGATAGTCACTGACTTGAAGTGTCAGTGAATAGGTAGCTTATCAGCAATTTAGAATAAAAATTTTCTTTCCAGAAATATCTAATGAGGCTGTTTTAATCCATGTCAAGTTCCATTTGTTTTCACATGATTAAAGTTTATAATTCAGTCTGAAAACTGTTACATAGCAGGGTCAGATGTCACAGGAGAACATGAAGTAGAATCCCCTTTCAAACAAATTATTCTCTAACCCATACCATCTTCAGTGACTTGAAAAATTAAATTTTTAAAAATACTCCCTTTTAAGGAGGAAAAGATGACCACCAATAAGGAAAAAACCCACACCCATTCAACAATTATTCTATTTTATGAGAATACTGGCGTGACCAGTCTATACTTGAAAAGGAAAACTTTAAGGAATTTCAAAGTAAACTGCTAAATTTAGTATGCATATGTGAAAATAAAGTATGAATCCTAGAAGAATGTTTCCTCAGAACTATAGTTTTCTTTATATGAAAAATCTGTAGACATTTCTGTCACAGTAAGTTTAGCAGTTTATAGCACAAAGACTGGTGGCCACCTCCCCACCCCATACCCTGTTGGTATTTTTAAAAAAAATATTTAATTAGTTTTTTTGCAGTCAATAAAACTGAAAGTGGTATCTAATTTTTAAATACTACTTTGTTTTTAAGTAGTGGAGTTGATACCCGTGATCTCTAAACTTGTAAATTTTCAGCCATGTTTAAAATGAATGAACTGGGAATAACTTTTTATTTGCTGCTAAAATACTCAAGGTTTTACAGGTTTTTAAACAATTGGTCCCTATGATAAAACTTTGAAACTTTTGGAAAAAATTTTGATGTGTGGGTTCCTCTTTTGTAAGAAAATTTATGTACACCTGTGATGTTTTAAAGGGGGATCCGCTTTTAAACAGTGTACATACTGGACCACACTGAAATGTAATGCGAAGATTCTTTCTATACTTGTTATTTACCCTGAGTTCTTTTCCAATGTATTTTTAGTTATTGGTGTTTTCTGCCTAAGAAAGTGCATCATAAAGAACACTCCATAGCTATATTGGTACGGACTATTTGTAACTTGACATGAAATTTGAAGAATAAAGATATATAAAAATTAAAGTTTCTGATATTAAAACTTCAATTTTTTTTTCAAAAAAGAAAAGTTTAGTTGACCTTCCTGTAATACTTGCTGAGAAAGAAGTTTGGAGAATTTTCTTTCCTGGCCTGCCAGTCCACCTGAAGGGATCTTTTTATTTCTAGAACTTGTTCTTTTCCTCGCACTCTTGTGTCTAATTACCCCTTCCTCCTTGCCATTCTTCACTTTTGGTGTTGGCACCACAGAAGCCATGCTGTCTGCCTTTAAAAGCCAGTGCTGATAAAAATTAAGATTGTAAGTAAGTTTAGTGTTAAAATTTGCGGGATAGAAGCAATGTGGCAGCAATAAAATAGCCGTGTTTTGTGCCACTGTTTAATCCTATGTGCCACGATCTCGAAAGCTAACCCTTCCCTGCCAGTCAGTGGTAGCTTCTGGCAAAGTGGTCTGTGTAACTTGATGGTAACAGACTTTTATAAAATTGTGTAATCCTGCAACAAACCCAGTTAAGGTATTTTTATGTGAGCATCTGGACGATTCAACGAGTGTTTTGTATTGTTTTTTGTATTAGCAGATAGTGATGTCTGATTTCTGTTCATTGCCCCAATTCTTTTAAAACATTGGTTGCTTAATATTCTACCATCAAATACATATCAAGTATAAGGTAGGTCTGCGTTCAGGAAAGATGCCCTTAACGTCCCATTGCTGTGATACAACTAAAGGGGAAAAGCTTATTTTGGCTTGTGGTTTCAGAGGCCTCAGCTTGTGTCACTTGGTCTGTTCTTGAGTGAGGCGAGGCAGGATGTCATGAGGCAGCTTGTGGAGTGAAGCTGCTCACCTCCACTGGCCAGGGTTCCAGTGTCCCTGCAAAGGCATGCCACCAATGACCTCACCTTCCACTGGCCACCTTTCAGGAGCACCATCAGCTGGGACCAGTCCTTTACACGAGCGGTGGGGAAGGGACATTAATACTCAAACCGTAACAGATTCTTGACATGCCATGTATAAAGGACAGGCTATGTACCAGGAGAGAGCTTGATTCAAACAGTAACATGCGTAGTCTGACGAGGAAGGAACCATCCCTGGTTCCCTTCTGGTCAGTCCGCAGGCCTACGAGTAGGTTGGAAAGACCTGGCCATTTCAGACTCCTGTAAACCCAGGGCCGTAATGTGGTGCCTGACCCATGGTAGGTGTTCAGAACTGTTGAGTGAATTAAAATTTTAACCAAATCGTGACAATCAATGTATGTGTGCTCCTCTAATACCTTTTTCTAGTTCAGACTTCTTCAAAACACTTTTCAGCAAACCCTTCCCGGTGAATGTCCTTAATTAATTACCTTTGAACAAGGATTCTGGATGACTCCAGAAGCGACTTCTCCCATTTGGTGATTCCTTTTTATGGTTAACCCTCAGTTCTCTGTGAAGAAAGGACAGGTGGTTGTGTGTGGTTTTTTGTTGACCAATGTAACGAGATCTCCGCTTGAAGACTTTTTTCTGCATAAATTACTTTTGCAGAAATGGGGTTCTCTCCAATATGAGTTTTTTTGTTTTTGCTTTTGTTTTTTTTTGTTTGTTTGGTTTTTTTTTGCGGTGCTGGGGATCGAACCCTGGGCCCTGTGCTTGCAAGGCGAGCACTTTACCAACTGAGCTATTTCCCTAACCCCAATATGAATTTTTTTTTTTTTTTTTTTTTTTGGGTGCTGGGGATCGAACCCAGAGCCTTGTGCTTGCAAGGCAAGCACTCTACCGACTGAGCTATCTCCCCAGCCCCCTAATATGAATTTTTTGATGCTGGAAGTTTTTCCGTGGTTAGTACATTTGCAGTTTTCCTCTGTAAAGTATCCTGGTGTTGAGAAGGATGGGCTACTGGGTTTCCCACACTGTCAGCCTTCACAGGGTTCCCTCCCAGTGTGAGATCTTCCATGTTCAGTGAAGGGTGAGCTCACGGTTCACCCACAGGGCTACATCCCCAGCCCCCCACCCCCACCTTTTTAAGCTAGTATCCCCATTTGATGAAAAAGGGATGGACAGTCTTTAGAAAGATACTTTATCAATATTTTACACTTACAGGACTTCCTACCTGTGTGGTTCTTCACTTGATTAAGGCAGTGGTTCTCAAACTTTTGGGTCTTAGGGTCCCTTTGATGTTCCAAAAGAAATGATTGGCAAAATTATTGTGGACCCCAGAAAGCTTTTGTGTATGTGCCTATATCTGTTGATACTTTTAAGTCTCATATGTTTTTTTTCCCTAAAGAGTTTGTTCTTCACCATAAAACACGGAGAATTTTTCAATCATTCACTTTGATTTTTGTTATGATAACCATAGTCGTGTGTGTGTGTCTGTGTGTGTGTGTGTATACATGAAAATATAGATGAGAAACAAGGACAGGAGGTCAGGGGCACTGGACATATGGATACCCTGCCTTCCAGCTTCACTTTGGGAAAAAACTCACAGCTGTTAGAACACAACTGTGAAAGATTTGTTTGGTGATAGATGCAACAGCCCATATTCTTAAATTTGAAATGGAAAGCCTATGCTACATTGTCTAAATAATTGGCTCCCCAGCTTTTAAACTTCATGGATGGAAGTCCAGCGCTCCAGTGCTCTTCTGAGCCGCACCTCTGCACCACCCTCATGGTCACATCCTGGACCTTGTCATCCCCAGAAGTACCCAATATCTGCCAACTGGGAACAGGTGGATATTGAACACAAGGTCCGAATGAAACCAAAGGACTGGAAGGTCGGGGTTCAGGCTGGAAAAGGAGTGGAGAGGTGGGAAGTTGCTTCTGAATAAAACACCCCAGCAAGGTACGTCCCTGAAGCCCCTGTGTCTGGTCCTTGGGGTCCCTCCGCTTCCTGGCCCACCTGCCAGGGGCCACTAAGTGCCTCCTCCCAGGCAGCTGGGCTCAGGCCTCTCTGCTCTGTGCTGTGCTGTGCCTGCCTGCATCACGTCCTGCTGCTCAGCTGGGGTGTGACCCCATCATCACCTACTATCCTCTCTTGCTCTGAGTGATTTTAATCAAGTGTTTTTTTTGTTTTGTTTTTTTTGCAGTGCTGGGGATTGAACCCAGGGCTTCATGCTTGCGAGGCAAGCACTCTACCAACTGAGCTATATCCCCAGTTCTAATTACTTAAGTTTTAGTTGATGGGTGATTGTACATATTTGTGGGATACAGCATGATATTCAATGCAAGTATGTTTTTAAACCTGATCAGGAAAGAGGCATCAGAGACTCCTTCCCACCCTCCCTCCTTCCTTTCTTCCTCTGTCCCTTCTCTTCCCCTCCTTAATTATAAACAATAACCTCATATGCCTTCTGAGCCATATGAAGGAGTGTTTTGCTCTTGGTTTTCTTAGGAATCCAGTAATGTGAGTAAGGGAAAACTGGATGCAGTACCATTGACCAGGTGGGCTCGGGAGGACGGCCCGTCCAGCCTGAAGGCGGGCAGCCTCGAGCTCCCGTCCTGCCTCCCTCCGCGCATTACCAGAAGCCTTGCCCAGCTCTGTGGGGGATACTGCTGTCTGTGACTGTGGCCATCCCCAGCCCACGGCTTCCCGAGCTTTCTCTGTACAGAGCACTGGGAATCTGCTGTAGCCGGCAGCGCCGTCCCCACAGGTGGAGTGGATGAAGGACACCGCTCACCTCCGTAAGAAACCCATGAGCACCAGACTCCTATGTGCCCTTGACGTTGAAATGGACAATTAGATCTGATCATGGGCGGGTGCGAAAAGAATTTTTCTTTAAAATAGGTGCATTATAATTATGCTAGCTAGTGGGATCGTTGTTACATATTTGTGCATGCATATAGCATAATTTGGTCAACTTCATTCCTCGGGACCTCCCTTCTTGTCCCTCCTCCTTGTCCCCTTCCTCTATTCTAGGTCTCCCTTCTGTTCTCATGAGATTCCCGATTCCCCTGCCCCCATTTTTCTCTCTAGCTTCTACATATACAACTCTTGTCTTTCTGAATTTGGCTTATTTTGCTTAACATAATGCTCTCAAGTTCAAGGATTTTTATTGCAATACTGGTAACGAGACTGGCTTTTTAAATTATATCATTAGGATCTTCTTTTATATCTTCCAAGTCTCCTTCCTGCTCTCTCTCTCTCTCTTCTTATAAAGATACAGAAAGATCACTTCAATCTTACTGGAAAACCCTGCTGAGGAACTGTGCCTTGGATGACACTCCGTCTCCATGCTTGAGTATGCTGGAATGACAAGGACAACAGCCCTGAGAATGGGCCGGGCATCTGGTGCACGTTATGGCCACACAGCCCCCTGATCCTGCACCCAGGCTGTGTCCTCATCCACCCACCTTCCAGCCGATTGACGCTGGGGCTCACAGTGCTTCAGTGGGCATGTGACAGAGCTGGGGTGGAACCCAAAGAATCTGAAGCTCACTGCAAACTGGTCCCACACTCCAGCTGCTCCCAGCTAACGCTGCTGGGCCTTCCTGCTGTCCTGTTGGTCCTGGATTCTTAACTGGTATAACTCCAGACCCTGAGTCTTATAGTCCATTTTCTTATGCTATAACAGAATACCTGAGACTGGGTTACTTATAAAGGAAAGTTTACTGAGCTCATGAATCTGGAGGCCCAAAGTGCAAGATCTGGTGGCTGTATGTGTCAGGGGCTTCCCGCAGCGTCACCAGGTGGAAAAGCAGGAGGGCAGGTCGCACCAGCAAGCATTGCTTTATACAATGCACTCTCACAGAAACCAAGCCAGTCCCGGGACAGCAAGAACTCACTCCCACAAAAAAAGACCTCCATTTCTTCAAGACCTGACCACATCTTAGAGGCCCCCCACCTCCCAGGACCATCGATCGCACTGGCAATTACACTTCAACTGGAGTCGTGGAGGGGGCAACCTGCAGCTCCGCTCATGCTTGCCTCAGCGCCCTGCTGACCCACGGTGCTCGCTGAATGCTGCCCACCTCACTGTGGCCTTTGCTTCTTTGGACCTGCCCTGGTATGCAGGTGTGGGGCTGACCATCTGCCCTAAATCGTCACAGAACAACATTCAGTGCCTGACGCTGTGCCAGGTGCCTTCCCAAAGTCCAAGTCTAGATGAAGACATTGACATGCGTGAATCTGGAAACTGCTGTCCTCACAGGACAGAGTTTTGTCAACTTGGGCTTACAGCAACCAACATCATTATCCTGCTCCTGAGACTTCAGTCATTCTGGCTATTTCTAGTTTAGCTTGCACATCAAAATTTAGGCCACATTTCCCATTTAAAATTTTTACATCCAAGGGTTCTTTTTAAAGATAGTTTTATTGAGGCATAGTTTACATACCATGAAAATTCACCCATTTTAAGTGTAGAATTCAATGATTTTTAGTTCATTAGAGTTGGGCAACCATCACCATAATCTAACTAATTTCCCTAACTTTCTAAACCTGCCTCCTGCCCCCGCACAGCCGTTCTGCAGGCTCTCTGGCTCCCGCCTGCTCCCTGCCCTGGGCTGTTCAATCATTTCCCAGGGAGGAGGGCAGGATTTGCACTGGGGACCTTCTCCATCAGCTGCAGTGGTGTGGTGCTCCTGACTGGTGTCCAGCATCACTGGTAATGGCCTAGGTGCTGATTCTCTCAACCCCAAGTGACTTCTGATGCTGGCTCCATCAGGTGAGCCCAGACACCTACAGCCTCTCACCTGGGACTTCACCCAGAGCCTCCTGGAGAGGAGACTCCCACGTGGACATGGCCAACTATATTGTAAATTCCCACCCAGGCTTCTCTGGGCCCATTTGCCTTGATGGGAGAGCCAGCTGGCATGTCCTGAGCTACCACTGGCAGTCTTTTCTGGCCCTGCAGGAGCCCGTACACCCACCAAGTCCATGCCCACAGTGCTCTCGGGGTGGGGGCGGCTATTTCTAAGGCTGCTTCAGACTCAGCAGCTGTATTATCTTTCCTGGGTCCCTAGACAGTTTTCAGTGTCTCTGCAGTGACTTTCCAGTCCTGCTGTTGATCATACTGACAGTGGGGTGTAAGAGCACTCCCCTCTCACCTCATCTTAAGAGGGGAGCCCAGGGCAGCATGCTGCTTTAAGCCCCCAGGCTTCCCCCCACCCCTCTTTCTCTCTCTCTGCCACTTTATCGCATCTGTTTTGTTTTGTTTTGTTGGTGGGATCTTGCAAAAGATGCCCAGGCAGATCTGCCTCATGCGGATTAGGATGTGAACTGTGACCCTCTCACCAGGAACTGGGTTTCTTGAGCTCAGCCATGTGGAATACACGACACTTGCTGTCACCAGGTTGTCTTGCATAGTGACTCCTGCTCCTTCTGTTAGGTCCTTCATATTTCAGTGTTATGAGTTCATGTTCAACCCTGAGGTTGAGAACAATGGAGGCTCAGAGACTTTAAGTAAATTTAACATGGTCACACAGCTGAGACATGCACAGACTAGGCCTGACCCCTGACTTGGGAGAAATAAGGAAGAAACCAGCAATAATCTACTTTTTGACACCAGGGAATCAGATTAGAATGAGGGTTCAGTCCATGATAGAATATTATGCAGTGATTAGTTTTATCACTGATTCTCTAAGAGTTTCCAGGTACTCTAGCGTGTCATCTGCGAAAGAAAGAGTTTTTATTTCCCCTTTCCAAATTCTTGGGACTCTGAAGAAAATATTTGTAAACTATTCACCTGATAAGGGGTTAATAGCCAGAATATATAAAGAACTAAAAACAAACAAACAAACCAACAAAAACTCAACAGCAAAAAGCAAAATGATTCAATTGGAAATGTGCAAATGACACAAAAAGACATTTCTCAAAGGAGAATATATGAACGTCCAAACAAGTGCATGAAAAGATGCAAATCCAAAACTCAACCAGATCTCTCCACTCAGAATGGCCATAATCAAACAAAACACCAGACCAAAAAATGCTGACGAGAATGCAAAGAAATAGTAGAGCCATTAGGAAAATCAGTATGGGGATTTCTGGAAACGTCACAATAGAACTATCATACGATTCAGCAATCAGCTACTGGGTACGGATTGAAGGCAAATGCAGTCAACACGTGCAAGAGATACTGTGCGCCCCCAAGTTTATGGTCAACCTTATCCACAACAGCCGAGATATGGAATCAACCTAGGTGTCACATTGATGATTAAATGGATAAAGAAAATACATCATTTATACACAGTGAGATATTCTTTAGCCATTTAAAGGAAGGCAGTCCTGTCCTTGGTGGCGATATGGATAGAACTGGAGGGACTGCATTCAGTGAAATAAGCCAGACAGGGAAAGACAAATACCACACGTTCTCACTCGCATGTGGAAGCTGAAAAGTTGATCTCGTAGAGGTAGAGAGTGTGTCCCCGAGAGGGTAGGAAGGGCAGGAGGAGGCTGCTGGAGAAAGGTTGGGTAACAGGTGCCAAACGCAGTTAGGTAAGAGGAATAAGCACCAGCGTTCTACCGCTTGGAGGATGACATGGTCCGTGCTAATTTACTGCATATTTCACAAAGAATTGGAAGAGAAGGCTTCTGAGGTTTGTTGCCAACATGAAGAAGTGACCGGTGTTTAAGGAGATGGAAATGCGAGTCTCCCTGGTTTGATCACTGCAGGTTAAACACGTGTATTGCTGTCATGCTGTGCCTTGTAAATATGTACAGCTAAAAATAATTTTCAATGGGAAAAAAAAAAACCTATTTTTTCCCTTGGCAATGACTCTTCCTTCTAAGCTCATGTGGCCCTTCAGTTGTAGACTCCATCTAATATTTAATATCCCCTCCCTTGCCTTCCCGTTTACCTCTTCGCCACTAGGTCACACTCCTTAACCTCTAATGAGGGTGATCATTACTTATTGCGTGAGTATTCACAACTGGCTCCTTCAGTCTTCAGCTTTCCATCACTATAATGAAGTGCCTGAGGCATCTGGTAGGGAGAGATGATTTGTTTGGCTCTCGGTTCCAGAGTGTCCAGGGCCGGGTGGCCCCCGGGGGTGGGTCTCTGGCGAGGGTTCCTCTATTGGGTCTGATGGCAGGTGTGTCTATTTGAGTGGTTGTATCTTGAGCCAGGAAGCAGAGAGGCTGAGAGATTGCAAGGCTTGCCCCCAAGACATGGGGACCTCCCACAGGCCCCACCTTTTAAAGGTCTCCAACACTTTCCAGTACACCCCTGGGGACCAAGCCCTTATATACGGACCTTGGGTGGGGCACTCAAATTACATCCTTCAGCACATAAGAAGGGAGGGCTCTGACTTGCTGGGCTGGTTCCCCGGCCAGTTCTTAGCAGGGTGTAGATGATAAGCAGGGATGGGAGCAGATGAGGAGGAAAACTCCTGGCTCTGTGTGGTTTCCTTGTCCAGCTGTACTGTCCAGGGTCTCAGGCACAGTGCTGAGCAGTGTTGGGGATGGTGCAGGCGACTTTCAGCAGGGTACTCTGTCCAGGGTGCCAGCTGTCCACCCCACTCTCCCATTCCTTCTGGGAAATAGGACCCCAAATTAACTCAGCAGAGTGTTTAGCCAAAGAATGATATTCTGGTTATGACTGTACTAAGGTATGGTAATGAGACTAAGTTTTGGTGAAGAAATAAGTGAATAGCTGGGTGGGGTGGCACATACCTGTGATTCCAGCCACTTGGGAGGCTGAGACAGGAGGATCGCAAGTTGAAGGCCAGCCCCAGCAACTTATCATGACCCTAAGCAACTTAGTGAGACCCCGTCTTAAAATTAAAAAAATAAAAAGGGCTGGGGATCTAGTTCAGTGGTAAAGTGCCCCTGAGTTCAATCCTCAGTACAAAAACAAAACAAGACAAAACAAAACAACAACAAAAAGAGTGAATCATTTTGTGATACTTCATTTTTTTAAGACAAAATTTATTTTATTGTATATTGACAGAGTATAACTATATTTATGGGGTATGTGTACAAAGTGCAATGATTATATCAAGCTACTTATTACATTAAAATCATTTGATAGTCTAAATCCTTCTCCTACCTCTCTTTGTTACTATTTGGAATTTGAATGTACTGACTGGAACCCTAGGTGTCACTGGGCCGTGAGGTGACTTTGGGAATGGAGTCATGCATCAGGATGGCTACATTAGCAAGAAGATGGAGCCTCTGTCACTGATTATCAAGGAGTGTCATATCGGTCCCAGATAAAAAGCACACTTTTACCTTGTTTAAGTTGCTGTTTTTGAAGTTTCCAGTCACAGGCAGCCAATTAATTCTAAGGAAACCTTGGCTTCTCCAGCTGTCAAGTGATAGAAGTCTACCTTGCTCTTTTCAGGACTAAATGAAATAGTTCCTGTGAGAACAGGTCTGCACGTGGTAGGCTCAGGAGACTGTCCCCCACGCCCGCGGTGGGACCGGTCGGCCGGTGCTGGAGTGCCCTCTGCCCACCGTGGGGGGACGGCCTGCACCGCCCTCCTCCCTTCTGAAATCGTCCTTGATCAGTTGTGCTTTCTTCCCTTGAACAGTCAACCTCTTTTTTTCGGTGTGATTACTTACGTAGATTTCATTTGTCTCTCTGCTTCTTTCACATTGATTTTAAACATGTGAGAGTTGTTCCTGTTAAATCAAAGCGACCGAGTGCCCCTCCAGCTGCCCATTCCATCTTCCCCCTGTTCTTCAAAGTCTGACTTTTCAGTCTACTTTCCTCACCTGCTCTCTGACACAATGCTGCATCTCCGCAGGCCCTTGGATCCTAGGCTGTGGGGACAGCCTCCCTTCAGAGCCCCAGCTCTGAACCTCTGCAGGTCCCACCCTCGGCTCCAAGTGACACTTTGTCCTCACCTTTCCTCTGCAGATCCAGAAAAGCCTGAGATCTACTCCAGGCAATTCCCATATGATCCAGAAGTTCCAGGAACTTACTTTGGGTAACTAATGGCAGGAACATATGAGAGGTACTCTCTCTTGTCTCAGGTTGGGGCAGGACCAGGCTGGAGCTTCCTGTAGGGCTTCGCCAGAACTGTTCCTTGGATGGCTTTGTCCCGCTCTGTTCTGCCCTCCCTCTTCTGACAGGTATTGTCCAGGGGCGTTCGAATCAATCACTCGCACTTGAATACTCGTCCCAGAGTCTGCATCTGGGGAGCTGATGCAAACCATGACCTCCATTTCCTCACCGCTCATTCCCTCCTCAGCCCAAGACACGCTGGCTTCGGGCAGCATCACTCTGAGGAGGCAGCTCTTGCATGGAGCCCCAGTGACACCGCTGACGATTCCAAGGTGCAGCCCGTTGGATGCCCTGGCCAGCTCTTCTCTGATGACCCCTCCCTAGCTTTCCTCTTCCATTTTGTGACCTTTCTTCAGCTTTTCCAGGTGAGCCTGTCCTCTAACCAGTCATGGAAACAGACCAGGTTCCTCAGACTCAGGAACCCTGCGCCCCCCGCTGTCCTCCCCGTGAACTCCACACCCCAAGCCTCGTGGTGGCAAGGAGCAGGAAGTAGCCACACCTTCTGTCCCAGTACCATCTTCTCCGAGTGCCAAGGCGCCATGTCTGTTAAATTTGCACTTGGATGTTCTCAAAAGCACTTCCGAGCTAAATACGTAAACCCAGTCCATGAAAGCAGGCTTGGTCCTCTTGCCCTCTGTTCCAGCATAGTGCCTGCCGCCACTTGTCCATCCTGCCTGAGACCTGGGAGCCACCTGGTGGCCTCGGGGGCACCAGCACCTGAGAGTGGAGTATGGGACCCTCTTCTCTCTACCTCCAGCTCCAGCTCCACCTCTGCACTCCACCCTGTCATCGTCAGCCATCGAACAGCCTCCTGGCTGGCCTTTCCTCACTTGTTTTTATATCCCTCTATTTTTTCCCACACTACTACCAGGCTGATCTTTCCAAAATGCAAATTTAATTATGGCTTTAAAAAATGATTTCATTGAAACATAATCACCCATTTAAAGCACAGGATTCATGCCTTTGAGTGTATTCACTGGGTTGTGTAAACATCACCACAATCTAATTTTAAGAAAGTTTCCATCATCCCCTAAAGATCTCTTGTACTCATTAGCTCTCACTTCCCATTTCCCCTCCTGCGGCCCTAGGCAACCACTGACCTGCTTATTCTGGGCATTTCGTACAAATACGATCCTATAATATGTGGTCTTTTCTGCCTGGCTTCCTTTACTCAGTGGGTTTTCAAAGTGCATGGATGTCGCCACATCTATTGTCCCTCATTTCTTTTTTTTTTTGGCGGTGCTGGGGATTGAACCCAGGGCCTTGTGCTTGCAAGGCAAGCACTCTACCAACTGAGTTATATCCCCAGCCCCCCTCATTCTTTTTTTACTGGCTGATAATATTGCATTGTACGGGTGGGGATACCACATTTTGCCTACGTGTCAATCACTTGATGGGCATTTGGACTGTCTTGACTTTTTGTTATGAACAATGTTGACGTGAACATTCACGTACGAGAGTCTGTGGGTAGTATGTTTTCATTTCTCTTGGGTATGACGTACCAAGGAACTGAATCACTTGGTCATGTGACAAATCACACCTCTTTTGCAGACTTTTCAGTGGCGTTCCACAGCTCTGAGGATGAATTCAGTCCCTCTTTTCTTGGAATCGTGTTCCCGTGTGGTCTGACCTGCCTTGCCAATCTCCTCTCTGCGTTCTAGGATCTGGGTCACTGTGGGCCTCGGCCTGGTCCCTGTCTTCCCAGCCTGCCTTCTTCCCTGGTTGATGCTCTCCTTCAGATGGCAGCGAGGTCACTTCCTCAGGGACCCTTCCTTGAGCTCCCTGTAAACATCAGCTTCCCCTTGTCACACCATAGTTGTGCCAGTAGCCCTCCGAAGCACTTATCACAGTTACCATTTTACATCTTGGGTGTGGTTTTCAACCCACTGCCTTTCTCTTTCTGATTCCACCATCCCAGCTGTGGTGAATGCCACTTCCGGGTGTCAACTTGACTGGATTCAAGAATACCTAGAGGCCTGGCAAAGCACTGTTTCGGGCTTGTCTGTGAAGGTGTTGCCAGAGTAGGTGAACACATGTCAGTGGGCTGGGTGGGGGACACCTGCCCTCAGTGTGACAGGTGCCTCCAATCAGCAGGGGGTGCCCAGAGAGAGTAAATACAGAAGGCAAATTGGTTTCTCCCCTGGGAGCCGGTACCCCCGAGTCGTTAGAATTCCAGGCTTTCTGGAATTTGCACACCAGGTCTTCCACAAATGCCCCCTCCCTGGGGATTCAGGCTTCTGACCTCAAACTGAAAGTTGCACTATTAGCTTTCCTGGGTCTGAGGTTTTCATACTTGACTTGGACTGAACTGTGTGCTACCAGTGTCTAGGGTCTCCAGCCTGCAGATCACCTGTTGTGGGACTTCTCAGCTGCCATAATGATGCGAGCCAGTTGCCCCAATAAGTCTCCTCTCATATATCTCTGTACATATCCTATTGATTCTACTGGAGAACCCTCACTAATAGGTCAGCCATGTCTATTTTTTTTTTTTTATCAAACCTCACCTTTGTAGCTCTAGCATCTACACAGTGCCCAGCACATAGTAGGTACTCAATACATATTTTTTGAGCACGTGATGGAAAATGCCATCGTCTCTGCATTTATGATTAAGTCTCAAGCAATATTCAGTTCAGTTAAGGGTTTTTTAAATTTTTATGTCATGGAAATATAAATCTCTCCAATGATTCCTGCTAAAATATGACATAGTTTTGAAGAATAAAATGGGATAGGCTTCCCAGAGCCCAGCCCAGCAGATGAGCAGAACTTCACTGGTGGGAGGTGATTTCTCAACAGTGGATGAACTCAAGGCTTACCAGAAAATAAGCTCATCAGGGATAAGGCTGTTGTTTCCCGGGGTGCGAGGAACCCCAGGATCTGCCATTGAACTGAACTCCTCAAGGGTGAAAAGATGTGAATTTCTCAGGGTCAGGCGCACACAGCTTGGTTTTGAGACACCTCACTGACTTCCTGTCTGATCCCTGCATCTGCCTCAGAGGGATCTAATTTAATTAGATCAGAATGTAAGCTGAGCTTCTCTCCTGCCTTAAACTGAAACAGGAGAAGAAGCAATCTTCCCCCCCAAGTGCGTTTTAGGAAATTCGAAGGAGATAAATGTAGCTCACAGGGAGCGAAGGTCTAGCTGCCTTCTGAACGTCGAAGCTTCTTCTTCGTGCAGTTTTCTAGACTCTGGGACAGGAAATCTCTACAAGGTAGGTCAGTCCTGCAGCAATACTGCCAACATCTCAGAGGAGCCCCTGGGGAGCAGCACTGTGTGAGGGTGGCCTCTGGGTCTCTGCGACCGGAAGAGCATTTCCAGACTTCTGGGAGCAGCGTGCCATCTCGAGTCTCAGGGTTAACTGAGCATCCTGCGGAGCCCAGTGCGGCTGCGCGCGATGCTCCCCAGGAGCCTGCTGCACACCAGGCTGCACGTGATCAGCCGCCTCCTCCTCCTTCTCCTCCTCCCCCTTCCCCCTTCCCCCCTCCTCCTCCTCCTCTTCTGTGCTTGCTCTTTCTCCCCCGCCTCTGGTTGGTGCCCTCAGAAGCACACCAGCAGATGAAGAGCTGTGCGCCCGAGACAGAGGCACGTGTGTTCCCAGGAGAAAGTGGCGGAGGAAACAGAGGCAGAGGCGGGCTCTGGGCGACGTCCGCAGAAGGGAGCTTCCCTGCATCCCGCAGAGGACCCCGGGGTCTGAGTCCCACTGCAGAAATGCCCGAGGGGCCAGTGAGAGGGCTGCCGTGCCCATCTGCATGAGCCTCCGGTGGAGGCCGAGGGGTGGGAATAGCAGACCCTCGCAATTTCTGCCCCTGCGCCTGGGGGCGACCCTCCCCAGGAGCCCGAGGCCCAGCCTCTGGAGGGTCAGGAGAGTCCCCTGTTAGAATCAAAGCACAGGAAACAAGATGGGATGCAAATGGCACAAAAAAGACTCAAGGGGAGCAGCGCAGTGTGGTCTGCCCCTCCTGGGGTGGATCCTGCTGACGGACCCGGGAGCGCGCTGGGAGCTCCCCCGCCCGGCAGGGACATGCTGGAGTTCCACCGCCACCCCCACGTGCCCCGCTCCTTCGAGGTCTTTGACAATCTAGCCTCCACTTACCTTTGTGTCCCGGAGGACCCTCAGCGGGGTCAGATGAAGGAGGGAGGGCGTGGTGGGTGTGATTCTGCCCAGCACCAGCCAGCCGGGACACGCTGATGCGTCACTTCTATTCCAGGCTGGGGTCCTGATCCACAGTGGGTTTGTGGGACGGTTGGAGGGTTCCACTGGGCACAGGGCGCGGGGCTCAGCCCAGTGTCTGGAGATGCCCACGCCCGGGGCCGTCGGCAGAATCTCTGCAGTTTCCTGTGCCTGATCCTGCTTTTTTCTGATCTGAATATTTTGCTTGCTGGGCGGCCTACCCGTAGGACCCTGCCTCTCCCCATTGAGCAGAATCCTGCACATCCTCCAGAGCTGGTCTCCAACTCCGCTTGTATCCTGAACCACCGGTGACTGGTCCCACCCCAGGTCTCACCGTCTTGTTTTAACTCTCAGATGATTTCTTCTCTGGCATTTTCTTCGCGTTTCTTTTCCTCGCGGTTCTCCGAATCTGATATTGACTTGCCAGCTTGGTCTTCTAGATCTCTTGTCTTCTCTATCTCTTTGTTTTTGTGAACCTATTTTTTTGGATCATCTGGATTTTATTCTCCAATCCCCGTTGGAATTTTCTGTTTGTTATCATTTAAAATTTTCCAATGGCTCTCTTTTTGCTGCTGATTTTCCCTCTTTAGAGTATCTTGTGTTTGTTTTATGGATATAGTGACTAATTAGAGTTTTTGGTTTTGAATTCTATAACCTCCTTTACGTTGGATGGCATTATTAAAAAATTGTCTGTGTCTGAAATAACTGGTCAACCTTGTCCATTCAGGTTGAAGAGATGGCCGTGGAGAACAGGACCTGTCAGCTGGGTGGCTTTGCCTTTGGGAGGTTGGGGACATTCTAGATGTGATGTTTGCAGTGGGGGGTTTTTATTTGCTTTGAGGATGAATCTCTGATGATTAGACTTGGGCGAGGAGGGTGGGGAGACTCTGGTCTCCAGGTTTTCTAAGGAAGTTCAGTGAGGCCAGCCCCCAAAGTCCAAACCTTCATCCCTTCTGTCCTGCTGGATCTCTAGGGTCAGCAGGGTAGCAGGATGTTTTCCTGTAGTGCACCCGCTTCCATGCAGACTCCAGACCATGACTTCCTCTCTTCGATTTCATATCACTATGCTTCATCTGTTCTCCATCTCCTGGTCACTTGAGTGTCCATCAGCAATAGCCCCTGCCTCTTTATTTTCTCTATTTTGGGGTTTATAGCCTTTAAAATTGTATTGCTATGATTTAATGTCAACTCAGGGGGGGGGGAGAAGTGAAACATATTTTGTTTAGAGCTATAATTTCTGCTTTCTGCATCATTTATTGAATTAACTATTCAAATCAAGATAGTTTTCTGTACTTGGAATGGAACCACCATTTGATCAAGCTATTCTACTCCTCAGTTTATACCCAAAGGACTTAAAATCAGCATATTATAGTGACACAGTCATATCAATGCTTATGGTAGCTCAACTCACAATGGTTAAACTATGGAACCAACCTAGATGCCCTTCAACAGATGAATGGATAGATAAAATGTGGTACATATACACAATGGAATATTACTCAGCCTTAAAGAAGAATGAGATTATGGCATTTGCAGGTAATTGGATAGAACTAGGGAATATCATGCTAAGTGAAATCAGCCAATCCCCCAAATCTAAAGGCTGAACGTTTTCTCTGATAAGTGGATGCTGATCCATAGTGGGGGGTGGGTAGGGAAGAATGAAGGAACTTTAGGTAATGCAGAGGGGAGTCGGGAAGGGTGGGGCGGTGGGGGAGACAGACATTATTACCCTGTATACATGTATAAAAATAATTTTTTTAAAATAAAAAAATAAAGAAGATAGTTTTCTGTGAATGGGACCTGATTGTAAAAAATGCACAACTTGACTGTAATCAGCATGGGGAAGGAATCGGCCAAGTGTCTGTGGTGCCGAAGGTGCTCTGAGCTTGTGTGTGGGTTCAGCTGGCTTTAACATTTCAGTTCCATCACTCTTTCTGGTTCACATTTTATCTGCCTCACAAACATGATTTCTCATAGATGGATTCACACATCTGGGGAGCCATTCGCATCTCCATTTTATGGCCTTTTGTAATTTTAGTCTTGACTCTGCACTTGTGCAAGCTTTGAAAGAGATGAGAACATACAGGAAGTGTCCTATGTGGAGAGATTCAGAGTCTAACTTTCCTTCAAAGCTCCAGTCCTCCAGTCTTCCTTCCCTTCCAGAAAAGAACAACTTGGGCATTTTAGGCTCCCTTATCTCTGGCTGCTGCTTTCGGTTTTTTTTTTTTTTTTTTTTTTTTGGTTGTTGTTTGGTTTGGTTTGCTAGGGCAAGTAGGTTATTTCCACTTGTAATTTGCAGAGTTTTCTGAGTTAAGGGGTGTCCTTCCTCCCTTCCCCGTGTCCATGGCACGTGATTATCCTCCTCTGACCCCACATACCCTAGTATACTCTGGATGTTTCCCCTTCAAAAGAAAACCAAATTGGTGATTTTAGTTCATCCAAATAAAAACCATCAAGCAGAGCAGCATGACATGTTCCCTGAGTCCCTTGGGTCCTGTTTCTGGCCATGGCTGTGTCTTGTCACTATCATCTCATGTTGTTCAGCTTTCTCATCTGGTGGATGACATTTTCTCAGTCATAAAAAGTTCCATCTCAATTAAAACTGGAGGGAAAATGGTCATTTGTCCACATTATAGGTGGGAAAAATATCCTATGGACTTGTCATTGAATATAGAAGAAAGAAACTCTCTGTCTTGTTGGGGTCTCTTGGGGTCCAGGATGGAAGTGGCTCAGGAGAAAAACTGGGTGATTTCTTTCTATGTTGTTATATTTTGGAAAAGCTGTTGCCGTATTCAATAAAATGACCCCAATTAGTTCACAACATCTTTTCAACACTTTTTTTTTTTTTTCTTGCACAGAGTTAAACTTCAACTCAACACATTTTGACTACTGGCGTGGAGCGCATTCACAATGTTTTGTGGCCATTTTCAACAGTCATTTCCAGAATGTCATCATTTCAAACTGAAGCTCCACAGCCACGAAGCACTAACTCCTGTCCCACTCTCTCCGCAGTTCTTGGTAACCTCACTCCACTCCTTGTGCCTGTGACCTTCTAATCCTGGGCATCTCTGTGGAGCAGTGGCTGTTTGTCCTCTGTTCTGACTTGCCGCACCTGGTTCATCTGCGCTGGAGCATGTGACAGAATTTCACGCCGCCTTTGTGAGACAGGAGCGTGGTATGTTGTCCAGGCTGGACTTGTGATCCTCCTGCTTCAGGCTCCTGTGTGGCTGGGATTACAGGTATGTGCCCCTGCACCTGGGTCTTCACCTGTTAGTCTTAATGATAATGCAGTGTAGATATAACCCAGATCTTGTTTCTTCATTCACCAGGTAGTGTATATTTGGGTTACTTCCCTTTTGGTTATTGTGAGAAACGTTATGAACATCGTGCACAAATGTGTGATTGATCTCCTGTTTTCACGTCTTTGGGTACATATCCAGAAGTGGAATTTTGAAATCCTTTGATAATTCTGTTTAAATGTCTTGAGGAACCACCAAACTGTTTTCTACGGCGTCAGAATACTATTTTACAAATGAGGAAATGAGGCTTCGAAAGGTTGTGTTACTTGCCCAACATCATGTGGTATGTATTAATGTGCCTAGGTAGTACTTTCCAGACAAAGACTCTCAATTAATGGTTATTCTTTTCCTTTCCCCTTCTGATGGTAATTCAGATACACTGGCTTAAAGTTTAAATTTACTTAATTCCCTTTCTTTCATTGTCTTATAGATACCACAAGAGTAAACAATCTCCCTAATCTTGGCTAAGATAATTCAAGAAGCTTCTCATAAGGGCAAGTTCAAGGCCAATCAGGAGAAGAACAAGGACCTTTCAAGCATTTCATGCACTAATTACAAACCGTCCTTCTCAGTTGAGTCTTTTCCCAGAAGTCTTTGCTGGTGATAGTCAATATAGTTTAAGGATCTTTTATTATTTTCTTTTTTTTTAATTTATTTTTATTGTAAACAAATAGGATACATGTTGATTCTCTCTTTGTGCATAGAGTAAAGGCATATTTGTGTAATCATACATTTACATAGGGTAATGGTGTTTGATTCATTCTGTTATTTTTCCCTACCCCTCCCACCCCTCTTTCCCTCTATACAGTCCCTTCTTCTTCCATTCTTTCCCTGCCTCCAACCCCCTATTCTGTGTCATAGTTTAAGGGTCTTGAGAGTAACAGAATTACTTTATAAGTTATTGTAATGTAGACTTTCCACAACTAAAAATCCACAACTGGACCTTTCCCCCGACAATCCCAAATACACAGGGTAGAATTAGTGAGGTCACACTGGGGGTGGGCAGCCTGGGTAGGAAGTAATTTGTAAGAACTCTGAAGTTGAATTTGGGACTCCACAGTCCTTTCTTTGTCACAAGTCTGCTTCTTCATGTCCACCTTTAGTACACCCTGCCTTCTAGGCAGCCAGTGACCCTTCACCTCTGCCCTCACCCTCTCTGTGTAGAGGTGGGCTATTGGTTATTTGGAATGGAATGACTGGAAATCCAGTTGTCACCTCTCCCAGGAGTTATTTACATCTGAAACTTGAGTTTCCATGATGGAATAAAAGGCAAATTACAGAAATCCCCATAGACATGGAACAGTTGGTACCTGGGTTTGAGGCTGGAGGTTGGCCAGACTCCCATGTAGCGCCTGGACCTGGACCTCACCGGACAGCCACTTTGGGCATTGAGGGGTGACTCACAGGGCTCCTCATGAAGGCACTGAAGTGGGTGGTGGAGAGTTCTGAGGGAGCTAAGAGGCCTTCAGTTCCCTCCCCAGGCCCCTCCCTGTGTGGCATGGAGGAAGATTTTGTTTCTCTTTCTCCTGAGAGTGAGAATAACCAAAGTTAAAACACCCCCAGGAAAGGAGCATTTGGAAAGTCAAGGGTGAGGAAAGGAAGTAAGGGGTTCCTTTCTGGGTGGGGAGGAGACATCAGTAAATGGAGGCACTCCTCACACAGCCTGGACACAGGAAAATGTCCTGCGGAGTAGCTGTAATTCCCAGGTTGTCCACAAGATGGTGCAGAAACTCCGCTCACCACCTGACAATCCACCTCTGGGTACAGGTTTGCAGGCCCCGCCAGGCTCCTGGCAGCGGCTGTGCTTTTTGGAGAGTAGGATGAAGCCTTCACCATGGCAAAGGTGTCTTTGACATTTTAAGCACTGTGATGAATATTCAATTAAAAATCGAGTTTCTAATATGTGTATGAAATGAAATGTGTTCAAAAACACCTGGCAGAAGCCTGGCCTGTACGAGAGATCACCGTCAGAGGGAGATGCAAAGGAGACCAGAGCCAGAGGCTGTGGTGAGTGGCGCAAAGCACCTGCGACTCACAGAGGACCTTGAAGTCCAACTGTGGATGTGGTTGTCCCTCACACTGAGCGTTTTCTAGGGACAGCGTGTCGTGCTGTGAAGACAGTAATAAAAATGACTAGAAGAGGATGAAGTTCCCAGCACGTGTAGATGATTAATGTTTGAGAGATGGAAATGCTCATTACTCTGATGTGATCATTACACACTGTATACATGTATTGAATTACCATAATGTGCTCCAGAAAGATGTGTAAATATCGTCTCAATAAAAAACAAACAAGAAAACCAGTCCCGGCCTTTACAGAGCCTGTATCCTATTGGGAGAATGGGACATAAAATTAGAAAAGTAGCTAACGTGCCAGATGGCCTTAAGCACTATGGGAAAAATATTGAAGTCAGTAAGCGAAGGTGGAGAGCTGCACTTAAACAGCAAGGTCACAGAGGGTGACCTGAGAAGGCGGCAGTTCAGGAAGACCTGGAGGAGGTGGGGTAAGCCAGGATGATTTTAGGGGAAGACCGTTCTAGGCAGAGTTCATAGGAAAGACCGGGTCCTGAGGTTGGAAGTGCCAGGCCGACTCCAGGAAAGCAGGATAGGAGCCCAAGACGCCGCTGGGGAGTGCGGCGGGTTTGGGTAGCAGGTCGAATCCTTCAGGGTTTTGTAGAATGTAATGTGGCGGTACGGTTTGGATGTGAGGTGTTCCCCAGGAGCTCAGGTGTGAGACAGTGCAAGAACACTCGGAGGAAATGAATGGGTTAGGAGAGTCTTGACCCAATCAGTGAATTCATCTCCTGGTGGGGTTAACTGAGTGGTAACTGAAGGCAGGCGGGGTGTGGCTGGAGGAGGTGGGCATTGGGGACATGCCTTTGGGATGTAGATTTTGTATCTGCCAAGTGGAGTCTTTCTCTCTGGTTCTCTGATCATCACGTGCGCTGCTTCCTTCCTCCACACTCTTCCACCACGGTGTTCTTTCTGCTTCACCTGGAGCCTGAAATGGAGGAATGGAGCCCGCCATCTGTAGGTCGAAACTTCTGAAACTGTAAGTCCCCAGATAAACTTTTCATTTCCTAATTGTTCTGGTCATTTCTTTTCATCACAGCAGTGAAAAGAACTGACAAAAATATGTGGACTTTGGCTTTTGCTTTGGAATTGATGAGCGCCCTTGAGGGATCTGGAGAGAGGCGGGGCAAGGTCTCACTTTCGGTTTACGATCCGCTCTCTGGCTCCTGTGCTGAGGGAACAGGGGACAAGTCAGGGGACAGCTGCTGTGTTTGGGTGTGAGATGGCGTTGACTGGGGTCAAGGTCACGATGGTGGATGTGGGGAGAAGTGGTCAAATTTTGGTCATCTTTTGAGTCAGCAGATTTGACGGTAGATGGAATGAGTGTTTGAGAGGAAGAACAAGGTCAAGGAAAACCCAAGGCTGTTTCCCTGAGCAACTGACAGATGGAATTGCCATTAACTGAGATGAGTTGGAGGAACAGGTTTCTGGGGGAAAGATCAGGGGCTCGGTTTTGCGTATGCCGAGTTGGATGTGCCTTGGTGATGTCCAAGTGGTGGGTGTAGATCTATGATCTGGACTTCAGGGGTGGTGTCCAGGCGAGGTGAGGACCTGAGGCTCATATGTAAAGCACAGACTGGAGTGAGAACCAGCAGGCAAGAGGCGCAGGGCAGGATGGAGCCTGTGTGTGTTCTGACACTTACAAGTGGAGGCAGTGAAGAGAGGACCACAGAGAGCTCGAGGAGGGTGGGCCATTGAGGCTGGAGAAAACCTGAGTCCAAAGAGCGTGGGCAGCACGCCCGCTGTGGCTAGCAGGCGATCTCAAGTCCTCCCTGCTGACTTCGCAGCCCAGCATGGCCCTATTGGGACTCGGTAGACTTCTGCTGTGATCCGTTGTCCTGCAGATCAGAGGAGGGTTAGCAGCCTCGTCTTCTCCCTGTCAGGTACCAGTAGCACCTCCCTCCCCGCAGTGACAACCACAACCATCTTCAGACATTGCACGGTCCCCTGCAGGACAAAACTGCCCCTGTGCCTTCTGGGAAAGGAAGACCTCCTTCGACGGAGGGCAGAGGAAGCTTGTCCAGGGAGGCGGAGACATCTGAGTTGGACTTTGAAGGCTGGGTAGAGTGTTGACAGAAAGTGGCTGGGTGTGAGTGGGGAGGACACCCAGCCAGGGCAAGGTCCCCAGTGCTGGAGAAGCATCTCTGTGCAGAGACCAAGGTGCCCCTTTGGAGTCATGGAAACAGTTATGTCATTCTCACAACCGTTTGCTTTAGGCACAGTTGTGTTTCCGTGACATCTGTCTTCTTAACATTGCAAGACTCCAGGTTAAATGATTGTTTTTCTCCAAACTATGGTTTAGGGAGGTTCAGGCACAGAGATACATGGAACACTTTTTTTTTTTTAAACTGTGATTGAAAAAAGAAAACCTGTACCCTTGCCCTCCTCACCCCTCCCATTTCCTGGGTCCTGGTCTCTTTCCAAAATAATAAATAAGAAACTTGTGTTTCTCCTAGTTTCCAGATATGAGATCAGATTGCTTTTCCATCATTGGAATATAAAATTAACTTATAACCTGGCTTAAATTTGATATTTAAAAAACCTCTCCTTCCCTTAGACAGACAGACAGACAGACACACACACACACACACACACACACACTCACTCGCGGAATACATTTTTGTAAAACAGCTACTCCGTGGGCTCAGTAGGAAGTTTTCCTAAGCACTTACTGGGGCAATTATTTTCTGCAATTCAGTTCCTGGACATTTTCCAGTATTTCCAGAGGACGAGCCCATTTCACATATTCAAGAATCTCAACAGAAAAAGTCTTCCGAGTGGGAAGGAGTAATTCCACTTTGAGAAGGGCTGGTTCAGATGTGGCTCAAGGTACAGGTCAGCTTAGGTGGGAAGGGCCAGGGTCAGGTCTCCAGAAGGAGGGCGGATCTCCCAGCAGGCGAGCAGGGACACCCTGGGGAAAGCGGCAGGTGCTGGCTGACTGCAACACACTGTCCTCTTGGATCTTGCTTGATAAGCCTTCTGATGGCCATTTATAAGGAGGAGCATTAATTAGTGAACACGACATTAGGGGCAGATCCTGTGAATCTGGGCATAGAAATGGCCTTTCTCAGGGGTTCTCAAAGTGAGTCACCCATCACAATCAAGGATGCTCAATACAAGGATCGAGTCCATGGTGGGGGCACCCTCAAGGCATCCACAGTGGGTAAAACATTCTCCAGGTGATTCTGGCTAGCCCTGGACACCACAGTGTCACCTGAGAATTGCTTAATAGAAATGAAGGAGTTTCAGGTGTAAGACAAGGAAGAACTCCTGTAATTTTGTGAACCTGACTTCTCCATTTAAAAAACAAAACGAGCAACAATTTGGTATCTCAACGATGATGGAAAGATCTTAGCAGATAGACAGGTGAGGGAAGTCTCAGCTTTTACTTTAAGGAGACTGCTGTCGAGCACGTGACAACCTTCCTTCTTCCTCTTCCTTTCCTTCCACTTTGGCTGGCGGCAAACACCAGAGTCTGGTCTGAGATGTTCATGGCATGGTCTGAGATGCCCTGGCAAACCATCCTGGTGCCCAGTCAGAACCAATAGCCGAGACTCTGCCACGTGTCTGTATATGTTGATGTGCACTTGTCGTTGACATGAAGTGACAGTGACTTCACGCGCTCTCCTCGCCCTGAGGAAATGCCCTCTTCTCATACTGCCTCTTCAGAGTGTCCCTCGTAAGCAAGGCTGGAAAACTGTGTATCAGGAGTGGGAAGAGCCAAGGAAATGGCCACCACCACTCGGTCCCTTTTTCATTAGCAGCTACACAGGCACAGATTGCGGGAGACTGGCTGCCCTGCGCTGGTCATCGCTATTTTTATGGCCACATCCTAGGACGGATCCAAGCGATCCCGCTCCAGCAGCAGTGGAAAGGAGACTGATAGGGAACCGCTCTTCGAACTCATCAGCCAGGTGGCCTTCGTCTTGCTTTGGAAACATTATCCCCCAAGGCTGTGTGATACTTAATAAAGCCTCCTCTGTAGGATCTCAACGGCTCCCTGCCAGGTCCCAGCTAGCTTAGATCAAAAAGTCACCTTCTAGGCCTGATGGTAGAAATCTCTACATACGACCAACTCATTAGTGATCTTCCTCCATTAAGAGGGGTCCCTTCTCTTCCTGGGTGGAGTAAGGACTGCAAATGTCATCTCTTCTGTAAAGAAAAATGGTTAAATTATACGACATTTTCAGAGACTAATAAAAATAATGGAACTAGCGGATTTCTGCTAGCACTTCATCAGGAATGAGCCCTACATGAGAACTTTTACATGCTTTAATCTCACTTTTCTCCACGGTCATGTGAGGTAGGTACTATAGTTATTACCATTGCACAGATGAGTGAAACCGTGTCTCAGAGGGGTTGCAGGAGCTGGCTTCAGCCTGGCAGGGGGTCAGACCAAGTTAACTCAGATGTCTTTGCTCCACTGCCCTTAATGGCTTTTGACATGATCGCAGCACAGTAAGGGTGCTGGGTTCACGTGGAGTCTGGCCAATATGGATTCCTGTCCATCTTACCCAGAACACCTGCGTGTATGTGATGATTGCTACCCCAACATGGCTGAAGGTGGGTCGGCGGGGACGTCACCAATATCCTATCAAAGTGAAGTAGCCATCCTGCTGTTCATCATCTAATCACCCCAGGAAATCAAGTTAGAGACTAAATCCTGAACACACCAATATTATTAGTCATGGCCATCAAGAGCTGTAGCCCATTAGACATTATCCAGCCCCTGACATGTCACTGATTTCTTAATTAGCAGCTTGTGACTCATAGCTGGAGCAGGGAAGAGAAGCTCCATGACCCTGTGTCGTCCTAATTGCCAACTGAGCTGCTCTCCCAGGGCTTGCTCTGCGTATTCTGAAAGCCTCATACTGCCACCAGCAATGTCACCATCTCTCGGGAAACTTCTAAATGTCTTTAAAGATGTTACCTCCTGAAAGTGTTGCTTCCAGTAATGAGACCCGAGGGCAAGGCAGCCTGGTCCATCCCTCCAGAACTCAGCCTCTGTCCTGCTCTGACTGCCATGTATTGCCACAGAGCTGTCGTCATCCAGTCTGTTTCTGAAAAGTCTTCTTGAATTTTAATCAATTTATCTTTACCTCTTTCAGAAAAGCAGAATGCCTTTGACCACAGAGGGTGCCTTTCAGTACAACTGGACCTCACCCTTCAGGGTCCGTCCCCAGGGTAGAGGCTCAGCTCAGGCTTGGAGGCACAGGCTCCAGGCTGACCTGGCTTTACTGCACTGCCAAGGTCACCACCCGAAGGGCCTGTCCATGAGCGAAGCAAGCCATCCTGCTCTTCCTCATTGAATCACCCCAGAAACCGAATTCAAGATCAAATCCGGAACTCACCAATGTTATTAATCATTGCTATCAAGGGTGATGTGCCTACTGTATTCTGCAGTTAATGAGTTCCCACTGTGTGTGAGGAGTGGGGGAGGGCGTGTCTGCAACAGGAAAAGACCTGTTTTTGGTGCTCAGGGTGATGACAATCTAATTTGGAGGAAAAGAAGTTCACAAAATAGACACAGTACAGGAAGATCATAATAGGGGTCTTAAGATTTGTACTAAAGTTTTATAGAAATGAAGAAACAGTGTTTTCATACAAGCAAAGCCTTTGGTCAGATGCATGGCATTTGCCCCCCTACTTTGAAAACTATCCTCCAGCCAAGGACTGAACATACTATGAAGGCTAAAGCCACCTGGGTTCTGATTCTTTCCTAGGAAGCCTGTTGAAAACCTGTGTGGATCAGCACTGCTCCGCTTCCCTCAGAGCCTTATGTCTCTGCGGTGGCTTGTTGTCCCTGAAGGCCACCTGGGTGACAAGTTCAGGGCAGTGATGGAGGTCACCCGGTTGATGAGTTCAACAGACCTTGGAAGGGTATCTCCGAAGGGCC
Organism: Sciurus carolinensis; assembly: GCF_902686445.1. Taxonomy (NCBI): domain Eukaryota; kingdom Metazoa; phylum Chordata; class Mammalia; order Rodentia; family Sciuridae; genus Sciurus; species Sciurus carolinensis. The sequence goes on from NC_062215.1 coordinate 168,176,511, forward strand.
TGGAAGGCTGGTCCTCAGGTTGCTCTGCCTCTGTCGGTGGTGCCTGGACATGACAGTCACGATTCCTTGAATAGAGACTTGAGGCTCCTTTAGCAGGTTTTAAAATCACCCGTAGTTTCAAAAGCTTGACAAAAGAGATGGCTTTCTTTCGTGTTATTTGCACAGATGAGCCTGGACGGTCTTTCCCCGGTCACTCTGGCTCCATCCTTCTTTACCTGCGAGTTACTAAGAACACCTCGCAGCCGGCCTCTGTGTCCTTCCCTTCGCCATCTCGTCCTCTCCTCCGAATTCTCCTTTTCAGTGCCTTTTGCTGATGACTTTATCCTCCCCTCCCGTCCTTAAGAGCCGAGGGCATCAGGACTTGCTCTCAGCCTCTGTTTGTCTCTCGGCCGTTCCCTTGGTTGATTTCTCCTTCCCTTTCCCTTCATCTGTAGAATCTGAAACATGTGGTATTTGCATTAAAGTCACACTCCTTGGCCGTACGTGTGTTGGATTCGTATGTAGGTGTACACCCGTGTAACTGCCTCCTGCACCGAAACAGGAGCATCTGCAGCTCCCAGAAGGGCTCCGGCCTGGCCCTCGGGGCCAGGGCTCTACAGGGGAGCCTTCTGTGACCTCTCTCACCATAGGTCAGTTTTATTCACCTTTGATCTTCAATGAGTAGAATCATGCAGACGGTACTCTCTCATGTTCACTTTCCTTCATTAAACATTATCCACCCAGGTTGTATGTATCTGTGGCATGTTCTTTTTAATCGGTGACTTTAGATGTTATCTCTATCTAAATGATCATTGTCTCATGAGCACGAGGACTTCCGTGGAGGAAGAGGGAAATTACAAACAGAAACATCAATGGCACCACATTAGGCCTGGGAAAGCCAAAGCGTTTGAGGACTTTAAGATTATCTCAGGCAGTGTGACACTTTGATGGTCAAAGTACAGCCAGAGTGCAACGGCACTTCAGAGTCTGGTGGTACTTTAACATGGGCGGTGGGGGGAGCGGGCATTGGAGTGGTTTTCCTGGAGAGGGTAAGGTCCACATCCCAGCACCAGAGCCCTGGTGTTTGTTGAATGTTTGGACATCTTTGAGCAGATTTGGGATCTGGAGGTCCTGGGACATTTAAATCCCTGTGAGGAGCCAGTGGATCTGAGTGTGCACTGGGCACTTAGCCTGTATGAATACCAGGGCTTGCAAATGTCTTTCTGTTGTTTTGATGTATGATCTGCCTAGATGCATTCCTAATTAGTAAATATGAATGAATTAAAAGTATCATTGAGTCTACCCTTTAGAAAGTTTCTGAAACATAGGAAGAGCATGGTGACATTCATATAGAAGAGTTTAGGAAGTTTTCTGGTGTTAAGATATGGTCTTTTATACCTGGGACCATATGGAAACCATCTCAGCTTATTGAATTTAGCAAGTGTTTGGGGTTCAAAATGCGCTTACTAGATATTGAACCAATGAGGAGACGGCGCACCTGGGAGACGACTAGACTAAGGTCTCTCTGCAGCTTATGAAAAATGCGCTGGAGGACGAATCCCATGACAATACCGAGTGTGAGTTTTCCCATCAAAGTTCTGCATGGATGTTGGTTGCCGGGCAACCACCCTACTTCCTTGGTATGTCTGGGTCTTTGCAATTAGACTTTCTCTGGACACCATATTCTTCCATAAACCACTGGAGATTTTAGGACTAGGCTGAAAACAATATGATATCATTTTGTCATAGTGCAGAAGTTAGAATTTAGCAGCTAGTGCTTTGTCTTAAACACAATAGGGTGATTGCTTTCTAGTGATTTGATCTGAGAAACTGGGAGGGTTATTTGTATTCAAGTGGTTTCACCTGTAACTGCCTAGCAGCTTTTTCTGCCTTCAGTTCTCTCAAAGGAGCAAACTTTGACAAGCAATTGCTCAGTTCACCCAGCCCAGTCCCTGGAGACCACCAGTCTACTCTCTTCTCTATGAATTGAATTTTTTATTTTTTTATTTTTAAGATTCTACATGCAAGTGAGATCATATGGTGTCTGTCTTCCTCTGTCTGACTTATTTCACTTAGTATAACACCCTCCAGCTTCATCCATGTTTTCGCAGGTGGTGGATTTCCTTCTTTTTTATGCTGAATAGTATCCATATATATATATATATATATATATACTATAATTTCTTTCTTTCTTTCTTTCTTTCTTTCTTTCTTTCTTTCTTTCTTTCCTTCCTTCCTTCCTTCCTTCCTTCTTTCTTTCTTTCTTTCTTTCTTTCTTTCTTTCTTTCTTTCTTTCTTTCTTTCTTTCTTTCTTTCTTTCCCTCCCTCCCTCTCTCTCTCTCTCTCTCTCTCTCTTTCTTTCTTTCTCTTTCCCAGGGATTGAACCCAGGGGCACTTAACCACTGAGCCACATCCCCAGCCCTTTTTTGTATTTTACTTTTTTTTTTTATTTAGAGACAGCGTCTCTCTAAATTACTTAGAGCCTTGCTAAGTTGCTGAGGCTGGCTTTGAACTTGCAATCCTCCTGCCTCAGCCTCCCGAGCTGCTGGGATTACAGGTGTGGCTCTTACACTGCAATTTCTTTGTGCATCTGTCAGTAGACACAGATTGATTCTATGTCTGGCTGTCGTGAATAATGCCACAGAGGACGTGGGAGTGCAGCTATTCCTTTGAGCTACTGATTTTGTTCCTTCTCACCACGCACTTGCACGAAATGGTAACCAGGTGTTTTGGTTAGCTTTTCATTGTTGTGACCAAAATACACTGGGTGAGGTGATAGATGTGTTAACCAGCTTGATGGTGGCAATCATTTCGTAGTATATACACATATTTAAATCATTATGCACACCTTCAACTGATACAATCTTATTTGCCAATTAAGCCTCAATAAAGCTGGAAAAAAATAAATAAAAGGAGCACACTTCGGGCCATCTCCGTGGGGCAGCCTGACCTAACCCGCCTGCTCTCCGCCCACTGGGAACGCTTGTGTGACAGATGGAAGCCCTGCTGCTCCTCCCTGACCTTGGGGAATAACCGCAATGTTCAAAGACTTCTGGGACAACTTCCAGTCCAGATCTAGTCCTTCTGCGTGACTCGGCCCTGAAGAGTGTAGAACTTGCCTGGGGGGTGAGCGAGATGGCCCCTCTCTCCTGCCCTAAGGCTCTTGCCTCCTTCCCTTCGTGTCTGAGGCTACAGGGAGGTGGCCAGGGAGCCCTCTGTCCTCCCTCACATCTCCTGGGTCTGGGATCAGAGAGGGAGGCACAGCGCTGGAGGAAGACGCTGCTCTGAGCTCTACTGCAGAGCTGGGTTGCTTTAGTTTCACTCAACAGATTACAAATATAAATTGCCTGGAAAAAGTTTGAGAATGAGGGACAAAAACAAACCCATAAAACAGAACAGGATAAGATGCAAGACAAGTCTGGGACAGTTTCTTGAATGCAGCACTTTTGGCCCTGGGGCTCCAATGTTCATTTAAGGACTTAAAAAAAAAAAAAAAAAAAAAAAACTTAAATGCCTTTGCTGTAAGATCAGAGATAAATTTCTGTATAAAATTAAATTAAAAGCTTGCATTAAAGAAAGCAATATTATCGATGAGTTTTCTCCCATTGGCTACATCATTGACATCTTTGAACCCTAGAGTTTAAGAGGGAGCTACTCTCTTTTTAAACCCTGTTTCTGCAGTGACCAGGCCACCAGGATCCAGAAGCCACCTGTTTACCAGGGGAGGGCACCTGATTCTCTTGCTCTGGGTGTGATCCCTGATTTTTCAGGACCTGGCAGCGCTGATGCTGTGTGTTTCCCATCCTTTCCTCTCTTTTGCTTTTTCTTCTGATCTTGATGGCAGACGGGCCTGTTTGGAGACCTGACCTTGGAAGTCGAGCAGAATGAAGGCGTTTTGAACCCATAGTGAGACAGCCTTCAGGGAGGATGGGGCTGTATTTTGATTAAAGTGAAGATTTTAAGATTTAGAAGACTTGTTTATCTATCAGGACTCCAATTTAAAAAAGATGTCACCATGAGTAGACATCTTCTGATCTCGAGAAGCTCACATTATGAGTTCTGGGTCACTCACCTTCTCACGGCGTCCTCTGTTTTCCCAGAACCTTTGTTGCTCTTAGGAAAACCACTTCCTCTGGATGCCTGGCCCTGGTTCCTGTTGCTCTGTCCTCCCAGCTGCCCTTGGGTGGTGCTCCAGCCATTAGTCACCATCTCACCGTCTGCCTCCTCCTCTACCTGCTCCCTCGGAACCTTGACCTAGCCTGGCTCCTCTTCAGGGTGAGGAGCAGGGGTGGATGACTACTTAGCATCCTGCTTCTTTGCGTTTGAACTTACAGTAGATCTGACAGCTGCATTCAAGGGGGACATCAGCTTTGATTTTCCCTTTCCCAGCAAAGTGCTGTAAGTGTGAAAGTGCCTTTGCTCAGACTGTTAAAAAGCATACATCTCTATGGAGTGCAGTGCGATGTTTTGGTGCATTCATACACTGTATAATGATCAAAACACAATGTTTAGGTTCTCTGTCATCTCAAACATTTATCATTTCCTTGTGATGAGTAAATTCAAAATCCACTCTTGCTATTTTGAATCATACAGTACAATATTGCTGACTACAATCATCTTCCTGTATAATCATATGCCAGAACTTATTTCTCTTATCTGGCTGTGACTTAGTACCCATTGGCCAGTCTGTCCCCATCCCCGCCTACTCTCTTCAGCCCCTGGTGACCACTATTCTACCCTTTATTTCGTGTATGTATGGGAGTGCAATTATGTGGTATTTGCCTTCTGCACCTGACTTATTTCATTTACATCACAAATTCCAGGTTCATACATGTTGCCACAAATGACAGAATTTCTTTGTTTTTCTTTGTTTACATTGGTACTGGTGCTGAGGATCAGAGCTGGAGGAATCTTGGGTTACTGACCGTGTATCCTTGAGCAAGTTAATTTGTGGTTCTTCAGATGAGCTTCCTTCTCTGCAAAATGGGAGCAAGATCAGAATCTACTCATGGGATTATTTAAAGGATTACATGAGATGGTACCTATGGAGAACTTATTAGTTTTTGTCATGTAGTAAATGGTCAAAAAAGACTAGCTAGCAGTCTAAGTAGAAGCAGAGGGAGATTTAACTGCATTTATGAAAATCACTCCAGTCTGCAGACTCCAGTGCACCTGAGTAAGGCCCACCATTACCATCTTTCAAATCTTGTTCATGCTGAACCAAGAACACATCAGGCCCTCAGCTCTGTCCTTCCCACCTCAAGCTGTGAAGAAGAAATGTGGATGCCTTTCTTCCTTTCTTTCTCTCCAGATACCAATGGTAGAGTAGATAGTGTGTTCTATACAGGATCTCTTGAGAGCCAATGTGCACAGGAATGACCTGCATGTCTTAAAAAATACAGGTTCCCTTCAGGTGGTTTTGGGACTGGGGTTGAGTTTGTGCATTTCTTCCAACCTTCCAAACTGCTGCTGTTTCTGTTCTGGAGGCCACATTTTGAGTAGCAAGGACCTGTATGATGATCTGACCTGGAGGAGGAAGGAAGCCCACCCCAGGTGAATATGGGTGGGAAAGAACACCAGGATCTCTGTTTCCTGCTCCTCATGGTCACCAGCCAGAAATGCAGAGTTAGATTGTTGCCAATAGATCCTGGGATGGTCACAAATACTTGAAAACCCTGTGGCTCAGGCCATCTTATTTTGGGCTCTTTATTTCTTTTTTTAAATTCTTAATTTTAAAAATTTGAATCTCTCTTCAGCCCCCAAGGGAATCACAGTAAACATTTAAAAAGGAACTCAAGTATGCATTCTGAAATTACAGGAAGTCACAGCAAATGCAAATGAAATATACTGCTGAAACATGATTCAAATATGCGTTTTTAAAGAAAAGACATAGGTTTCTTTTTTCCAGGATTTTTAGACTTTACTTTCCTCACCCCGTCTTCTTCTGTTTACAGAACATGCATTCCTTTGGCTAAAATGATAACTTTCTAAGGATTATAATTCTTTGCTTTTCCTGGAAGAGAAACTTTAGGGAGGTGGATAAGGTGAGGGGACACAAAGGACTCCTTCCAGGTGGGATGCAGCTGGAGGTCCTCAGAGAGTATCAGCAGTGCTGAAGTTTCTTGTCCCGTGTCTCCATGTAGTTCTTTGAGAGTTATTTTTGATCAGTCAGGATACCTTGAGGACACACACTTTTGGTTTGCAGGCTAAAGTTGTCATACAGGAATGAAAATTAGACTTCAGAGGTGTCAGCCTATGCAGGAATGTCCAGCTCATCTTTGGTGGCACTTTGCAAGCAGGTAGGTTTTGTGATCCTGGGGTCTCTGGTTCCTAAGCCTGGCTGACTCTGAAGTGGGCTTCCACCCATTGGGAGTGGCCGGGAGAGCTGCCCAGGGCCTCTCTCTGGGCAGAAGACAGTTCTTTTTCCGTTCTTTCCTCCATGTGGACCCACTCTCCCGCTGAATTGGGTGATGATGTGAAGTGTGCTGTTGGCCTGGTGACCTGCAGCCCCTTACAAGGAAAATGGTAGCAATGTGTTTTCCGAGCGTTGGAGGAAGCAGCCAGAAAAGAACTGACTTCACCTTGAAATGAGTCCCCCTGTCCTCGGATTTGAAGACAGCCTATTCTTAAGGATGAATGGAAGGACTCTGGGCACTTGAGGCTTGTTTGGTTGCAATTTATAATATTAGCAGCTGAGATTTAGGACGGGAGGCTGTTTGGATTCTTGCTTGTGACCTTGATAGTATTGCTAACTTTATTTATGTTGTAATGTCAATGATTCCTTGACTTTGTGAGAGGAATGCTCACTTACTTCCTTGAGCTCAAGTAATACACTTAATTTTTCTGTCTACTGAGAGAAGCTCACAGCTCTAACCAGGCCAGCAAGCTCTTGTGCCATGTGTCCTTCCCTTTCTAAATTCTAAACCTTTGAATTTGATGTGATCCTAAGAAATACAGCATTATACACTTAGAACTTTAAAACTTTCATTTTCCTAGGACCACATAACACTTGCATATACCTAAAGTTATAGCCTATTAGATTTTTTTTTTTGGTATTTAACTTATATTTATTTATTTATTTTTGTTTCAAGTCATTTTATTTTATTTAGTTATTTATTTTTTATTTTTACCGACTGTATTTTGATTCATTGTACACAAATGGGGTACATCATTTCATTTCTATGGTTGTGCATGAGGTAGATTCATACCATTTGTGTAATCATATATGTATATAGGGTAATGATGTCCATCTCATTCCACCATTTTGAATATTTCAAATGACTTTGATATAAGGCCAGAACCCACTGGATAATTTTCTATTAAATTTTTATTTGATGTATTTATATTTTCTATTTCTATTCTTTGTTGATATATCAATAAAGAAACATTATTTGTTGATATAAATGTGATTGAATATAATCTTCCATTCACAGAAATAAGGTATTTCATTCTTTTTCAGAACGTCAACTCTATTTCATTTTAACATATAATTTAAAAAACATTTTAAACTTTATAGGGTCTTCTATTCATTTTAACATATATTTTTCTAAACACTGTGCTGCTCAGACTCAAAGTCTGATAGGTTTGGATTCTCTCTAATAATATACAGACACACATGCCACTTTGACTGGATTCTTGATCATTGGTGGTTACTGGGCTATATTATCTTCATTATCTATACCTCACTTTTTATCGTATATCTCTTTTCCATGCTTATATTTTGTAATTTCTTTGTTCTTTGTTTCAATCAAGGTTTTTCTTTCAATTTAATGTTTAGGTGCTATGACTCATGAGCACGGTGCCTTCGGCCCATGAAACACTGAACAACCAGTTCCACTCTGGGCTCAGAGGAGCTTGTAAAGAAGCAGTGAGGACTTTTGGGCTGGAAATTGAGAGACGAACTGAGTAGAGTAGACAGAGGCAGAGACTCCAAATTAGACAGAACAGTAAGTGCCAGGGCAAGAAGGTGGTAGTTCAACAAGGAGGGACAGGAGCAGTGGAGGGACTAGGGAGATGGCTGGGGTGACGGGGGAAGAGCAAAGGCCCCCCACGGTGCATTTAAAGTCCAACATCATGGCTTGCAGGTAGAACAGCACCGAGAGGTGTCCCATTTAGGTCCAGAATAGCCTTAATCAGTCATGACACCTTTATTTCTGAAGATACAACCCCATGCCTTTTATTTTTAAATTTTTTTGTATTTTAAATTTTTATTTGTTCTAATTAGTTATACATGACAGTAGAATGCATTTATGCATTTTGATAAATCATATATAAATGGAGTATAATCTCTCATTTTTCTGAATACACATATTGCAGGATCACCTTGATCATGCAGTCATATATGTACATGAGATAATACTGTCTGTTTCACTCTACTATCCTTCCTACCCCCAACCCCTTCCCCTCCCTTCACTACCATCTGTCTAATCTAAAGTAACTCTATTCTTTCCTAGTGCCGCCCACCCTCCAGAACAGAGACCCTGCACCTACTAGAAGAAAAAGTTGGCCCAAATCTTCACCATGGTGGCCTAGGATCTGACTTTCTTAACAAGACTCCTAAAATGCAAGAAGTTAAATCAAGAATCAATAAATGGGATGGATTTGAACTAAAAAGCTTCTTCTCAGCAAAAGAAGCAATCAAAATGTGAAGAGAGAGCCTATAGATTGGGAGGAAAAAAAACCACAATCAGTAAATGGGCTAAGGAACTGAACAGTTACTTCACAGAAGAAGAAATACAATTGATCAACAAATATATGAAAAAATGTTCAACATCTCTAGCAATTAGAGAAATGCAAATCAAAACTAAGTTTTCATCTCACTTCAATCAGAATGGCAATTATCAAGAATACTAGCAACAATAAATGTTGGCGGGGAAAAAGGTACAACCCCATGCCATTCAAAGGAGCAGCTGGTGTTCAATCTTGTCTTAGTCAGTTTAGGCTGCTATCACAAAACATCTTAGCCTGGGTAATTTATAAATAAGTAGAAATGTATTGCTCACTGTTATGAAGACAGGGAAGTCTCAGATCAAGGTTCAGCAGATTCTGTGTCTGGTGAAGTCCCATTACTCGCTGAGGGCATGTTCCCATGTGGTGGAAGGGGCAAACAGACTCCCTCAGACCTCTTTTATCTCATTCATGATCTTCCCACCTCTCAGAGGCCCCATGTCTTCCTACCACCTCCCAGGGTGTTAAGCTTCAACATAAGAACTTTGGGTGGACGCAGACATTCAGAACACGTCAGCTCTTAATGCATGGTAGTTCAGAGGCAGCTCTCACGTTCTGAATGGGTCCTCACTGTCATCGGCAACGATGACCACCACCACCACTGCTCACTTTATGTGGAAGAGATCAATGCGGGCTCAGGATGAGACAATTTTTAATAAACATAGCGGAGAAAACACACAGCCCTTGTCTTGGGATGCAGGTATTTTCTTGTCTGATTCGACAGGACAATATTAGGAAGGAAAAACATGCCACCTTGGGAACCAAGTGGCAAATAGTCCCCTTTCTCCACACCCATGCCACAGGGTTAGTTCAGACCCTCGCCTTCTGATGCTTGGACTCCGCCTCCCCACTAGTGCCCTTGCCTCTGGTCTCAGCCCAGCGGCAGTGTCCTTGGCATGGTGACCAGAGCAGTCTTTTAAATATGCAAACCTGATAATGATGCTCTCCAATTGAAATCACTTACATTTCCCCTAATTTCCATGTGACAATGTCCCAACCACTAAATATAGAGCACAGGACACTCTACACCCTGACTTTTACATGAGTAAAAATGTGGTCTCTTCTCTAACATTGCCCCTGAATACAGCTCCCAGAATACACATAAGATTTTTCATCTTCTCATCTTTTAAGATGATTTTCATTTAGCCTTTTAGGTTCTTTCCTTTTTTATCTGACTAGAGAATTGCTATTCATCCTTTAAGAGCTAGCTCAAATGTCACCGCTTCCAAGAAACCTTCCTCTATCTCTCTAGAGACAATTAAAGGGCTTCTTTTGCTGAATTCCCATAATGCCTTTCTTCCATCTGTTTGAAAACCTTAGGACACACACATTATCATAATTGGGTGTCCTAGGATGGCAGGATACTCAGTTCACCTTGATACCTTTCACACAGGTTGAGTATAGAGTTGGTATTGATAGTTCTTGAATGAGCGAATGCACACATGTTATTTAAGACAATCTCCACGTATAAGCATTTCTGTGATGAGTAAGTAATCTTTTTCTTCCCCTCCTGAGAATTCTTTTTCCATTTACTTTGGTGCCGGGGTGCAGCCCTAGCAGCAGATGGGGGTCCAAGGTGGATGGGAGGCATCGGTGCAGTGGAGAAACAGCACACAGAGACACCAAGTGTTCTGAGGCTGAGTCTGAATCTTTATTGTTCACAGAGTCTTTTTGTATGTTTTTTCTTTGGTATTGATTACATCATTTCATGTTAATACAAGGAAATGTTAAGTAAAAAATCTTCGAGAGTATAATTAATGATCTTATTCAAAAACATGCTTTTACTGTATGATAGCTTAAAAGAAAAACAGTTCCCAGCAAGGTAGAGGGCACCATGTTCCGTTTAGTTTTAATTTCCCTGAAAGAATACGACATTAAGTTTCTGTAGAAGTTACCCCTTCCAAGAACTTTAATGTTAGTTATTAACAGTGAAATGTTTTTGTTATTACTAACAGAGAATAGAGGAATCAGTTTATAGTTAATATTTATTCTATTTCATGTACTCAATGATGAACTAAAACTCTAGACATTGGAAGAATACAAATTGTACCTATGATTAGCCTATTTATTTATTAAGTGGGAAAAATATACTTAAACTTAATCATAAACACTAAGAAAGCAATGAAGACCAAACACCACATCAAAGCTCAGAGGAATACTCTCACTTTTAGAGAATTTTGTATACTAAAAAAAAATCACAGGCTCCTTACAAATTTGAGCAAATCATAATTGCTTATTTATAATTTCATCTAAGTACTAATATTAAACTTTATTGTATGCTATTTTGTGTCCCAGCACCATGAAATCTCCCCAGTATACCCTATAATCTGAATCTAAGGATATATTGATTATTAGTATTAAAAGCATCTGCACATGGAGACACGCCACGCCTATGGCCCCCAAGAGGAGGATGATCTTTCAACAGAACCGTGTCAAGTGTTGAATCCTCCACTCCAACAGAACCGTGTCAAGAGTCGGAGTGTTGGAGATAGATGCGGCACTTTGGTGAGAAAGGATGGAGGGCTAAGAACAGAGCAGTAAGGGACAGCGGTGCTGGGGGAAATGAGCAGAGATTCGAGTGTGGGTGTGAAGATGGAGACAGGACAGTGAGCTCAGGCATCTCTCTTGACATGGTTCAGGGCCACAGAGGAGATCCCTGCGGACTTTCAACAGGTGAGCAGGGGCTCCCGGTGGGCGTGGGGTGGCTTCCTGGGGAGAGAATCTGGGGGGCTACCAGTGCCAAGCTCAGAAGGAGCTCAGGCACGCACACGGTGGCCGGCTGTCTCTTCATTCTGTTTACTTTCCTTTACATCCTCCCTCCCAGCGCTCGGGGATCTTCCCTTCCAGCCTGTTCAGCTTGAAGATAATGGAAAACACAATCTTGGCAACCCCCAGAGGCCTTTGGGCTTCATTCTGTCTGCCACGCTCCCAACCCAAGAGCTAGATTCCAGTTGTCTTCCCCTGAAGACTCACTTAGCCTGGGAACTGAGTGCCCAGTGCTTTGGCAGTGTTTAGAAGCCCGTCAGAAACAGGCTAGCTTTTGGTCGGGTGCAGTGGCACCTGCCTGGGATTCCAGCAGCTTGGGAGGCTCGAGGCAGGAGGATCAGGAGTTCAAAGCCAGCCTCAGCAACTCAGCGAGACCCTGTCCTACGTAAAATACAAAATGGGACTGGGGATCTGGCTCAGTGGTTGAGTGCCCCTGAGTTCAATCCCCAGTACCCTGCCACCCACCTCCCCCGCAAAAAAACCCCAAAGATATTAGATTTTCCAGTGTCAAGACGGGATGGTCATCTATGCCGATGGATGGGCAATGGTGCTGTTGATCTCCCTAAACATGGAGCAGACAGGGTAGGGTGAAGTTAGGGTTATTTCTCTTCATTCTTTATGTATGATTCAGAAAGGATACTCCTGGGATTTGCTCCAGATGTAAGAGGAGAATGTCCTTGTGGAGGTCAGAGCACAGGGAGCCTGTCTGCCCTTAGTATCAGCAGGATCTCCCCAGAAAATCGGGCTTTGAGCTTGATCCTAAGAGTGGCAGCTCCCTCCCTCACAGCAGGTTCTGCCTGGAGAGGGGCTAAGGGCTTCAACTGGCACTTCTCTGTCCTGAGGTATCCAGACCAGTTGCCTCCTTTCGGGGCTGTAGTTCCTAAGGGGCAGAGATATGGGGAGGGTGCATCCCTCACCTTTAATTAGAATATGGGCACAAACTGGTTAAAGAGTTGCGCAGAGTAGGTGTGACCAGAGGAAAGCCAGCATCGATATGAGTGGACATCAGTGGATAGGCCAGCACTTCCTCTTGGGGAGAAGTGATTCTGAGCCAGGCTACCAGATAGAGCTAACATAAGACAAGGGTTTGTAGGGAAGCGTGGGGGGATGAAACTTGTCTGATACTTTTAGCTGCATTTGGGGCACAGTTCTGTCTCAGCTGCTGGGTGGTGAGTTTCTGCATCCTTTCTTCCACTGGTGCCTTAGACTCTACTTCTCTGGAGTGTGGATCTTGGTGCATTTGCCCTCATTGCTCTTTCCTAGAGATGGATCAAGTTTCTTCTTACAAAAGGAAGAAAAGAATTGAATATTAAAATATCCAAATGTGTGGTTTACCCATGGGGTCACTAGACCAAAGATCTACCACTAGTAGGAAATTCTGAGCAGATTGTTTTCAACTTTGGTCATCTAACTAGTCATAGATAGACCAAAGATCATATTTTTTCTGGACTTGAGTACTTACAGAAGCTGAGATTCAATGAAAGTACATACAGATACAACAACAACAACACACACACACACACACACACACACACACACACATGCATTCCTAATCCACACACATCAGCTTTTTTCATGATTACGGTTGGTTACAGAGGAAAAGTAGGTGACATCTCATTCATTCATCCATTCATTCTTTTGTGGAATATAATTTGAGCCCCTCTGAGAACTGGCTCCTCACATAGCAGGACATGTCAGAAGGTCTTTATCCCATTAGGCTCAGAGCAGATTCAGCATCAGGCAATAAATGGAAATCTCTATTGTCTCTGTCACACAATATTTCAACTGACTTTTGGTGTCCCTACATTTTCTCTGGGAGTGCCATGGGTCTTGGCACCTCTGCCCTCCTAGGACAGGTGTGTGGAAGGCACAGTCAGGGATGGGCCTCCACCCTGACACAGTTTTTCCAGACAGCTTAGGTAAGCCATGGGGTTCTTGGGGACTTGTGTTTTGAAAACCGTATTATGCAAAAGCTGATACCCTCCCTAACCACGGGAGCCCTTCTGTTGGCTCTTCCAGGAAGCCTCTGCAGTGCTTTGGCCCATGGGCATTGGGTGCCGTCTGTCCAATGTCCCTGGATACGGCAGGGGACCACCTGGTCAGAGGAGGTCTGCTCTGCCTCAGGGTCTTGTTTATGAAGCTGCGTCTGCTCCGTCTCCAGCGAGGAGAGAACGCTAGCAGCGTGGCTGGCTGCTCTGAGTCACTCAGCAGAGAGTTCTGGTAATTTTCCTCTGTGAGAAAAGGGGCTGATTGCCAACTGGTTGTCTGTGATCCCTCTGCCTGCCTCCGTGTCAGCTGATGAAACAGGGCTTCTGATTTCCTTTTCCGTTATATTCTGTGACACAGAACCACTAGGGAAATGAGGCTAGAAACTTCTCGGGTATCCCAGGCTGCTAAGAAATATTCATAGAAACAAAAATATTAGACTCACTAAATATAAAGAGCCAAATCACAATGCTCTAGTGTTTGTGCATATATCACGCATATGTAGGTTTGTGTGCATGTCTGCGTATGTGTGTTTTTCTCCCCAAAAGATTGCATCAGTTGGAAAGAATGACATTCCCCTTGTATTATCTTCGTTATGAAGACAATGCATTCCTGATACAGAATGGAGTTTTATTCAGCCATAAAGAAAAACGAAAATATGTTATTTGCAGGAAAATGGATGGAACTAGAGTCCATTATGTTAAGTGAAATGAGTCAAACTCAGAACGTCAAGGGTCACATGTTTTCTCTCATATGTGGAAGTTAGACAGGAAAAAGGAAGAGAAAAGTGGGGTGGATCTCCTAAAAATCAAAGGGAGATCAGTAGAGGAAAGAGATTAAGGGGTGGGAAGTGGGAAGGGAAGTTTGTGTCCTATATATTTTTAGGGCAGGGTTTTGTGGGGAATCTGGACTGTCCATCTTTTGTTTATTTCCCATGTTCCAATTATTGAGAGGTCCCTTCCTCTTGGAAGATGTGAGTTGTCTGCAGGTTAAGAATGCCTTGGTTGATGTATTAACCCCTTGGATTTTAGACTTGCAATTCTGGTGGGATCTACAACCACAGTATCCTGCCCCACCCTGCTGCCTCTTAAATTTTGCAGTGCCAATCTTGCCAATCACAAATTCCCATTCTTCTCATGCTATGGTGGTACAAGTTAGGGCCTGTGATCTGTGATAGACCAATCTGTCTCCATCTACATTTGGAGTTCTGAGTCAGAATCTTGCAGTTTGGGTCTTAGAGCCAAGAGCGTAGTAATCCAGACTAATCTACTTCACCACCATGTGGAGAAAGTGGCCCTATTTAGTATTTTATTTGGAGACAGAGTCTCACTGAGTCGCTTAGTGCCTTGCCATTGCTGAGGCTGGCTTTGAACTCGAGATCCTCCGGTCTCAGCCTCCTGAGCTACTGGAATTATAGGTGAGTGCCACCGCACCTGGCAGCTCTTAGTTTTAACATGACTTTATCTACCAGAGAGGAGAAGGCAAAATTGCTTTCTTAGAGAATTACGAGTTAAAAGAAAATCAAAGTCAACTTTATTAAAGTAAAATTTTTACAAAATAAAATGCTTTCATCCTAAATGTATAGTGAGATGAATTTTGACAAGCATCCAAATGTCCATTTTATTTAGTGTTGACAATTCTTAAGACAATATTATTTATTTTACCATCAATTTAAAAAAAACTACAGTCATGTGCTGCATAACAACCCAATGACAGACTGCATATACAACCGTGGTCTCATAAGATCATGAAGGAGTTGAAAATGTCCTATCACTCAGTGACAGCATGACGTTCTACCATCGTAGCACAATGATTTCCTCACATTTGTAGTGATGCTTGTGTAATCAAACCTGCTGCCCTGCCTGTCATGTAAATGTACTGACCATATAATTATGTACATACATAATACTTGGAAATGGCCAAGCGGTAACATATGCCTGTAATACCAGCAGCTCAGGAGGCTGAGGCAGGAGGATTGCGAGTTTGAAGCCAGCCTTAGCAAAAGCGAGGCGCTAAGCAAACTCAGTGAGACCCTGTCTCTAAATAAAATACAAAATAGGACTGGGGATGTGGCTTAGTGATTGAGTGCCCCTGAGTTCAATCCTGGGTACCCCAAAATAGATCTCCATAATACTTGGAAACGATGACAAAGAACTGTTGCTTACATTCTTTATCATTATTTTTTAGTGTATTCCTACTTATTAAAAAACAGTTTATTGTAAAACAGTATGCGTGCATATTACCCTGGTAGAAGTGTCATACAACTCATGTTTATCAAGGTTCATTTGTTCATTTGTTTGACAAACATTTTTACCCATCTCACCACCCGTGTTATGACAGAGCATTCCCTTCACATGGAAAAGCCCCCAGTTGCTCTCTTTTAGGCAGTTTGCTGTCTCTCACTTAGCCCCATGCAACTGTGGATCTTCTTTTTGTCACAGTAGAATAGTTTTCTCTGCTGAATAAATTTTTTTTTGGTGGGAGGGGGGGACCGGGGATTGAACCCAGGGGTGCTTAACCACTGAGCCACATCCCTAACCCTTTTTTGTATTTTATTTAGAGACAGGGTCTTGCTAAGTTGCTTAGGGCCTTGTTAAGTTTCTAAGCTGGCCTTGAATCCATGATCCTCCTTCCTCAGCCTCCCAAGCTGCTGGAATTACAGGCATGCACCACCACGCCTGGCTTCTGCTGTATAATTTGATATAAAAGAAATGACATAGTTTTCATTCTTTTTAGTCTGGCTTCTTTTGCACCTAGGTTGGCTCCATAGCTTGGCTACTGTGAATTGAATTGCTATAAATGTTGATGTGACTGCGTCACAGTAGTATGCTGATTTTAAGTCCTTTGGGTATAGACTGAGGAGTGGGATAACTGGATCAAATAGAATGGAAAATTTTTATTACTCTATTTTCAAGCCATTGAACTGTTCCTGTGTCATCTTTATTTTGCTTTTAAACCCATTTAGTGAAACTTTCAATTCAACAACTATATTCTTTAGTTCTTTTCCATTTGAGTCTTCTGTTTCTCTGCTGAGATTTTCTATCTTTCCATTTGTTTCAAAAGTGGTTGTCCAACTTCTATAGTATGGTTGTGTAAGAGCTGCTTTAAAGTTGATTTGTGTCATTTGAAGATTGGTATTTATTTTCTTTTCCCATTTGAGATGTTGAGATTATTCTGACTCTTTGTATTATCAAGTGATTTTAGATAGTATCTTGGAACACTATGAATACTAAAATAGGACTTTGGGTCTTGTTTGAATCTGATGGAGAATGTTGCTATTTTCTTTGCCTTCTTCGTTTTCCATCAACCAACCTGCTTAGATTGAGGTCGCAAGTTCCCATCAGCCTATTGCAATAGGGTTCTGAAATAGTTCATTTTTCAGAGATTCTGCAGTGCTCTCTGTATCTGTGTTGTGTGTTCACAGCTGAGTCTTGGTCCTTCTTCTGATTCAGTTCTTGAAGTCTTTGGTGTGATATTGAGAGTCAGATCCACGTGTCACGGCTTAGGGGTAAGTCCACTACTACAAAGCTTGACTTCCTTGGGTCCCTACTCTATGTGATTACAGCTGCAAGGGGACTCCTTCCCCTTGAACATCTGACTAGAAAGTTGGGGCTTATTTTTCCCACACTATTGCTCCCTCCACATATGCATATGCCTGTCCAGATGGTGGAAAATGGAGAGAAAAAAAGACAATGGAGCTATACCCTCCCCCACCCTTGGGACCAAGTTCCTCTGGTCAGAGAGCTGGATTCCCTTCCCACAGAGTGTTGGGAACCTGCATAGGAATTTCTTTTAGATCATTTTTGTATGCACAGGGTGTACACGTTCAGGTTTTAGATTGCCTTTGAGTCCAGCTAGGATCAAGTGGAGAATAAATGTGATGCCATCACCATTTCAGCGATCCATTGAGAGTCCTGTTCCTTCCACAATCATCCACGCTCACACCATTTACTTTGTGGAGTCTTCAGATAGGTGCTTTATGCATTCTTTCCAGTTTAATTGCATTCGGTGAGAGCAACGTGAGTACTCCATACTAACTAGTACTGCAATCTCTTATTATTTATTTTGATCAGATAAAAATTGTGATCCTAATTTGAAGGCTAATTGGGAAATCTGACATTAAAAGTCTCTTCATATCTTCAAAGGTTCCTTTGAAGTCTTCGAGCCTTATAATTTTAGTTTCTAATAAGAGTGCAAATTAGTCAACATTTATTCATTTATTTCTTCAACAAGTATATGGCCATTAAAGGTGTTGAAGATACAACATAAAATTGTGATCTAGAATGATTTACCAAATATAAAGTTGGGTAGAGAGTTTTAACACCCACACATTGATGTATACATACACTTATTATCAAATAATATTATCATTTAGATTGATCTCTGAAGGGGAAACTATCACTTCATTCTTACTTACCTACTGGAATAACAACCTCAGTGCTTTTTAAGGAATAAATAAATCTGTTATTGTGAAAAGGAATTAGAAAAAAAGAATACTAGAAGTTGAAAAAAAACCTGACATAATATGAAGAAACAAAATTAATTAAAGGAGACCCTATGGAATAACAATAGAAAAATGTCGTGGAAAAAAAGGATGATTCATAAGAATAAAAAGGAAATCCCCTCTTCACCTTGAAATTTAAGATTTAACTATTTAATGTCCATCAGTAACTCCTTCCAGGTGTTTTCATATAGTAAGTTGAGAGTTGACTTCAAGGTTAATGGAAAAAACAAAGTTTTAAGATGTCCCGTTGTATGCCATTGACAATGGATTTCATATAACTGAGATTAAGCACAAGAACTTCATTTGATTTATATATTTTTATTTTTTTATATAGGTGTAACCTGGGCTTGTCAGGGACCTTCTTGCTGTTGTATAAGGGTGAGTCAGGGAAGTCGGAGGATGGGTTTTATTCTGTCTCATGGTGGGGAGAGGAGTCTGCCCACAGTGGCTATCTCTGTCAATCACCCATGAGGTGGTGGAGCTGTCTCAGCCAGAGTCCGGCAGAGCGGAGCCCCTTTCACTCCCAGGTGACCTCCCTGTGATCTTGTCTAGACCGAATGTGTTCTGAGAAGTGATAGACATTTAAGCAGCTCTTAAATATCTTGATATTGTGTAAATATCTCAAAATATCACAGACTAGGAAAACAGGGTGCTTCCTTCTCTTTTTCTAACCATCTAGATCTCGTATAACTTCTGTGGGTTGGGGAAGGTCTGCCATGTAGATGTTTCCAGGTTCTTCCTACTTAACCTCTCAATCCTTCTAGTTCTCTCCAAATCCCACGGCACACAGACCCTGACATTTCCTTAGGAAAAGCTATCCTTCACCATGTGAATTGCCTTGAGCTCTTTGAGATTTTGTGATCTCTACTGAAAGCTTAAGATGAATACTGTAAGTGGATTTCTTTCTTTTTTTTTTTTTTAATTCTTTTGCAGTGCTGGGGAATTGAACCCAGGGACTTGTGCTTATAATGCAAGCACTCTGCCAACTGAGCTATCTCCCCAGCCCGTGTTAAGTGGCTTTCTTCACACCAATCTTTATTATCCCTGAAGTGGGAAGGAAAGACCAAGCCAGGGGAATGATGGGAAGATGCTGGGTGTTCCAACTCCAGCTTAATCCTGCCAGCAAGTGTACCTTCCCATAAAAGGTGTGTGTGTGTGTGTGTGTGTGTGTGTGTGTGTGTGTGTTGTTTCTTGTTAACAGCATAATCAAGTGTTACAGAGGGAGAGTTCTATTCCTTTTATCATTAAAGCTTTAACCCCTCTCCTTGCTAAAGAATAAATTTGACTTTTTTATACCTGTTTACTTTACAAGAACCTCCAAGGAGCTGGGAATGAGAATGGCTTTGTGTGGGCCATTTGAAACATGTGGGATGAACTTTCAGTCAATGATTTCTAATTCTGAGCATCCTCCTTTGAATATAAGGCCCAGGTTCAGTAAATGCTGCCAAGAGTCTTTAAATTGTGGGCACATCTACTTGTGCAAACAGTTTGAACAGATGGATCTGCCAATTCATTTAAGATAATAAAATAGACATTTCAGATTGATTCCCTCTACAAGTCTTTTGGAGGTAAAATCAGGCACTTAAGGGCACAGGTCAATTTGGGTGGTTGCTATTATGTAGATGGGACAACACTGTGCTTTTCCCTCTTTGGTGGTGGTGGCCATAGCTGGTATTATGAAGTCTAAGGTGATTCAGTTGGGCCATTATTGTGATATTGCATTCCTAAACTTTGCAAACACCAGAGGTTGAACAATTGCTTTTCAGAGATATCCAGGGATCATTTTATCAGTCTGTTGGGACTGAGTAGTGCTAACACTGAGCAAACCCTTTTCTCAGAGGCCATTTCACTTGGTTATTGGCTCCACCTGCAGGAATACAGTGTCTCTCTAATAATCAACTCAGCCATCACGTGAGATCATTTAGTCAGTGGTCTGCAGTCATTCTCTGCTCTGTGACACTTTAATTTCTGGAGCTGCAGTTGTAGTCATACCTTATAGGTAACTATGGTAACAGACACTACTGACAAGCTATATGCCTGCCATTATTAGAGATGCGACAGTCTTGTCAACGACAATTAATAGGATTTGCGGGGGGGGGGGATTTGTAAAGCAATTGACATTACTTAGCATTTCCAGGGTGCAAATAAAGATATTTTGTATGTGGAAGAAAACCAGACTTCATATTAAAATGGTTGCATTGACTCAAAAAGGCAGCTCAGGGAGAGAAAGTTAAATGAGTGTGCGGCAGTCCGGCTGGCCATCCTTCCTCCTGTGAGGGAGTTTGTCAGTGTTTCTGGGAGTGAAATTCGAGTCTGTGGCCTCAACCTACCTAATGTGCAAAATCATTATTTTTTTTCCTTGCAATATTTAGAGAGAAATCATCCAGGAGAAAAATTTTAAAATTTAAATAGCTATATAATATTCTGAACAGGGCTCAAAAATGCTTTTTCTCAGCCTTCCTGATGAGCCGTTCTCCCTGTTCTCTAGGGTTGGTGGTGAAAAGTATTCTGACGGTTTTGACCTTGAAAATCTATCTAATGGTATTTTGATGTGTCAGAAATCTTTCGGCAAGGGAATAGGACTTCAAAAGAGCTGTATTCTTGATATATTTAGCAGCATGGTTGGGTTTGGAGAAGAGCTTGTAATGGTGCCTGGTGTGAGAATGTATGAGGCACCAGAAAGAAAGTTTAGCAGATTCAAGGTGAGTAGCATTTGCTGTGTGCTCATGTGGACCTTGACTTGTGCTAGGTACTTCCACATTTACTTCCCACTTAATGAATTTGGCATATTTAGAATGTTTGAAAACACATTTACATGCATATGAACATAGAGCATGATATATCTTCTCTACATACCTAAGGTGTGCTAGTCAACATTTTGGCCCTGTGACTAAAATACCTGACAAGAACAACTTAGAGGAGGAAAAGTTTATTTGAGCTCGTGGCTTCAGAGGTCTCAGTCTAGGGTTGGCCACCTTCATTGCTCTGGGCCTGAGTTGAGAATGAATGTCGGGGTGGAAGGGCATGGCTCATGGCAACTAGGAAGTGGAGAGAGTGGCGGGGGGAGGGGTGGCAAGGACAAGCTACAGTCCAAGGGCCTACCCCAGTGACCCACTTCCTCTAGACGTGCCCATCCACTTAGAGTTACCACATGGTCATCCATTCAAATTATTATTCATCCATCAAATGGATTAATCCACATAAGAAGTTACAGTCCCTATGACCCAATCATGGCTTAAAAGGCCCACCTCTGGATCTTGCTTATTGGGGATTGGATCATGTTTTCAAAACATGAGCTTTTTGGGGTCATGAAAAGTCGAAATCATAACATGAGGAGAAAATCAAGAAAGCATAAAAAAGAAAACAACCCTGCCTCTTTGAACATGAACAGAAGTTGATACAGAAGAAAAAAAATGAGACAGACTCTAGCAAATGTTTGAATGATCTTATCTGGTTAACTTTGGGGTCTGTTCCATTTTAGACTTAATTTTTCTTCCTGGAAAGGTATCCCCTCTGCGAGTTGGTTAGACTTGCTGCTCTTCAAGGAGGGAGTTTGTCCTAGGGATGCTTTTTTCCTGATGATGGGACTTTTTTGTTCCCCTGATGATGGGACTTTTTCCACCTGAGGTATTGAACCAGGAAATTAATACCAGGCCAGGCTGAACTTCAGACTATGCTTATTTTATTCTAAAATCTGAGGCTACTTGATTTCCTTGGGGCTTAAACCTGAGATCAGCAGAAATCAGGCACTGGACTGCAGTAGATGCAGACTGATAGACATTCTGAAATGATGTTTATTCCTCAGAAGCCTGAAATTTCTGGGAAGTTTTTCTAGACTGAGAATGTTACTTTTGGAGCTGGAAGACTTGCATTTGAAATTCTAGTTCCACCTCTTGCTCTCTTTGTGGTCCAGGGAAGATTATGTCATCTTTTTCTAGTCTTCTGATCTCATGTTGGAAAATGAAGTCAATCTAAACATAAAGGGAAAGAGTAGGTATAGACTTCTGTAAATGCTACAATACTTGTTCAAAACTCACTATCGGGAAGATCTAGAAAATGCGATCTTGAGAAAGGGAAAAAGAGCCAAGATGGTTGGTATTGGAATAGATGTTTTTGCAATGCATCTTTTAAGATACATATAACAGACAAACATACCTAAGATTATTTCCACATGCTGCCAGTTGGGAGGTTGAATGAACAGTTTGAGAAAACTTATTCTACATCCACATAGTCAGACCCGATACTTTTTTGATGTTTCTGGCATAATGATATTGCTATGGTTTAGATTAGGTATCCCCCAAAAGCTCATGTGTGAGACAATGCAAGCAAGTTTAGAGAGAGATGAAATGATAGGATTATGAGGTTTGACCTATTCAGTGTGCTGATCCTCTGATAGGGATTAATTTGATGGTGACTATAGGCAGGTAGGGTGTGACTAGAGGAAGTAGGTCGTTGGGGGCATGCTTTTATATTTTGGCCATATATTTTGTCCTTGTTGAGCAGAGCTCTCTGCTTCCTGATCATCGTGTCCTGAGCTACTTCCCTCTCCCGCACCCTTCCACCATGATATTCAGCTTCATCTTGAGCCCTAAGGAATGGAGTTGGCCTTCTATGAACTGAGACCTCTGAAACCATGAGCCCTCAAATAAACTTAGCCTCCTCTAATTGTTCTTGTCATGTCATGTCTTTTGTTCACAGTGGCGAAAATCTGACTAAAACAGATGTCCTTGATAGAGTGATGCTACTCTATAGGTTAGGTAAAGGGAGGATAACGATGCCATTTTTGGATCACATACTATTAAGGGGACAGTGTAAAATGACTTCCAAAAGGTCTTATTACTCCCAATAAATCTATGCACATGAAGCCTCACTACCTTATTCTACATGTGAGGAATCTAGAGTGCAAGAAGGCTCAGGACAGGTGCCTATTTGCTAACAGGGGACTTTTCACTATTTTAACAAAGGTGTAGTATACCATTGTGTGCTGCTGAATATCAGTTCTGCTTAGTAAAGTATGTCTCCACTTATGAAAAGGACAATCAATAGTAACTATTTACTGAATGGATGAATAACTACAAATCAGTGTAAGTTAAGGATAACTGCTGGTACCATGTGAAATTAGAATCGATCTGTTTTTCAAGTATTTCAAAATTCTTTGGTTTTATCAGTAGTCTTGTGATATAGGTTATGAAACAATTTCAGAGACTCTATCTCAGGTGGGAGCATCTGGCCCAAAGTTGACACCTGCTCACAGAGTCAAAGACTTAGGAATGAGCAACACGTGCTGTAAAGTCACATTCCCCAAATATGAAGGGGACATCATCGGGTGGAAGACCAGGAAGGTCAAAAGAGAGGGAACCCATAGACTACCTGGCACATAGCAAAGGCTCAAAACTATTTGTTGAATGAATGATTATGTGAAAGACTGCTTGTGTTTTATGCATTTGGAAGAGAAAGAAATCCATAAGAACTGACGTATCCAGAGGACCCTTCCTGGAGAATGTGGGTCAGAGTAAGAATAGTGGACATATGAACAAAAAAGGGTAGGGGACCCCTGGAACTGGCGTCCACCAGCAGCTCTTCTCCCTCCTTTGGGAGGACTCAGCTTCACTGTCTCTGAGCCTTTTAGGCTCAGAGGGACCGGTAATCAAGAAACCCCATCTTTTCTTAATAAGGAGCAGATGACGGATTCAAGCTACCCTGACCAAGAACTAAGTGTGGCTCTCACGTGGAGTGATTCAGAGGCTGCCGCTGGAACTGATGAACCCTGACAGTCCTGAACAGACTGTCCTTTGGTTCCACATCTCCAGAACTTCCCGATGCCTGGTTTTTCTGGATTTTGACCTCTGTCTTTTCTCCATTTCTATGAGTTATTCCATAGCTTCTCATTACTTTTCTGTTTTTACTTCATATAGCCAGAACCAATTTCTGTTGCTTACAGCAAGTGAACTCTGACTACCTTAGAGTTTTCCAGTTCCCAGCCCCCACTAGTCTTTTCCCGATGTGCTGGTGGGATAAGTCCGATACTTTTGAGAGTGGAACCCCTGCCCTTTCCTTCTGAGCAGACCACATTGTCTTGCTACTTGAGTCACAGTGAGATGTCTGGAAAGAGACTCTTTCTCTTTGTGACCCAGTTTTACCATTTGCTACACAGGACTCCCCAAGAGGTTCTGCTCCAAATACTGCTGTGAAGATTGCAGATAATACCAGTCACCTGCAGACCCTTGACAGCAGAGATGCCATCCTATGAAAAACAAAAACAAAAAAACAAAAAAACAAAAAACAAAACAAAACAAAGAGGACTCTTAATTTCATAGCTGTAGCCAGTGGCTATATATGGTTTTTGTTTTCATTTACACAGTCAATGACTATAGATGGCTTTCATTTACACATTTATGTGCCAAAAAAGTAAATACTTTCCTCTCTCCCTGCTGTCTCCTTTATTGGACTGCATTATTAGCGTGGGCTTGTTCTCCACACTCCTTTCTGAGCTTTCCCTGATGCTTCTGGCAGCTCCGCCTCTTTCTCCTTTCTGGGAATGCTCCAGTGTTTGTGCGTGGTGAGTGCTCAGCAAGCCCTAGTCCTCATTTTTTTCTCATGAATCCTGAGGAAAGTAGCATTTTTTCCCCCCAAGGGAAAACGAAAACATGACAGAGGACTGAAGCAGCTATTATGTAAACAAGATGGGAATCATAGAACAGTCGGCGGCGGCCTTTGTGCAAAAGGAAAGTGGAAAGAAGATGAGTAAGTCAAGCCCAGGCCCCGGCCACGTGGACTGAGCACGACATGGGCATGAGAAAACAGAAGGGCCTCTCTGGAGAGCGGGTGCAGCTGACCGTCACTGTGCCATTCCTGCTCTTGCAGAACCTCCGTGGCCTCCAGGAGGGATGGGGGAAGAGCCCCTGAGAATTGCATCTAAAATAGGAATCTGCAAAGGAGTGTGAATCTCCACAATTGTATTTTCTGTCATTAATGGATAATAATTTTAAGTGCATTTAGTAGATGAAAAAATGGGTAGCTTGGGGAAGAAAACCTGCCCTTCTTTCTAACAAACCTATCTGTATTTTTATTGGTGCATTTTAATTAAACGCAACAGTGGGATTCATTGTTACATATTTGTCACTGGTAATCACTTTGGGCGCAGATTAGAGGCGAGGGAGTTGTCATGCAATTAGAAACTCAACCATCATGGATCTTTTGATTACTGAGGAACCAAAAAATGAGAGAGACCTGGGAAAGCAAAATTAAAAAGGCTCACCACACAGCAGTGATAATCATGATGATGCTGTGTTTAAGATATAATTTCCAAATTAACTATAGTAACTTCTCCAAATCTGCCTCACTAATTTTATTGTTTTCATGATAAGATTTAGTGGTGGTTTTGGGAGAGGGAGTGGGTTGGCTGATCTTAGAAAGAAGAAAACACTATTAGGTATAACTGAGGAAGGTACTACTATTTCATCCTTTTAATGTTCCAAGTAGGTTCTCTAGGGTGTATGTCTTTTTGTATGATTAGCTGACCCTAAACAAAGGCATGAATATAGCCTAGGCAGGGGTTCTAATGTTGGAAAACCTGCCCTTCTGACTTCAAGGTAGGCATCTTATTCTTTGGTGCTTTAAGAATTATCTGCAAGGTTTTCTATTCCTGTCTGTTCCCCCCGCCATCCTTGATCTATTTTGCATTCTGTTTTAGTAAGCTTTTTCATTGCTGTGACCAAAAGACCTGCCAAGAACAATTAGAGGAGGAAAAGTTTATTTGGGGGTTCATGGTTTCAAAGGTCTCAGTCCATCGATGGCTGATTCCATTCCTCAGGGCTCGAGGTGAGGCAGAACATTGTGGTAGAAGAGTGTGGTGGAGGGAAACAGTGCATATGATGATCAGAAGCAGAGTCAGAGACTCCCCTTACCAGGTACAAAATATATACCCCAAAGGCACACCCCCAGTGCCCACCTCCTCCAGCCACACCCTACCAGCCTGCAGTTACCACTCAGTTAATCCCTCTCAGGGGATTAATTCACTGATTGGTGAAGGCTCTCATAACTCAATCATTTCACCTCTGAAACTTATTGCATTGTCTCACACATAAGCCACAACAGATTCTTATTTCCTGACATAAATTTCTAACTGTCCTTTTCCTAGTTGTTTTCTCCTATTCAACCTTTCTCTCTGTTCCCAGAATAAGCAAGACCTGGTCATGTCAATTCTTTGGTTGAAAACCTTTGGTGCTGTGCCTTAGTCTACAGGATCAATCTGGATTCTTTACCATGGCAACCAAGACCCTCCCTCTGTGGGCCTCCGTGTGCCTTTTTGGGCTCATCTCTTGCCACTTGCTGTCCTTCATCCCCAACATGGATCTACTCTGTTCTGCAAACAGGATGAGAATTTTAAAGCCTCTGTGACTTGTTCATGTGTCTTCCATTTTGGTCTTTCCCCTCAAACTTTCCCCAGGGAAATCTCTAAAAGACCAACATGAAGTGTCAAAATCTCTGCCTGCAGAACCGAATGCCTTTTTTCCCTCTGTGCACGATTGGCTTTCTATCCATGCAGATATTATGTCAGTGAAATTCATCAAAAAAGAAATATAATATAATCCATGGATATTATTTAGAAATCTTCAGTAGCCACAGTAAAAAAGATAAGAAGAAACACAGGAAGATAATTTTAAGAGTATACATTGTTAACTCAATATAAACAAAAATAGAGTCTCAACATTGTATTAGGATTCTCCAGAGAAACAGAATATGTGTGTGCATGTATGTATACATATGTGTACACACACACACCTATACACACATACATACCCACATATGTATATATGTGTACACACATATACATATATATGTAAAAACATATATACTGAGTAATTGGCTCACATTATCATGTAGATCAAGTTCCAACATCTGCAGCATGAGCTCTGGCAAACTGAAGACCCAGAAGAGTCGAAAACTGGCAATTTTGACACTCAGGAAGTTTCTGTTCTAGTACAAAAGCAGGAAAGAGTTGATATTCCATTCCAAAGACTGCTAAACCCTGAATGTTTCTGTCATCATGCAAATTTTGTATATTGAATTCCTAACCCCTGATGTGACAGTAGTAAGAGATGGGGCCTTTGGTGGATGATTAGGAGGTCAGCACCTTTGTAAAAGAGAACTTGAAGAGCGCTTCAGCTCTTTTACTACGTGAGGACAAGTGAGAAGTCAGCCATCTGTGAACTAAGAAGTACACCCTCACCAGACACGGACTCTGCAGACTCCTCCTCCAGAACAGTGAGCAGTACATTTCTGTTACTCACTAACTACCCTGTCCATGGTGTTCTATTACAGAATCCTCAATGGACGAGGCAAAGGCCATCAGGCAAGAAGCATTCTCTCTTACTAGGAGAGCGTCAGTGTTGGTGTTTTATTCAGACCTTTGACTTGCTGACAAGGCCCACCCACATTAGAAGGGCAATCTCCTTTACTCATTGTATCCATTTAAATGTTCATTTTATTCTAAAAATTCGCTCAGAAACACTCAAAATAATGTTTGATCAAATATCTGGCTATCACATGGCCCAGACATTTGACACATAAAATTAACCATCATAGATGTATAATCAGTGAAACTTACTGAGATGTAGTATATTCTATTTTTGAAGTAATTATTTGAAATCCTGGTATGTAGTCTCTATACAGCACATTTCATTTGGACTAGCTGCATTACTGGACTCAGTGGTAACATGCGTCTATAAGCTGCCTTACTGGACAATTAATATCATATTATAGGTTGTTATATACTGTCTTTTCTTTTTGTTTAGCTATAAGTTTCTTGAGGGGATCTTATTAATTTTATTTGGATGTCTGATTTATAGTTCCATGCTGGGATCATAGAAGTTGAATAAATGTGTACTGAAGAATGATTTTAAAAGTCTTGGAAATCTTGAGCGTTGAACCCATAAATAAACTATTATTTCCTCTTTTGTCTAATTCCCTTGGTAGTCTCTGAGAAAACTATAAAATGATATTCAATAATTCCCTTAAATCAGTTTCCAAATGGTTAATGGGGTGGTACCTAATGGAAATGGTCTGAAAGGAAGATTAAGTTGCACTGTTCAAATTCATCTGGCTATTATAAAATCACCATACTAGTGTGAATACATAGCAACTACAATGATTGAATTGCAATTGCATATTTGTTTTGGATATTTTTGGTCAAGACATTGGCCTACATGAATCGACCATGCAAGCATGATGTCAAGGGAGGCATCCCTAACCTTGGTCAGGGAAGGTGGAAATGAGAGAGAAAAAGGGATTAGGTAAGTCCAATTAGAGTTGACTGCTGACTTCTGTGACTTCCTATAGCATTTGTGCTGTACCCCGCATACCATGCGGACCAAGTTCTCCTGTGGTATTGGTGTTGCCAGGGAAACCTCCGAGTGCTGTGAACACACACCATTTGCAAAAAGCCTGTTGCTTCTTCCTACACTCTTTCAACCTTCTCAATACCACAGGGACCGAGTCTGCAGTGGGGACTCTTGGGTTTTCCAGATGAAATCACAGAATACAAAGCACCGTTCCATGCATTGAATGTACTATAAACATATTCTCTTCTTGCCAGAACAAAGTCCTTGAGAATTATTTAATTGCTCAAAATACAAATAATGATTGTATTTTAAAAGTCTGTCCAAAACACATGGTTTTGAAAGTCTCAGCTACAATAAAACTCCTGGCTTCTGTCCACCAGAAGATGACATTTGGATGAGATGCCCCTCTGGGTGGTGCTGCAGAGCAGGTGTCTGGTGGCAAATGTATCTGGGCTGGTTTTGGGACACTGAGCACAATCGTACAACTAACTGAACATCGATGCCACTTCTTTATATATATATATATATATACATATATATATGTGTATATATATATATATTTATCATTTTTCCCCCCACTGGCACATACAAACGTCCCATTGTATTCATGGTAAGCATTCACCATTGAAACATTTTTAGGAGGTTTGATCAATGGCGAATTCAATTCTAGTTTTTTCCTACATGTAACAGGAGGTAAAATTTCTACTCCCTAATGCACTAGATCAATTTTAGACTACTTATTAGATCAACTGACAGAATCATTGGTGTGGTTAAATTGGAACACCATAAAAAACAAAGTAACTTCTATTTGGAAGCCTCTGTGTACTGGTTTATTTCCAGTATGTCAGACAGACCTGTGGTCAGGCTTAAGTATCAAATACAACAATTTGTCCCAATTTTAGAAAAATCTAGTAATAAAAATGAAAATTTACTCAACAAGTAAAATAGAGGATGGTCATTTTCTCTGACAAGAGAAATAATTAAAATATGATTTATCATTGGTTTCCTTTAAATTGTTCCCCACCCTCTAGGGAACAATTTGGATGTGACAATAATTGAAGAGGTGTTATTGACATTTAATGAGGAGCAGCTGGTAGTGCCTGGCTGCCCATACCCAAGATTCCTGAGCATATACATTGCTGCTCAGCCTGCACAGTTCCCAAGTGTCCAGGGGGACATTAATGTAGTTGTAAAAGTCATTTTTAGTGAGCTAAGGCTAGAATTCAACTTCATTCAACATGTCGCTATGGTTTGAATGATAATGTCACCTTGGACATTTGTGTTGAAACTTACTTTCCAACACAGCAGAATTAAGATGCCCTTGGAAGGTGGCTAAGTCATGGGGCCTCTGGCCTCATGAATCAAACCTTATTAAAGATCCGTGGTTGAAGGGGAGTGCAGTCTCACCTTTCTTTCTCTTCCACCAGGTAAGGAAGGACACAATGTTCCTTCTTCCATAGGATGCAGCAAGAAGGCACCATCCTAGCAGCAGAGAACAGCCCTTACAAGACACAAAACCTGCTGGCACCTTACTCCCATCTTCTCAGCCTCCAGAACTGGAGAAATACATTTCTGTTGAATATAAATTACCCAGCCTGTGGCATTTTGTTATAGTAGCACAAATGAATTAAGAATCATATAAACACTCTCTCTCTATATATATAGTGTTGGATTATATATATGTATATATATAATATAGATATATATATAGGCATGGTCATGGTTTTAATAGCCTACAAAAATTTTCTAGGCATAAAATGATCTATCTTACTACTTACAAATATTTTGCTCTTTTTGTTTCTTAGAAAGTTGTCACAATTTGGGTGCTGTTACGAATTGAATTCTGTAACTCAGACATTGACACCCTAATTCCCAATACCTTGGAATGCAACTGCATTGAGAAATAAAGTCTTTAAAGAGACAACAGAGCTAAAATGAGGTCCTTAGAGAGGGCCTGATCCAATATTACTTGTGTCCTTATAAGAAGAGAATATTAGGACACAGACAAAAAGACGTCAAGTACACCATGCCCATGTGAGGACACGGAAGGAAGACAGACCTCTGCAGGGCGAGGGAGAGGCTGCAGAAGAAACTGAGCCTGCCAATCCCTGATCTTGGACTTCCAGCCTCCAGAACTGTGAGAAACAAATTTCTGCTGCTTAAACATCGTCGTCTGTATTTTGTTATGTCAGTCCTAGGAAGTTGATATAGTTGGTTTATTTTTTAAAAAAATCACACAGGGATGTTAAAGCTGCTTTTTGCCTTTGTGTCTCCAACATAGCACGTTTGTGTTAGTCTGCATTTGTAACTGCTGCCTCGATGGTAATTTTACACAAAGAGTGAGCACCTAACTAAATTATGAGTGGTATTGTCATTCCTGGACATTTGCCTCATGATATTCACATATTTTATTACAAATCACCTTTCTGTACTTTATTTTTAATATTACTTAGGTGAATATATTGTTATTTTTTGGAAATTTTGTGTATAAGCAAGTCATATTACTTATCAATTTCAATTTAGAACATAAACTAGGTATTCATAAATATTTATGTTGAGAGGCAAGGCTTTAGGGTAAGTTTTAGGTAGATTTTATTTTGCATGCTCAACAGGACTCCTTTATGAGTCTAAAGCAGTGTTTCTTAAAGTTGAGTTCATGTTGTTAAGAAATGGGTGCCTAGCTGTGTCCAAAGGGGATGCAATCATTATACCAAATTGGTACTTACACTCCTGTGCAACAGTTTTCACAACAGCCAAAATATTGAATCAAATAACATGCCCCTCAGGGGAATGAATGAATAAATAAAATGTGATATATTTATACAACTGAATACTATTCAACCACAAAAGAATAAAATCCTGTTATTTGCAGTGACATGGATAAAACTGGAGGTCGTTATGTTAAGTGAAATAAGCCAGGCACAGAAAGACAAATACCATGTGGTCTCCCTCATTTTTGGAAACAAATAAGTCAATCTTGTAAAAGAATGGAATGGAATAGTGGTCATTAGAGACTGGGAAGGAGAGTGGGGTTGGGTGGGAGTTATGAGAAGTTCCATCAGGAAACCCAAAACAGAGTTAGAGTGGAGTGATTACTTCTGGTTCTTCTTTAGCACAGGTGGGTAACTACTGGATTAAACAATCTATGATATATTTCAAAATGACCAGAAAAGTATGAAATTCTCAACACATAAAAATGGTTAATGGTTAAAAGGATACAAATACTTATACATGTACTGAGTTACCATAATTTACTCCATAAAGAGGTACAAATATCATGTCAACAGTAAGAAAAAAAGAAAGAAATTGATGCTTAGACTACACAGTGAGAAATTCTACTTTACTATGGAGAGTGACCTGGGCATCAGGACTTGCAGAAGCTTCCCAGGTGATTCTCATGTGCAGGTGGGCTTGAGAACAACTCTGGTAGATTTAAAACACATTTGCTAATTTTCTGATACTTCATCAAAAGATGGATCTAATTCCTCTTGAATATGGGTGAAATTCATGACTCATTTCTTATCAATAAAATGCAGTGAGAGTGCCCTATGACACTTCAAGCAAGATAAAGAAAGGGAGGCTCTAGAGCTTTTACCCCACACCATTTGTGTGTGTGTGTGTGTGTGTGTGCGTGTGTGTGTACGCGTGCGCGCAACTATCTCCCTCTCTTCTCATGGCTTTGTAACTCTGAGCAACCGTGTAAGGACAATCTAGTCTAAAGCAGCCATGCAGGAGGGATTGTGTGGAAAGATACCTGTTTTAGTCAGCTTTAGTCTTGCCATGACCACAATATCTGATCTGAACAACTTGAGAGAAAGTTTATGTGAAGCTAATAGTTTCAGAGGTTCAGTTCATGGTGTACCAAATTGATTGCTCTGGGCATAACATGACATGGAGCATCAGGAATGAAGGGCTCAGCGGGGTAAAGCTTCTCAGCTCATAGTGCGGTCAAGCAGCAGAGGGTGAGGGAAAGAGCCACTGGGAAGATGAGCCCTTCCAGAACATGACCCCTGTAATCCACCTCCTCCAGTTAAACCCCACCTGCCTAAGGTTACTACTCAGTGCATTCAAACAGAGATGAACTGATTAGGTTATAGCTCTCACAATCCAATCAGTCTTGCCTTAACACAGGAGCTTTCAAGGGATACCTCATATTCAGACCATATTATGCCCCGGCCTCCAAAAATCTCATGTCCATCTCCAAGCATCCCATAGTTTTAACAGTTCCAGCATTGCCCAAAAGTCTAAGTTCAAAGCCTTATGTGAGATTCAAGGCCAATTCTTGACTGTGGTTACTTATGAAAATCAAAAGTGCATACAATAGTTATGTGGCCACGTCAATGTTTATAGCAGTTCAATTCACAATATCTAAGCTATGGAACCAATCTAGGTACCCTTTGACAGATGAATGGATAAATAAAATGTGATATATATATATACACATTGGAATATTGCTCAGCCATAAAGAAGAATGAAATTATGCCATTTGCTGGTAAATGGATGAAACTGGAGACCATCATGTTAAGTGAAATAAGTCAATCCCATAAAATAAAGGTCAAATGTTCTCTCTGATATGCAGGTGCTAACACACAATAAAGGGAAGAGGAAAGAATAGAAGTTTATTGGATTAGACAGAGGGGCATGAAGGAAAGGGGGGGCAGGAGTAGGAAGGACAGTAGAATGAATTGGACATAACTTTCTAAAAAGAACAAGTAAAAATTAAAAAAGAATGAAAATCAAAAGCAAGTTGCACATATTAAATCAAAATGGCACAGAATAAACATTTCCATTCCAAAAGGGAGGAAGAGGGGCACAGTAAGAAGGGATGTCACCAAAGCAAGACTGAAACCCAGCCAGGCAAACAGGTTCCATAACTGCCTGTAACTTTGTCAGCATCTAGGATTATAAGGCTGTAAGAAACAATTTTCAAAGGACTTGGGCAGCCTAACCCTTTTGGCCTTGCCAGTTGTAGTGCACATGGGCTCTCTTTTAAGCCTGGTTCTCTCTATAGTCAGCAGTTTTTTTGTTTTTGTTTTTTAGCAGAAAGTCCATGTTATTAGAACTTCTCTTAATTTCTGGGGGCTCTCCACTCTAGCTTTGGTTTCACATTCACAGTTTCATGCATCACTCTATGAGGGGAAACCTGCGGGACTCTGACCCTGCTACACTTTGCCTGGCTCCCCAGCATTCCTTTGAGAACTCAGCAGAAGCCTTCATAACCCCTTTACTTATGCATCATGACTTACTGTGAAACCAGGACCATGTGGATGATGCCAAGGTCTGCTGCCAGTTTACACAGTAGCTGGGCCCCCTGGAATTGCAGCTGTAGCATGTTCTGAGTGTCTGCATGACTGGGAATGGTGAAACAACTTCCTAAGGCCCTCCGTTCAAGCAGGTTGCCCGCATGATCCCTTTCCAAAGGAATTTTCCCTTCTACAGCCTGGAACCTCGAATGGGTGTGGTCTTGCAAAATCTTGAGGGGCCTTCAAGGCATTTTCCTCTTGTCTGTGTGCAAAGTATTTAGCATCTCTTTAGAATCTGTAATCTCGTTAACAAATATATCTTCCTTGGCCCCATCTTTACATGTACTTTTCTGGCCAAGTTGAAAGTTTTTAAAATCCTTTAGCTCTGCTTTCTGCTCCTGAATCTCAGAGTAAACCCAGCCAAAAGCTATTGGCAATATCCATGCTAAAGACTAAATGCTGTGCTGTCTTGAATTTTTCTCCACCAGATTAATTAGTCCATCATGTAAGACTTGAATCTCACACAAAGTCTCAGGACATGGGCAAAATGAAGGCAAGTTCTCTGTCAGAACGTAATATGAGAATATAATTAGTCCAGTTCCTAATAAAATCTTCAATTTTCTTTGAAACCTCATGAGCACAGTCTGTATGACTATTGGTATTCCCACCAGAATCACCCATTAAGCTCTGCTTACAAAACATTCTTTGATTTTTTAAACTTGTATCTCTAAACTTTTCCAAATTCCTCCTGCAAACCAGTTTCTGAAACACAAGGTCAGGTTAGCCACAGCAGTGACCAGTTTCTGTTGGTGCCAAGTCAGCTTTGTGTTGCTGTGTCTATATTACTTGATCAGAACAACTTAGAGGAAGAAAAGTTTATTTGAAGCTAAGGGTTTCAGAGGTTCAGTCCATATTGGACCAAGTCCATTGCTCTGGGTCAAAGTGAGGTGGAGCAGGCCCAAGCACTCGGTGGAGGAAAGCCACAGTACAGGACAATTCTGGTGCAAAGGACTCTGCTGCAGGATTGCATTGTTTAAGAGGACTTGAGTTGAGAAACTTGTAATTTTTTTTGCCCCCTGATTAGTTCATAATTTACTTTCTGCATTTCCAAAGGTTTAAAGTTTTTTTCTTTTCCTGATAAATTTCTGGCACATCTGGATGAATGCCAACCAGCCCCAGTCTAGGCAGATAGAACTGGAATTTCAACTCCAGTAATTTCATTGCAAACAGACAGACGGGACACAAGCAAAAGGTAATAGACAGGTTGTCACTGTTTCCAGTGCAGCCAGAGGGACAGTCTCAGACCCGGTTCACAGGCAGCCTCACTTGTGAGTCCTGACTTAATCCTGTTAGAAGAAACTGGGCAACGAGCTGAATGTTGTGGATGCTGTATGTGGCCTTCTCTCAGAGGGTTAACTGCGAAGACAAAACGCACAGCTAATACTACAGGGCATGCTTGACAGCACTTTCCGGTGCCCATTTACGTCCTCTTCAAGTGACACCTCTGTGAGACTATCTCTTTCTCATCAAGGGCAAAGTTATAGCCTGGGCTTCAGCCCACGTTGGAGGTGGGAGTTGAGTTTTCTAAGAAACAGTGACTCTTTCGATAGACTCACTGGAGGCCTAGGTTCAGTTCACTTACACTCTCTCTGGGGTGCGGGGAAGGACTTTCCACTAAAAATTACATTAGAGTTTTCTCACAGAGGCTAATCTTCTGGAAAATCCAGAATTTGGGATAGCCAGACTAAGAAGCGACTGGTTCCCCATCTTCTAAGGAGGCAGCTTTAGAAGAGTAGAGGGAGGTAGCGATCTTCGCAAGGCACTGAAATGGTTTTCTCTGGGCTGCGCGTGAAGCAGGGTATGTAGAGAGTCAAAACTTTATTTCTAGGTAAAGGAAACTAGTGGTATGCAGAGTTTGCAAGCTGCAGGGGAAGGTAGGAATATTTTCATGGGACTTTCTGAAAAGGATCAGTGTTCCCAACAAGCTTTGCTTGATACTCACGGTTACTTACATCTCTTAGGGTAGCTGGGTGTGGGTCTGAGCATGTCCAGTGGCAGGAAAAACACTGAGATAAATCTTCCTGAAGGCAGAAGGATGTAACCAAGCTACCAGGTCGTAGCCTTGAGGACAGAAAGAGCGAGCAGACCCCTGATGTCTGGTGAGCCTGGAGTCAAGGTAGAGTTACTGAATTTCCTGCTAGTGGGAATATGTGGGGCTAGCCCACTGTTCCGTCCCCCACAGAGTCGGAACACTTCTATTTTTACATTTGTATAGTATTTGCAATTTACAAATTGATTTTGAGCCAATTCTTCTACTTAAGTCTTTCAACAATTTATCGCTATAAGTGGAAAAGGAATATGTGTGTATTGTTCCCATTTTACAGATCAGGAAACAAATCACAATCACCCAGGGACAAAGCAGTTGTCTGTGATTAACAGACTTTGGCACTTCCTGAGAACTTGCCATGTGCGGAGCTACAGCGTTACTTGTGTTAGTTTACTGATTCCTACCCACTGTGTGATCATTATTATTTCCCCTGGTTTGGATGGAACCCAGGGGTGCTTAACCACTGAGCCACATCTCCAGTCCTTTTTATTTTTTGTTTTGAGTCGGGGTCTCGCTAAGTTTCTTAGAGCTTGTCTAAGTTGCTGAGGCTGGCTTTGGTCTTCCGATCCTCCTGCCTCAGCCTCCTGAGCTGCTGGGATTACAGGCAGGTGCCACAGCACCCAGTTATTTCCCCTGCTTTTAAGGAGGAGAAAATGGAAGTAGTGAGAGGTGGGTGATACACAGGATACCCCTGATGTGAAGCTGTTCAATGTGAAATCAAAGCCTCTGTCAACATTTTTACTTTAAATGTTAATTATTTTTATTTGATAAATATTAGTTGTGTATGTAGGGGTAAAATGCAGTGCTTTGATCTATTGTACATTATAGAAAGCTTCAGTCGAGCTAATTAACATATCCATCACATCACCAACTTATTTTTTTGTGATGGAAATAGTAAGAATCTGTTCTCGTCATTGGGAGACACGGCACATCATTATTAACGGTGGTCAGTGGTCGGTGCAGTCCCCTACTGCTTACTCCTCGGGTCTGAGACATGGTAGCCTCAGGTCGACACTGCCTGTCTACTTCCTGCCCCCACCCGTCTCTGGCACCACCTTTACACTCTGTTTCTATGAGACCCACTTGTTTAGGTTCCACACGTAAGTGAGATCGCCGGCGTTTGTCCTTCTGCGCCTGCTTACTTCAGTTCCATCCGTGTTTGAGAGGCAGACTGCTGATTGGCTTCGAAAACCCTTCATCCACAGTTGGTGTTGACATATCAATGTGACCCCTACGTGACGTTCCCTATACAATGCCCTAGGCCACCAAGGGGACTCGGCGGGGAGATGGAGATGGTGAGGATTTGTAGCCGATTGTTACATTTCTCCTGTATTTCATAAGATGCATTGGAACAAGGAATGCCCGGGAGTTCTCTCCCCAGTTCCCAGTTCCATGTAGTGTATGTGGACAGTCTGGAGAGTTCATGGAAATAGAGGATTTTGGTTCCATTTAGTCCTCTTTCTCTTTGCCAGACAGAACATGCTGGGATCAGTGTAGCACAGAAGGTGATTACAAGCGTTTTTAGAGCTTCTCCACCAAAGAGTGGGAGCTTTTGGAGGTGACCCTGGGATGAAATGACAGGTGGAAAGAGGGGACATTAGTTCTGGACTTCATCCTGCTGACCAGCTGGAATGTCTGTGGGCTTCATCCCACTGACCGGCTGGAATGTCTGCATGGGATGAAGAACTTTGAGTCAAAACACAAGGGTTCACTGGCAAGTTAGTCTCTCTTTATACCAACCTCTGTTTTCTAATCTGCAAAATGGGGAAGAATAATATCATTTCCAGCAGGAGTCGAGGAGAGTTGAATGAATCAAGGCCTGCAAAGCTGGAGGCCTGGCGCAGGACAGCGACTTGGTGGTATTCCTCTATACCAGGTTCCTCATCTCAGCACATGGACCTCTGAGCCCAGGTCATCGTGTGCATTGTAGTATGGCAGTAGTATCTTTGGATTCTGCCTATTAGATGAGAGTGGGGCCCCTACCTTCCAGGTAGCCATAGTCAAATACATCTCCAGACATTGCCAAGTGTCCCCTTTTGGTAAAATCGCCTCTACTGAATATGATGTAGTATATGAAAGTGTTAGTGTGCAAAGACTGCCATCATGAAGTGCTTCAATCAGCATGCGTGTATTTTCTCAGTCTTGGAGGCTGGAGCTGCAGGTTGTGGTGCTGGCAGGATTGGTTCCTTCTGTGGCTGAGGGAGACCCTGCTCCGGACCCCTTCCCTGGCTTGTGCTGGACACCGGCAGTGCTTGTGGAAGATCACTGGCCTCTGTCCCCCTGTTCACGGTGCTCTCCTAGGTGAGCGTCTGGGTTCAGGTGCCCTCTTTCTGTCACCTTAACTAACAATATCTGCAATGACCCTGCTTCCAAATAAGGTCACATTGTGAGGTACCGCCGGCCAGGACTCCACCATATGAATTTTGGGGCCCACAATTCAATCCCTAACATGTATAAATTTATCTAAGTGGATAAGTGCAGGGACCACAGACTCACAGGTTTGGGCTGAGGCAACTGTTCTCAGTGGGGAAACAGGCAGACCTGATTTTTCCAAGAGAATCCTCCCAACTCAGGATTTTAGGTGAAATTTCTGAAATTAAAAATCCCAAAGAGCTGAAGCATGTAGGGGAACTGGGCAGCAGAGGGTGCAGACCTCTCTCGCTGCCACCCCGTGTGGTGGCCTCCCGCTCCACAGAGGCTCTGATTGTCCTGTGAAAAGTCCTCTTCCATCAGGATCCTGGGTGTTCATGGCAGAGCTAGCTGCATGTGTTAACCCCGAGAAAGACCAGTGTCCATGGAAAAGCTGCTGATAAGGACAGGAAACTAGACGCATCCAGCGGCCAGCCCCTTGTCTGAAAAGAATCCTGGACTGGGAGTCTGCAGACCTGGTTTCTAGACCTAGGCCAACTTCTGACTGCCTAAGTGACTGTGAACGTGCGACGGTGCCTCAGTTTATTTCTTGGTAAGTGTTGTGGTCTGGATGTGAGGTGTCCCCGAGAGCTCACCTGAGAGGGGATACAAGAAGGTTCAGAGGAGAAATGATCAGGTTGTGAGAGTCTAAGCCAATCAGTGAATTATTCCCCTGATAGGAACTGAGTGGTAACTGAGTGGTAGGGTGTGGCTGGAGGAGGCGGGGATTGGGGTGTGACTTTGGGGTTCATATTTGTATCTGGCAAGTGGAGTCCCTCTCTGCTTTCTGATCATCATTTGAGCTGCTTCCCTCCGCCACGCTCTTCTGCCATGATGTTCTGCCTCACCTTGAGCCCTGAGGAACGGAACCAGCTTTCTATGGACTAAGACCTCCAAAATGGTGAGCCCTTGAATAAACTTTCCTCCCCTAAAATTGTTCTGGTCAGATCTTTTAGTCACAGCAGCAAAAAAGTTGACTAAAACAGTAACGTAAAGAGATTGAACTAGATTGATGGTTTTCATGGTATGGTCTTTGGAGCCTAAGGTTTGGATACCACAGGGGTGGTGGATGGAGGGGTTTTCATACCCAAACCTGTAGTTTGGATTTTGTTTACTAGGCTTATTTGTCTTTTTTTGGGGGGTGGGCAATGGGGTTTGAACTCAGGGGCAATCAACCACTGAGTCACATCCCCAGCCCTATTTTGTATTTTTTATTAAGAGATGGGGTCTCACTGAGTTGCTTAGTGCCTCACTATCGCTGAGGCTGGCTTTGAACTCCTCATCCTCTTGTCTCAGCCTCCCAAGCCTCTAGAATTACAGGCATGCACCGCCATGCCTGGCCTTATTTGGTTCTTTGAGAGCTCTCTAAAATATGGGCTCCAGTGCTAAGCAACACTGGTCTTTAGATACCTTTCCATGTAAAAAGTAGGTTTCTATGATTGATTATTGCTGTTCTTCTAAAAATAACCACACTAAACTTTTTTAAAAATTCTTTTTGAAACCTGTCATATATTTTATGTCTTTGCTTCAAGGAAGGCTGGGGCATCAGGCCACCGAGGTTAGTGTCTCTAGAACCCCTGGAATAAACTTTTGGCGATTCATCTGAATTAAGATGCAAATGGTCACGTCATAGGCATTCTGTTGAATGGCCCTACTTCTCTGCAGCAAAGAAGCCCAAGTTCAGGTGAGCAGGATGGGGGTAGAATAGTAAATATGGGACCTAGTTAGGGCTGATATTTAATTTAAATAAACACAGCTGAGCAAACACGAGACTTTCAGCAAGGGCTGTATTTACGTAGCCATTTCCTCAGTGGTTTGTTTATGTGCCAAATGAATTCAGATGGCTTTTTGACTTTTTCCCTTCTGATTTTAATTGTGACCTGTTCAAGTAACTCAATGGAAACAATTGGAAAGTCTGTAGATGCAAAACTAGAGAACCTTCCTGTTAAGGGCCCTTTATTTATTTAAGTCTTCCATTATTTAGTGGGGCTAAACAAAGGGTTTAAAGAGTTTCTTAAAATTTAAACTACAATGATTTATGGGTCTTACTATTCTCTACATTGGTTATTCCATGTAAGAAAGTAGAAATCACTTTGGGGATATTGGCTGATATAATCTGGGTGCTGAACCTTGGGTGACTCAGCAGAATCTTCCAGAATAGCTCCCCTGGGACTTCCCAAGGGGGCGTTGGATTATTGCTGTGTCTTAGATGAAGGCACCAAAGTCAGAGCCTTGAGAATGTGTCTCATCATTTAATTAACAAGCAGAGCGTGCAGCCAGGGTCTTCAAGTCATTTACCGGCTCGTGATGTAGTTTTATTTTTTTTTTAAAGATAGTTTAACACAAGTTGTTTCTCACTTATTACTATCTAAAGTGAGTTTGGGCTTCTTTCTTACCGTGGAATAATGCAGAGACCCAGGCTTCTTCCCCGCTGTCGATAGAACACATTGGCTTTCTACCCATTATAGCCCAAATGTGACACTTCTGTTCATATTCCATTGATGAAAGCTAGTCACATGGCCCTACCAAGTGAAAAGAGACCAGGAATATTGTCCTAGATGACAACAAGACTGTATAAAGCCTTTGGTGGCAGTTATCTTTGTTACCACTAGTAATCATCATAATCATCACATAAGCATGCTTTTTTATTTTATTATTATTATTTTTTTTGTAGTGCTGGGGTTTGCAAGGCAAGCACTCTACCAAGGTCTTGGTGCATGCAAGCAAGCATTCTACCAACTGAGCTATATTCCCAGCCCAAGCATGCATTCTGGAATGTGATAGCCCCCAAAAGTTTGATGGCATTGCTGAGCTTAGTCAAAGCAACAGAAGAAAAATACCTAAGGCAATGATGCCTTTTGAGACTTGGAGAAATGTCCCGTCCATCCACCCCAGTGTGACTTAGAACAAAACGCTTATCTTTCTGAGCCCAGCAGGAGGATGTAACCAAGTAAAGTTTAGCTCCTTGTATTTGGGTCTAGGAGAATGACCTCTTTTCTCTTGGGCCTCAGCTTTCTCCTCTGTAAAATGAAATTGTTCCACAAATTGCCTCTAAGATCTGTATTTTGGAAGCTTGAGTTTGATTTCTTATGTTATTGAAATCATTGAAATAAGCACATATGTCTTTGGTGTGAATAAAAATTTTTCCTACAGGAAAGACAGACAAAAACTGGTTAGAGGAAATGGGGAGATAAATGTTTGCTTTTCTCAATGAATCTTGGCCTTGTTTCCAAATATTTAAATGTGAAATATGTATCATTTAACCACAACTTCAATGCTAAGACCAAACACATAAAAGCAGATGGTTAAACGATGTATTTATCCTAAACAACCTACACATGCAATTTTCTAAGAACAATAAGCCTAAATTTCTTTTTTTTTTTTTTGTATGTTAACATTTTTTTCTCCTTTTTAGTTATACATGACAGTAGTGTATAATGTGACTTATTTATACAAACATGGAGTACATCTTGTTCTAATTGGGATCCCAATCTTGTGGTTGTAAATTTCAATGAATATGAACTTTAGGAGTTACTATTTGATCTTTAGTCTCAGATCAAACTTTTTCAGGATGAGTTTTCCCTCTAACTACTTCATACCCTTATTGGTTTTTAAAAAGGACGAATCGTTGCAGAGGCACCAGGATAGCCGAGTTTCCCACCAAATCACTGCCCACAACGGGGCTCCATCCTGAGTCCTCGGGCTGTGCAGTCAGTCACTTGCTTTGCAGCTAGAAAAGCAGCCCGTCCTCAAAAAAGCCTGCTCCACTTGCTCCATCACTCTCCACCGAACTTTTCAGTTTGCAAAGGCGAAAAGCTCTTAGGTTTTGATGCCAACTGGTGTGAGTTTAAACAGGAGAAAAGATTTGTGGTACACAACCGTTCTCGGCAGCGGTTCTGCAAGAGTGGGAGACCTGGGTTCTCCCCTGGGACAGAGGCCTCCCTCTGCTGCAGGTTGAAATCAGTGAGTTCCCTGTTTATTTTTTTATTTTTATTTTTTCCTGAAAGCTATAGTTGCAGGAGGCTGCGTGTGGGCCCAGGGAACGACAGGAAGATTGATCCTTAATCCACTTCCTCGCTGGGCCTCAGTTTTCTTGTCAGTAAATGAAAAGGGCCGGGTGAGAGGATCTCCGGGGACACTTCTGTCTGTCACATGAAATAGGAGCCCCTGCTAGGTCTCTGTGACTCCACCGACAGTCCCATTAAGGAAAGAGGAGTCTGCAAAAATCACACTCAACTGTTGGGGCTGGAGCCCTCCCGGATGCGGGGTCCAGTTACGGAAGACCCTTCCTTGGGTGTCCTCCGAGGAGGCGAAAGAATCCCGCTGCTTTCCCTGCCCGTTCCCAGGACTCCTGTCACTCTTCCTCCAGGAGCCTGGAGCCTCTCCAAACCCAAACCAGTCCTAGCCAGTCATCATCTTTGAGCTCAGTCCTGCCTGTCCCCCTTTTCCCTCGTGTCTAGTTACTGAGTCAAGATTACTGTCTCCTTTAGGCTCAGAGAATGCTTAAGAGGAGGAAGAGAGATTTGGTGGGGATCGACCAGCGGGGTGGGTCCTGACTCGAAATGTTTGTTGGCCTCTCATGTTGAGGACAGTCACCAGGGGAAGATAATGACAACAGTCAGAAGTTACAGGATGCAGCTTTGAGTTGATTTAAGAACTTTCCAACAATTTTAGCTGTCTTGTGAGCTCTTTGTCCAGGAAGGTATTTGAATATTAAGTAGCTGATTAGGTCGAGAAATGTCTAACACAGTCAGACTCTGGGCTGGGTTCTGTCAGGAGGTTAAGACGTTGCTCCCCTAGGAGCTTACGGGCTGATAGACACCATGCTCTGCTTTGCAAAATTTAGATGCCTATCTTTGAGCTGTAGTCCAACCAATAGCAAAGCACTTAAGAGAGCAGAAGAGGGTGATTACTCCTCAGGCCTCAGAAAAGAAGTTATTGTGTGGGAGGAACGAGGTCCTGGCACTAGAATTAGGCCTTGGAGGCAACAGAGGTGAAGGTGTGGGCTGCCGGGGGAGGGGGAGTGGGGGATGGAGACTGTTCCAGAGTGAACGGTCTGGGGATCAGGAAAATGGCAGCTCAGAGGAACAATACTGTTTAAGAGCTTTCTGGGCAATGTGGGGTGGGTTTCAATAGTATGCTCCAGGGTATCTGTACCCAAAGGGAACATACCATTTCTCTTCCAAATGAGATATCCTTGCAAGCTCTCTGTGCGCCCAGGCTTCAGACGTTAATGTTTCCTTTGACCTCCTTTTTCTCTGTCTCTCTCCATCCTCTGGGGTGTCCTAGTGTGCTCCAGGTGGGCTTATGGATGTTTCTTCTGTTCTCTATGCTACAGCAGCCAGCTCCAGGTAGACCCTGGGGAGGGGTAGTTGGTGGAGGCCTCAGTG
This sequence comes from Sciurus carolinensis, assembly GCF_902686445.1. Classification (NCBI taxonomy): domain Eukaryota; kingdom Metazoa; phylum Chordata; class Mammalia; order Rodentia; family Sciuridae; genus Sciurus; species Sciurus carolinensis. The sequence continues at coordinate 168,219,965 of NC_062215.1, forward strand.
TCTGGATGGGTGATTTGGAGAACAAGCTCTGTGGGTGCCAATTACCCCCCACTCTCATTGGATGCTCTTCAAGGTGTCAGTGACATCTGGAAGCGTGGACTGAGCGGTGGTCCACCTCCAGCAAAGGGCAGCCTGTCTCCGAGCCTGATGCCTCCCCAACTTGAGTTGGCATGGCACTCGGCACTACTCTTCCAAGTGACTTGCTTCTCTGCTCAGTCACTTTCTGGAGTCTTTGGCCATAGCCCCCAGGTAGGAGAGGGAGACATGGACCTGGGCATCCAGATGCTGGTCTCCTTATTTGCTCTTCTGACGTCTGTCTCTCCCTGCAGCAAATGCTACAGGTTGCATCAGTTTTCTCCCTTCTCTGGAGGGTGGATAAAGAGGATGCTGTTGTCCCTTGTACCCTTGCCACTTTAGGGGATAGAGATGAGTGGGTGGTGGGTAGGAAGTAGCCTTCTATGCCCTAAAAATGATGTCAGAGCCCCAGTAGAAGAATCACTGCTGGCTCCTGGGTTTATGGAGCATGGTGACACCATTTGCAGGAGAGAATTAAACCTCTTTTTTTTTTTTTTTTTTGGCAGTACTGATGATTGAACTCCGAACCTTGCACAAGCTAGGTAAGAGCTCACCACTGCGCTGTGCCCCAGAACCAAGTAACAACTCTTTGATAAAACAAAATGCTGATGGGCCCTGGTAGAACTGGAACACTTGACCTTGGGATACAAAGTGACAATGTTCACCTCCTCCAGCCCCTTCTTTCTGTTCTCATGGATGCCGCTGCGGTTCTCTTCTGGGAGTAAAGTCTTCCCGGCTTTTCTTTTCCATTTCTTACTGGTCTGGGCCACCCCCTGCCAAAGGTTGACTATCAGAAGTGTCTCAGCCCTTGTCAGCTCCAGCATGACCCCTGGGCCATCCCCACTAGTTTTCCTACCCGTGCGTGCCCCACGGGCATTGGACCCATTAGGTATGAGCGGCTCTGGAAGCAGGAGTGCAGGGACCCGTGCAGTCTGGCCTCTGCTGCGTGTCCAGCCTCCACCCCTCCTTGCACTTTGGAGCAGTCCCCGTGCTCTAGCTCCTCCTCCAAAATTTTAGCCCGTTGGTTGCTCTAGACCAGATGTGGGGTGCCCCCTTCCAGTTTCTGCAGAGTGTCTCTTCACCCATGCTGAGCCTGCATCATCTGATTGGCCTGAGGCCTCCACGTGATGTGGGTCCCATTCTGCTAGTGCTGCTGCCAGGTACCCCACTCGTCTCTGACTACACTGTACATTCTCTACTTCTCTGATTCTGCTCTGGGTCATTGGATTCGCCTCCTTTCCTCACTAAACTTCCAATCCAACTCCAGGTGAAAGTCAAGTGTTGCTTGATCCATTCAGACTGAAGTACAATTTTCTTCAGAAACCCCCCTACCTACGGTGTCTACCTCGTTGTCACCCCTTGAAGTTAATGGCTCTCTTCTTGCTTAAGCCTTTTCCTTATTTCCATCTTTGGATTTTAGCTTCTTGAAGTTCTCAGCTGCTTCTTGTGTTTGGACTCATCCCTACTGAAGAAGAACTCCTCCAAGGGAACATAGTCCTTTGCTCAGACAATGTTCAATGTCTTAAATGGAGCTGTGCAGAGTAGGTGGAGGGCGGGGGCAAAAGGCTGGGAGTAGGGCTGCTTGCAAGGGTTTGCATTCCTTAGTGAGGTTACTCACTGAGGCGAGAAGGGAGAGAAAGTTGGAGTGGCGGGTCATGTCATCCGGATACCACCAGACTCTAGAAAGCAGACAATACAAACACAAATACAAACATACATGGGAACTGAATAAGAAATCTTCTTCCTTCAATGGTAAGTGATGTGAAAATCAGTATGGAGAAAATGACGTGTTCCCTCTTCTGATTGACACTCTTAGGAGCCCCATTCCTTTTGGTAACTGCCCCTGGGGTTTTCTTTGTACTACCTACATGCATAGACTTTCGCTCTTCCTTCTCTGCTGGGTATATGGAGAAGAGGGAGGTGCAGTCGGAGACTCCAGTCATTGGAGAAATCACAATCATCACAGGCATTTGCCTCGAGGCTCTGACTTCTTTTGTGGCTCAAAAGTGATTATAACAGCAAAGTTGAGGAATTGATCATGGCGACATAACTAGAAACTGGCAGAGCTAGGACTTGAGCCCAGGCAATCTCGATGCCAGAGCCAAAACTCTGACCTCAGTACTGCAGACCATACAAAATCCAGGCAGAAATGATGTGAGTGATAAGGGTAGGATGAGGGATAAGGACTTCTGAAAATCTTGTCCTCCATAAAGGCAAAAAGTAAACTGACAAAAAAGATCAGAACCAACTTTTTTCTTTTTTAAACTCTGGAAATTAACTAAAGGCTTGTAGCAATTTGGGGCGTGTTTAAGAAAAATGGCTCAATAGCATTAAGAACATAAAACTTTATGATGTGTAAATTATTGTCAACCTTGCTTCCAGCTCCATGGCAGTCTTGAAAATTCATACCCTGAAAATGAAATTATACTGAAATTAGCAGTCTGGAGCAGAATAAGATTGGATTTCCTATAAAGCGTCTTTCCCAAAGAATTGCCATTTTATGTTATTGATGATTCCCTGGAAGACCATGCTTGTAAGGTTGTCTTTATTTACTTGACTCAGAGTTTGTCTAGTGAGAAAAGCTTTTAAAAGACATCCTTGAGTAAAAACTCAGGAATATTTGTTGAAAACAATTAGAGGTAATTGATGAATTCTGTGGTTGTCTGAGGCAATGCATAGTTGTTGGGACAAACAGTAGATTTATAAAGAAAACAAAAACAAAGCTTAAAAGGAAAGAAAAAACCTAAGGAATGGTATGTTTGCTGGGGATTTGAAATCTTTGACAGTTTCCTGGGTATCCAGGAAGCCACACACATGCATAGAGGTGTGTGCATGTTTAGGGAAGAACTGAATGGATCCTAAGCTGTCACCTATGACTGAATTTGAGGCTCTATACAAGTGTGAAGTGAGGTCTAATATAGAGTTATAAACTGAGTGCTGAAGTTCCCAAACATGCATAGAATTTCATGGAAAAATCTAGGAGATTGATTGGATCCAGGAGTTTTAGTAAAATAAATCTCTATATAGTTATTATCTGGTTAATAATGTAGAGTAGAGACGAGTGGCCAAACATGACAAAGAATACTGGGTGTGCAGAATTAGCTCATAAAAATATTTAAATAATTTAGGCAAGGCAAGGAAAGAAAAGTCATCCAGTCGAAAAGGAAATCTATTTGTAGATGACATAATGTTTTAAATAGAATACAGTCAAAACTACTAGCTATGGACCCCTGCAAGCTTCTTAATCTCCTTATAACACCCTGTCTTCATTTGTCAAATGGGTAGAAAAATAGTCCCTCCACAAGCATAGAAATTTCTAAAGGAATATACTAAAAGTTACTAGAACTAATAAAAAAAGTTCACCATGGTTTCAGGATATAAGAACAACATACAAATTAAAAGTATTTCTATGTACTAGCAATTAAGAATCTGAAAGTGAAATTAAAGCAATTTTATTTATCATAGCATCAAAAAGAATAAAATTTACCAAATGGCATACAAGGATGATACAGTAAAAATACAAGATATTGCTAAAAGAAATAAAATAGGATGGAAGTAAAGACACCCTGTGTTTATGAATTGGAAGATTTGATATTGTTAATGTAGCAGTACTCCCCAATTTGATCTAATGCTTCACTATTAAATTTGGAATTGCATATGCATCCCGCCCAGGCAAATAGATATGCTGATGTTCTAATTTATAGAAGATTGTAAGGAACACAGAATAAGCAAAATAATCTTGAAAAAGAGGAACAAAATTGGATGGCATACTTCCTGATTTCAAATCTTATGATGAAGATACAGGATTCAAACAACAGGAAATTCACATAAGGCTAGATATATTGACTAACTGGATAGAATTGAAAGCCTCGAAATAAACCCATCCATCTATGATCGGTTAGTTTTCTACAAAGATACCAAGACCTTGCATTGTGGAAAGGAATAGTGTTTTCAACAAATGATAGTGGGACAACTGGGTATCCACACACAGAAAAGTAAGTTGGGATCTCTATATCATATATAAAAGTTTGCTTAAATGATTCAAGGAAGTAATCATTAGTAAAGAACTAAAATACTACCTTAGAAGGAAATAGCGTATTAATCTTTGTGACCATAGACCGGGCAATAATTTCTTACATATGACACCAAGACTATAGGCAACAACACAGAAAAGAGATAAATGGGACTTCACCAAAATTTAAAACTTTTGTGCATCAGTGGACACTATCAATAACTTGGAAAGGCAACTCAGAGTGGAAAAATTAACTTTAAAATCATACATTTGGTAAGGGTTTAGGTTCAGAATGACAAGTGGCTCAATTAAAAAACGGTCAAAGATCTTGAACAGATACTTCTTCAGAGAAGATTTACAAACGGCCAAGAAATACATGAAAAGATGCTCAACTTCTTTAGTCACTAGGGAAATGTATATGCTATGGTTTGAAAGTTTGTGTTCCCTCCAAAATTTATGAAGGGACATGATTCCCAATATAACAATATCAAGAGGTGGGGCCTTTAAGATGTGAAGAGGCCTGGAGGGTGGAGCCTCATGGTTGGGATCGTGTCCTATGAAAGGGTAGCAGGAACTAACTGGGTCCTTTTGCCCTTCTGCCTTCTGCCAGGCCAGGATGCAGCAGCAAGGTGTCATCTTGGGAACAGAAACTGGGCCCTTATCACACACTGAACCTTCTGGGTACTTTGATCTTGGACTTCTAGCTTCCAGAAGTGTGAGAATTAAACTTCTGTGTAAATTACACAGACGATGGAATTTTGTTACAGAAGTGTGAACAGAGTAAGACAGTATTTTCCACCCATGACAAGATCCTACTTCACATCCGCTGGGGTAGATGGTTCCTCAAAATGGTGGGACCTTGAGACGCTTTACTAAGTGAAAGAAACAATCACAAAGGCCCAAGTATTATGACGTGATTTCACTTCTATGAAATGTCCAGAATGGGCAAGTCCAAAGAGAAAGTGAAGTGACGGCTGTAAAGGCAGCAGGGGCTGGGAACGGGGGACTGCTGACAGGTATGGGGTATTTCTTTGGAAGGATGAAAATGTTTTGGGACTAGATAGTGTCGATAGTTATACCACATTGTGAATAAGCTGGAAAAAAACTCCACTGAATCATACACTTGAAAATCGCACATTTTAGAGTGTAGAAATTATATCAGGTCAATTTAAAACTGTTAAGCACATAGCCTGGTCCTGATAAGAACCTACATTAACAGCTAAATTAAGGAGTGCCTAGCAGGCAGTAGACTCTGCACAGTTCTGACACCCTATTTCACTCAATCCTGACGATCTTAATCATGGCACAGATGTGCTCAATACATTTCCCAGTGCTCCACAGCTGGTGAGTGACCCCAGTACAGACATCTGACTGAGGACCCTGTTCTTCCAATAACTTCCTAATCTCCCTGTTCCTTATTGTCATGGGGGATTATTATTTCTCTTCTTATACCAGGTGACTTGGATAATCTAACCAAAATTTTCCTAGGCTAAAGAAAGAGGTAAAATTTGCTGGCCAACTCCTTAAAAAGAAAAACTTAAACCTTTACACAGAAAGAAGAGCAAAAGCATAGAATGTATACATTTCAAATGAGCCTCAGATTTAATTTTCACAACATGCACACACACACACACACACACACCATAGACACATGCATGTTCCTTTCCCAGGAGACTTGCCCCCAGGGGCCAGGCTTCCTCTGAGTTGGGCCTGGGCTCTTCATCTTAGTTGGAGCAGTTGAGCCCGACAGCTCTCCTGCTAAGCAATCGCTAGAGGCCTGAGGAACATCACGGTGATGCAACGTAGGATTAGGTGACAGCCCTGGGTCTGCATTACTGGGGTTTGCATGTGATTCATGGTAGACAAATGTCTGGTTCTGTTCAGAGAGGAAGTCAGTATTGCTCAGCTGTGAAGCCGAGATCTGACTGAGTCCCATCCCTTCCTGATTTTATTTATTTGTATTTGACTTACTTTCCTGGAATGGTTGAAAAATTATTCTGATTCTTCAATTTTGTAAAATATCTATTGATTTGGGTTAGAAGACAGGTGCATTTATTTGAATAAGTGAATCAACAATAAATGAACAGATAGAGGCCACATAAATATGCTATCATGCAAAATATGGGACCAGAACCATGATGGATTTGGCTGAAATTTCTGGAAATATTTACCTGGGACACCAGCTCTGAGTCTACTTGACTAATGACCAATGATCATTCCCTGTGAGTCTTTCTCAGACCTCAGGTGTCCCCCAACAGAACTGGGATCCATTTGTCTGTCACCTCGCCATGCAGCATAGATTAGAATTTCTGATGTCCTTTCCTGCTTGTGTGCAGGACTGAGTGACTTACTGAACTCAGAAGGAAAGCTTGCTCACTCAGCATGGACTGGCATCAGTCTCAGCTCTCTAGTGTCCAGGTCTCTTTTTCTCCTTGGTCACCTGTAAGAAGCAGTATAGCACTTTTCACATTTGCTTCCCTGCCTGCAGAATTTGCTTTGGTATCAGGTCCTGGGTGTGACCTATCACAGCCTTCATGATACTGATGGGGTGAGCTTTCTGGATAGCATGCTGGTTCTCCTTGCCTACCTGAGCTAACCCAGAGGAGCAGAACTGTGCAAAGATGGAGATACTTCATGGCCTGTCTGCTTTGGGCTGCCCTGCCCTTTAGACCCCAGCTCTGTCCCTCAAGGGAAATGAATGGAAGAAGGTGATGGGAAATTGTTGCAACAGGAAACCAGTCCCTGGAGGAAGGGGACCCTCGTTTCCTGTCAACCATAGTTTAGTCTGTTTTTCAGAAGGGCAACCCAAGCTATGAAGTACTCTTGAAATCCATTGTGCAAGTCCATTCTCAGAACAAACTAACTTTGGTATGTGTGAGAGTCAGAGCTAAATGGAAATTAGTTTTTACTGGGTGCTATGTAGTGTTATCATCAGATACTTAGAAGGTTCAGGAAAGTCATTTGAAGGTTGTGAAACATTTTCTTAATGAAAGTGTCAGTTCTGTCTTCCTCAACTGAAATCCCTTGAAGCTTTTCCTCAGCATCCTCTTTGCATCCTGATCTCTTGATTATCTGGGGCCAGAGGAAGTGACCAACAATGATTGAGCACTGTGTGTCCCAGAAATGGAGTATGTGTCTGGCATGGTTTCAGCAGGAGACAGAACAGTTCCTCCTGGCTTTGCTACTTCCTGCTATGTGACGGGACAAGTTACTCTTCAGACTGCAGTGTTCACATTTATAAAGTTTTTCTCATAATTGCTGTCATTGGGACTTGGTGAGACTTTAATAAGAATGTCTGTGAATAGCACTTAGCATCTTCTTTCTGTTATTCAGTTAACAAACGTTTTTAGAACATCTGTTGTGGGCTAGGTGTCATTCTAGAGCCTGGGAATAAAATAGTGAATGATTGCTTGTGATCCTTAAATTTAAATTTCAAGTAAGTAATGCATGCAGCAACCCTATTGTCTTTGTGCACTTTCTAACATTGTTCAATATTTATGATACATGGATGCTCATTATGTGCTTAATGCTGTCCTAAGCTTTTACACATGTATTGTTTAAGATAGGCCAACAGTACTTGCATGGCATCCTCAGCTGCCATGCAGTCTTCCGTCTGACTCCTGATATTTCCTCAGAGTCATTCTCTAGGGCCAATTATTTCCCTGCCCTGTGATGGATATCAGGGGCAGTTCCCATGACTTTCTTTTTTTCCTCTTTCTTTTTTTTTTTTTTTTTTTTTTTTTTTTTTTTTTTTTTTGCAGTGCTGGGGATTGAACCCAGGGCCTAGCGCTTGTGAGGCAGGCACTCTACCAATTGAGCTGTATCCCCAGCCCGGTTCCCATAACTTTCCAGCCATTCTTAGGTAATAAAAATCCTACGGCAACTCTGGTGTCCTTGAATCGTCTCAGTTCCATAGACGAGTACGTGCAGTCCCAGGTGATGGTCATAAGGGCTCAAGTTCATTTGAGTTAAAGCTCCTCTTTCCTCTCCTCTGCTGCTTGAGCTTTGGGCAGCTGGAGGCCGTTGGTGGGCGGAGCCATGGCCTCCCCGCCCCCCCCCCGTTGGTGGGCGGAGCCATGGCCTCCCTCGCACTCCAGGTGTCTCCCCTAGACCTGCCATCCCTCTTTTCAAACTCCAGACACTGACTTGTTTATTTGGTCCTCTTGTTTCTGGGAACTCTGTGTCTCCTTGTCCAAATTTTGATCAGGGATTATTCCAAACACACCGCTGATGTCCCTTGAGAATGATGCTGAGGTACCTTTAAGTGCTTTATTTAAATAATCTGAAACACTCGATCTGAATTTTGGAGGCAAAGTCCCCGTTTCAGGGGTTTCTTCACGAACATGCTCACCTAGTCAGTCAGCTGCTCGCCTGGTTTCCTGGGCTCCTCCATTTGGCGCAGGCACACTTTGGACTTCCATGCCCTCAGCTTATGTTAGGTCCTCTGTGACCACACGTTCAGCCAGTCCCCAACTCTCACACACTTGCCCCTCGCCTTGGGCCTTCCTGGTGCATACTGAGCTCCTCGAGGCAGGGGTCTAGCTTCTGTTCCTTTGCTGTCTTGTCCTCAGGCCTCCCAGGTGATATAACACCAGCCTGTGCAGCTCTGTCTTCTCCTTCTGCCTTGGTGGACCTTTTAGTTCCTCAGTCTCGCCATCCCTCTTTGCTCCCTATTTTCTTCCTGAAAAAGTCTTCTCCAGATTACCACTGGACAAAATTCTCTTACCTTCTCAATACATATGTCCAGCTTCTACTCAATCATCAGATCCTAACTTGGTGGTCACTTCCTCAAAGGAGACCTCCCTGATTTTGCTAAGGAGTTCAAATCACACCAAAACTGACTTTCCTAGTATTATCTCTTTCATAATATTGGTCACTCTTGCTATTTTACACGGAGGATTTTTGGATCTTTGTCCGTGTCCTGCACTATCTGTAAGCTCCACAGAGGCAGAGGCGATGCTTTGCTTTTTTTTCCTTTTTCTTGTCTTTTCTCAGCTCCGGGTTCCCAGCTTGGTCGTGTACTAGCTGTGTGATCCAGGGCAGGAAACGTCAACCTCTCTGTGCTTTCGTTTCCTGATCTGTGTAGTGGGAGATAGTATGTGGTTTTTATGAAGATTAAATGAAATTGGTGAAGTGCTTAGAGCAATTCTGAGACGCTTTAGGTACTGTGAAAATATTTGTTAGATTAAAATCAGGTGAAAGGATTGTTTGGGTAATAAACAATAAAGGTGAGCTAATGCCAGCGTTACTCTTTAATTTTTGGAGTTTTGGGTTCTTCCACCCTAGCCACCTTCGATGATGTCCAGGCGGGACGTGGTCACAGCTGTCACAGCCACATCCTCCTGAGATGTAGCTGGTGTTATGGGGGCAGGGGGTCTAAGGTAGGGAAGCCAGAAATACCTTACAGATACCCGGCCCTGTCTTCCTCTGAGCGCCAGGAATGCTAAGCAGTATGCACGCAGGGAGAGTGACTCAGGGCTTCAGAGGGGATGACCGGTTTCAAGAGTTCCCAGACACGACTTTTCAGGGTTTCTGGGAAGAGCGAGGCCAGTGGTGGGCATCCAGGGTTCTGTTTTGCAGGGCTCTGTCAAACCTGCATCCTGGTCTGCTCGGAATGGGGCAGCCTGTTGGCTGATGGGACATTTCTGAGGATCTTGGCATAATTAATGATGCTACTCTTGACGTGCCTGTGGGTGGCTAGAACAGAAACAGAAATTATGCAACGGGGCCAGTCACGTAGCTCGGGTGAGGCCGAGCTGGGTCAGGTCTCCAGCCTCCAGCCTTCTGTTTAATCTGATGAGATTTGTGGCTGTGCTATTATCCCAGCACGGACTTTGTTTAGTCACAGAAGTTGTTAACATAATTTCAGAGATGTGTGGCCAGGGACTCCTGGGTCATCTTGTAAAAATGACGTTACCAGGAAATGAAAGTACTCAAAACTCTAGAGAAAGTGTATGTCAGGATCCCGTGGGGGGCGGGGGTATGGGGAACGACAGTTTCACAAGAAGAAGAAGGTAAACAACACATAAAAACAAGAGAAAAGTGTATAAGCGAAAGGGAAACTGTTGTACTAGGGGCTGCATAAATTCAGGGTAAGGGTATACTGCTTCACCTATAGCCCCTAGAATATTCAGGTGTGTGTGTGCAGCCTTGTATATTGAAAATAACACAAGTTCAGAAGAAACAATCTGTAACTACATGCTTGCATCTGTGTTTGAGGAACTGGTCATCTAGGAATTCATGCTTTTATAAAAAAGGTTTATGAAGACTCCTCCCCCCAAATGGAAAAAGATATGGGTCTTTCACTTTTATTCTTTCTCTCTTCCTTTCTTGGTTCTCATTCAGTGAGATACAAGTAGTGGAAACAGAATGGGTTTTGGAGTTGCACAGGCCTGGGTTCAGATCCCAGCCCTATTACTAACGGCATGGCCATGAGAAATTTGCTAAGCTTTTCTGATTTCATTTTCCGTAATCAGTGAAATGATTATGGTAATCCCTCCCAGGGTTGATGTGTGTCTGGTGATGCTCAGCTAGATATTGACTACGACATATCTTGGATTTATTTAAAATGCCAGTTTAAGCTGGGCCCTGGGGCACACCTATAATCCCAGCAACTCGAGAGCCTGAGTCAGGAGGATCACAAGTTCTAGATTAGCCTCTGCCACTTAGTGAGGCCCTAACCAATTTGGGAGACCCTGTCTCAAAATAAAAAGTAAAAAGTGCTGGGGATGTGGACTCAGTGGTAAAGTACCCCTGGGTTCAACCCCTAGTACCAAAATAAATAAAGAAACAAACAAACAAATAAAATACCAGTTTTAAATAGTTTTCTCAAAACAGTGTAATAGCAACATAAGGTTAGATAGAGCAAGGGATGAGAATGAAGAGTTTAGAAACAGACCTGTACATAGAGATTGATTAATTTTTGACAAAATTTTCAAGATAGTTTGGTAGGAAAAAGATAGTCTTTTCAACAAACAGTGGTGGGGCAGTGGAAGATCCATATGAAAAGGAAGGAAAGAACCTGGACTCAAACTTTATATGATACAACGATGCAATAAAATTACTTGAAATGCTCAGAGGCTTAAATATGTAAAACAGCTCTAAAACTTCTAGAAGGAAAACCAAAGAAAGTCTTCATGACCTAAGGTCAAACAAAATTTTCTTAGACCAGGATTTATAAAGCACAACCATAAAAAAAAATTCGATGAATAGGACTTCATCAGTATTAAGTATTTGCTCTCGAAAAGACCCCTTTACAGAAACAGGAAGGCAGATGACAGAGGAGGAGAACGTATTTGCAGGATGGATTAATGTTTTGGCATGGCCGTCTCCTGAATCTGTAATGCAGCGTGCATGTAACTAGTCATTCCTGGGCCCTGGTGCTTCTTCCTCCCTCTTCAGTGTCCACCCCACTATTCTCTGTCACCGTCCTCTCCATACATCATGAAGGAGGACTGCAGAGAAGACTGAGCTCGGTGTCACAGGGTCTCAGGCCCAAATCTTAAGTTCCATTCCTGAGGAGCAGTGGACAGAAAGGGAGAGAAGAAAAGGTTCTCATTGAGGAACGTGCACATGGGGAAGTGACCAGAAGCCCCTGGAGGCTCGGGGGTGGGAGTCTCCACAACAACAACACACAGGAATCCAGCAGGCGCCCTCTGCCAGACAGCACTGAGCGCGTGACCTGCTCCTGTCTCACCGAAGCATCCGTGCGGGGAGTCCAAGGCACCCGAGGCAGCGGGCACCATGCGGTCATCAGCAGCTTCCCTCCCTAGCTCCCGCCGTGAATCCTGCGTGGATATCGCTCCTCCTGCATCTGTGACCTGCCTCGTCCTTGGACTCCGTTTCAGATTTGTCCCAGCGCAGGTCTGCTCTTGGTTTTAGAGTCTTGAGACTGTTGGTTCAGGTCTGGGGATTTATTTTGTTTGAAACTTCAGCTCTGTTGGGCTTCCTGGCAATCAGGCCTTGCACTTCTTCCTCCATGAACCTGGTCACCCCTCTCCCCACCTCCTCTCTATTCCTCAGAGCTTCCAGTTCACAGTGCTTGACAACCCCTGGTGTTCACTAATCTCCTATATATCAAAGGGTACATGATCAACGACACTGGGATCGGTGATCAACAGGCATAGGCTGCAGACTCGGTTATGGATGAAGTGGCCAGTGCTTGGGACGGATACGGGTGGGCAAAGCCAAGACTACCATGGCCGAGAAAGCTGTGGTGCTTTTTAAGGATTGACACGAATTTAAGGGCATCTTTACTGATGTGAGCAAAGTTCCATTGTATGGATAATTTAGTGCTTATGGATATGGGCCATTGATACCTCACTGCTGACTAGGGGTTTATGGGATGAGCAGAGCCTCAAACATGAGGTGGGTGGTCTAGTGGGAGAGGCAGCAGCCTGGGTCCAGCATCCCACTCTTTCCACAGGTTTCCTCTTAGAATCAGGGTCAGCCATGAAGCCAGGTTTCTAGTGAAAGTTCTAGTGCCTGTGCTGTGTGTGTTCTGAAGGGTCGGAGGGATGTCTTCACGCATTCCCTGAGTTTCTCCTTAACAACAGGACCGCAGTCGATGTTCCCTTTAGAGCTGGCTGGCCAAGGAGTCTGACTGTAATTCACAGACTGCTGGAGGCTGGGGACCCCTTCCACTCTAAGAACGAGCTTGCAGTGAAGCAGAGAGGCTGGCAGCGAAGTCTTGAACATCTTCAGTGTCTCTCTTTGGATCACGACAGCCAATTTGCACAGGTCCACCTAGAGTTTCCAAACTTGAGCTGAGCTCTGCGTCTTGCCAGAAGAATCCTCTGTGGCCTGCTGGAGGGAGGACTGGGGTGCGTGAATGGGTCCGGTGGAGCTTCAGCTGTGCGTTGTACCCTGGAGCCTAACCTGCTCATAGCATCTGTTGCCATAACATTGTTTCCCGACATGCAGACCATTGAAAAGAATCCGGAAGATTTTTAAAAATAATGATTATAAAAAATAGATTTGATTTCTCAGCAGACAGGTAGAATCTCGCTGGGTTGTTAAAGGGCTAACCTGTGTACCAGACGGACTTTGAGATTTAGAGGGGTTAAGTCAAAAGAAACTTACAAGTTCCCATGGTTCATACAATTCTACATTCTGAAGCTCCCGCCCGCCACGCCACCCAGCAGTTTTATGGATCAAGCATCTGAGGTAGAGGAAGTTTAAGGAGGGATTTATCTAATTTGCACAGATTGTGCAAATTATCTAACACCTAAGCCCTAGTTTCCTGACTGTAAATCCTGTACTTATTTCCTGCAGACTGTGGGATTTGATTGCCTTTTTATCCTACAGATGACATAATGGTTATTCCCTAGAGGGACATGAAGCAGGGACTCATTTTCTCTGAGGCTGGACTTTGGAGTCACAGTTCCAACCTTGCACATTCTTTTCTCCTCTCTGCACTCACTTCACGGCCACCTGAAAACTCTGGCTCCGGCTGGGGCATGAGGAGCAACTTCTCCTTCCTAGTCTTCTGCTTTTCACAGCTGTGAAGTTCAGGGAGTTGAACTGCTGAGCTTTGAGTTTGCGGCTCACTCTGCCGCCGTCAACCTCTGTTGTAAATTTTCCTCCCAGAACACGTGACGATGCATTTCTTGACTATATATCCCCAACTGCAGCAGCGGAGCTGTCAGAGTGCGAGCCCAGCACGAAAGAGGAGCGCTCTTGGACCTGACCATTCAGGAATTCAGAGGCACTGCCAGCCTTTGGTAAGTCAGCTGTGCTTCTTTGCTTCTTTGAAAGAGTACTGTTCCTAAGTACCAATGCACCAAGTTCTTTTCTTTCTGTTTCCTTTGGTCTAAGGGAATTTGCTTTGAATTTTAAAAAGTGTAAGTTCTAGAAGTGAAATGCAAACCTTTGGTTCTGCTTCATCGGTTAAAGTGTGGGTCCCGATTTTTAATATTATTTATTTTCTCTGTGCTTGCTGGCGTAGGGAATGTTTTTAAAGAATGAGAGCAATACATGCTCATTTATGAAATGCACAGAAGACGGATATTTAACAGACGCTAAAAAGTGAAAGTTCTTCCTTTCCCGCTGGCCCTCCAGTCCCTCGTCGCTAACCCCTGTTAACTCTTTGGTGGAACTTCCTACTGCCCTTTCTTTCATACATTTATAAACTTTTTTGATATTGTGACTGCTGCTGGCCTGGTAGGAGAGCTCTAACCTGTGGCTTTCTCCCCAGACCCGGGCTGTGTGCGCTCTGCTTCAATGCTGAAGATGGAGCCTCTGAACAGCACACATCCCAGCACCGCAGCCTCCAGCAGCCCCCTCGAGTCCCACGTGCCCGGCAACGGCAGTGGCAACGGCAACGAATACTTCTACATTCTGGTTGTCATGTCCTTCTACGGCGTTTTCCTGATTGGAATCATGCTGGGTTACATGAAATCCAAGAGGCGGGAGAAGAAGTCCAGCCTCCTGCTGCTGTACAAAGATGAGGAGAGGCTCTGGGGAGAGGCCATGAAGCCGCTGCCCATGGTTTCAGGCCTGAGGTCCGTGCAGGTGCCCATGATGCTGAACATGTTGCAAGAGAGTGTGGCACCTGCACTGTCCTGCACCCTCTGCTCCATGGAAGGGGACAGCGTGAGCTCCGAGTCTTCTTCCCCAGACGTGCATCTCACCATCCAGGAGGAGGGGGCAGATGACGAGCTGGAGGAGACTTCAGAGACGCCTCTCAACGAGAGCAGCGAAGGATCCTCTGAGAACATCCATCGGAATTCCTAGCACCCCCGGGATCTTGGAGGTGGCTCTGCCAGCCCGCAGAACTCTTAGAAAAAGAAAAGTCATCATCAAGTGTCTGGTTTCACTTTTTCAGTGCAGCTGCCACTTTGAACAGGCCCTCAGTAAGCCCATGAAATAGGGAAGGGCGAGGGACAAGGCTCAGCTGGAGTCTGCGAGGTGCCTGCGATTGGGATCCACCACCCAAAAAGCCCCAAAGATGTGCAGTGTGGACATTTACTTTGGGTCCAGGGTTTTAGGGTTCCTGTTCAGCCTTTGACCAGATGATGTGCTCCTCATTTTCTCACTGGATGCCCAGGGTCACTTACGCAGCATCTGCCCTTGGCTGGAGCTGCTAAATGCCTAGGGCAGGCTGAGGGACTAGTCTTGATTTGCTAATTTGCCTAGAGCTTTGTTCTTCTAGATCTAATTGGCTGTAAGTATCTCTACTATGTACCTGTGGCATTAGTTCACAGCAGGTTACAAGCTGCTTCTGGAGGTCTTTGGATTAGAGGGGAAATTTTGATGGATAGTTTTGGATAGGAGAAATGGAGATCTGAACTCAGCCTGTTTGCACAATGTAAGGAAAGAAAAAAAAAAGCAACTTTTAAACCTGTTGGCATTAGCTGGGGTTGTAGGAGATGATCTGCTCTTTTGGTATTTTGTCTCACCTATGACCTTGAGCTCATGACCGTCCAGCATTACAGGCTGGCATGACGCTCTTTTGGTCAGAGAGCTTCCTCAGAATCTAGCCTCCACTCTGGTCATGCAGAGGGCTCTTCCTGATCTTTCCAGAAGGAGTATTGGTGGGGTTGAACAAGGCCAAGCCGTTTCTCATTTTCCCAGCCTAGTTTTCTGAGCTGGGAGAGAACATACCGCGGGATTCACAATGTGGTATTTCGTCACGTAGCTGAGACCTAAAAGGGCATATTCAGGCAGAAATCGCACAAAGCTGGGGTCCAAGTTCTGTGCTTGCTGATCCCAAGCCCTGACGCTCATCTGCTGTGTGGTCCTGGGCATGTCTTCAAGAGGCCTGCTGCCTTCATGAGGCTCCTGAGGATGTGCAGCCCCAGGGGGCTGGGAGGATGTCTTTAGATTTCAGGACTCTGTGATAAATCCTTCGTGGCCTGGTGTGAGGAAGCTTGGACCAAATATTTCCCCTTTGGCCAGTTAGTCTGAAAAGGGATCTGCTGATTTAAAGGAGCAGTTAGAGACTCTGAGTATGTGTAACTGGGGAATTCGGCTGATCACCAGCTAACCCTGCTGTCATTTCCCCAGGATTAAACTAAAAAGGCAGATACCACATTTTGCTCTGCACAGTTCTCTGGTTGGTGGGTTGTGAACACTCCCAGCTAAGGGAAAGAGAAGTCTGGAAGGAAATGCTCAGGACCGCTTGTCAGTATGTATTCCTGTGGTCAGTAGCTTTGTCAGCCATTGAAGGCAAGAAGGGAGCGAAGCACACCAAAGTGTCAGATTTAATTCTAGTAAAAAAACTTAAATATATATAGATATACTCTCCCTGGATTGGAGGCACAGTCATTACTACTGTTACCATGGAAGGGTTAACAGTAATGGAGCTGGTTGATCAGTCCACCTTGACCCAGAGCTAGAGAAAATTTGTTTGGGGAAGAAGGGCTCTCTGTTCACTTTAAAACTCAGAGTGTGGATTTACTCCAAAGGGGGCCGTTTAAGTTGAAAGAAGCCAAGTTGAGTTTGGCCTCTTGCCTGGAATCACTTGAATTCTGAAACTTCACTGCGACGGACATGTGCCTTGTCACATTTTCCATTGCTTAATCCTGAAGTTTGGTGCCAGTCTATCTGCGCCTATTAAAAAGTGATGTATATACTTCCTTTTTATTCTATTGAGTTGTATAGAATTGTCTTTTGTATTTAATGGTTTGTAATTTTCACAATATTTTTTAATTTAAATAAACAAACACATTTTTTTTTCCTGGAAAGTCATCTGCTTTTTCTTTGCTTCTTCAATGTAATTCCTAGTTTCTCAGACATCTCAGACATATACTTCCAGTCAACTATGAATTTCGCTCATCTTCCAAGTCAGACTCTGCTGAAGGTATCTTATTTCTGCCTGAGTCATGGGGTGAGTGAGGCATGGCTTTCCAACCTGTGATAAGCTTTGATCTGCTTTGTAATGAAAAGAAAACAGGCTGAGCACGGTCTTCCATCAACTTCTCTGAAGGTGGTGAAGCCTTTGGACTTGAATGTGTAGTGGCTTGGCAAGTGCTATTAAGATGTTGCTCCAAATCTGTTTGCAAGAAAACATTTGATTTGCATGCTGGCCTGGCAAATGTCATCAACATGTGTGGCCTCAGCAGCTCAGCCTAATGGGCAGGGTGTTGCTGTGAACACAAACTTAGGAACACAATGGAGTACAAAGTCCACAAGTTGGGCTTGACTCTCTTCCAGTCTCCTCCCTGCTAAGACAGATGTCCCTTTTGGTCTTGCTGTAACTCTTCCCCACAGGCTGAAGCATGGTTAGCCTGCTGCAGCCTCTGCTTTATTGGTTGTATTTACACAGTCAGTGCTAAAGAAAACTTACCAAGACCTGTGGTCCATTTTTGAATTAAGCAGGTGGTAGAAAGTCTCCTTATTTTTATGTTTCTCAGTCCACTGTTGACTTTCTAGTTCCATTAGGCTCTAAATAATTGTGTCCCTAAAGGGTCCACCTGGCAGTGGTACAGGGAAACTAGCTTCTTCCCAAATCACCTCAAAGCTCTCAATCTACCAATGAGTACTTTGTCCATGTAAAAAGAGATTTTTTTAAAAGATAAGAAAACCTTTCAATTTATCACAGTTCAATGTCATTCATGGTCAGGAAATAGTTAAGAAAAATTTTTTTTTCTTACCATGGGCGGAAGAAGAGGGAATTCTAAACTCTAATTGTCCTAAAAATATGCAGAGTACACTATGTCGTTTTAATGGAATATTTGTTTTCTTTAAAAAAAAAGAAAAAAAAAAAAAGAACTTCTAAGGAGAACCTAAGGCCCAAGGGGTTTAGTCTGTGTGGATTTACTCATGCATGTGAAAAACTGAGCAGGGAATTTGGACCATGCACCTAAGACATTAGAAACATATTTTAAAAGCACTTAAATGTTAAGGAGTGAGGTCAGTGGACAGTCCCGCTTGTTCCATGCTGTTCTAATTACACCTTTGTACGTCAGAGTCAGGCAGGGATGCTGCAGAGAAAAGGATTTCTTTCGTGGACAGAATCATGGGACCAAAACTATCGGGAAGGGCTGAAGTTGTGCCAAGGAATGAGTGCTCTTGGCTCACAGTCCTGGTTGGAAAGTGGACCCCATGGTGCCTTTGGAGCTGTGATTGGAGGGTTTGTGGTCAGACATGCACTTCCAGGGCTCAGCCAAGGAAAGGTCATTTATCATCCTGTAAAATGCTGTTCTAACCCTAGACGTTGTGGCACAGCAGAATGCTGAGTTTAAAAATGTCATTTAAACTCAAGGTTTAAGCAGAGCATCCATTTATGCTAAACTCTTGACTCTGGGCTGGAGAAAACCCTAGGCATCTCAGGGGTCTAGAGACTGGGCTGAGGACGCACTCTGGGTTGGAGGGAGGCAAGTTAGCCAGGTGTCCTGAAGGAGGGCAGGGCATGCGCAAAGAGAGGAAGGTGGCCTCAACCCTGGTGTGCCTGCTTTTCTAAGCCGACTTCCACCGTGCGCTTCGTTGCTCTGGGGAAGCTACCCCACTCTGACCTCTCTCTTTCAACACGAGGACAACACCTGGCCTCCCTCCTTGGGGAGCTGTTCATGAAAAGAAGAGTGAAATGAGAAACACTGAGTGCTGTGTGAAAGTCGAGAAGAAGCATCTCTAGGCTTCTCCTTTTAAAAATGCTTCCTGGGCAGGCATCTGCAAATAAAGTCACAAGAAACATCCTCTTCTGCAGACAGTTTCCTCAGGAGACTGCACTGTTCAGAAAGAGGCCATGATTTGCCAAAGGAGAAGGGTCAAAAGAGAGAAAGCCACTGTCAGATTCTGCCTTTCCTCATTCATGAAGAGTTTCCTCCCACACAGGAAGGAACAGTTTGGGATGCAAGCAGTTACCATGGAGACAACCAGTCAAGGCCACTTGATTGAAGGAGGCTGGGGCCCACTGGAGCTGGATCACTAGGGTTCTTTCATGAAGTTGGGGTTTGGTTCTCGGCTCAGGTGATGAGCTTTGAGCCCAGAGCAGGCAGAGCAGGGGGTTCAGGGGCAATGTCCCCCTTTTGTCCTGCACACTGCTATTCTTTCTTCCTGCCCTCTCCTTGCAGGTTTCAGTACAGGGCTGCCCTAAGCTCGTGTTCTTCCATCCTTGTCCGGCATTCTCTTGCTAAGAAACCTGATCAAGGAATTCTTCTCATCAATGATAACTATACTCCTTTCCCGTCCTTCATGGCTTTCCATCCCCTGTTTTCTGTTTACTCCACTTCCCTCCCTCCCTCCTTCTTTCATTTTCTCCTATTACCCCAAATAACAAAAATAATCATCATTACAAGGCACAATCCTTATTTGGCACTTATTACAAGCCATATACATACTTTGTTTGATTTTTACAGTAACCCCATGCTTTGAGCTTCACTCCATTCTAGGCACTTTACCAAGTGCTGGTGAAAAACATAGCACCTGGCTGACCCCCAAAGATGTCCTAGACTGCATGTGGATGAAAGCCATTAAAATTAACTGTCTCTGGTTAACTGAGGGCTCTCTGGCTCTAGGAAGGATGTAAGCATACATGGTTCATGTCTTTCCATAGTTGTGGACTCTGGTGCAATTAAATTGAATATATATGATATGTAAGTTGAATATATATTAATATAAGTTGAATATATATATTATAGGTTGACTACACACGCACACACACACACACACGTGTGTGTGTGTGTGTGCGTGTCTTACCTAATTTTTTTCTCTGTAATGGGACACTTTTCTTTTGATTGTTTTCTTTAATATTCTCAAGGGAAATGTAAGGTAGTCTATAATACTATTAATTTAGGTAAGAGGCTCAGGAAGTAATGAAAGATCAGGATTCAGATGCAGTTTTTCTGATTTAAGCCCTGATATTCCTTTAACTAGGAGGAAGCAGAGAGTATGAGACAGGGAATCTAGTCTTGTCCTTGACATTAGGAAACCCTGTGACATTGCATGTGTTGGTCATCTCCTTGAGCACACCTCATCATTAATAAAATGGAGAAAGTATCATCTTTTAATCTGCTCTCAAACCATTGTCAAATCTACATATGAAGCAGCTGGAAAAATAGAAAATCTGTCTTTGATTGGAGACTGTGTTTAGGCATCTCCAACATTTACCAACATTTTGTTCTCCCGTGACTTCATAAAATATTCAGTTTTTTAATTGCTGTCTGCCTCTTCCTCATACCACCATGGTTCCTGGCCCATGTGAGCAGAGTAGAAATCATATAGGTCACTTCTGAGTTGAGTCAGCAAGAAGTCCACATATGATTCTTTGCTCACCATTCTTACCTGCATGTTACCAATGAGACTCCATATTCCAGATGGTGCAAATAACAGGAAGAGCCTGTGGCAGTCTAGAATAGTTAGTTACTTCATGGAACACAATTGCTGTGGAGAGTTGCCTAAATATGTAGCTGACTTCACATGAAGAAATAATAAATCTAAGCTGTATAAAGGTGGAGAGTTTGGATGTTACTGCTGTAGAACCTTACCAATAGGCTTAATACAGGCTGTGGCTGTATTAGAGAGACAGAACGCTGAAAGATGTCTTCTGGATCATTTAGCCCAATCCCTATCTTTGAAGACAGGGAAATTGAAGTTCACAGAAGTTAAGTGACTTGTCTTGACCACAGACATCTCTTTCAAGGTTCATCAAAGATTGCAGACTTCTACCATGTTCTCTTTTAAGTCTGCACCGTGAGTCTGTCCTGAGCAGCACTGGACCACTAGTATTGCCCTACGTACTTGTCCAGGAGCCTTAGTGGGAATTAGCTTCTTTTTCCCCTGGTCAAATCCAGACACTTACTGTCCTTGTTGTGGGATGGATCTGAGTGGGCAGGAGTCAACACATTTCCCAAAGTCATGTCGTAAAGCACCGTGGGACCTTGAATAAAGGCTGAGGAGCTATAAATAGGAGGAGGGAAATATTCACACAGGATTCATTGTAATTATCTGCACAAAGTTTTCTCTCTCTCTCTCTCATTTCTGCTCAGCTCCAGCATGACAGTGGGTCATACTCTCTTGTATCCCTCGTGCAGAATGCTCCTAGGTCTAATATCCCTAAAGGGGGACTCTTGAAGACAAACACTGGAGGTTCAGCTCTTGACTGAGGGTGTGGATGATGCAGAAGCCCAAGGGCACACCTCTGACCACGAGTTTTACATGCTTAGGCCTGATCTGGAAGCAGCTGATTCTCATTTTTAATCTTCTTCTTCCACCCAGAATTTCTGCCAAAGAACTGGACACAATGCTTAGACAGAGATTCTGTTTTTTATTAAAAGTCTCCTTTTTTACACTCTTATTACACTGTCCTCATGACTCATTACTGCTGAGTTATGGTGTCTTTTCCATAGGATTACAAACCTGTCAAGAGCCAGCACCATGTAGCACCAGGTGGTATCATTTGGTAATTAGGGTGCTTCATTTGAGCTGCCATCCTCAGGGTTCTCTCTCAGCATGTTTGTTTTAAAATTTTTTTATTTGTTATCTTTAGTTATACATGACAGTAGAATGTATTTTGACATATTATACATACATAGAGTACAACTTCCCATTCTTTGGTTGTACATGATGTGGAGTTACACTGGTCGTGTGTTCATATGTGAACATGGGAAAGTTATGTCCCACTCATTCTACTGTCAGCATGCTCTTTTATTCTTATTTTACATTTTCCCCTTAGATGATCTTACCCATACTCAAATCTTCAAGTATTAAGTAAATAATTATAACGAACACCTGTTTGATACATTTTGATGCTTCTTATGGGGCAGGCTCTCTTCTCATTATATTTAATTCTCACAAGAGACAGAAATTTTTAAGTCCCTTTTACAGATAAAAAGACTAAGACCTAGAAAGGTTAAGAATACTAACAGGGTCGTGAGGCTAGTTAGCAGCCTAGAAATAGAAATTTGAGAAATTTGAGTAGAAATGAAATTTGAAACTGGCACTCTGGCTCCAGAGTTGATGTACCCAACCACCTGCTACGCTGTCCCTCAATCTCCAAGCCACAATCACTTGGCTCTAGCTTCCATTCTTCTCATGAACACCAGTGCCTTTGACTATATCCATTTATGTCTATAAACTCCTCAAATTTCCTAGTCAAAACTTGAACTCATCATTACCCTAAAACCTGCCCCCAACTTATATTCCCATGATGTGCTAGTCATGGGTGTCTAAAACCTGGTGGAAGAAAAGTTTCCTTCCTGTACCTCAACTCAGAAGGCCTTCTCCAAAATCTCTTCCATTAACATGGTCATTATTTACCCCCAGACTTCTTTCTTCAGGACCTGAGCAATGTTGACACAGGGAAAGCTTGCATGAGCAGAATTGTACTTACACCAATTACAAATAATTTAGGGTGGGAAAGATGGTGGAATGAAACAGACATCATTACCCTATATATATGTATGACTGCACAAATGGTGTGACTCTACATTGTATACAACCAGAGAAGTGAAAAAGTTGTACTCCACTTGTGTACAATGAATGGAAATGCATTCTGCTGTCATGTATAACTAAATAGAACAAATTAAAAAAATTAGCATTTGGGATGGAGCATGCTAGACACTGATGTACAATAAGAAAAACTCCCTCTCTCAATGTGCTCATAATTTTACCCATCCTGTAAGATGCATTGAATAAGGGAGATAGATAAAGAAAATAGATTTCGTTGGAAAGGTGAAAAGGGGTATGGATGGAGCAGTGGAAGGTGAAATCAAGATACAGAAGCTAGAAATACAGAGCAACTGAAATGGGTGAGGTTTTCCAGTGAGTCAAATGATAGGCAATGAAGATGAGGGAAGAGTAAAAGATGACTCTAAGGTTTTGAGTCTCAATAATCAAGAGTAGAAATGCAAATAATAAAAATGGGAAGTATCAGCCCATTTTGTATAGCAGAATACTACAGATGGGGTCAGAGAAATAAAGGAAATTTATTTCTTGTAGTTCTGCAAGCTGGGAAGTCCAATATCAAGGTGCCAGCGTCTGGTGAAGGCATTCTTGTGTCATGATGTAGGGGAGGCATCAGAAGGCAAGAAAGCAGGGGAGGGGTAGAACTCCCCTCTTTTATAACTAACCCACTCCTGAGATGAAGACCTTAGTTCATTCATGAAGGAGATGCTCTTATGACAAATTGCCTCTTAAGGGCCACCTCTTAACACTGTCGCAATGGCAATTCAATTTCAACTTGGACCTTATAGGGTACGCTCAGACCGCAGCAAGTAATGTAATGAATCCTGGGAAGGATTTGTTGTGCTGACTTTCGAGTTAGAGGGGTTGAAATGATACCTAGAAAGCACTTAGAAAAGCAGTATGGGAACAGAAGCTGGAGTGAGAGACAGATGTGGGAGCTGGGCACAGGAATCATGCACTCACCTGAGAGCTGAAGTGTGGCTGAAATGGTCCGGGGTGGCTGGGGATGGAAGGGAGGATGATGCACAGTCCTTCAGAGACTGGTGACTTCTTTAGAGATTGGAAGAGAAAAAGGAGAAAGAGCAGGAGTAGTCCAACAAGTAAAATCAGGACGGCAGAATGCCCAGGAGCCAAATAAGCAGAGAGTCTGCAGATAAAGAATATGGTCAGTCATAGAGATGAGGGGCGGGTAGAGCATTCCTTTGACAGCATGAAGGTGATTTGTACCTACAGGGCTTTGTAAAATGGTATAGCTGTCACAAGTTCAAAAGATTGATGCATGCTAAGGAATAGTCTTTGATTGTTTTCGTGACCTCTTTTTGGAAATTTGACTGTGAAAAGTGAAGTCCAATGTGGCTAATTCAGAGTCAACTACTCAGAGGTCTCATTCTTTCTTGTCTATCATTGCTGCTCAGTTGATCCACTGAGCAAATTTGACCTCTTTTGTTAGTATGGGGATACTTAGCTCCTTCCTGTGTGTTTCTGTAGGGGCTGATATTCCCCTGGATTTACAGCAGATCACCATGAAAGATATCCAGGGAGAATATTGTGCCAGTCAGAAGAAGTTGCCTGGAGAAGAGGTGCTGCTTCAGAAAGTAGGGAGGCAAAATCAACATAACACTCTAATTTTTAGTCAAGAGCTCATTTTTCCTTGGTGATTGAAAATTGATTGGGTGTGTGATTTTTCTATCATGGTACTTTTTTTAAATATAGAAAATGCCATAATTAAGTCAAGATATCATTATGTTTGATTATGCTTAATTTCTGATGTTGAGAAATTGATTAAGGTATGTTTTACATATATTGGTTGTAATTCAAACTACCCTTAAGAATCCAGGTTTCTGAATACGTGGGTAGATAAAGATTTTTCTGGTAGAGGGTAGTTGATACTGCATGATTCATGATCACTTCATTGGTCTCCACCACAATAAAAATCCAACATGAAAACAACTTACTGGTTTAAAAAATAAATAAGAACAACAAACCAGTTTAAAATCCTCCTTGCATTTGCAGAGTCATATACCAGTCCTACAAAGCCACAAACACAGAGGAGACCAAAAGATGGCAGAGTATAGAAGGTTGCTTTCCAGGCTGCTCCAGGGCATGAATCCAAGAAAGCAGGTTGGCAACTTCTCAGTGAGGTGGGTGAAAAAAAAAAGGAGTTCTGGGGAATTAATACTGGACATTCGAAGCAGCTCAGGGACTCAGAAGGTTGGATACAATAAAATAAAGAAGAAATTCTCCATGACACCATCACCGCTGCTGCCTGTGTCTGCCAGAGCTGACTCTCCATGGGCAAAATGGAGGGATAGGGGGATAAAGGAACCCACATCTGCAGGAGATCTAAGGCATGTCTTATTACAAAAATGTCAGGGATCAAAGATACTGCCAGACTGACCCAGAAAGGGTGCTGCACATTATCCTCATGTGAGAAAGATACCATGTCTTTCCCAGTTGCCAAGGGAGAGCCCAGACAGGGCAAATCTGAGCTGGGTCCAAAAAAAGTCCTGGAAGATAATACATCATAGAGCATGGCTAGGAGACCAGGAGATATTCAGATGAACGGGTTTTACACAGATGAGTGTGGGATATGGAAACCCACCAGCTCTCTCCTCCCCTTTGAGTCCAGTGGCTCACAGAACTGGCTGGGAGGGCTGTGCCTGACCTGGAATTTGAAGGGTTGGGGGTGGGTGTTCCTGAACTTGAGGACTGAACCCAGGAGACAAGGAAAGGCAGGGTCTGCAGGTGTCGGAGGAGTAGAAGATTGACTCTTCCACTGCACAGGTGGAACCCAGGGGAGACTTCTGGGGTGCAATTGCCCAGAGTGGATTGGCAGCTACTGGGACCGGGAGGTGCACTGATCTAAAATCTTCTGATCAATTGCCATTCAACCAAGCACCTGGGGCCTACCTAGAACTGAACCCCACCTTCAGGAGCTCCACCTATGGGAACTCCTCTCAGAAAACTACAGCAACTCCGCCCTGAGGTTGGATCAGACACCAATCTCCAACTCACTCTACCTCACACTGCTGAGAAGGGAAACTGAGAATTTTTGAACCCCAACTGGCAACTTGACCAACAACACAAAAAGAGGAAGGATTTGACAGCCTGTGGCCAACTACTCTTTTACACACTACATACCTCAAGAAAAAATGGAAAGAAAGACATTTTGGGACAGATAACAAACAAATGTTCTCATTGACAATTTTTGACCACTGCAACAGAGATGACTTCTTAACACTTGTCTGTTTCCCTTGATTCTCTTTCCCTTTTTTCTTCTGCTAATACCTAAACTCTATTGTTCTCTCTTCCACTCTTCCTTTAATTTTTTACTTCTATTTTCTTACCTTCTCCCTCATAATCACCACATCCTACATCTTTTCTGTACTTTCCCTGTTCACCTTTCAGAATTGCAAGCTCTTTGCAAATTTGCTGTTTTTACTGTTGGCAGTAGCTTATCTGCCCATATTTCTTTTTATTATGACAACACAATAAATTTCATGGTAGGAACTATTTGGTTTAATGCTGTATATTGTTTTCATTGGTTGTTGATATTATTTGTCTCCCCATAAACTGAGGTGCTGGAAACTTTTAGGGACACGACACTATGAGTTCACAGGGTAGAACTCTACTGTATCAGATTCATACTGTTAGATGGGTAGACAGACAAACAACATGAAAAAGCAAGGGAACAAACCATCCCAAATAAACCAAAACATACCAATAACAGAACCATTGACACCACAGAGGAAGAAATGTCAGAGAAGGAATTTAGTTAAACTGATCCATGAGGTAAAAGGTGAAGTAAGGAGTAAAATCAGAGAGAAAATAAAAGAAGTGAAAGGCCACTTCAATAAGGAAATAAAGATTCTGAAAAAAGAACCAATTGGAAATCCTTGAAATGAAGGAATCAATAAACAAAATTAAAAATTCAATGGAAAGCACCATCAGCAGACTTGATCACTTGGGAGATAGAGTTTCAGGCAATGAAGACAAAATACATAATCTTGAAAATAAAGTTGATCATGGAGAAAAGATATTACGACACCATGGATAGAACTTTCAAGAAATATGGAATAGCATGAAAAGACCAACTTTAAGGTTTATTGAGATAGATGATGGCTCTGAAATAAAAAAAGAATTCACAATCTTTTCAATGAAATAATATCAGAACATTTCCCAAACTTTAAAAGTGGAATGGAAAAATCAAATATAGGAGACATATAGGCCTCCAAATACACAAAATTACAACAGACACATACCAAGGCACATTATTATGAAAATGTCTAACATATAGGATAAGGATAGTGTTTTAAAGGCTACTAGGGAAAAATAACAGGTTACATTTAGAAGTAAACCAAACAGGATTTTAGCTGATTTCTCCACCCATACACTAAAAGTCAGGAGGTCTTGGAATAATATATACCAAGCTCTGAAAGGAAATGGATGCCAGCCAAGAATACCATATACAGAAAAATTAAGCTTCAGATTTGAAGATGAAATAAAAATCTTACATGATAAACAAAAGTTACAAGAATTCACAACTAAAAAGCCAGCACTATAAAACATACTCAAAATATTTCATGAAAAAGAAATGAAGAATAGAATTGAAAACCAGCAAAAGGGAGGAACTACACTAAAGGAATGGACAATCAAAGGAGAAACTAACACAAATTAAAAACCAGAAATAAATAAAAATGACAGTTAATAAAAATCATTTCTCAATAATAACATTGAGTATAAAAGGCCTAAACTCATCAATCAAAAGATATAGGCTGGCAGATTGGATTAAAAACAAGACCCAACAATATGGTATCTCCAAGAGACTCAGAGGCAAATATAGCCACAGATTGAAGGTGAAAGGATGGGAAAAACATATAATTCATATGGATCTGTAAACAAGCAGGGATTTCTATCCACTTATCAGATAAAGTGAGCTTCAAACTAAGGTTAATCAGAAGGGACAAAGAAGGTCATTATATACTGCTTAAGGGAATTATGCAACAACAAGAAAGAACAATCATAAATATTTATGCCCCAAACAATGGAGCATCTATGTACATCAAAAAAACCCTTGTCAATATCAAGAATCAAATAGACCACAACACAACAATACTGGTTTACTTTAACATACCTCTCTAAACATAGGATAGATCTTCCAAACAAAGACTAAATAAAGAAGCTATAGAACTAAAAAACATAATTAATAATTTAGACATGATAGACATATATAGAATATTTCTTCCATCAATGACTGAATACATGTTATGGTTGGATGTGAGGTGTCTCCCAAAAACTCAAGTGTGAGAAAATGCAAGAAGGTTTAGAGGACAAATGGTTAGGTTAGGAGAGCCTTAACCAAATCAGTGAATTAGTCCCCCTGATGGGATTAACTAAGTGGTAACTGAAGGCAGGTAGAGTGTGGCTGGAGGAGGTGGATCCATAGGGGACTGCCTTTGGGGTATATATTTGTATCTGGTGATTGAAGTCTCTCTTTGCTGCCTGATTACCATGTAAGCTACTTCCCTCCATCACACTCTTCCATCATGATGTTCTGTCTCACCTCAAGTTCTGAGGAACAAAACCAGCTATTTATGGATTGAGACCTCTGAAACTGTGAGCCCCCAAATAAACTTTTCCTTCTCTAAAATTGTTCCAGTTGGGCCTTTTAGTCACAGCTATGAAAAAGCTGACTAAAACAGTACACTTGCTTTTCAGTAGCACATAGATTATTTTCTAAAATAGAACATATCATAGGCCATAAGGCAACTCTTAGCAAATAGAAAAAAATAGATAATGCCTTGCATTTTATCAGATCACAATGAAATGAAGTGAAGAATAAGAAAAAAATAGAAGCCACCCTAACACCTGGAGACTAAATAATACTTTATTGAACAACCAATGGATATCAGGAATGAAATTAAAACATACTTAGAGGTAAATGAGAGTAATAACACAACATATCAAAAATCTCTGGGATACTATGAAGGTCGTTCTAGGAAGAAAGTTTATTGCATTGAATTCATTTATTAAAAAAACAGAAAGTCACCAAATAAATAACTGAATATTCCATCTCAAGGTCCTATAAAGAAGAACAAATCAATAC
The DNA here is from genome assembly GCF_902686445.1 of Sciurus carolinensis. NCBI lineage: Eukaryota > Metazoa > Chordata > Mammalia > Rodentia > Sciuridae > Sciurus > Sciurus carolinensis. The sequence goes on from NC_062215.1 coordinate 168,248,503, forward strand.
CAAAGCAGTAGAAGATAGGAAATAATTAAAATCAGAGCTAAAGTCAATGAAATTGAAACAAAGAAAAAAAATTCAAAAAGTCAATGAAGCAAAAAGTTGATTCTTAAATAAATAAAATTGATAAATCCTTAGCCAAACTAACCAAGAGAAAGAGGGGAAAAAACTCCAAATTATTAAAATTCATGATAAAAAAGGAAATATCACCACAAATACTATTAATATACAGAAGATAATGAGACACTATTTTGAAAATTTGTATTCCGATAAAATAGAAAATCTTAAAGACATCAACAAATTTGTAGAACCATATGACCTACTCGAATTGAACTAGGACATAGAAAATTTAAACAGATCAATTTCAAGTAATGAAATTGAAGATACTATCAAAAGCCTACCAACAAAGAAAAGTCCAGGACCAGAAAAATTTGCAGCTAAATTCTACCAGACCTTCAAAGAAGCACTAACTCCAATCCTCCTCAAATTATTCCATGAAATAGAAAAGGAGGGATCCCTTCCAAATGCATTCTATGAAGTTAGTATTATCCTGATATCAAAACCAGACAATGACATCAAGGAAAGAAAACTTCAGACCAATGTACATAGTTGCAAAAATTCTTAATAAAATACTGGCAAATCACACACAAAAACTTTAAAAAGATAGTGCACCATGATCAAGTGGGATTCATACCAGGGATGAAGTTTGGTTCAATGTATGGAAATCAGTAAATATAATTCACCATATCAATAGACTTAAAGACAAGAATCACATGATTATTCAATAGATGGAGAAAAAACATTTGACAAAATATAGCATCCATTCATGTTCAAAACACTAGAAAAACTAGGGATAGTAAGAACATACCTCAACCTTGAAAAAACTTTATATGTTAATCCCAAGGCCAACATCATTCTAAATGGAGAAAACCTGAAAGCATTCCCTCTAAAAACTGAAACAACACAGGGGTGCCCTCTTTCACCACTTCTGTTCAACATTGTCCTTGAAATTCTACCCAGACCAATTAGGCAAAAGAAAGAAATTAAAGGGATATGAATAGGTAAAGAAGAGCTCAAACTATCCTATTTGCCTATGATGTTATCCTATATTTAGAAGACCCACAAAACTCCACCAGAAAGCTTTTAGAACTCATAAATGAAACCAGAAAAGTAGCAGGATATAAAATTAACAGCCATAAATCAATAGCATTCCTGAACAACAATGATGAGTCAGCTGAAAGGGAAATCAGGAGAACTACCCCATTCACAATAGCCTCAAACAAATAAACAAGCAAACAAACAAACAAGAACAACTTGGGAATCGATCTAACAAAAGAGGTCAAAGACCTCTACAATGAAAACTACAGAACACTAAAGGAAGAAATTGAAGAAAACCTTAGAAGATGGAAAGATATTCCACATTCTTGGATAGGAATGTCAAAATGGCCATACTTTCAAAAGTGTTATACAGATTTAATACAATTCTTATTAAGGTTCTGAATACATTCTTTTTTTTAAAATAATTTTAGTTGTGGATGGACACAATACCTTTATTTTATTTGCTTATTTTTTACATGGTGCTGAGGCTCGAACCCAGTGCCTCACACATACTAGGCAGGTGCTCTACCACTGAGCTACAACCTCCTGAATACATTCTTAATAGAAACAGAAAAAGCAGTCATGAAAGTCATTTGGAAAAATAAGAGTCCCATAATATCTAAAGCAATCCTCAGTGAGAAAAGTAAAACAGGAAGCATCACAATACCTAGACCTTAAATTATACTACAGAGTTATAACAAAAACAGCATGGTATTGGCTCCAAAACAGACATGAAGACCAATGGTATGGAACAGAAGACACAGAGACAAACCCACATAAATACAGTTATCTCATTCAGGACAATGGCACCATAAACATACATTGACAAAAAGATAGCCTCTTCAACTAGTGGTGCTGGAAAAACTGGAAATCCATATGCAGCAAAATGAAATTAAATCTCTATCTCTCACCCTGCCCAAAACTCAACTCAAAGTGGATCAAGGACCTAGGCATTAGACCAGAGATACTGCACCTACTAGGAACAAAAGTAGGCTCAAATCTCCATCATGTTGGCTTAGGAACCAAATTCCTCAATAAGACTCCTAAAGTGTAAGAAGTAAAATCAAGAATGAATAAATGGGATGCTTCACAGCAAGAGGAAACAATTAAAAGCATGAAGAGAGGGCCTACAGAATGGGAGAAAATCTTTGCCACCTACCCCCAGATAGAGCATTAATCTCCAAGGTAAATAAAGAACTCAAAAACTTAACACCAAAAAACCCCACAAATAACCTAATCAATAAATGGGCAAAGGAACAGAACAGCCTCTTCACAGAAGAAATAAGAATGGTTAACAAATATATGAAAAAATGTTCAACATCTTTAGCAATTAGAGAAATACAAATTAAAAAATTCACTGAGATTCATCTCACTTCAGACAAAATGAAAATTATCAAGAATACAAGCAACAACAAATGTTGGTAAGGATGTGGGGAAAAAGGTTCATTCATACATTGCTGGTAGGACTGCAAATTGGTGCAACCACTCTTTTAAGTAGTATGGGAACTCCTCAAAAAAAAAAAAAAAAAAAAACAAACTAGGAATGGAACCACCATTTGAACCAGTAATACCACTCCTAAGTATATATCCAAGGAAGTTAAAACCAGCATAGTACAGTGATACAGCCACATCAGTTCACAATTGCTAAGCTATGGATCCAACCTAGATGCCCTTAAACATGAATAAAGAATGAATGAATAAAGAAAATGTGGTATATATACACAATGGAATATTGCTCAGTCATAGGGAAGAATAACTTTATGACATTTGGCAGTAAATGGGTGGATGGAGACTATCATGCTAAGAGAAATAAGCCAATCCCCAAAAACCAAAGATTGAAAGTGCTCTCTGATATGTAGATGCTAATACACAGTAGGGGGTGGATAATGGAAGTTCAGTGGACTAGACAAAGGGGGATATAGGGAAGGGAGTGGGAACAGGATTTGAATCTGACATGATTTTCCTATGTACACATATGAACACACTCCAGTGAAACTCCACACCACATACAACCACAAGAATGGGATCCGAATTAGAATAAGTTAATCTCCATGTATGTCTAATATGTCAAAATATACTCTACTGTTGTGCATATCTAAGAAGAACTAGTAAAAAAAAAGAAGCAACACACACTGTAGGATCATCCCCAAGATAGGGACGAAGATTGACAGAGGCAGACGTTATTTTCCAGAGAAGCAACACTGTGTCAAGAACTGATGCAGATGAGATCAACTATTCATAATTATTTCATAATGTGATGAGTGGCATAATTTTGCTGTAATGATAATTCCATATTAAGAGTTTGACAGTTTAAAATCAGGCGAGAAGCAGAAGGCTAAAGAAACATGATTCTAGAATAATTAAAAAGATAAAATGTAAACATGACTCTTCAGATAAATTGTTACACTTTAAAACAAAGACAAAAAAGCAGAGAGAAAAAAAAAAAAACTATAGAGCTGCCAGGTGAATTTCAAATGCTGGCATTTTGCTACCAGAATCCATGTTTTGAATAGAAAGTGGTATTTGATTTTACTTCAGGGATCAGGTTCTGAAATCAGAGCAAAAGGCAAAATTATCCTTGCATGTCCTTTACTTGTTCTCAAAATTCCAGGACCTGGGCACTTTTAACTTAGAAAATTAAGGATGAACTTCGTGGTGCTTTGGAGTGCTTTGTTTATAGCCTCCCTTTCTGTGGGTAGTAGAGCTTGTGGAAAACTTGACAAAGGGAAGGGGGAAGGGCAAGAGGGGTCCTCTCTCTCTCTTTCTCTCTTTCACATGCACACGTGCGTACATGAATTCCCATACATGCAGTAGGCCTATTTTAGACATTGCTATAAAATAGATGAGTTATTTCTCTGTATTGTGACTGTTTTCTGCTCTGAAAGCAATCCACATTGCATCCCTCTGTGCCACCCGAGGTCCTGCAAATCAGCGGTAGCCTTGACTACAGTTGTGACAAGAACACAGTATGGAGGAAAGCAACATGACTTTTTGAGGCTTATTCCCAAAACTCAACCAGAGTTGTCATAAACATTTGGAGTCTCTAGTTTCTTTGGTTACTCAGTTTGCATCTTATATTATATATGTGGTCAATGAGCATACACAGGACTGTGTCTGCAGTCCCGTTCAATGTCATCTCATGCAGTTCTTACAGCTCTGGGTCATGTCCAAGGTCACACAACTAAAGGGGTGCATCAATAGGATTTGTTCTAACTATGCATCTATCTGATGCAAACACATTTTTCCCCCATTCTGCACAACGGAGTTTTCCCTTATGTCCCACAAAATGATAGTAGAGTTTAGTAATTATTTCCCCTTCTATTTTTTAGGGCGTTCGTATGAGGTTGTATCTAAAACTCACATTTCTTTTTGAGTTTGGAAACCTATGAGCAGAAGGGAAAGCTGTGAATCATTTTATAACCACTTCTTGAATTATCTTGACTGCCTTCTCAGCATCGGTCCCAGAGAAAGGGAGGCTCCCAAGCAAGGCAAACTGTGAACAGAATCAGGCCAGGACCTGAGCTGTGGTTCTCCGGGATGGAATTCCTGTGGTGGGAATAAAGACCATGACCAAGGGCAGCCTCCAGGGTCCCAAGGAGTCAAGGAGCATGCGCACCACGGAGGGAAGAGGGAGGAGGCTCTGAGATGATCACCTGTGTCTGCGAGTGGTTTGAGCAGAGCCTTAGGGTCCCTCCTGGTGGAGAAATATGGTAGCTGCTGCTTTGCACAGGATAGTCATTTCAGTACTTGCTATAGATGCAGAAGAGTGACTGCCAAAAAGGAAACAGCACCATTTTAATTAATTTATTCAGTAGACATTCATTTTCCAAACTTTACGTTGGACAAGTCCTTTTTGTTCTAGAGCTCTGAATGATTCAGGGCAAAGCAAGACCATTTTTCTTTTAAGGTTGGAAATTCTAGGTAGCTAGTAATGACTTGATGGCACCTTCAAAATACTTGGAAACAGGTTTTTTTTTTTTAAATTGAAAAATGAAAGAAACTGCATTTATTTTGTTTGCCAAGAGGTTTATTATTGAACAAATTCAATTGTGTTTAAGTCTTCCATGGAAAAAACAGATTCCTTTGTTTTTCTTCTCATTTCTATGGAAATTTGCAGCCTAGTCCTCCTGACTGGATCTCATTGTGTCAGGTCCGTACCCTGCCTTATCTATTGAATTGTTTCCGGTTTCTTGGTGACAGACAACACAGGGAGGGGATATATTTTTGGCACAAGTTTGGGAACACTTGCCTCATATAAATTCACTCTAAGCATAGTTCTTCTAGATTTTAAAGTGCACATTTTCTTTGAAACAAATGTATCTCTCATGCATTTAGTTCCTTAAACTTTTAATCAAAACGTCACTACAAAAGAAAAATTTGACATCTAGAAATATTTTCAGTTTTTAAAGTAAGTCTAATTTTTAAAAATGGAAAAATCATGAAAGGCTGTGGACAAGAAATTTGAAAAAGAAATTGCTAGGGGAAGTTTGACCACTGCTATTTAAAAAAAATTATTATTTGTTCTGCTTCCCATTTAGGCACAGCTGGAGGATACATAAAGATAAACCTCAAGATATAAAATCTAGTTTCATAGCTGTAGTTTTAACAATTAGCATGAGATAGATGCCTTCAATTATGTTAAGAGTACACATATTATTCTTAGCATGGTACCTCATAGATCGTAAACACTCAAAGGCCTGCTACTGTGGGGTGAGCATCCTTTGTCTGAAAGTTTGAAATCTGAAATACCCCAAAGTTCACATGACTCTAGAAGTGGAAAATTCCACGCCTGACCTCATGTGATGGATCACAGTCGAAATGCAGGCACACAATAAATACAATATAAAATTACCTTCAGGTGACATGAATCAAGTGTCTATAAAACAAATGAATTTTGTATTTGGACTTGGGTCCCATTCTCCAAATATTTCATGATGTATATGCAAATACCCCAAAATTCAAAAACATTAAATCTGAAACACTTTTGGTTCCAAGCATCTCAGTTAAGGAACACTCATCCTGCTTTATGATTATGTTTAAATTGATATTAACACAAAAATATTTATAATTATATTTAATTTAATTGTATTACAATATTCTCCTTACATGCCAACATCAGTACTGGTGTTACTGTTGACAGAAGAGTCCTCTTTTGTCAAGAATCAAGAAAGCTTAAAATGTTCCATTTTAGTGCCTAGGTCTAATTGGGATTAAGTCTAGAATCTATGGAGTGTCCCTAATACCATTTCAATATGATATGGAGAAAGAATGTATTTGGTGTACAAATTCATTCAGAATCTCAGCCAAAAGTCAGTCTTGGAGTACACCCTCCATGTGCTAGAATTTGGGGGTACAGAAATCTTGGTCTTGTGCTTCGGAGATTCTAATTTTAGTAGAGGAGACAGATATACAAACAAATGAGTTGAATGTGATCAGGTATTAGAGTAGGTCCTCAAAGTAACATTAAGTACAAACCTACTCTACTCACCACAGTCGCCCTCGGGCTGAACCACATGGCGCCATGTTAACATTTCTATCAGTCCATGGGAGCCAGAGTAGAATAGTCTGGAGAGGCATTTGCTCCAGTTTCTAAAGGAGAATAGGGGTTGCCTCAACCCATTCGTCTGCAAACAGAGGCCGTTGGACAGAATTCCTTCATGCTCCAAGCTTCTATGCTCTTAATGTTAAATGATTCCATTTGGTCCATAGTAAGGGGCACGGCCTTCACATTTTGCTTTTTGCAGTGGACCTTCTCCCCACAATGTGAGGGCTTCTCAATCCACAGAGAGAGTGTCTGTTGGCTGCTCAGCTGTTCTGCTCCCTGCCAAGGAGCTGGGCTTTTACATTTCAGGACAAAGAATTCACAGAACTGTTTGAATATTTCACTTTTCATCAGGACATTTGGCATCAGGTAGACAATAACTGTGGATGAATTTCAGGAATTTGAGTGATTTGGATTCAGTACAGAGAAAATAATAGCTTCAATTCTAATTTGAAGTGAAGTTCAATTATCCAGAGCCAAAAATATCCTTTCTTCTTCCAAGTGGTCTAAGATGCTCATTAGCTCTGGCTTTGGTCCTGGGGTATTTTTGTAATGAAGTCGGCTCAACGTTTGCAGGACAGATGGGGCTGCCATCCTTCCTGGGGCTCTGGAAGAGAACAGAACTGAGTTAGAGAAGGGAAGACAAAAAGTGGAATGAGAAAAAAGGTCCAGAATGTTTCCTGAGTGTGTATGTGGCTGGACCCAGTCCTGGCTTAACAGCCCTTTGATAGTTGTGGAGGCACATTTTTAAACTGACCTTATTGAGGTAAAAGTATATATTTTATGTGCACCGTTCTTTGAGTTTTGGTTACCAAGGTAACCATCACCATAAGAATTCCATCCTCACCCCCACAGCCCTCCCCAGCCTGCACCCCCAGCCCTCGACAACCATTGATCTGCCTTCAATCACTGCAGATTAGGTTGGGACCCTCATGTGATCTGATGGGACCACTCAGCACACTGTTTTTGGGATCCCTCCATGTGGTTGGGTACATCAGGTGTTCTTTCCTTGCCATTGCTGACCAACATTTCATTGTATGGGGATCCACAATTTATCTATTCACTCCTTCTTGGACATTTGGGATGTTTCTAAGTTTAGACACGATTAAAGCCACTAAGAACATGCATGTACAAGTCTTAATGTAGACACGTATCATTTCTCTTTGGCAATTACTTAGGAGTGAGCTAACCAGGTCATGTTGTAATATGTTTTAAACTCACAAGAAAATGCCAAACTGTTTTCAAGGTGGTTGTAGCCATTTTGCATTCCCACTAGCCATGTTTAAGAATTTCCATTGTTCCATTGTTCATTTTTGTTAACCTAGTATTTTCAATTTCAACTGTTCAAACAGATGTAGAGTTTTGTGTTGGTATATTGATGTATTAGCTGCTGGTATGTTCTTCCTTGTGGAGTGCTGGTTCATATATTTTCTACAGTGGTTTTGAAATATTGACATGGCACCCATGTGGTTCAGTGAATGTGCCTTGGGCTACCATGGTGGGTAGACTGGGTTTGTGCTTAATGTTATCTTGAGAACAAATTTCCATGGATAGAAGCAAAAGCTGAAAACCATTGGTATAAATAAAAATTATGAAGGAGGCAAATTTGGCTCTTGGGGTTTCTTTTTCTCTCTTCTCAGGTCTGTACAGTAAGTGGGAGAGTGCTGTACTGAATGTTCTGGGGAGCACAGAGTTCAGAAAATAAGACATTCAAGAACATTCAAGAAAGCATTGTCATAGACAGAAAGATGCCCAGACTCTGAGGTTACAGAGATATGGATTTATATCCAGATTTTACCATTTGTTAGCTCTGCAAACTTGAATAAATTTATTATCCCCTTTGGGCCTATGGTTACATCAGATAAAAATGGGATTAATAATATCTAATCAGTAGATTATTCTGAAGATAAAATGAGAAAATAAATGTAGAGTATCTAGAAACATGTCCAGATGCTTGATAGTAGCTGTGTCTTAATATTAATTTCTTTCTCCCTACCTGTAAATCTGCTTCATTTCTTTCTTTCTTTCTTTCTTTCTTTCTTTTTTTTTTTTTTTTTTTAGGATTTCAGGGTCTCTTCATCTTTCCCACCCCTTGGAGATTCTATACTTGGATCAATTTATCTCCATTCCATCATTCTCTATTTGTATTTTTTCATAGACTCTCTTAACATTAATTTCTGCTAATATGGCAGTACTGATAATATGTTAACGTTTCACTAAGTATCCAGTTTAAGGAGCAGGATTGAACTCAGAAGTAGTGGGAATTCGAGGCCTGTGAAAGGCTGATTGGGGTAGGTAGTGTTTTTGGTATTGCTGACCTTTCCCAGAATCCCATAAATCACATTCCATAAGTGGTTTCCTCCAGGGAGTTTGCCTGAACTTGGACATTTTCAATCAGCTGATTATTTTCAAGCCCCTTTTATGAGGTCTTTCCCAGCATCTTCTCGCAGGCCAAACCATACAAATGACTTTACAAGCCAACCGATGCTTTTTTTTGATAAATATCTTGTTTTTCTTCAGATTTATAGTTTCACCATGGTCCAGAACTTATTGATTGCTTGTGATTTAGAGGTGGATTTCATAAACATTTTAAGACTTTAGATTAAAGTCTAAGATTTAGACTTTAGATTAAGACTTTAGAAACTGTAATTATCTGTAGTTGTGGCAAGACCTTAACTGAGCAGGCAGGCCTGTGATGGGTGTTCTGGATTGTATTTTGGGAACGCATCTAAACATTTCGGTTAAATCTTCAAGGGGTGTTTGGATGATAATCAACTCTACCTCAAAGATGTTGTGAAATAATAGAATATTACAGATGGTAGTACCATAGGGAATAATAACTCAGCTAACCCCATATTCAGTTTTCAGATGGGAACATACATTGAAGAGATTAAACTGTAATTTCTTGATGAATGTTGCTCTGTATCATTAGTCACAACATTGATCTGGGTGGTCCTCCCTGCTGGAGATATTCTGAGACAGTTCAGACATTCATTTATTGAATGTCACTTTTTGTCATTAAATTCACAACCTGTGATTCTAGTTACTGTTAACTTGTTTAGTTGTGTTAACACATCTCACTTTTCTACTGCTATAGGAGCCAGAATAGTAACATTATACAATGAAAACCACACCAAATCTCAGGTCCTAGCTTCTTCCTTGCCAAATTATCTTTAGGGACACGTTAACAAACAAGTTGGAAAAAATATTTATGGCTTCCATCAAATAGCTGTCCACAAATGGGTTCTCGCTTTGAAACCTTATCCATTTTACAAAACCCCAAACGTTTCCCCAGATGACGGAAAAAGATTGTCTTCACACCATCAACTGAACTGTCATGAATCCAAGTTATCCCAATTGAATATTCCTGGAAAACCCAATTCTATTCTGAGAATGAAAAGTTATAGGAGGAAGTACGTAGAGAGTTTGGATCTCTCTCCACTGTAATCTCTCAGGTTGGGCAACTCTGTGTATATTTCTCAAAATAATCTTTGAAAAATTAAAATGTCCTTGCTAAAACAAAATTGGTTGATACAAAATCTTCGCTGGGAAGTACTGCCAAGTACAGCAACAGAGCAGGCCTGCGTGGTGATGGCTTGGGACCAGAGAGCTGGGAAGAAGAGGCGTTCACTACCAAGGTGCCGAGGATGGACAGGGATCTGGGAGTGTGGAAGGGAATGGAGTTTCGAGTCAAAAACTAAAAATTCAGTTTTTAGTGCTCAGATCCAATAAAAGAGTTACAAGTGCACATATGCGTCCTATTCAAATGACCCTGAGCATTCTGGCATAGTGGGATCTCCAAGGAGACCCTCTAATCTGTGTTACTCCTCCTTTGGTCTTGTGTGGAGGTGCCTGTACTGTTCTGTGGACTATGCTTGTTGTGCATGCATGTGCCTGTGAGTTGCTGGTGTTTCATTGTGTGACAATTACAGAAACTTGGTGGAAAGGAGATTCTGTGAAGGAAGGCACTGTTAATTGGAGCCAACTATACAGAGATAGGTAAACACCCAGGATACAAGGAAACGTACAGCAAAGAGACTGGAAATGACTGTTCCTGACCAACTGATGAAGTGTCATCATTCAGGTCAAAGACTGTACGTAAGAAAAGAGGGAAAAAGGGTTTTTAAAAAATACAAAACCCAGAAAGATCATAGATTGTAATACATTTTGGGGAGATGATACAGTGATTTTGTTGAATATTGCTTGTAAAGTTCAGGAGAAAGGCTGACTGAAAAGATAAGGAAACTTAAATAATTTGGGGGGAATGGATTTGTGTTGACATTAATCTTTTTTTTTTTTAAGGGGAATTCTAAGCTTAACTTTATTTCAAATACATTCGAACTGGTTATCTGTCCCACACCCCTGGCTCCAGCTTCTTTTCTCCACTTCAAGGGACCAGTAGTTTACAGGGATTTGTCGAGAGAATCTTGTTTTTTTTTTTTTTTTTTTGTAAGACATAGATCAGATTTAAATCTGGACTGGAGTATACATAACTCATATAGTATCCCAGAGTGGACAAGTGGGGGTTTAAGAAATCATTGCAATTTGAGTTATTTATTCTTGAAGCTGAAAGGTAGGACTGTTTAAAACTTATCTCCATTATTGGAATCATCGGAGGAGGTTCAAAATATACTGCTACCTGGGTCTGTTCCCAGAGATCCTGATTTAACTGGCCTGGAATGAGGCCTGAGCATTAAGAGTTATGAAAGTTCCTTAGGTTCTATTAATGTACAACTAATTTTGAGAACCACTGCTCGAAAACACCAAACATAGAGAAGGCAGAACTTCAATGACCAGACTGCAAAGTGAAGACCAATCACAGTGGACAAAGTTTCACCTTAAAAACCCTAGCCTGACTTTTAGACTGTACCCCTCTGGTTGTTTCTACTTTCCTATGTAGAATTTCTGGTCTTAAACCAGTCTCACTTTGTCTCTATGTTTCATATATTCCTACCTCTGATCCAAGACTTAGGTAATCCACATACCTGGAGAAGCTCTCTCATCTTTGTCAAGTTTTGTGCTGATTTATCTGACAAATCAGCTCCTATACCTGCTCTATTGTGGGCAATTACACATTGGTCTACAGATATGGAACTGGCTACTATTTACATTTGAAGCTTGACTTGTTACTACTGTCTGGTTAGGTGATCTCCCTACACCAGCAAAATGGAGATAGTAAGGGTAGGTCTTTCATACAGGTTATTATGAAATTAAATGATTTAGGCCATGTACACTGCTTAGATCATTGACTGGCGCATAGTAAGCCTTCAATCCGTAAATAAATCCCACCCCAGTGATTCTCCTTCACAACATTTCAATGCATTACCAAATATCAGGTCTGGGAATTATTTCAGTTTTCTGTTACACTTTTCCAAACCACTCCAAAACTTTGTTCTTTAAACAACAACAATTTTTTAAAATTCTTCCTATTTCTGCAATCTGGACTGTGTTCTGCCAGGTGGTTCTTCTGCTTTTGGTGGGACTTCTTGGGCTGGAATATCCAGTATGGCTCTTTCACACCCTTATCGGGTGCATAAATTGGAATGGCTGAAGTAGCCGGGGCCTGGTAGGGTCTCCCTCTTTCTGAGGCTATCTTGGGCTTCCTCATAGTATGGTGGTTTCAGAGTTGTTGGGCTTATTACATGGTAGCTAACTTCCCATAGAGAGGAAGCAGAAGGACATTCTCTTCCTAAGGCCTCATCTCAGAAATCTCAGCACATTAATTCTGTCATATCAGTCAAAAACAATTCCAGACAGAAGAGGAGAGAAAATGAATTCCACTTCTTAAAGAATGAAGCAGAGTCACATTGAAAGGGAAGGAAGTGATGGAACCATCTTAGGAGATGATCTAACACAGGAATATTCTTAGGTTATTTCAAGAATGTATATTTTGTTTCTTGATTAGATTTCATGTATCTTAAATCCTAAAACAATATATTTTCTCTATTTTTCATATTCTCCCATAGTGCTCTGTAGGCACCACACACTTGACAAATAAATATTGATAAACTGATATTAGTGCATAAGGTATAAAGCTGAGTGAGTATGAAAAAAGTAATTGATCTTTCACTTTGGAGAACATCCTTGCAAAAGAGGAGAAAAAGTTTCTTAGTAAGTTATAAATTTCTATAATGTGTCTCTTCGACTCCTAGGGAATGGAATGGCATGGGCCTTTTTATTATCCTCCCTCCCTCCCTCCCTTCCTTCCTTTTAATATCTTAACATAACCTTAAGTGGTCTGCAGTTTCAGAGGAGAAGTGAGAAGATGTGGGACTGCGCCATCTCTCTGCATGTGTTGCCGTGGTTACAGGAGGAGCTTGGTCCTCCAGCCCCAGTCTACAAGCATTGCTTTTAAGAATCTAAGACCAATGATTACACATATGTTATGCCTTTACTTCATGTACAAACAGAGAAACAACATGTATCCCATTTATTTACAATAAAAATATATTAAAAAAAGAATCTAAGGCCTCTTTCTTTTTTTTCCCATCAATTCTGGTGCTCACACTTGATTGCCACATGCCCTTTTTCTTAAATTGTATTTTAAAGACTAATGGTTTGTTGAAGAACATTGAAGAACATCAAGAGACTCATAAAATAAGTATGCAAAATAAAGCTGTGGAAACAGAACATGGCTCTCAAGAATTTCGAAATATGAATCTGAAGCTCCTTCCTTTGGATCTTGATTTGTTTCCATAGGGAACCAAATGGTTCAACTGTGGGATCAGCCTGAAGAGAGCGGCTGGCCTCAGGGCTCCCCATGCCCCTTGTCATTATTTTGTGCTAGGCAGCCTTTTACCTTGACCCTGGTGGGCACAAATAGGTCACGACTGTGAAGAGGCGAAGGAAGAGCCACAGCTGTGTCCTGTGGTGGAGAGCCGTCAGGAAGTGGAGCTCACTGGCTTTTACTTTACAGCACAAGTTTTCAGTGCCTTCATTAGTTTGAAGAGATGTTTTGTTTTAATTTTAATTCAAAATTGTTTTTAAATATATAATAGAAGAAAAGATTGTTTTTAAATTTATAATAGAAGAAAAATAAGGAGGAGGAGGAGGAGAGGAGGAGGAGGAGGAAGAGGAGGAGGAGGAGGAGGAGGAGAAAAGCAAAGTCACCATGTTATTGGGAGAGGAAGTGTAATTCTCCCAACAGAAAATGCCTTTGGAGGAAACGCACCGGTTGGTCTAGAGCGTAGGCCTCTGTGGGGAGAGCTGCCCCCGGGACTATTTTGAGGCTCCTACCGTCTTGGTTGGACTATTGCTCAGCCAGTGGGGGCTTGGAATGCCAGAGCCTGTAAATGCAGGAGGTGACCTTGTTTCCCTTGCCATGCAGATGTTGCACTGGGCATTTATGTGTGGATGTTACAGGTTTGTAATTGTCAGTGTCTTGTGTTCAAAGTTCCCCAGAGTCGATCGCTGATGTGGTGAATTTCATCCCAGATGGCAGAGCCCTGTGTGACTGGAGCCACCACATCACGTACACAGGGCACTTTGCTTCGCAGCTGACGTGTCAGCAGGGATGCACAGAGTGTGATGCTAGAAACAGCATCTCCCCGTGTCCCTGGTCTCTGGTGTAGTCACACTGGGGACGTTTACAGCTTGAATCAGTGGATATTTTATTACAAATTACTTTTATTTAAGTTTTGCTCTTAGGGCACTATACTGAATTTTTAAAGTCATATGTACAATTAGGTTGCATTATGCATGAATGGGTGGTTTGGTTTGAGTCAGGACCACTGTTTTAAGGCCTACTGCGATCCAATGTCTTTTCATCAGAGACTTCAACACCAAAGAAGTAAGTGGACACAAAGATTGCTTCAACCATGGTATCATGTAGTAATTCGCTAATCCAAGCAACTTTTATAGGGTGTCCACATTGTGCTGGGGTAACAGAGAAGAAGGAAATTCATTGCTTCCAAGGTTCTTGGTGCAGAAAGGGAAATGGGGCAGGAAGTCAAGACTGAAATGTGGAAAGGAAAGTCAAGGAAGGCAGGCGTGCGGAGCTGGAGGACGCGGGGAGAGGCGGTCGTAGGCACAGGTGCGTGGAGAGGGAAAGTCCAGCAGGCTCCTTACGGGCTGCCTTGAAATGGCTGAGCAGGAATCCTTCAGTCTTGGCAGGTCCCTGAGGCAGTCTGGTTTTTGTTTGTCTTCTAAAGTCAAAGTTGAACATCTCGTGAGCAATGGGAATGAGACTTTGTGGGATAACTGACAGATGTCCAAATACGACCTCAACACAAAATTAAGAGCTTGGGTGTTGAACGGAGACAGACTCCGTAGTTTTAAGTACCTCTCTCCGATTTTAACTTGTGCAACCTTGGGCAAGTCATTTCATGTCTCTAAACCCTGGTTTCATCCTAATAAAAACTGGGAAAGATAGTGCCTGGATGGTGGGCACGGACCCTGGTTTCTCCTCACTCCAAAGGTATGGAAAAGAGGAGAGAGATTGTAACAGTGGTTCACTGGATGGCTTTGACTATATCTCTTGTCACTTTAAAACTTACATGGTTTTTTCCTTTTTCCCAACCTTTTCCCTGAACTTCTCCCTGACCTTTTCCCTAAACTTCTCCCCTGATCTTCTTTTCCCTGATTTCCTCCTTCCTGATCTCTCTTCTCTAATCTTATTCCCTTTGAATCACCTCTATAAAAGCCCTCCGTCCCTGCTGATGGGCAGAATCACAGCCTTTGGGACAGAGTTCCCTGTGTTTCTCCTTTGCTAGCGAAGCAATAAACCTTCTTTTACCTTTTTCAAAAAACCATGTCCTTGTTATTGGATTGGCATCGGGGACATGGACCAAGCTTTTGGCAACAAAATGAGCTTCTTGTTTGGCTAAAAGTTCGGCTGAGTTGGGAGGCTTTGGTGTTAGTCCTGTTCTGCTAGTATCTTGCTGTCTGCCTTCAATCAAGACCTAAAACCCTTTATGGCCTCAGTTTCTATATCTTTAAAATGAGGCAGTTGAAGATAGTTATTTCCAAGTCCCTCCCAAGCTCTCACGTAGTGTGTTTCCACAGTTTGTGTCTCTGGTCGATTTCTACAACCACCTCTGCCACTACCTTCCTTTTAAAGATTCTTTTGATATACCTTTGAAATAAGCCCTTATATTTGGTTTCAGTTAAGTTAGAAAAAGATGCATGGGTTTATCTTCCATTATAATGACTATGTTCTCTTGACATTAATCTGTAAGTAAATCAGGTTTCTAGGTAGAAGTTGTGGTAAAGATAATTTAACCATTGTAATTCCTGCTTCCTATTCCTGAAGAGTCTCAGTTTGACCCTGCCTCAGGACCTTTGCACACCCTGTTCCATAGACCTCGTCCTGCCTGACTCTTACTCTCTGTTCAGGTATCAGCTGGAATATCTTGTCCTTAGAAAGGCCTTACCTTTCATCCTATTGCTGGTCACTCTCTAGTGTGGCTCCTTAGTACTTTCTGAAATCATTACACTTCTGTTCTGTTTATTCTGTCTCTGTTGGAATGTTTGCTCCATGACAGCAGAGATCTCATCTGCCTCGTTGACCTGGAGCAGTGGCTTGTCCTTGTTCAGAACTTAGTTTAAGCCCTAACCCTGTGTCCCTAGCTCCTTCTCTACACTGCTGTAAGGAGTGAGAGATACCGGCAGCAGCCACAAGGAAAGACTGTTAGATAATAAGTACACACTGGTCCACCCCCGAGTGGTCCTGAAGGCTCTGACTTCCAAACCCAGCTTACCAAACGCTGTCCGGTGTAGAGCTGGGCTCTGACTCCTCAGGCTCTCACATTACGCAAGTGTGAAGTTCATCTGGCCGTTGACGGAAACGCCTGGCGCGTTTGCGATCTCTTCTGTGCCTGGCACCCATGCAGCGCTTCATAGGCACGGTCTCATTTCATCCTCACGCCAGGCTTGGGATGGGGTCTCTGCTTATCTCCATGTGCAGAGAGGACCTGGGGCTGAGGCTGAAAACCTGCTTGCATGTGAGAGCTGCCGTAACAAAATACCATACGCTTGGTGGTTTAAGGAACAAAAATTTGTTTTCTTGCACGTCTGGAGACTGGAAGTTCAGGACCTCCTGCCTTTCTTCTGTACTTCAGATGATCACCAGCACGCTCTGTCCCCGCGTGCCCTTTTATCTGTGCGTGAGTGACCCTGGTGTCTCTTCCATTTGTTATAAGAACACTAGTCCTGTTGGATTAGGACCCTGTTTTAATGTTCTCATTTAACCTTAATTACCTCCCTAAAGTTCTGATCTCCAAAGTCACATAGGAGGTTGGACTTTCAACATATGAATTTGGAGGGGAAATAATCCAGTCCGAACACTGCTCAAAGTCACCCAGTTAGTAAGGAGCAGAAGCATGATTTGAAACTAGGTCACATCCCCAGTGCCCAAGCCCACCCCGTCACTGTTCTGCACTGCCGCTGGGACTCCCTCCTGCCTGCCATCCACGAGAGACCAAGCCTGTGCAGGCTGGAGCCCCACGTCCTCCTTTGCAGCGTGGATCCGGGGAAGGGCAGGGCAGAAGGCTGGAGACTGAGTGACAGCTGGCCCTGCTCGGTGGCCGTGCTCGGACTGGGGAACTCATCGACGTCTGCCGTATCTCATGTCTGCTGACATGTATGGTGGGAAGGTCGCAGCAAAGCATTACAATTAGCCGGGATCCTCTCCCAACCTCTCCTAAAATTATCGGAGGATAAATTTTACTTCGGTTCTCTCATGGATAAAGTGGCAGTTACCCAGGGACTTCAAAAGGCCAGCAGAGTTTGTAAAGGCAGAGCTGATATTTGCCAGAGTGTCTCATTGGAATCCTAGGTTGACAGGCGAGTGTACAGCAGCTGGGGCCCAGAGAAAGAAAAGAGGTCATCCAGTAATGATGGTGGGGTGGCTCGGTGGTCCAGCATCACTCTCTGGCCTGTCTTTTGCCATCTGTTTAGTAACGTCCTCTGAGCAGCCACTGTGCACCAGGCACCCTGTGAGAAGGGGTTCTGATTTCTCGTGATCTCTACCCACTTTAGCAATGAGGTCAACATCCAAACCATGATCTTGGGATAGTGGGATGCTCCATGTCAGAAATCCAGACAATAGCTTTAGCTCTGTTCAGCCTTCTCCTCTGCTCCCATTCCTTCTACGACCTCCCTTTCATTATAGCCATTATGTGGCAGGTGAGTGACAGACCTTTGCTCCTTTAACCCCTGTAAGATCTGTACGAAGTATTTGTTACTGTCACTACCATTTTATGTGTAGAACCAGTCACTGAGCCATCTCCAGTGGTGGGCCAGAAAGAGGTCACGGTTCCCCTTTTCTTCAATCAGGGCCTTGGCCGTGCTGTTGAATGTCTTTTCTCTGCTGGATTCCTTAATGAAATTGTGGGCAGATTTGGTAGCTTTTTATTCATCTTCAATTCTTTAAAAACCTCCTTCCAATTTCAAGCTCTTTCCATCTCCCATCCCCAGTCATTAACATGGGTAAATCCACCGTTTGGTAATAAAATTTTTCACATTCAATTATTTTAGCTCAGAGTTACCTGTGTGGTGTGACAGGAAGTCAGTGAGTTTTCTCTGAGAGTTGCCACTGCAACACAGCATGGAGGATGTTCACACAGGCTGGTCAAAGGAGTAATGTGCTGTACTGAAAGGGGATTTTGCATTCACTGTCAATCAGTAGATGCACATGGTTCTCTGTATCTGTGGGTTCTGCATCTATGGATCCAGTCAACCACAGATCAAAAATGTTCTGGAAAAGTTTCATCCGTACTGGACGTGAGCAGACCTTTTTTGTGTGTGTGTGATCATTCCCTGAACGATACAGCATAGCAACTATTTACATAACCTTGACATTGCACGCAGTATTGCAAGTGATCTAGACAGGATTTAAAGTGCGAGGATGTCTCTAGTTTATATGCAAATACGATATCATTTTATATAAGGCACTTAAGCAGTCCTGGGGTTTACCCTCGGGGTTCTGGAACAAATCCCCGTGGAACCAAGGACAGCTATAATTAGTGTGTCTTGAATTCCATCTAGGGCTAGTGAAACCAATCCTGTTAAAGGACTTTGGCCCCCTTGTTTTGCACTTGGAAATATTTAGAAATGTTCAACCCTTTTTCTCTGTGAAATAGATGTTTTATGGAAGGTGCTGAGCTTGGTTTGCTTGCTCAATTGCTTCTCTTGATAACTTTCACCTGCAAATTAGCTTTTTAGATAGCAAAGAAGAACAAACTGATCTCACAGATTCAAGTTTACGATAATCTTCATTATGTTACCTAAGTAGTTCCTTGAAGTTTTTTGTTTTTTGACTTCTCTCTTTGTTTCCTGAGTCTGATGGCCTTCAGGCTTTAATCAAAATCTTGACCATTATGATAAAATGAATGTCAGAGAAATTGAATTCTATTTAAATGTAAGATATATAAGTGAATCATAGGCTTTCTTTGGTTTCATAAACATTGGCTTTTCAAGATACACTCATGCACTGTTGGTGGGACTAAAAATTAATACAGTCACTTTGGAAAGCAGAGTGGAGACTCTACAAAAATCTAGAATGGAACCACCATGTGACCCAACTCTCCTACTCTTTGGCATTTATCTAAAAGATCTACGCTCAGCATATGACAGCAAGACAGTCACTACCATGTTGATAGCAGCACAATTCAGAGTAGCCAAATTATGGAATCAACCCAGATGCTCATCGACATCAAGACAATGTGGCACTTGTACACGATGGCATTTTACTCAGCCATAAAGAATGAAATAATGGCGTTTGATTGTAAATGGATGGAAATGGAGAACATCATGCTAAGAGAAATAAGCTAGCCTCAGAAAATCAAGGGTTGAACGTCTTCTCTCATATGTGGAAGCTAAAGCAAAATAAAGGCAAAGGCCAAGTTTACAGCCACTGCTGCCTGTGTGGCAGCTTCCAGGTGACCCCAAGCCTCCATGTGCCCAGCTCTGTGAGCTGCCTGCAGAAGCAGGGCAGTGCCACTAGCAGCTCCAACACCAGCCTCGCCTGGGCCACCCAGAGCCCGGCTGTGTCAGCTGGTGTCTTACTCTGTGGCTGTGTGGTTCCTTAACTCCTGATGGAGGCTGCCAGTGGGGAGCAGGCACCAAGTGGCCCCTTTCCACCTCACTTCCTAATAAAGTTCCAACACTGAAAAGAAAAAAAAAAAAAAAAAAAGTCTGACACAATGGCCCACACCTGAAATCCCAGCGGCTCGGGAGGCCGAGGCAAGAGGATGGTGGGCTCCAAGTCACCCGGTAGGGGAGGAGATCAGACAGCGTAGAGACATAGGGTAGACCAGTGGAGCAGAAGTGGGAGAATGAAGGGGAGGGAGGGAGGGAGGAAGGAAAAGACGCAGGGACTGGATCTGAGGGAGCGTGTTCTGTACATATGTAAAGGAACCAAAGGGAATAGCTCCTTCATGTATATGTAGAAAGCGCCAATCAAAAATAAATAGGTTAAGGCGTGAAAGGAAGATCTGTGCGCAGAGGAGGGAGAAAAGGGGAGGGGAAAGGAGATTGAAATCAAATTCCTTGTATGAATAATTTTGTCAAAAGGAACCCAAACACTATGGATAATTATAATGCCCTAATAAAAAAATTGGATTTTCAAATAAAAGTTTTTAGGTCAAGTGCAGTTTTAAAAAAATTTTTAAATTTTATTTGTTCTAATTAGTTGTACATGATAGTAGAATGCATTTATACAATTTGATAGATCATACATAAACAGAGTGTAATCTCTCATTTTTCTGATTGTACATGTTGCAGGATCACATGGGTCATGCAGTCATACAGGTACATGAGGTAATAATGTCTGTTTCACTCTCCTATCATTCCTTCCCCCAACCCCCTTCCCCTCCCTTCACAAATTATTGAAAGTTTAAGTATATTTATAAAAAATATATATTAAAATAAATTTCCTTTTAATTCTACAACCAACATTTAAAATTTCAAAGGATATCAATGTTTCTTGCACTTATGTATGCTCAAATAAATTTTGAAAATTGACATTTTGAAGCTATAATACCCTTTAAAATCTATTTCTTTATTTTTAAACATCATTTTAAGAAGTAAGCATCATTTTTATTTCTATAAAATACTTATGACATTTTGTAAAGAATCAAACTTGTGCTAATTGTTGACATTAAGAGCCAGAATAAATTATTCATTAAAAATCAAGATTAGTAAGCAAAATCAATCATTTTCTATTTAGCAACATTTATACCGGATAACAACTGTAAGAACAAAAATCATACATACCTCTGTTATTTATAGAAGAAATCGTGGAAAATAAACTGTTAAGACATTTGCCTGCATGCCCCAAACTGCACTCATAACCAATGATGACAAGTGACTGAAAGCATAACCAGTTTACCTGGGACGGTTCACTAGGATGGTAGAGAGCAGACACTACTCACCCCAAAATACTATTTACTGACCTCAGAAGTTTATAGGAAGTGCCATGCTAACACTATTCAAATATAACTTTAACTGTTGGAAATAAATGGTCCTAAGCAAGGCCTCGGATTTGTTCACATTCCACAGCTTTTAGCTGTAGGTCTCCTAGCACATGGGCGAGATGTGGCTTATCATTTGGGAAGGTCTATATTGTCAGAGGCCAGTGCTGGCTTCTACAAGGGAACATCAACCCCTTTCTGGCTTGTTAGAGCTTCCAAGGCCCTTGTGTCTTTGATGCTGACCATCTGGTCAGTGTTATTTTATGAAGCAGATGGTAAGAGTGCCTTGGAACTTGTGTAGGAACTACAGAGCTATGATCGGGCTTAATATAGCAGCAGAGTTACCATCACTGGGGTGCATATTAGGAGGGTGAGGGTGAGAAATAGATCCTCTTAGCAGTTGGCACCTGGATTCTCTGGGACAGAAGTGTCTTTGTTTATAACAACACTCTATGAAGACATTTGGAATAGCAGGTGAGAAAGACTGACATCAATAAAGGAAAGAGTAAAAGTATTCAGAACAAGAAAATAGAGAGTTCTGGTCTCAGAGAAACAGAGCAAGTCTGGACACTGCTCTGCAGGGGTGAAATGGTCAGTGGAAATGCTCAATAGGCGGGTGGCCTAATGTATAGATAGATTAGGAGCAGGGAAGCAACTTTCTGGTGTGTGTGTGTGTGTGTGTGTGTGTGTGTGTGTGTGTTGCTGAGGATTGAACCTGGGGCCTCGTGCATGCTAGGCAAGTGCACTACCAGTGAGTCACACTTCCAGACCTTGAGATGATAAAACTTGACTTATTAAATGGGTTGCTTGTCTCGCTGCACTCCTTTCAAATTTGTAATAAAGTTAACACTCCTTTATTCCTTTGGAAATTGAGGAAATGGGGGAAAGGATTGGATTTCTCACCTAGGTCCATGACAGTGGGTGGGGACAGATATGAAAGAGTAAGAAGATCTATCAGGCCAAGGTAGTGACAGATGTTATCATATCATGAGAATAAAAATTCCACCAGAAATTTTCAGAAATTATGAAAGATGGATCCAGACTTACATGGAGTATGGAATTGGGTTTTTGATCCAATTTTATGTAGACCTCAAGACACATGCCTATATCACCTGACATCTTGATTACAGAGAACTATAAAAAGGAAGGCAGACTCTAAGTGGATAATGAAAATGCTATCAAAGAGATGCCCTTTGGACACAGACTTATAACAATAGGACATCATCGCCAGAGAGTGTCAGATCACTTCCCCTAACATCTTTGTGAATTGGCAATGAGGAAATAAGCCCAGAGGGATGAAATCCCTATTCAGGTACCGTAAGTTAGAAATAAGAAAGAAGTGAACGTGGAACAAGTGTGTGTCATGGAAACTGGAAAATGTTGCCTTGAGAGGAAAATGGCCAGTATCCTAAAATGTGTCTGGCTGAGAAAGGACAGACGTCATTCATGGACAAGATGATTTGTCCTGCAAATGATGAAACTAATTTCCCGCTGCACACATCCTTCTGGCATTTGCAGTTTGTTTTTCTGAGTTACATGTTTTTGAGACTCCTGCTGTCTCATCGCAGGTGGGAAAGCTGATATGTGCAGCATCCATTTATGCTGGGTATTTGTGCTGACTGGGGACCTGTATGAAAAACCAGTTCGTTTCAAGGCAGCGTTAGAAGAGACCTGAAGTACAAAATAATTCATAATTTTTGCCCACTCTTTTTTTTAAGATTGACTTTTTTTTTTTGAAGAAAAAAAGGCATAGCAAACTTAAAGACAACATCGTATTCTGATGACCAAAAGACTGTTTAGAAATACTGACATGGAGGTTGTTACATATGTGGTCAAGTCTACAGAAAAACAGAGCTAACAGGACACAAAGCTGTGTAGAAGGAGATTTATCATAAGGAATTGACCCACTCAATTATGGATGGTGACAAATCCCCAAATCTGCAGTCTGTATGTTGGAGACCAGGAGTCAATGGTGGAATCATTGCCAGTTCAAGTCCAAAAATCTGAGACTCAGGGCAGCTGGTGGTGTGGCCCCAACCTGAAGGTTGGCAGGTTCCAGGCCCAGGATAAGTTGAAGTTTCCACATAAATCTGAAGGCAGGGAAAACTGGATGTCCCTGCTGAAAGGTAGCTGAGCAGCAGGAGTTACTCCTCAGTCAAGGGTAGGTAAGTCTTGTGTTCTATTCAGGACTTCCACCTATTGAATGAGGCCCACCCACTTTAGAGAGGGTAAATGCTTTACTGAGTCTCCAATTCAAATGCTAATTGCATCTGGAAACATCCTTGCTGATAACCCAGAATAATGTTTGACCAAATATGTGGCTACTGTGTGGCCTGCTCAAGTTGACATATCAACCTCACCGTCACCATATCACACAGGATTGTGTATGAGGTCAGTTTCCTTGTTCGGTTTATAGAAGATGGATTTTATTTAAGCATGACTTTAAAAATACCTACATTTTGTTTTTCCATGTTTGATTTGAGGGCCTTGTTTATCCTCCTAGGTAAAAGGTCTAGGTCACTATATGTGTTTTGTGAAATGGCTAATATGTGGCAGAGACCTACTGCTTATGAAAATGTCAGTTTTTAGATCATCTATATTTAACTGAGAATTATTTTTCTATTCTTCACCCAAAATACTGGAAGAGACATCCACAGATGTGCACTTGGTTATTTTCACATGATTTCTTCTCTGATGTTTGTCTTTCCTTCTGAGACACTAACCAGATAGAAAGGGCTCCTCTCCCCATCACTCAGCGTCTTGACTCTCTTTTCTGCCATGAACCCCAGTTAATTGCTTTGTTCTCTTTGAGACTTTCATTTACTTCTAGCCCTGTCGTGCTCAGGAATGATGTCACTTCCTGATTTCAGAGAGGGTCGAGGCTCCTTGATATGAACTTTAACTCTTCCTTTTCTTCAAATGTGTCCTTCCTGGTCAGCCGTCGCTGCTATCTCATTCTCAGATGAGGAAGGAAGTCTCCTTTTTCTCTCAGGTGAGTGGTGTGTGCAGAACATGGTTCTTTATAAGCCCTCTGATCTCATCTCATGGTCGCTCTCCGACTCTTGCTCCCACTGCATGGGTGGTTCCCATGGCCAAGGTAAAGTTATTGTAAGCTTCTTATCTTAACTACCTGGTGACTCTCAGTCCTACTTCTCATAAGCAATAAATCCAACTCTGGTCCCTCTCACACAGACAGCCAGCTTTGCATGGGGCCTCAGCCAGTAAGTGAACCTGCCATGGCTCCCAGGCGCCATGTTGCTCCCTGTCCTCTCTCCATTACCGCCCACCTCCTCCTCTTCTTCTTCTTATAATTTCTGTCTTGATTGGGAGAATTGTCTTCACCCCGGTAACCAAGTGAGCAACCCTCCCCTCCCTCACTCTCAGCCTCTCACCACAAACCTCTCTTGATTTTCCATGCTCAATATTTCTTTGGCCAATGCCATCTTTTCCTCCACAGTCTGTGTTTTCTCCCGCCTGGAATATTGCCACAGTTCCCTGACCACCACTTCTGCCTTTGTGGTGTTGCTAGGGCAGCGTAAGTCTGAAAGACCTGGGAAGCACTTTGGTACTAGAGATCCCTGGGCAAGGGGGCTTCTGCTCACTGAGTGTCCTTGTGACTCTGTGGTCTCCAGGCAAAGATAGGCCCATGATCCCAAAGCTGCAGACGCTACAAACATTGGGCCATGCTCTCAAAGCAGGACTGAATAACTCTAAATTCGTACTAAAATGGGCCACAAAATACTATGGTTAAAAAGTTGTTTTGAAAAACATGAGACTGGAGAAGAAGTATCAAAACAGGAATCATGGGAGAAGCTAGTTTTTATGCTTGGATTTTCTTACCCTTATTTTATGATTTAATATACATATTGCTTTGAATGACATTTGGGGTAGGATGATGACTGGGTGGGAAACAGACTCTTCTTAGTATTTAGGACCTCTGGACCTCTTAAACCCCCTCCCACTGCTGCCTTGAGTATGCTATCAGGTTGTCATGGTGACTAGTGTGAGAAGGGTCCCGTACTACCATCAACCAGGAGATGTTCCTAGTACTGGGCTCAAGTGTTGATCCCAGGCCAACTAGATTCGACTTTCCTACTTCTGGACAGTTTCCTATGGGGTTATTTTCTTTTCTTACTATTGGCCTCATCTAAATAGATTGAATCTAAACATTTGAACTTAAAAGGGAGGTGTCTGGGACCATTGTATACCTCACAGAAATCTTCTTACCCCCAAAGAAACTCAACGTTTTAAAATGGTGCATTGGGATGAACACGGTCACTTTGATTGCTAGTAATATTTGAGTCCAAGGTCACAGCAAAGCTGGACACTTTTAAACTTTGGCTCCAGAAGAACCAAAGGCCCTAACTTTCAAATACATTTGTGAAAACCCATTTCTGGCGCACTTCCTGGAACAAACAGGATCTGCTCCAAAGTGACTCTCTGTTCCCACCTCACAGCATAGAGGCTGTTGCTCATCTCAGGGGAAAAAAAAGAAAAAAAAAAAAAAAGTCCAACTTATAACTTATTAGTGCTATAGCACCTTGTTGATTCCTAAGAAGTGAACAGTCCTTTTGTTGAGTCTGTGATTTTCCATCTGGCTTCCACTTTGGTCTGCTGACTTCTTTGACTCCACCCTTGACTGGAAGGACAGCCTCCTGGGGCCCACACATTGGGCTGTCACTCAAACAAGGTCACTCAGTGCCAACTTGCCTGCTGGGGTCACCACATTCTTCCAATCCTGCTTGGCCAACAGTCAAAACCAGCTTCCCTCTTGGTCCTGAGAGAACGTGAGTAAAAATCAAAACCACCTTGGTCAATAGCATTAAACACATTTTCACATGACTCAGAGAAGGTTTGGCCAAAAATCTCATTTGGTTTCTTTAAAAATTCCATTGTCTTATCATTGTGCGAGGATCCGAAACTGGCAGCCACACGGGTGGATGCCTTACGTGTTTTTGGTAGGTCATTGGTACAGGCTCAAAGTGTTTGGAACAAGTCAAAACCCTCAAAATTGCCTAACGAAATTTTTTAAAATGTAAATCTTTATGTGCATTCTTTTTTTATATTTTATTACTTTCTCTTACACCCTACTGGATTTGTATAATGGAATGGAAAAAGAAATCTAGTAAAGCAATATCCTCTCGAATGTTTCAGACTTTCTGTAGGCGAGGTTGTCAGAGATATTGGCAGGAATTTTGCTTCCTCAAGAAATATAGGTTGGGTTACAATGTTTATAGTTATCAAGGGAACTATTTTTTAGACCAAACTGGGAACGCATTTTTCAACAGACAAATTTAAAATAGCTAACTGTGGCCCAAATACCTCAAAAGGGTCATTTTTCAAATAAATTTATACTCTCCCAAGGTTTTAGTAGAAAAAAATGCCCATGTCATTATGATGTGTTATATGCTCAGTATATAAAATAAGAATTTTCATTGATATATAATTGATATGAAAAAGTCTGGTTGAATGGAATATAGAATAGAAATGTTTTTGGAAAAATTATTATTTGAACATGGGAATGTTTGGATTCTTATTTTTAGTGGTATTGGGGATTGAACCCAGCTATTTGCACATGCTGGGCAAGTGCCCTACTACTGAGCTACATACCTAGCCCTTTGTTTTGCAAGAAGGTCTCATTAAGTTTCCCAGGCTGGCCTCGAACTTGTGATCCTCCTGCCTCAGCCTCCCAAATACCTGGGATTACAAATGTACGCTACTGAGTTTGGCCCTTAATTTCTTTTTCTTTCTTTCTCTCTCTCTCTCTCTCTCTCTCTCTCTTTCTTTCTTTCTTTTCCTGGAGATTGAACCAAAGAACAGTTCACTTCTGGGCTATCCCCCATCCTTTTTATTTTTTATTTTGAGACAGGGTCTCTCTAAATTGCACAGGCTTTCACTGCAATTACCCTGCCTTAGCTCCCGAGGTGCTGGGATTATAGGAGCAAGCCACTGCTCCCAGCTCTTTAATTTCTTCTAGAAACTTAAATGTTCTCTCCATTTTAAAATGTCAAAAGTGAGGATTCAAGATCTTAAAAGGCTAGCAAGTTCTTCAACCTAGATTAGCATCTGTGCCTTAGACAACAGAACTCTGTTCCCAGGTATGGCGACAACTTCTTCCTCTCAGCTTTATCACTCTTGAATAAAATATAGCTTATGCATGGCAAACAATATTTTCTGAGTCTACCTTAATAAAAAGATTAACAATATAGTATGATTAGCACCTGGACTATGCTATTGCTTTGAAATCCTTGGAAGTGAAAACTTTTTCCTTCAAATCTTATCTATATTGCAGTTCGCTCCTAGCTTTTTATATAAATATTGTGCAGGGTACTATAACTTTATTGATTTCATGCTTTAAGAAAGTATTTGCATCACTTATGAATAGATCTTTGCATTTTTGATAGCTCTATATTATGGTCTATTTTAATTAATTATGCCCTAAAATTGTCCATACACAGATGAAAGGAGGTGAGGGGTTATCATTTCTCCAATGCAGAAAAAAACATTGAAGAGAAACAAATACAAATTCAAGCATTTTTACTAGTCCCAGTAATCTTGTCCCATAATAGTAAACATTTGATAGAAAGAACTGAAGGCACTTTTACTTTGTAGACAGTAAATGTCAGAATGTCAATGTTGAACATATTTCCCTCTTTGCTGGTGGTTAGAAATGTACCAAACTTGGTTTACAACTGGAGCAGTTACTTTTATTGAGATTTTGCTAGGTGTGAGGTCTCAGCTTAGGCCGAATGCATGTGTTCTTCTTTGGGAAAGCCACTCTGCCAAGGGCATGTCAGTAAGTACTCCCATATGACCCAGAAATTGTGTGCCTGGATGTTTATCTCACAGAAAAGAAAACTCAAGTTCACACAAAAACTGGAACATAAATGTTCAGAGCCACTGGAGCCAGCTGACACGTCTTCTTTGACAGGTCAGTGACTAAACAAACTGTGGTATATCCATACTGTGCAACACAACTCATCTGTGAAAAGAATCCACTATTGATACACACAACTTGGATGTATCTCAAGGGAATTGTGCTGAGAAGGTCAGTCCCCAGATTGTATACTACGGTTCCGTTTATATAACATTTTAAGGTTTTAGAGCTAAAGGACAGATTCATGATTGCCTGGGATTAGGGATGATGGAAGCAAGATGGATACAGTTCAAAGAAAGAAACTTGGGGGATCCCTGTAGTTTGGCAGTAATTCAGTAACTTTACTGTAATAACAGATACAACAATTCACACAGGTGTTAAAGACTGATAAAGCATGTGCATGTACACACACACACACACACACACAAAACTGAGAAATCTCAATGCAAAAGAATTTTGTCAAAAAATAACCCAATTATGATATGAGACTATTGTTTGGCACAATGTTATCATTGGGGAAAATGGGCAAAGTATGTAAGGAATCTTTATATTATTTCTTATAACTCTATATGAATCTGTGATTATCCCCATAAAAGTTTCAATTAAAGGTATGTAAAAATATTAAAGTTCCTTTTACTCTACAACATTCAACAAGAACTTAACGATACACAGAAGTGACTGCAAACTATTATTGCTATTATCATTGCTAATTCTAAACCAATGTATTTCTAAATCAATTTTTCTTTGGCACATCCTCAAATACCCTGGCTTCTCCAATACTACCCACCATGTGAAGTGGCCTGGAAGGAATCAGTGGGACTAACCAACTGGAGCTAAATTAGCTCACTTTACAAGTTTTGTAAAGGCTCCATCATGTGAATGCAAGACCTCCCAGGTCCTGTGAATATGAGGCACCCTAACTAATGAGCTTAGTCAGGCCTTGTTATCTTCCCCAAGACTGGTCTAGACCTTGGTCCAGTGGGGACCTCTCTTCTGATTGTTGGTGGGATGAGTCTGGCTAGTAGGTAGTTTGCAACAGGGCTACTCATCTTTAATTTTTTTAAAATTAAACTTTTGTTGGTTTATTTTGAGCTCAGGAAAATTAAAGCCCATTGCAAGGGAAGGCATGCTAAGTGTCTGAGAGGTTTGCTGTGGTTTTTTTGCTCGTATCTGGACTTCGGAATAAAGTGGGTTAACAGAGAGCTCTATGTATGTAAGGAGTCTGTTTCTGGAAGGACCCAGAGTCCTGGAGAGGGGGTCCTCTGGCCTGTGGGGGTACAGATGTCCAGCTGTTCCGCCTCCCCCGTGAATGTGGGCTCCACTGGGCAGAGGGCAGGAAGGAGAGGGCTTTCTTTGGTCTCTGCAGCAAGGCAGTGGGTCCAGCCGTACCATGATAAAGCTGGTGCTTGGCTCGTGACCTTACGCCTGCCTGCGTGTCAATTGTTCCGGCGCCTGTGGTCTGAGTGTGGTGAGGAGATGGACCCTCGAATGCCACATGTGTTGTGTGCCAGACTCACAGTCTTGGTCACAGTCATGGTCGGGGCCTCACGGGCTCCCAGACGTGTTCTGGTGCTTGACAGTCTTCAGCACCCGCTCTGCTCTGAGCTCATGGTGGAGACGGTGCTAGTCTGTGGAGAGAATTCCTCTGTCAGCACCGCATATTCCTCCAAGGTTTCGTGAAGCCGCTGGGCTCAAGCCCAGGAGTCCGGGGGGAATCCCTTGGCCTCTATGTCCCAAGTATCCCTCCCAAACACGTGGCAGTCAAGGAGAATATTCCTTTTACGACCTCATGTCAATTTAGAGTAAACCATGCCAGGCTGTAATGAGGGAGGCAGTGACATGGCAAACGCATCACCAGTAAGCAGACGGGTTCGTCCCCAGGTGAGCCCCCGGCTCTGACTTCAAATTCCAGAAGACAGAGCAGACCTGCTGATCACGAGCATCCCTCACGTGACAATGAGTGGACAGCCTTCCCCTGTCATCTCCCCACAACCACCCTATCCAACTCGGTGAAGGGTTGTTATATTCTTCCTCTTCATCTCCTGCCCCCAGCGTCATTCCCTTTGGTAAAATCATTTCTAGATTCAGCTGTGAGCTTCACTTTGAAAACGAATTTTAATGTCCTAAGACGAAAACAAAGTTAAAGTTAGCGTCTGGATTTTGCAATTAGCAATCGTTTGTTGATATGTCTTGGCCCTGTCTACTACAACAAACAGCATAGCCCCGGCGGCTAAACCTGCAGAAATGTATTTTGGAAATCTGAGATTAAGGTGTCAGCACAGTTCAGTTTTACGAGGGCTTTCTTTCTGGTTTGCCGATGGCTGTTCTTATTTAATCTCACATGGAAAGAGAAAGAGGAAAGCGGCAGGAAGAAGAGAGGAAGAGAAAGAAGAGAGCATAAGCAGGCTAGCCTGTGGTGTCTCTTATAAGCCCCCCAGCCCCTGCCAGGGCTTCACCTTCATGACCCAGTGACCGCCACCTCCTAATGCATCCCACTGGGGTTAAGTTTCAGTGCATGAACTTCAAGAGCACAAACAGATGCATTTCATCATTAAGTGGAGCCAGGCCCCTCAGCCTGCATTCAAATCTGCTTTCAAGGAAGAGACTCGCTCTGATTTTGGACAGGTGACTTTGGGACAGAGGATAAAGTCCCATGGTGGGACAGACTGGTTGAGTCAGCCCTGGCTCTGGGCCAGCTCCTGGCTCTGCCCCTCAAACATGTCACAATCATTGTGTTTGAATGGAGTCTCCTCTTTGCATCAGTAGACTGGCATCTTCAAAGAAGAACAGCAGATCTGAGTTCAGGATGTGGCAGGAAGAGCACCAGTCAGCACGCAGGGCGTCTGGCACCTGCTTCGACTTTGCCATTACCCAGTGCTCCTTACCCACGTAATGGGCAATCAGAACAAGAGCTTCTGTTTTCCCTCCCACTCGTGCTTTCTGGAGTCCATGAATGCTGTGGCTCACATAGGGAAGGAAACAAAACTTACTGGGCAGCTACTCGTGTCAGGCATTGAGACAGACACGTGACACTGTGGCCTTATTTAATCTTTAGGAAATGTTCCAGTTTTACAGGTGACAGGTGCACCAGTTGAGCCTCAGAGAAGTGAAGAGACTCGTGTCATATCACGAGGATATGATAGCGAACAAACTTTCTGTTACAAGCATCAGGAAATCCGTTATGTTGGTGTAAGCCAAAAAGAGAATGAGGGGTTTGAAGACAAGACAAGTTTAGGAACTGGCTTCTCTCCTGCTCGCAGATCCTTGTCCTTTGTGCTGGTTTATTGGAGTTCATGTCGTGATAATACGGCTGTAGCTGCTCCAGCCTTCACATCACTTGGAGCAAACAACCTTTCCGGTTCATCTGGGATTGAGGGGGGTTCCCCAGATGTGGGTCTTTCAGTTTTAAAGGGAGGAAAGTCCCAGGCAAACTATGATAAGTTGGCCCCACCATTGACTTGGCTTCAAGTCCAGCAGGAAATGGGATGCTTTTTTGAACAGCTCTTGTAAAATGCTCTGACTTGCTCTGAACTGACTGTCTTAGCCTAGGGCCTGTCCTGGAACCATTCCCTGTGGCAGTGGGATGCAGGTGTGCCGACTGGTGTAGGCTTGGGGACAGTCCTGCCTGGACTGCATGCACAGGTGGTGGGGAAGAGAAGCCGCGGTGACTGTGGTCAGGAAGGGGCCAAGGACGCTGTGGAGGTGAACAGGAATGACACCCCCCGCTGGTAAGTGTCAGGGTCAAGTTCCAAACCCCGATCTCTTTGCTGAGAACCACGGGGAGTTGGACGATTCCGAGATGCCATGGTCTCTTGCCAGGTGAGGTCAAGGAAGAACACGCAGCACAGTTAGAGAGAGGAGACTCTGACGCAAGAACTCTGGGAGTTCCTGGCTCTATGGCCTTCGCATGGAGAACAGATCTGTTCCCTGGCCCTTAAGCGCAGCAGGATTTATGGACGTGGGCGGGCAGGGTGCGTTGCGGGGGCGCCTGGCCGATTCTCGCCCTGTGAGTGTGCTGGCGGCAGAACCTGGGGAGGGCTGTAGGAGGCAGCCCTCCAGCATGTGGGAAGCCCCATTTGGATGCCAAGGGCAGAGCCAAGCCTATTCCCTGTGGAAATATGGTCTCCACAACACAGGGAAGAAGAACATCTGCCTAGAAGATTGATCCCCAAAGACATTTAAAAGATGCCTCTGTGCAGCACCAGCTTGGGGAGCCCTGGCTGCTAATCCTGCCTCTTATTAAATCTTCCAGCAACACTTGCTGGAGAGCTACTAGGCTAAAAGGAAAGATTATTTTTGGCTCTCGTACTTCCTGTTTGGGGAGAAAATGATGTTCCAGAAAGACTTACCAAGACTGAGAAACTGCTAACATAATGACATTGAAGACAGGAGAGAAATTTCACACCGAAATTTTTTACTTCAAGTGAGAGAAAAAGTGTGAAAATTATTATAAGGGTGATGATAGAAACATGCTGTAATCAGGAAACAGAAATATGTTCTACTTAAAAAGGCCTAATGTGAGAGGTATGGTATATTGGGTGGTTTCAATGCCAAGTTTATCTTCCTGCATATGGAAAATTTTAGAAGTGTTACTAACAAGAAGGACTCCACAGCAAAATGATTGTTCAAAGGACGCCATGAATTTAAAGCTCAACCCCCCAGGAAGTGGCTGGCAGGAGCTTCAGTGGCATAAGTAGTTGTGTTGCTCTGCCTGCCCAGGTCCCTTCTCTCCTCTTGCGCTGCTGATGTCTTGGTGTGTCTTACGAAGTCAACCCTAACTTTTTCTGGGCTCAACTCAGGTCGTTTTGAATGGATTGAACTCTAGGCTCAAGCGCACGATCAAAGTCTGGTCACTGTCAAAAGACAAAAATTACAACAAATTTGGTTTAACGATCTTAACTGGTTTTTATTTGTGATTCTGAAACCTTACTGAACACTGTACAGAACCAGAGACACTCAGGGTGATCCATAGACATGAAGGAATGTGAAAACACAAAGCACAATGCTCCAAACACTCTGGCAAGCCAGTGCACCCTCTAGGGCATCTGCTGTTCACCCTGTGATCACAGAGGCTGCTGCTGGTGCCCAACGCTGCCAGAGGTTAGTGCACTGCACATTGCTAACCCGGGAAAAGGCTAGTGCTATTCAAAGTGTAGATTTCACGAAATACACTTTGCTTCTGCACCATCATGAAGTCAAAAAATCTAAAGCATCATAAATTGGGGTCTGCCTGTATTTAGGATTAAGTGTAAATTAAGTCAAAATGCCCTCTACAGATAAGCTAATTGTAATGCAAGGAGGAGCCACTTCAAGCAGCCACATAGAAGTGAGGAGCCACCAAGTAGCTAACCATGGGGACAGGCAGGGAAGTCATTGGATTCCACAACTATGATAGACAAGTCCCAGTGTGAGGTCCAAAAGGGCCTGGACCATGTGAATGTGGTTGAAAATCCCCGAGTCCTTGAGAAAAGACTGCATGCCGTTCCAGCCTTTGCTGTTTTAAAAGAAGCCCGGGACACGTTTTAGGGAGGCTTCTCCATGTTTTAACTAAACAAACAAACAAAACTGAAAAACAAACAAACAAGAAAAAAACAAAGCAAGTTTTGGTCGTAAAGGGGTGAATTTCACCAGAAGAGCCCTCCACCAAGACCAGTTTCCTGAGGGTAATGGATAACCTGGAAATGCTTTTGTATTGATTTAGAAATAATGGTGTCTGTGCCTTTTATAGTTTACTACTAAGTTTACAGTAAGGCAGCTGGTGTTTCTTGATTTTTCCAGGCTTTGGATTAGCAACGGACTGTTTTTTGCTGCTGGTCATAAGGGAGAGTGACATAGCCACGTGGTAATGCAAACCAGAGGAAGTCAGTGTACCTCTTCTTGAAGGGCAGGCAGCACATATGCCAGCTCTTTGAGCATTGGTTCTGGGTGAACTATTTTGTGTAATAAATAGATGCTCTCTGGGGTTTATTTCAACTAGAAGAATCTATAATTGCATGCTTGGTTTGGGAGGTTATTTATTTTTTTTTAAATGGCCATTTAGTTTGATGGAATCTCTCTTGGAGTGGATGCTTCCTCAGGTTTCCTTACTTAGCATGTGTGTGATGCCATGACATCCCTTCAAGAGAATCCTTCCAGCTGTAGATAATGACTGTCTTTCCAGAATCCTTGGCTTAGCCTGGGTTGTGGCTGACTTCGTTGTTTATCACAATTTCTGATTCCCCTTCTATCATTTAGGGTTTTTCCAGGGAATGGAAGTCTAGCCAGGAAGCACATTTCTTAGCTCCTCTTGCATCCAGGAATGGCCATTTCATGTTCCCACTAGCAGTATAGAGGGTGGGTATTTTTCTATATCCTCACCAACAATACTTATCTGTCACATTGATTACCACCATCCTAATGATCCTATATGACCTAATCCTATATCATTGTGGTTTGATTTTGGTTACCTTACAGGCCAATGATATTGAGTTTCTTTATGTGCTTCTTGGTCATTTGTATATCTTCTTTGGAGAATGGTCTCTCCTGATCAATTGCCTATTTTTAATTGGGTCCTTTGTCAATTTATTATTGATTTTTAGAGATTTTTTAATACTCTCAATACAAATTCCTTATTAGATACATTATTTGCCAATATTTTATTCCATTCTGTAGGTTGTCTTTTCATTTCCTTGATAGTAGATTTCAGCACCTTATGACATTTTATAGCCTCTAAGATCCTAGAATTCATTCATTCCATTCATCCATGCATCCATTCATTCATCAATCCATCCATCCATCCATCCAACAATTCACTGATATGATAAATCTCTTGATTGTTTGCTTTCTTTTTTTCCCTCTTCCAAGTATGAAGGAATTTACACAAGAAAACAGAGATTGACTCATTGGTTGAGAAGGTCAGAGAAGAAAAATTAAGGGAAGCTCTTCTCACATTCTGCAGCACCAAACTGGATGATCTCTAAGAGCTCATGTGGAACCCACTGACTCTCAACCACCTCTGGGCAGCTCTCATCACTGTGACTTACATTTCTGACTCTTCAATTGATTTGCTGTCTTCACTTGTGAACAAGGGGAGTTTCTGTGGGAAAAAACCTTAAATGAGGGTCCAGTAAGAAGCAGGTGCCATTTTACTGGTTAAATAATTAAAAACTTATTTAATAAGTTCTTGTGCATTGAGATGTGAGGACATGCTTGACAATTTCTTGCAAGAAAAAGTGGCTTTGGAAAACATGTCAAGTTATCTATTTTCTTTTAAATACTGATTTTAGTATTGTCTGTTTTGCAACAACAGATTATGACACTTTCAGAAAGGTACTATATTTAATATGTTTATTTCTCTTTCCATCCAGACATACTTCACCAATTCCTTCTTAATAAGCAGCAAAACAAAATTCAGTTTGCTCCATTTCCTTTGAAAAAGTGTAAATATTTCAGAATACTCTAAGTTAAACCACATTATACGCTGTTTTAGTCAACTTTTTTGTTGCTTGACCCAAAGACCTAACAAGGACAATGTAGAGGAGGAAAAGTTTATTTTGATTTATGGTTTCAGAAGTCCAATATCATGTTCGGCTGATTCCATAGTTCTGAGGTGAGGCAGAACATCATGGCAGAAGGTCATGAAGGAGGAAAGCAGCTGAGGACATGACAGCCAGGAGCAGAGAGCTCTGATCACCAGGGGCAAAATATAACCCCCCCAAGTCACACCCCAGTAACCCACCTCCTCCAGTCACACCCTACCTGCCCACAGTTACTGCCTGCTTAGTCTGTATCAGTGGATTAATCCACTTATTCAATTACACTTCTCATAATGTAATCACCTCTGAAAATTCTTGCATTGTCTCTACTTGAGCTTTTGGGGGATATTTCATTCCTAAACCATAACATATGCTGTTAGTGTGTCCATGGAAGTTTTCTCATGATGCATTTGTTCAGTCAGTGAGGGACCAAGGCTTGTGACCACACTTGATTAGCTTTGCCTCTTTCTTTGACCTCACCATGCTCCTCCACATGGCAACTGTCCTCCAAGTCCTCGTTTGTATCATGGATATAACAACATGCATTTCCTAAGGGTTGATGAAAATTTAGTTATGTATGCAGACCTTGTTCAGTCTTGGGCTTAAAGTAGGTGTTTCATTAGTTTATTGACTTTTATCTTTTCCTAATTTTGGATGCAGAAGGTCAAACCTTGAGAGTATGATTAGATTAACACCATGGAGAAAATAAATTCATGCAAAATACTTTGTGGATCAGGCATCTGCATATGAAGAGAACACACTTGAAAATATATTTTCCCTGAAGTATTGCATGGGCAGGTGTGGCCCAGAAGATATCAGGTGCATGGAATGCTTGGGAATGCCAGATTCTGAGTCACAGGGGCCACAGCCTGCCCGGCACCCCATGGGTGGCCAGTGGAGACACATGCAGATCAGAGGGTTGGCTTTGGTCCAGAGCTCCCTGTGCAATCTCTTTAGAACATCTGCTTTATGGAAAGAAGCAGATCAAATGGCCCAAGAAAAGATCCAAGTCAGATGGGAAAAAATGAAGTTTCTTAAGCCCTAGGCTTAAGCTCATTTCCCAAAAAAGGCACGTGGTGTACTTAGTAGCATTTTTTAGAGAAATGTAATTCCTTGACATGGGTGTTCTGGTCTGGGATGTATTCTGGAGTCAAGATGGGGTGTGACTAGGAAGAAGGGCAGAGTCTTCAGCTCTGGCCAAGTGAACAAGGAGCTTGGCCCCTGTATTTCATGATTCATGATCTTGCTCCAGTTCTGGGTGATCCTCTTTGATCTGAACTTCCCTTCTCATTCAAAGACATGCAGACACAGCATGTGTCCTAAAGTCGAGCTTAAGGAAAGCAACAGCATGCATTACTTGGACATCAAGCTGCAAAGCACTATGGCATGCTCTGTGGGGATTACAGATTGACAGGTATATAATACTGTCATTTTTCTCTTTCAGAAGGTGGCCTTGGAGTTAAGGTGATAAGCAAGGAATCTGTGATGCTTAGTTTGATGTATCAACTTGGCTAGACTATAATACACAGTGATTTAACCAAACACTAATCATGGGGTTGCTATAAGGGTATTTTCTAGATGTGGGTAAAAATCTAAAATCAGTCCCTTTAAGTAAAAGAAATAACCTTTCATAAATGGCCTCATATAATAAGTTGAGGCCTTAAGAGTAAAACTTGAGGTTTCTTGAATGAGAAGAAATTCTGCCTCCAATTTTCACCATCAGACTGAGATTCCAGTCTATGGCCTGCCCTACAGACATCAAGTCTGCCAGGTCCCACAACTGCATGGAACAGTTCTTTAAAATAAATATCCCCTCTCTTTTTCTCCCCTCCCTCCCTCCCTCCCTCCCTCCCTTCCTTCCTTCCTTCCTTCCTTCCTTCCTTCCTTCCTTCCTTCCTTCCTTCCTTCCTTCCTTCCTTCCTTCCATCTTCTCTTCTCCTTCTCTGTATCTTCCTCTTCCCTCTTGGTTCTGGATCTTTGAGGTCTGACTGAGGCTATAACCAATTACTCTAATACAAGGTGAAAGAATATACACACCTGCCCCTCCCAATGAGCAAGGACTCTAATTAAAACAGTGCCTGGCATGTACCTGACACTCAGTTTGACACACTTCTTGGATGGATGGATTGATGACTGGGTGGTTGGCTGGATGACTGAATGAAGAAAACCTAGGAAAAATGGGAATGAACAGAGGGCTACTCATCCCCCCAAATCACATAATTCTTAAAATCAAACTTTAATTTTAAGTTTTATTCTTATCTCTTGGTTTTTCTCTTAAAACTAGAGTGGAGCAAATATAAAATGATGACAAACCAAAGGCAGCTCATCCTACTTCCAGCGATGAGTTTAAGGATGCTGTTGGTGTTGGTGTGGGGGTTGTGGGACTGAATTCTGGACTGAGAAGTGGAGAAACCTGTGCATGCCACTGGGAAAGTCTTTCTTCTCCTGAAACAAAAATTCCCTTCCTTTTCTGGATGTAAAGTCAATTATCTGTGGTGCTTTAAATTCCCACAGTTGTCCTCTACCAGCTGGCAAAAGACTGAGTCAAGGAAATTTCAGAAAAGTGGAGCAAGAGTCTTGACTGCTGATAATTAGAGCAAGAGTCTCCTGTGGAGCACCCCCTACCACTTCACTTGGGACTTTGTGTGTGTGTGTGTGTGTGTGTGTGTGTGTGTGTGAGTAAATTTTACCATTGTTTAAGATAATTTGCATGATTATTTTTGTTACCTGAGATGAAGGTATTTTGATTCATTAAGTAAATACAAAACCATGCTAGAATGACTAGCATTGGTTAGTATTTAAGAAAACTTTCAAAATCTGTCTTTGTTTTCCATCATCAGTGGTGAGCTGCTTATTAAAATACTGTAGTTGTTGGTGCACATTAGTTTAGTTACTCCTTAGTGCCAAAGATTCTTAAAAATCATGGAAAAACCCCTGAAGAATTGAGGGAAAAAACCCTCACAAAAGTAACTATGTGTTAATCGTGGAACAAATTCTAAAAAATTTAGCCTTTCACTCAAAAACAGTGAAGATAGTTTTCAAGAGGCCCCCAAACAGAAAACTGCCTAATTTCCAACAATCCTTTACTTTTCTGGCTAGGTGAATTTTCCTTCTGAATGATCACTTGTCTGCAGCTTTTCTAATAGCCTTCAGGAGTTATTGGATTCTGGAATTGAGATGAGAAGATTATATATGTGTCTGTCTTGTTGATTTGTCCTTGATAGGTTGTCAAGGAATAAGTGGGTTCTGAGATTTTACCATACTTGTAAGTAAACAAATTAGTCTGCTATAGCCTCACGGATAATGGCAGAAGACAGGAGACTCTGAGGTCAGAGAAAGGAACTTTATTATTCACACATGGCAGAGCAAGCAGCAGGAGCATCAAGTTTACATTGGTAATCTGTCCCCCAAGTCCCGTAGGGATTACGCAGGGACTCAGGTGAAAGTTGTACATATAGTGAGTTTGAATTGCACCTGAGAAACCCTCGCCTTGGGGAACCTGAATCTTTTATAATAGACTGCAAGCAAACCTGGCCTTTGACCCAGGAAAGACATTATCTTTATTATGCTGGATAGCAGGCAAGACTTTCCTTTCCTCTGGAGATATCACTATCTCTATGTTACAATGCTGCTAACTATACAAACAGAAGCTCTCTCTTTTGACAGCTAAGTGGTTTAGAGATAAAGTGTCCTTTTTCATTAATGATGATAAGAGCAGCTAGCATTTATTTGGTGCATTCTATGAACCAGTGATAGTGCTAGATTCTTTCTTAGATTATTTGTCATCACCATAATATTATGAAGTAGGCATAAACATTTTCCTCAAATACAGATGAGAAAAATGAGACATAGAGAAGATCGTAAGACAATAATTCCAGAATATCACACAGCAACTAAAGAGCAGAGAAATTGAGAACCTGACTGAAAAATTCTAGGGAAGGTATTCTCTGTCCAGAGCATCATGTGACCAGTTTTTAAGGATCAGAGCAAGGCTGGAGTTACCTGGAAATAAACTAGAACATTCTTTCTTCTCCCCACTCTAAAAACATAATTTTATAATCAAGATGTGGTGGGATCACAGAGGAAAATGACACAGGAAATAAGAGTCAGTGCTGTAGACTCTCGTGTTTAAGAGAGTCTACCTCTCTTAAACATAGATAGAGTCTATCTGTTGCTATAAAGATTAAAAAGAATTAGTAAGCTATGGTGACATGATTTGCATTCATGTCTGTCTTACTTAATGGACAACCATGGTAAAAATATGCATCCATACTTACTCCTAGGCTGCCATGACAAAATATCCTAGACTGGATGGTTTAAATAGACCTTTATTTTCTGACAGGTGTAGAGGCTGGAAGTCCATGATCAAGTTGCCTTCAGAGGCTGTTGCTGGTAAGGGCTACCTCCCTGACTTCAGACGATGCCTTCTCCGCCTTCACAAGGCCTTTTCCCAGTGCACACGGGGTGAGAACTCTCTGGTGTCTCTTCCTTTTCTTCTAAGGACATGAATCCTATTGAATAGGGCCTCAGCCCTATGACATCATTTAGCCTTTATTACCTTCTTCTAGGCACGATCACATTGGGGCTTAGGGCTTTAATCCATGAATTTGTGTGTGTGTGTGTGTGTGTGTGTGTGTGTGTGTGTGTGTGTAATGACACAATTTAGCTCAGAACACTTAAAAAAGTTGGTAATACCTACCTCACAGAATTAAAAGAGATAATATCTTTTACAGTGTCCGGTTTATCATGGGTCCTCAGTAATATCACCTGCCTTCTTTATGTCGTACTGACTTAAAGCAGAAATTGACTTGTAGCATGCTGAGAAGGCTCATGGGAGGTCAGAGTTGATGGTGTATTAGTTTTATTTGTGGCAGAACAATTTTTCACAAAATCAATGACTTAAAACAACACCTATTTATGATCTGCCTTTTCCATGGTCTAGAAGTCTCCCACGAGTTTAGCTGAATTTCCTGCTCGGGGTTTTACATGGTTGAAATAAAATTGCTGGCTGGGTTGCCTTTCTTTCTGGAACCAGGGACTCTATTGGACTCTTGAGAGTGTTGGTAGAATTTGGTTCCTCATAAGTGTAGGACCGAGACCTCCATTTTCCTGCTGGTTGGCAGTAGCCAGGGGACACACTCAGCTCCTAGAGGCCCCCCACACGTCTTTCTCACAAACCCTCTCACTACATGGCAGCTTAGTTATTCGAGGCCAGCAGGAAAATCTCTCTGGTGTGCTAAGCTCGAGTCTCAAGGGATGTCACAGAACATGGGAATGACATCTTTGCCATATTTTATTGGCTAGAAGCAAGTCACACACTCAAGGAGAGGAGATTATACAAGGCTGTGACTCACAGGGTTTGTCAAACAGAGCTGCCAGGAATGTCTCTTCTCTTTGGTTGCTACCCTGCCACACGTGCCATGGGTCATCAAGCTCTTGGGTGCGTCGGCACCCAAAGGATGAAATCAAGAACATAGTGATTGAGTTTCCAGAAGACACGATGGGGTGCTGAGTCAGAAAAACATCCCAGACTTCCTGGGGCCAGTGTAGAAAGGAGATGCTAGACCCTCTAAATGAGGGCCAATCCCCTGTCATGTACTTGAAGACACCAACCAGTCTTCAAAATCAAAAGGACTGACTCTTAGTTCTTGCAGGC
Source organism: Sciurus carolinensis (assembly GCF_902686445.1). Classification (NCBI taxonomy): domain Eukaryota; kingdom Metazoa; phylum Chordata; class Mammalia; order Rodentia; family Sciuridae; genus Sciurus; species Sciurus carolinensis. Next base: position 168,289,595 of record NC_062215.1, read on the forward strand.
TGAGCAAGAGTGAAACATGTGGTCCCGTTGTTTGTCAGTGATGAGGACAGAAGATAACTAGACTCTGAGTGCTGCTCATTTTTGCCAACTGCTGAACTCTGCGCGTGGAGAACACTGCCCCTCTCTACATCCAGAGTGTCCCTGGAGATTGTCCTGTGCTTCTCGAAGAGCTCAGCCTTTGGAGGGATATAATAGACCTTCAAGGGGTTCTCTAAGGAGCACCCCATGGAGGGAGAAGGCTGGCTGCGACAGAGGCCCTTCTGCTCTGGGAGCAGCTGTCTGTGAGGAACCTGCCCTGATCCTGGAAGTCTGGCTTCTGGCTGTGTTCTGACCCCACTTGTCCTGATGGAGCATCCCCCTGCTTCCCTAACCTCTCCCTTTCTGAGTTCTTGTCCTTTGCTGAGTTTCATCTTCATTGCTATCCTTATAGAGCATGCAATAGCCTCACATCTTCATAAAGAATTTTTGGTGAAATTTTACTAAACTTTAACTTTTTTAAAGTTAGTTTCTATTACTTTCATATGGAGTTAATTTCACTAACACTAAAAGAAAATGCACTGAAGATGTCATGTCATGATTCTGCTTTCAGACATCAAAAGTTAACACAATTCTTTAATCTGGAGAAGAGGAGGTTTAGGAAAGGGTATGTTGGAGTTTCTAAGTAGTCTAACAATTCAGAGAAATTTGCAGATTAGGGTCTCGGGATCTCCAGAAACTAGGTGAATCTACTCCTATGAAGCAGGAACCTAGAGCTGGAGATCTTTTGAGATTCCTTCTAGTTCAATACTTGTAAAAATAAGAGACTGTGTGATTCTAGCATTCCAAAGAGAGAGGAGGGGCTCAGGAGAATTTGATTCAAGCTGAATGGGACCTCTTAGATGCAACCTGAGTGTTAGGGTGGACTTCCCAGGGAGGGAAGCTGACAGAGAAGGACTCAGGACTGCAGTAGGATCAGCTCCTCAAGGTCAGGTACTTGATCTGTACTTTCCCTCTTTTCCTGCACTGAGGAAAATTCATTTAATGTTGCTGATGATAACAACTATAAAATTAATAGGAGGATGTACAGATAATAAATCATGTTTAATTTGGGTATTTTTAAAGGGTTTATCAGTGTGTCACGTTTTGGAATTGGTGGGGGAGGGCAGAAGTCTTACCATCATTTAAAACCATTAAATGAAAGGTTGGTGAATCAGCTGCTCATTGGAAATCCATTCCACCACATGGCAGCTGTCAGTGGCTGTACCAGCACATGACATTCCCTCCCACTAGTGCATTTCAAAAGAGACTTCATTTCTTTTGAGATACCACAAAAAGTAACTGGAGCACTACCAGGTCTTCATGACATGATTTATGTAAAAATTAACCACATACACGGATTTTGTTCTTTGCTAAAAAAATCTACTTACGGTCTTAAAACCTCTGAGGGGAGATTACCAAAAATTCCTCACATTTAAGACAGCCACTGGAATGCAAAATGTGGTCTCTGATGTTTGTTGGAATCCTGAGACACTGCTTGATCACTCACACTTATTACCATGTATAGAAAACCTAGAGAATAAAGATTTAGGCAGCTCAGATGCCGAAGATCATCAGGCATTGCAAGAAGGTAGATAGAGAACGTGCATTCATGTTAATTAAAAAAATTCTCAGAAAGTTGTGACTTCGTTATTCCTTGCTTTGGTTCATGGAAGTGTCTTAAAGGTCAAAATCTTCCAGAAGCATACGCTTTTTGCAAATTTTGGGTCAGAATGATGGCAGGTACTTGATCTTTGAAAGACACAGGGCTTTAGTGAAAGAAGGATTTGGAATCACCGGTTGCATGCTGTATAATTTGGAGAAGTTCTTTATCCTTCTTGAGCTTCCGTGTTCTGATCTAGAAGTGGAGGATAAAAGCAATACCTCCCTAAGTTATTAGGAGGCGTGATGGAGCCCAGGAGGTGATGGCAGTGATTAGCGCAGACTGGTTGTAGAAGCCTCAGTTATCATTGCCCACAGTGGCCACAGGGTGGGCTGTCATCTGGTCACCCGTGGTCAGATCCTGGGCCAGTCACTCAGTAGTTACGTAACCTTTGGCAAGATAAATTTGATACGTTAAATCATGTATCCTTTGGCAAGTTAGCCATGCTGAGCTAGATTTTTAAATCTGTAGCATGTTGATAATAAAGTAATGGCGGTTGTTTGATGGGGCTGTTGGAAGGTGTGAGTGGTAGAAGGGGCTCAGAATGGTAGAACTATGATATGGAGTAGTAGAAAGTTCAAGTTAAACCCAATAAGTATTAATGCCTACCATTACTTGTATTTCAGGTTATAGAGATAGAGTGCTTCAATTAGAGCTCCTGGTTTCTGGTCTGTTCTCATCTCTAATGACCTAGCCATAACTGGCTCTTCTCTTTTTCAAAGGAAGTTGGAGAAATGTTCTTTTTTCCTCATAGAGTTTCTTTTAAAAAAGCCATGGAATCTGGAGTCTAGGCACATTGCCCTGCATAGCTTTTCCTGATTAAGTGTTTAAAGTGGAAGGACAGAAGAGCTTATTGTCTTTCCCCTGGCTAATTTTTGGTGTCCATAGCTGGAGAGAGTAATTACCCTGAGGACAAGGACCAGGTCTTTTTTGCTTTATTTTATGTGTAACTTCTATGTGACCTCAGTGGCTGCTAGAGTAATTGTTGGAAGGCTCAATTTGGATTGAGACAATCATCTGCTCCTGAGGCTGTACTGATGTTTATGGAGGTGGTATTTCCACTCAGTTGGACCCACTTCTATTGACCCTGTCCAACTGGTATTCACAAATATTCATTAACTTAGTAAATATCGAGGGTCCTATGTGCCAGTAGCTTTGATGGATGCTGGGAAGAGTGGTAGCTAAGAGAGACACAGTCCCTGGTTCATAGCACTTCAGTTCTAGTTTAATATCACAGGAGGGTCATATGATGCTAAGAAGAATCTTTAAGATCTGCAAGTGCAAGGAACCTTGAATTTGGAGTATGCATTTAATATACATTTTCCCTTATGTACCTTATTTACTCTTCAGTTTGCAAATGACTTACTAAAAATATTCAGCCCAATTTTTCTTCATTGCATTTCTGATATTTATCTAAACTTGTTGTCAAAACGTCTTCTCTTGAATTTTAGTGGGGCTACTGCCATGATAGGCACTCACCAGATAAGTGAGCCTTATTTAAAACACGGAGAATATTCCTCTATTTTTTCCCCTAGAGCTTCCTGTAGAAATCAGGAACACCGTGCAAACTTTCTTTCACAGGCCTGTACGCTGCCAGAGGAAAGAGGCCCAAAGGGAAACATAATTTGTAGAAGGAAAAACACCATGGAGATGAGAGGAAAAAAAAAAAAAAAACACAAGTATCAAGATACTTGAAAAGAAGGAATGGGTCACAGCATGCAGAACAACTCTGACAGAAAACCGGAAAACACCAGGGGTCAGCAGAGCCGAAAATACATATAAACATATTTTAGTTTTGAGAAATGGCTCATAGGAGACTTAATGGCTGTGAAAAGCCCCCTTTTATTTCACATAGGAAGGAGAATTAAAATAACCCATTTATAGCACTGGGAAATCCCATCCCCAAAGGTCTCAATTCACTTGAGCTCAACTACATACAGTTGCAGAGAACCTGCTTTGTGCCAGACCTGGGGAAGCTTCTAGAAGCAGATGGCCTAGTGGGAAGGTCTTTCACACTGTGATAGTGGATGTGAGGTGGTGAGGCCTAGGCTACCAGGGGCATGCTCTGAGGGGAGGTGTGGAGCCAAGGGCTCCGGGAGGGGGGTCTCAGGATTTCTGGAGTAGGTGAAATCTGCACCAAGCCTCCAAAGTGTGAATTAGTGAGTGACCTTTTATCAGTGAAGTAGTTTTGTACTTTGCAACCTTTTAAAAAAGTAGAACTAAGACTTCCAGGAGATGATGCAAATACTGTGGGAACTTTCAAAGCTGAAAAATGAAGGTAGTAGTCACATTCCAGGTCTCCTGATGGCTCTCCTGCCAAAAAGTAGAGGTAATGCTATTGAACAATTGCATGCGGTGATTCACCTGCAAACGCAGGCTCTGCAGACTGGACTCCCTGGTCAGCACGGTCTCCACAGATGACTTTCTGGTAATTGGCAAACTCCAGCACTCTGCGCCCTGATGTGTCCTATTGCCAGCGCTCTTTCCTGTTGCCAAATAACCCAAACCAACCCTGTTGGGGAAGCTGCACTTCGACTCTCATTCCCACAGGGTTATTTCAGGGTAGCTTGAGAATAGATGGGCTGCATTAACCCTTTCTCAGAGAGTGTTCCTCCTTCCCCAAGATGAAGGCACTTGTTCATTCATAAAACGCTTTGTTGAAAAGATGCAAGGATTGCTTTTCATTCTTAGGAATTCAGAAATGTTACATCTAAGGCAGAGATGGCATGAACTGCTGATCTTTTCCTGGTTGGGGTAATTTCCCCTCAAGGAAATGCTTTATTGGTATGGAAAAGTTTTGGGAATAAAGGTCTCTTAATTCTCTGAAAGCCTATCTATTCTGAGAAATACACAAAAAATGATTGAATTTCTTGATAAATCTCTTTCACAACATTTAAGTAACTGAAGAATTTGGGGATTTTCCTTATAGAGTTCTTATTATAGAAGATTTTCTGTTCACTTTCCTTTCCTCCATCTTTTTGTTTTTGCCAAAAAATAAAAATAAAAAAAAAAAGGAAAACAGGAAAAATAAAAAGGATCTGCCTCCCACATTGCCATAGAGGGAGCATGCATTTGATTGCTTTTTCTCAGCCATTTGGGTTTTTGTTCATTTTGGAGACACCAGTGCTGCAACAAATATGGCGTGAGAGGGCTTCAGTCCCATTAGGATTTTCGTCAGTTCTACTCTGAATAAATACGTGATGTGAATAAAAACTGGCTATTTGTTATGCACACACAGCTTCCAAAGGAGCACCCCTCACTGCTGGAGGGCCTGCTCTCTGAGGGTCAGCCAGCACTGTAGAAATTTTCGGACACATTTGTGCACAGCAGCTGTGACCTATGTCTCTGGAGTTTGGGGCAGGTGTGGTGACGTGAATAACAGAGAGCTGCTTTCTGTCAACCTGGCATGATCCTGAGATTTCAGGGTTTTCTTGCATAGTTAATGAGGTAGACTTGTCTAAATCCTATTAAACTGTCAGGAATGTGTTTCTGGGTTGCTTGTCTCAATTTTACTCATTATGAGGGAGCTGGTACAAGACCCATATTTAGACATTTGAATCCAATTCATAACCCTGCTGTCTTACTCCCTGCTTGAGGGTCTGTGGAAGCAAGTTCTTATTCTCTGTAACTTCAGGATGGTAATATGGAGAGTGTGTGGCATGGCTTGGGCATGCTGAGGGGAATCCCTGTCCACATCTTTCAGACACCGTATTAGTTAGAGTTGCATCACTGTAATGAGACGCTGACACAGGCTACCTATGAAGAGAAGTTTATTTTGGTTCAAGGTTCTGCAGGATCAAGTCCAAGACTGGGGAGGTCATTGATTTGGGCCTTTAGGGAAGTGGCATCCCATGGTAGAAGCAGGTGCCAGCGGAAGCAGAGTGAGTATGCATACCTGGAGCAAGGGAACAGAGAGGGAGAGGGAGAGGGAGAGAGAGAGAGAAAAGAGTCCATGAGTGAGTGGGTGTGGGGTCAAGGTCTCCTGATGCTCTTTGAAGACCTGTTATCATTGACCTAAGGACCTCCCCTAGGCTCCACCTCTTAATGGTCCATGGTACCTCCCAACTCTGAAACCCTAGGAACCAAAGCTTTTCATAGAGACCTTTGGGAGACACTCATCTATACCAGAGAAGATAACTTCATGTAGCCAGTAGCAGGTAGAATTAGAGGTCAACATCATTACCATTTTAGTCCACGCAGCTGGACTTTCTGGCTATTACAGCATATTTAGGACTCATCTCTTCATCGTCACTAACCAGAAAGTCTTGGTTCTCACTGGAATCAGTCTCTGAAGGAGTAACAGGGAGAGAAATGGAACTCCGGGGCACGAGAAGAGAGTTGGATCAGTTGAGGATAAAGCTGTGGGATTAACTTCTGGATAGAAAGTAAATTGGACCCTTGAGAGTTTAGCAGACTTGACCAGGGCCAGCCTTAGGTGCCTCTGGAGTCTCGTTATGGGCCTGGCAGGAGCTAGCAGAGTGGAGCACCCACCCAGCTCCTAGGCCTCAGACACAGGGACCGGGTGGAAGCACATTGTTCTTTTTTTCTTCTTTGGTCCTCACTTTTGGTCTTCACTTGGCATCCTGTTCAGAGCGCTCGTACTCTGTACCCTCTTTCATTTTTCTTTCCCAACCTTTCCACCTCTCAGCCTCTGTGAATGACCATTTTACTTTTCACTTCTAGAAGTTTGATTTTTTAAAAGTCCACATTGTGAGTGAGATCATTTATTTATTTTTTTTCTCTCTGTGCCTGACTTATTTTGCTTTAACATGATATCCTCCAGGTTCATCCATGTTGGTGCAAATGACAAGAGTCCTTTTGTTAAAGCCTGAGTTGTGTTCCATTGTGTGTATGCACCACATATTGTCTATCCATTGTTGCTTTGATGGGCACTTAGGTTGGTCCCACATCTTGGTTATTGTGAATAGGGTTGCAATAAACAGGGCAGTGCAGTTACCTCTTTAGCATACTGATTTCATTTCCTTTGGATATGTATCCAGTAGGATCATATGGTGCTTCTCTTGAATTTTTAAGAACCTCTGTGCTGTTTTTTGCAATGGTGGTACTGACTTACCTTTCCACCAATGATGTGCAAGAGTTTGCTTTCCTCCACGAGCTCTCCAATGCTTGTTATTGCTATTCGCAGATGACATGATCTTATGTATAGAAACCCTAAAGATTCCCCTAAAAACTGGTAGAATGAATGACAAGTTCAACAAAGTTGCAAGATAAGATACCAACAGAAAATCAAGCTGCCTCCATTAAGTACTGTGGGGGCCTCGCAGTGCTGGTCCCTGTAGCAGTGAGAGTCAGGGCCCAGATGGGTGCCAGGAATCCTGGTTCCCAGTTACTCTCAAATCTGGGCCACGTGAGTCCCCATTTGCTTGGAAATTTTATGGAAGAGTATATGTTAAGAAGGAACTGAGATTTTTCTGCTAATAGACCATGTCTTGAGTGATAAACCAAAGCTGCATGACCGTATTGTGTTGTTCTTAGAGTAGGTCAAATTCGATAACTACATTGACTGCACATTGGTACACTTAGGAAAGGTTTACAAACTACTGGCATCTGCTCCACTCCCTGAGATTTTGATTTACCAGAACAGAATGACCTGGGCATTTGGGGTTTAAAAAGCTCCCCAGATGATTCTAATGTGTGTGACAAGGTTGAGAATCATGAGTCACTGAGGAGTCTGTGTTAAATTTTTTAATGTACGTAAAGTGCTCAGAAGATCACAAGACACAGAGGACACACAATGAATGTTGTTGTTTTTGATGTAGTTACTGGCACTTGGCTGAAAACTAGACCAAACATTGAATGCATAGTTACATAGGCTATCTTAGTGCTCACACACCAAACCTTTTGGCCATAGATTAGGTTTAGTCTCTAACCTTAGTGGCAGTCATTCACTGGTGAATTGAGCATTCTTTTCTAATTAAGTAAGCCCTTGAAAGTGGATCTGTGATGTCCACCTTCCAAAAGGAGGTATAATGACCCAGTTCCCCAAAGGAGAAAGGTAAGTTTGTAAAACTTAAATGCATCTTAAGTCTTGGAGGAAAGCCTTAGGATAAATAATGAGTATTGAGAACAGACAAAATGGAGGGACATTTGCCAATGACATTTGCCCTGATGAGGACACTTCTACAGATGAATTGCCCTGGGCACCTGCTAGCTCTAGGACCTGGTGGGAGAGCCAGTGGATGATGTTGGAAACACAAGATGGAAGCTTCTCATTTGAGAAGCTTATAATGTTTATTTATACCATAGAAAAATGTTAATGAGAGTCAAATTCATTTCATATGCTTGAAGAAAAGTCATTGGGCTCCTTTTTCAGAGTTTTATAAAATTAATTAACTTACTATAACAGACTTCTAGGCCCCTTTACCTGCTGCTCAAGTGTTACTGCATCAACTATAATAACATACAGAATATTCTAATGAGTTCCTCATGCCTTTTCTTTTCCAAGAAAAAAGAAACACAGGAATAAAAGAGTATTTTTTTTTCATCTGATTTTACTCTTTCAAAGTTTTAAAGCTTTCAAACTTTCTTCAGAAGTTGAAATTGTTCAAGTAAAGAAATTACTTCAGAAAAAACTGACAAATCAACTGGCTTTGTGTTATCTCACTGGCGTCTTGTTTTCATTTTGATCTTGTGGCGAGATGACACCATTGATTGTAATTGGGGTTAAGACGGGGGAGACGCCGGTTGCTGAAGAGTGTTGTATACATTGGCCGCATCATCTAAGATTTTTCTTACAAATTACTAAACTTTGGTTGAGCTGTCACAGGAAGGACAGGTTGGAAATATTACACTGCAACTCCACGACTCACAGTGGAAAAGTACACAAAGTCTTAACGCCGGCTACGCAAGAGCGTTTTGGCTCCAGCTTAGGACGAAGGCTGGCCAGCCTCTCTGGTGCCTCTTTTTCAACATAAAAAAAATGGAGCCTCAGTCTTGACACCATTTTTTGGGCTTATTTGTGATGCAGCGTGTGTACTCATGAGCATTACGAAAGGTGACAGGTTGAGGGTTACTGTGTAAATGACCGTTTCCAACCTAATTATGACCACAGGTTTTTCTGTAAATTAGAATTGCAGAATTAAGTCTTCATAGGTCCTTCAGTCAGTCTTTCACTCATTTGTGTACTTAATTCATTCAGATCAGTATTTTTTGAATGACACTGTGTGAAGCACAGAGGTCTGACGAAGACCCTCGGGAATCCCACTCTGACACTTTCTATTTGGGTGGTCTGAGCAAGTCACTTTGCCATTTGACTTAGCCCTTGTTTTCTAATCCATGACCAAACGGGCCACGTGACCTCAGCTGCCTCTGCCCATGGGAAGTCCATCCCTCTCCATCTTGTGCAACTCAGAAACTACCACGAGATTTGTATTGACCACTAAAACGTGGGTAAATGTGACCCAGGACTTCAACTTGGGAGCTTTGAAGAGTCAGTTCTTGGACAGGATCTCTCTTTTCTCTCTTTTGTGAGCCCAATAATGTCCCCAATCTGGGCTACTCCTGTCCAGAGTGAACACCTGGGCAGCATAGTGTGGACATTGTGAGCTCTCCAGGCAGACCAGGGCTGACACCTAATGCCCAGAGAACAGGAGAGAGAAGGAAATAGTCCCGAGATCTGGGAATATTTGTTACTGTCACGTAGACTCCCCTTGGCTGACAGAGAGAGCCGGGTAAATGCCCGTGTGTACTGTAGCTGCTGTGCAGGTGAGCCACGCCGGATGTCTGCAAGGTCACTTCCTGCTACACTCCCGCCCTGCTCAGGACCCACCTGAGTCAGAATTACCCCAACGATCATTTTCTTTTCCTTTTGAAACTTTTTCAAGTGAAATCCACCTGTTGCACGGGCCCTTGCTCATGCACAGTTGCTGCTCTTCAGAAGAAGGAGCCCTGAATAGGAGAGGGGCAGGGGACACGGAGTGTCCAAGTTTACAGTAGAAGGGGGATAGCTAGGGGAGTGGCTTCCAGTGCTGCATCTGCAGGAACTTCTGCTCCACTCTTGTCCCAGATGTCACAGCCCACAGCTGCTTCCAATCACTAAGTGCACGCATTTCCTGTTGAAACCAAGTAATAAAAAAGACACACCACCAAAACCCTCTCCTCCCTTTCTCCTCCCTTTCCTCCTCCTGCCCTCCAAATCTCCAAATTTATATTTCTGAATTTAAACACATTTAGAGAGATTTAATATTTTCATTTAGGAGAAATAAAATGTTTTTTAAAATATTTAATTTTTCTGAAAGAGGGCTGCTTCTGAAGTCAACAGTGGCCCCTGGGTAGGTGGTGTGGTGGGTCTATAAAGAGCGGGTGTTTCCCTCAGCACTCAAGTCTGAGGTCAGGGTTGTGCTCTGACCTACTCTCCTGGGGCGGGGAGGGATTGAGGAGGACTTGGAGGGAGGTTAAAAGCCCTCGGCCAGTGTTCTCTGATTTTAACCTCAGCTTATCCTTTAGCTCAGGAATGTGGTAAAAGTGGTTTTAATGCAAGCATTTTACCAGTATTTACTGAGCACCTACTATGTGCTAGGAACTTTCTGGATTCTGGAGGTAATGCATTTTCTGATTCCGCTCTGACTTTTAAATGAACACATAAAGCACGTGACTACTTTTTTTTTTTTTTTTTTTTTTAAATGCTGGCATCGGAATTATCTTGAGGTTTCCTGAGAACGCACTTAATTTTAGACAACCACCCATATGTTTTGGACTGATTTTCCAGGGAAAGCTGAAATTTGCATGCACAAAGTTTATTGGAGTCTGTGCTCCGCAGCAACATCTGTGAGAGAATGAGGGAGGCAGGACTAGGCAGAGGAAGAAGCTGGGCTGCGAGGCAGGAACCCCAGAGTGCAAGCTGCCTGCTAGAACTCGGGAGCTGAGATGGCCTTCATCGTTCCACCCTGGGACAACAGGGCTCGTATTCTCCCACCACCAGGCCTCACAATCACTGGATGTGGGCTTCTGTTGGAGAGAGGGCAGGACCTTGGGAGACAAGGCCCAGGGAGAGACTCCCTTGGTGGAAGGGACAAATCCCCTTGGATCCGTCACCTGAAGCCACTGAGAGATGAGGGTCTTCCTCACTAGGTGGCTCTGGAAAGCCCACACAAGAACACTGCAGGTGCAGACAAGACAGGACCACCGCTTCCCACGTTTCCAGAAAGCAGGTGCTGAGTCAACTTGTGAGTCGCAAGAACGCGGTTGTCTTTGGCCCTCACCTCCTCCCCACATCTCCCTGATGTTCTCCTTTTACACACTGAGCTGTCTGCGATGGGGCAGGAATTTCCCTTTAAAAGGATTTTCCATTTGTTTTGAGGACGATAATTGTTTTTGTCAGTTTTTGTTGCTGTGACCAATAGATCCGACAAGAACAACTAAGAAGATGGAAATTTTATTTTGGCTCACTGTGTGGGAGGTTCAGTCCGTGGTCGGCTGACTCCACAGCTCTGGGCCTGAGGTGAGGCATAACATCACGGCAGGAAGGTGTGGCAGTTCATGACAGCCAGGAGGCTGAGAGGGAGCTCCACTCACCAAGGGCAAAATGTCAAACCCAAAGGCTTGCCCCTAGTGACCTACGTCCTCAGATACACCCTACCTGCCTAGGGTTACCACCCATTAATCCATTCAAATTACTAATCCATCATATGGATTAATCTCCCACTTAGGTTACAGGTCTCATTATCTATTAGCCTCTGAACATTCCTGCATTTCTCACCCATGAGCTTTCAGGGGTGTGGGGAGACCTCATATCCAAACCACAACAATACTATAATCCAGGAGGCAAGTGTCCTTGCTAAATGCGTCTCAGAATATTTTGTCTGATAGTACTTTGGAGGTTAGGAAATCCTTTCATGTGTGAGCTCTGGTTATCCTTCCTGGAAATGCCACATTAATCAGGCAGGGCCTTGGCAGATGCAGCTCTGAGACTTGAAGAAGCCGAAGGACATCGTAGCAAGTGCTGCACTCAAGTTCTGCTACAGGAGGTTGTCTCCGACTTCCAGGAGTGTCTCAGGAGGCATCTGAGAGGTTTGGGGAAACCATTTCTGCCTAAAACCTGGCATTGATCTTCGGCATAGTTTGCAATGTTAATGATGCTCAAGACCATTGTCTAAGTCAGTGACTTTGCTTTCTTTTTTCTTTACCCATGTTTGACCTTTACTAACAATATGAAATTTCAGTCAATGAAAGAAAGTGTTCATTGATGGGCTTATTAGATTGACCCATCTGAGCAAATACTTAGTGAGTAAGGACTATGCCAGACGGCAAGTCCAGAACTGAGTGAAAGGAGGTCTGTTTTGTCTCTACCTCTTGAGGTTTTTCACCCACTGGCCTATTAGAAGAAAAATTGCAGCAACACACACTCTTTTACGTATTTTTGCAGTACTGTGGATGCACCAGGGCTTTACACAGGCTAGGTAAGCACTCTGTCACTGAGCTATGCCCCCAGCCTTTTTTCTTTTTTTTTTAATTTTGAGACAGAGTCTTTCTAAGTTGCTGGGGCTGGCCTGAACTTGGTTTCGTTCCGCCTCAGCCTGCTGAGTAGCTGAGATCACAGCACATGCCGTGAGCCTGGCTTTAGCATCGTGCAATTACAAATACTTGAGAACCAGAAGACACCCTGATGGTTTCAGTTTCCCCATGAGAGACGTGGATTAGAGAATAAAAATAGGCAAGGAGAGGAGGACATACCCAACATCTTGCATTCAATTTTTCAGGAAATTCAATCTCCAACAACATTAAAAGCTGCTAACATTTTTAAAAAATGAGTGAATGTCTCAAGGAATTTCAGTAGAAATTGAAAAGTGCACAAGATCACACATAGAGGAGTACGCAGAATCACATTTTTAGGGATTTTCTTTTTCTTCTTAGGTATGACAGGGTTGGCCTTGTGCGTGTGTGTGTGTGTGTGTGTACTGGGGATTGAACTCAGGGGCACTCGACCACTGAGCCACATCCCCAGCCCTATTTGGTACTTTATTTAGAGACGGGGTCTCACTGAGTTGCTTAGTGCCTTGGTTTTGCTGAGACTGACTTGGAACTCGTGATCCTCGTGTCTCAGCCTCCTGGAGCTGCTGGGGTTATAGGTGTGCACCACTGTGCCTGGCTAGAGTTGACCATTTTTAGGGTAGCATTTTATCTTATCAAAATAAAAACATGATAAAAATTAAGGTGTTCGCACTAACTCCTTTGTGACCCAACAGATAACATTTGCACCTTTGTTCAGGACTTAGAATATTGTTTTACAGCAAGTTGATAAATCGTGTCAGGTTGAGCTCATCCTGGGAGTGGGAAGTGGGAGTAAGTCCTGCTCTTGGCAGCTTTGCAGGCAAAAGGGGCTTCAGTGGGCCACGTCACCCTTAGGTGCAGATGTATGATTTGGAGGTCTATGAAGTTTGGGGGAGTTGGAACATTTTAATACATAAGAATTCAGGATTTCTTGTTAAGAGAAAAGGGCGCTGGAGCCAACTCTGAAGGAATTCTGCTGTGAGGGGGCACACCAGGAGCAGGGGTGTGAGAAGGTGGAGCAGAGCAGGAAGTGGAAGAAGTGAGCAAGAGCGCCTCACGCTGGTGAGTGAGCTGCATGGACAATGGAGAGAGTGAAGCAGCCTCTGAGTGCTCTGGATTGGGGGAAAGGAGAGACATTTCAATTTTCATATGCTGTGTCCCCTCCGTAAACAGCATGGCCAAGCATGCTATTATTTTTTAAAGTCTTTTGAGGACATAAGAGGTGTGGATTAATGGCTGTTCCTCCAGACAGAGGAAGGTCTGGGTTTATTCACAATACAGGCTCATAGAGAAGGAACTTCCACATGCAAATGGGTTATATGGTCACCCTTGTGCCGGGAAAATGAGTTTTGTAACCCCCAAACATGCCATGGATTAAGAAGAGCTAGAGGAACTGGTGAGAGATCTGAGTAGAAAGATGAGCCACCCTGTGAGCTGACCCCCAACTGGCTGTGGCTGGAACAGAACCCAGAATCCAGAAATTAATGAAGCTTGGGTAAAGGTGATAAATGGAATCCCTTCTTCATGCAACCATGGGAATTGTGATTTATTTTTGCATTTACAGATCTCAAATACATACATATATACATCATACATAATTTTCCTATAGAGTACGAAGCTATTTCTCTGATGGGGAGATCCTGAAGCTACTAACGATAGAGACTGTTATGCCCAGAAAATAGGCAGATTAGTAAGGCCCCAAATTCCTCTTCTATTCTTCTTTTACGTCATCTCAGAATGCTTGGCTTTGATGTTCTGAGATGTCATAGTTTTTTGCATATTTTTATGGCTGCATCATGTTATTTGGATCTTTGATATTCAAACTTGACCAAACACGGTTAGGTTTTTATTCCTGAGGATTTAGATACAGACCTAGACAAGCATCTTGACCTTGTGAACAGGATTTTGGCTGCAATTTTACCAGAGTTGCATTGGTTTGTTCTATAAGAATGTGTCTGTTTAGTGGAACAGCTATCTAGAGACTGATGTCAGCACTATTACGTCCTGTTCCTCTAATCCTGCTAGGTCAATGAGATAATCTACTGACCACAGAAGCTGAGCAAGGGTAAATCAAGCCAGTATTTGAAGAATTTATTAGAAAACTTTCTTGGGGGAAATATATTTTCTGAGAGGTAGAAATCATCTCTGTCTTCAAATGAATGTTGTAGGTGGACATCAGAGAGGGTGGTTTTCCTGAGTGAGGTTTGTGGTACCACCTCTTTGTTCTTTGGGTTACTTTTTATTGTGTAGATCTGGGAAGGTGGCTGGGCTCATTTGAACCAGTCATTCTTTCCTTCAAATAAGCACAGTAGAAAACCTGCTCTCAGATCCTGTCCCCCGACTTTCCAGTGCATACAGAATGATAACACCTGCTTAAGCCATCCCAGCTGGATTTCAGAATCTTAGGAAGAAGAATAAACAAATTCTCTCGGCAATTTTTCCAGATGATGTAGACTGTAGAAGCCTTGACCACACAGGTTTGTCTCTTTCACAGGAAGGAGCTCCTTTCCCTGTAGTGTCCAGAGTAGTCAGAGGCCCTGGGACTTGCTAGAATCCAGGCGTGCTCTCAGCTCTGAGCCATGTGGTGAATATGTGTCTGAATTTTACAGGTATTTACTCAAAGCAATAGTGAAATATAGCCTATTCGTTAATAAAAGGTAGAAATTCAGTAACAGAGCCAGAAAATTTTGTCATCCTCTTTGTATGAAAGTGCATGGTTGAAGGACTAGTGATTATTGCTCACTAATATTAAATGTTTTTTGAGATGTAAACTACATTTTCACATAACACGCTTCTCTATTGATTCCAAACTAAAATCTATAATGATGACTTCGTTTAACTTAGCAGTTTCATCCAAGCAAAGGTACTTTCAAAAAGCCCAGGCATTATAAACGCATTTTAGAATATAGCCATATGGAAAGAGAAATTACAAGATAGACCTTTTTGCGATCACTTCTTTGTTGCCTACTCATTTCCATCTTGGTCTCCTTTGTATCAGAATCAACATTTCCATTTGAAACCTGTCCTGAACCTTTAGCTCTAAGCTGAGGGGGACTGTAACCACCTTAGCTTTAGAGAGGGTTCCTCCTTGGCTACTGCATGTGGTACTCCCCTAGCCACAGTGATTGGCATGGGAATGACTCGTGGAAGTTCTGTTACAGTCAAACCCAGGACTTTGATTATTGAGAGTGGGGTGAATCCTCATTCACAATATGCAGCATGAGTCCTGACTGACACATGGGGAGGGCATTTTTTCCCAGTAAAATTAATTTTTCTTAAACTGTGCCACAATTGTAAGAGAGATGTTTGAAAATGCAGAGACATCTTGAGAGGTGTTCTTAGAATTTTCAGTGGTCAAAGTCAGACTCACTGACACCCTCAGTGAGTTTTGATTAATGTTTTAGTTAACTTTTTGACTACTGTGAAAAAGGATCTGACTAGCACAATAATAAAGGAGGAAAGGTTTATTTGAGGGTTCACAGTTTCAGAAGTCCTAGTCCATAGAAGGCTGGCTCCATTCCTTGTGCCTCAAGGTGAGGCTGAACATCATGGCAGGAGAGTGTGGTAAGCAGCTCACACCATGATCAGGAAGCAGAGAGAGTCTTCATTCTCCAGATACAAAATATAGACCCCATAGCCATGCCCCAACTCCCACCTCCTCCAGCCACACCCTACCATTTCAATTAATCCCAGCAGAAATTAATTCACTGATTGGGTTAAGACTCTTACAACTTAATCATTTCTCCTCTGAACCTTCCTGCGTTGTCTCACATGTGAGCTTTT
This sequence comes from Sciurus carolinensis, assembly GCF_902686445.1. Taxonomy (NCBI): domain Eukaryota; kingdom Metazoa; phylum Chordata; class Mammalia; order Rodentia; family Sciuridae; genus Sciurus; species Sciurus carolinensis. The sequence continues at coordinate 168,305,565 of NC_062215.1, forward strand.
TGGGGACACCTCACATCCAAACCATAACAATTAGTGTCTGTTCTGCTAGGAACTCGGGACACTCTTCGGAGACTGTGAGATAGACCTATAGTACTTCAGATCCAGGAATCTTCAGTAAGCTTAGGGAAGTTCAACATGCTAAACGTATGCTACATAGACACTTGAAGATCAACCACAAGAGCTCCTAGAGGTCTGATGTGGTGGGTCTCCAGAGGCCTCTATTTCCAAGGTCTGAGTCCCAGGGCTATTGCTCTAAGGAAATATGCAGTGCCGTCAATATTATGGCACTTGAGAATTTAACCATTTATTAGATTGAAATAAATGAAAATTAGACCCCACTTCACCTCATCTGGAAGTCCTACAAGGTAACACTGATAACTATTGTGAACTTCATATTTTGAAGCCCTAACTCCCAATGGGACTATAATGGAGATAAGGCCCTTGGAGAGTTAATTAAGTTAAATGAGGTCATAAGGGTGTGGTCCTACTATGACAGCACTGATATCCTTATAAGGAAGAGGAAGAGACACCAGAGAGTTTTCTCTCTGTGTGTGTGGGCTCAGAGAAGAAGTCACTGGGGGACATAGAAGGTGGACAAGACAAGGAAGAGGCCCTACCAGAAACCTGCCTTGGTGGCACCTTGATCACGGACCTCTACCTTCCAGAATCATGGGAAAATAGATTTGTTGTTTAAACCACTAACTCGTGGTGCTCTGTTAGGACAGCCAGGCAGACAGATATGGTGTCAAAAGACGTGAACATGAGGAGACTTCACCGTCTTGGTTTCTCCCCTACACACAATGCAATGAAGAAGATTTGCAGAATTTACTCTTCAGTTGAGTGACAGCTGAAGCCGTGTATGCTTGTTCTCTCTGCTTGTTGGAATTCCTCCTCCTGGTTACTGTCTTTTGTGCAGACATGTATGACATATAAGCAGGCTTAGAATTGCTTATGTTTAAAAATTCCAGGGGATCTCCTTGTGCCTACAGACAGTGAATTCCTTGGTCCTAACATGTAGAAAAGATTCCTGGAGCTTTTTCCTGTGCTACTCTATCAAAAAGATAGTTGCCTTTCTCAACTCCTAACATGTAAGCCTTGTAACTTGTTTAAAAAAGTTCAGAGACTTGCTTGAACCTCTGAATAGAAAGAAGTGTGCTTTTAACATAAGATTTTGAGAGACTTGCACCTGTAATCCAAAATCTATTTCCAAACTTGAAAACACTTTTGAGTTTTTTCATTTGGAATTGCCATCAAAAACAAGACAGGATTTTTATTTTTGGGGGAGTGGATTAGACTTTTAGAAACTTGTGTTGGACTTGATTCCAGTCGTAAGGTAAAAAAATCAAGCTGGCTAGTAGGTTTTTTGGGTTGTTTTGACAAAAGGGAGCTAGCCCTACAAGAAAATGGGTTAGCTTTATGTGTATGTATGTGCGTGCACGAATGTGTGTATCTGTGTGTGTGTGCATGTGTGTAGTCCGTGTGTGAAGATGTCTGAAAAGGGGTGGGTCTAATATACTTTGAGCTACATCAGTATCACTGATAAGTATACATAACTTTTACTTATGAAATTTCTTATACTTAAATATTATATCATATTCTGTAAAAAATATTATAATTATGAGTTGATTTAATATTTTTACTTTGATTATTTTGATTGTCTTTATTGCCTCTGTAGGTCAGTTTGTCTTCTATTTTAGAACCTGGGAAGATTCTTGCACATATAAATCTTTGCATAGGCTTTGCTATGGTGGGATGTGAGAAAAGTTGATTATTAAATTTTCTTGATAATTACTATCATGGTTCTGCACAGGATTCTTCTTTCATTTTAAATTATGGATTATTTAAGATAAATTCTCAACAGCTAGCCATAAATCTTTGATTTGGTTATATTAATTAACATTTCAGTTTCTGATTTACTCAGAATAGAGTTTATGTTTAGATACAAAACTACCCCAAAGGAGGGTTTTAAACTGGTGTGCTAAATATCAAAATTTAGAGGTTCTATGATAAGAAAAATGTTTTAGGGGATCTTGTCACTCTTGTATCAAATCTGAACAAAGGATCAGTCAATATCAGAAATTCTTGAAGTAGATTCTAGTAATCTTTACATTTCCAGAAATTGACAAGTAAAAATCTTATTTGAAGAACAAAGGCATTAAAACACATGGGGGAAAATATTAAAAGTAATGAAAAATATGAGAAAATTCATCAGGGAATTAAAGTTAGAGTTGTGATTCCTGAGGAAGTGGATTCCAGCTTTCATATCAGGCAAACCGTGGCCTTGTGTTGCAGTTACAGTAGGGAAATGGTTGAGCTGCAGGCTTCCAACTCCATTGTTGTACAGTACTCCAGTGTCTGCTTGGCTCTTTTTCAGATATGAAAAATTTTGGTTGCCTTGAAAAACGTATTTTCCCATTTTTGAATTTTTTGAGTAATAATAAATTAGAATTGCACAGCAAGATTAGAACCTGTATGCTCTTAATCTGCAGCATGTTAAATGTTTTACTCTACTCATTGCTATGCTGTTTCATTTATTGATTTTGTATATCTTAGAAAATGTTTATTGTGGAATATGTCACTCTACCATCCACTAGCAGTCGGTTAAATGAACTGTCTGAGGCCATTAGTCCCCAAACTGGCATTTGAACCCTTGAACAAAGCCCCAAAATGTGAGAAAATCTGCAAAATATCTAACCATATGTTGCTTCACATTTATTTATTTTTCTGTCATTGCTATCTACTGCAAAATCAGCCACAGGAACATTCAATTTTAAATTCTAGTTTTCTTCTTACAAAGAATTTCTTATTTCCTGTACCTTAAATTTCAAGATGTAAAAAAGAGTTTTGACCTCTTTGCCTTAAGAATGTCGATTCATTTTACAACTATCAGCTGTGACATATTAAGGATTTACTGTAGAAGGAAACATTTTAACAGAATTCTCTTTAGTGTTAGAACCAATCTAATAGTAGAAAGAAAGTCACTGACCATTACGGACCATGGACCAATCCTTAAGCTCTTTGAAGGCCAATTCCCTCTTCTCTTAAAATGAGATCTTTATATCTCACTTGTAAGGCTCTCTCAGGGTTTTCTTGACTGACACAAACAAACCACCTGGCCATACCACATTGTTGGTGTTTGCTAAACAGCAAGTTTCCATCCTTTTCTGTTTTAAAACTTCTCATGTCTTTTGCTCATTTAATCAGTGGCTACTATAGCTGAGAAGTTACCAGACAGGACATGTAGTATGAGCCTCCTAGAATTTAAATTCAGTACCTTTACTGGTGTTAATGAAAAAGATACCCTCTAACATGATTGAGGACTTGACCGAATAGTCTAAATATGATTCTACTTAGATGATTTCCTTTGAATGTTTCTTTGTATGTTTTAAATTAGATGCAAGATATCTGGATTGGGAATTTCATTATTGTTTTATGGGATTTTACACTTTAAATGGCACTTCATTTTTGACTCCCTGAGAAGTTGTAACTCACTTCCTACAACAAAATATAAAACTGGGGCAATGAGGTTGGCTGCTTACCCAAACAATTTAAAGACTCACACCTTAAAAAGCAATAAAACCACTGAAAAGGAATGAATGGCTTCCTTTTCATCTTCTGATGTTCTTTGCAGAGGATCCTGGGCTCTTGCCACTGTGGTTGGAATTATTTGTAACTCAGGTGCGTTAGTCAGCTTTTCCTTGCTGCGACAAGAACCTGAGAAAAACAGCTTTAAAGGAGGAAAGATTTATTTGGGGTCACGGTTTCAGAGGTTTCCATCCACTCTCAGCTTCTGGCCTGAATCAAGGCAGAACATCAGCACAGTGGAAGGGAATGGAGGAGAAAAGCGCCTCATCTTATGGCAGCCAGGAATGACAAAGATGGGGTAAGGAGAGGGAGGGAGGGAGGGAGAGAGGGGGGAGGGAGGGAAAAGAAAAATGCAAGAGAGAGTGCTAGGAAGGAAGGGACCGGGCACAAGACACACCCTCCCAGGGCAAACCTCCTGTGAGCTACTTCCAACTAGGTCCTTATCACAATAGTCCAATCAAATTATTAACCCATCAGATGGATTAATCCACTGATGAGGTGAGAGTCCTCACAATTCACTAACTTTCTAAAAGCCCACCTCTGAACATTACTGCTTTGGGGACCAAACCTTCAATGCATGAGTCTTTGGGGAACTCCTCATGTCTAAACCATACCAGACGGTCTCCAGGTTCAACATGAAGCAGCACTAAGGTGTGCTACGTGCTGTGGTCCTCGGGGCACCAGAGTCCACCTGTACTTGTGAATTCTCCATTGGGAAAGAGCAAGGATTCAAATTTCGGATTTTAATAGCATACTTAGAAACCAAATATTAGTGTAATAAATACTTAGTATTTGGAAGACTTTCTGAACTGTGCTGAGGGATATTTCTTTGTGGAATGTTTTGGTGTGGTTTCTCTAAATTTTTAAAGGCTGATTTGGTTTTATTTCATTTCTTGGGGAGTATTATCTTTACTAGTATTGATGATTTTTTTCCCCATCTGTCAAGGAATTTTAGGAATGGGAACTGAGATTGAAAGTGTCTGCCTATACAGAAAGAACTCTGAGGAATTTGGAGTCATGTTAGCTATTTATTCTTGATCCTTAATACTTAGGAAAAAAATCCTTTAGTCACTGATATGATACATGCAGTTTGCTTATTTTCTAAAATGCAACTTGCAATTATTGTGTCCAAAACCATCTCAGGGGAAGTTCACCATCTTTACAGTTGAGGATGAGGGAAAGGATCTCAATTTGATCCTAAAAGTACAGACTGTAGGATTTGGACTTGTTCAAGGATGCCAGAATGGAGGTCCGGATTCTCACCAGGAGTTTGTGGGCTAGAGGGGTTGGAACACCTGAAACAAAACTGGACACCCCCGCCACCACACCAAGCACAGCACACCCAAGACAGCAGCAGCAACCACAGCCACCGCTCAGATCCTAATGTGAGGCTAGAAAAGGCTTAGCCCAGTCACGCGACCTTGGCCCGCAGAAGGGATCGGTCATTTGAAGTCCACATTACTTTGTCATTTGGAATAGACCTGCAAATCTCATTCCTGAGTTCTACTTACACAGAAATGAAGTTTCATTTTTTTTAAGTGGAATAATTATGTGTCCAATCCACCTCTGGGAGAATAAATACTCTGAAAGGTCCTCCTGCCATAAAAACTCTTGAGTTGCTAGATGAATTACAATATACACTTGAATTAGAATTAGAGAATCTACAAGAAAGGAAGAGAATTTGCCTAACTAGCAAACCAACCCAGGGTGTTAAGAGAACACAGTGGCCAGAGCTGCCGTGGGAGCAGATGCCAGGCCAGGAACCTGTGCGGAGGGTCGGGTGGGCGGAGGAGGGTTGAAGGGCACTGTTGCCGGGTGGAAGTGATATCGCCAGTTACCAGTGACGAGTTCTGCTTCCTCCATGTTGAAGTTTGAACATTAGAGAAGCGCTGAGGCAAGCACAGAAAGCAAGTTTTATTTAAAAATACAGTAACACAGACTTCTCCCGGGAGAGAGAAGGGGACCATAACTGGTGTCCTGGTATCTCAGAAGTGATAGTATCCTGCCCCTTTTATGCATTTGAGACTTTCTTTGTTCTCCTGCCCTCCTCCCCCTTCTTTCTTTCTCTCCTTCCTGCCTACATGACTTGACTAGGCCAGGAGATGTAGGTAGGAGGGCCAAAAGGTGAGAAGCAAATGACAGGAAGGGCCAAGGTGGAGGATGGGGCAGGAAGGGAGCCGCAGTCCGGGTCATTAATACAAAGCTCCATCTGCTCAGAGGTACTTCATTAACCACCTTCTGAGTGTTTTAGTCAACTTTTTCGCTGCTGTGACTAAATGATCTGACCAGCACAATTATAGAGGAGGAAAGGTTTATTTGAGGGCTCACGGTTTCAGAGGTCTCAGTCCACAGAAGGCCGGCTCCATTCCTCAGGGCTCCAGTGACGCAGAATATCATGGTGGAAGAGCATGGCAGAGGGAAGCAGTTCACATTATGAGGAGGGAGGGAAAGAGAGAGAGAGAGAGAGAGAGAGAGAGAGAGAGAGAGAGAGACAGAGAGACAGAGAGACAGAGAGAGAGAGAGAGAGAGAGAGAGAGAGAGAGAGAGGAAAAGAGGGAGAGAAGGAGGGAGAGAGGGAGAGAGGGAGGGAGGGAGGGAGAGAGAGAGAGAGAGAGAGAGAGAGAGAGAGAGAGAGAGAGAGTGTCTCCACTCTCTAGATACAAAATATATACCCACAAACCACATCCCAATTCCCACCTCCTCCAATCACATCCTACCACTTTAATTAATCCAGCCACACCCTACCACTTCAATTAATCTCATCAGGGATTAATTCACTGATTAAGACTCTTACAACCAAATAATTTCTCCTCTGAACCCTCCTACATTGTCTCACATGTGAGATTTTGGGGGACACCTCACATCCAAACCATAACAGGCAGGATAGGCAGGTCATCTTGGTAATCAAAGGGCTCTGGAAGCATTCACAATCCAGTCTCCCAGGGGTAGTCTCCAACTTCCAGGACCCAAAACAGCCTCCATTTTCACGATCTGACCTGATTACCTAACTATACTGACTGCCTGTCTTTAATTCTTGCTTCAGAAGACAGGGCCCAGGGCAGGCTTAAGGTAAGTGAGCTAAATGTGGGGTTCCTGGTAGGACCTTGGGGGGCTTCTGCCATCAGTGTGTGCTGAGACAAAGGATGCTTTTGAGGACTATACACAAAAGTACAAACTATGTAGAAGAAAGATGGTTGGGTACTATTGTATTAAAAGAAAGGCTACCCCTTCGCTTATGAACTCTGTAAAGAAGGTGGAAATTAGGGGGAAAATCTGCAATATTTCTATGTGACCAAAGAAGATATTTGCAAGTCAACACAAAAGCCAAGCAGAAAAATGGGCAGAAACTTAAATATGTACTTCATAAACACACACACACACACACACACACACAGATAAAAAACAACAAGCAAACGATCAGACTTAGTCATGAAGAAAATGCTGATTAAGACTATAATGAAGGGTTCCTCACCTGCTGGATTGGCAAAAATGAAACATGACATGATAATGTATTATATACTGGAAATTTGCTGATGGCAAATGTTCTTACCACACATAAACACCAGAGTTAACAACGTGAGGTGACGGAAGTTTTAACTTGCTTGACTATACTAATCAGTTCACAATGTGCAAGTATAGCCAAGCACCACATAATACACTTAAACATATGCAATTTTTATCAATCGTATCTCAACAAACCTGGAAAAGAGGGGAAAAAAGGAGAAAACAAATAAATTAAAATATTAAAGAATCTAACATTATCAAGACTTATGAGAATACAGAGCAGTAGGAACTGACCACTCTTTACAGTAGTGGAAACAGATACAGGTTTTTTGACTATTTCAGTATTACCTCTCTCTTTTTCTTTTTCCCTTTCTTTCTTTCTTTCTTTCTTTCTTTCTTTCTTTCTTTCTGTTTTTGAGGTCTCACTTTCATTAATGTCAATTATCTGCTTTAGAAAACATAATTTTAAAAATATCGAAAGTATGGTAACATTAGTACTTTGGAGAACAAATTACTGGTGAATAGAGTTTTGAATAGGTGTAAGGTGTTTCTTTGTACTGAAAACGTTAATTCCTTAAAGGTGCCATTTTTAGAAACACAACAAGGAGAGCATTGGGAGACAGACGTCTTCTTATTACACTACCTTCCATGAGGGAAGTCCCACAAGATCACGGCTTCATGGGTCCACTCTGAACTCAAGCTTCTCTATAAAGTCTTCATCCAGGATCATGGCAGGGAGTACAGTGAATTTCCACAGACAGATGAGTGTAGCGATCTGCTGATTATCTGCTTTTTGTTCAGGGTCAGGGCAATCCTCAAAGGACTTCCCCCAGCTCTGCGGTTTCTTCAGTAGCGTTTGTATGGGTATAGCAGCTCCTGCTGGATGTTGAGAAGGTTAGAAGGTTCTGCAGGAGTGGGAAGTGGGGCTTCTGGGGAATCTAACAGGCAGAGGAACGTCCTAAGTCTTGGCTGGAGGCCAGAGACTGGTACCAAACCTTGCATTGAGCGTCCCCGCCTGATGGGCACTGCAACAGGGCTCTGTATTTCTAGGGAAGACCACTTCCAGAGAAATTCTTTCTTTTTCGTTTCTTTTTTCTTTTTCATTTTCTTTTTTTTTTTTTTTTTGCACTTAACCACTGAGCCACATTCCCAGTCCTTTACTTATTTATTTGTTATTTATTTTGAGATAGGGTCTCTCTGAGTTGCTTAGGTCCTTGCTATCTTGCCTAGGCTAGCTTTGAACTTGGATCCTCCTGCCTCAGCCTCCAGAGCCGCTGGGTATATTATAGGTGTGTGCCACTGTACCTGGCCCAACCAGATCTTGATGTTTTAATGTCAAGAATACATGAGAAGAATGTGCCAACTGCGAGGGTTAATTTTATGTATCAACCTGGCTGGGTCACAGGCTGGCAGACATTTATCAAACATCTGAGTGTCTTTGTGTAACTGTCTTTAGATAAGATTAATATTTAAATTGGTGAGCTTAGAGCAAAGCCAAGCACCTATGATGTGATGGTACGGAGAGAGAATGGCCCCACAGACTACCCTTGGACATCATTGGTGATATCAGTTCTTCCTGGCTCTTCTGCAGACTGCATGAGACAATTCCTCATAATAAATCTCTATTTATATTAACACACATTCTTTTGGTTCTCTTTCTCTGGAGAACACTGATTGATACAGCAAGCTTTCTAGTCTTGCCAAAAATCCAAATATATCATTTTGTAACTATCAAGTTCAAAATTAAAATGTCTGATAATGAAGAACCATGGAGTCTCATAGAATGCTGATGGGAGTATGAATTGGTAAAATTGCTTTTGGAGACAATTTAGCATTGTTTCATGAAAATCAGAATTTCATCCTTTAGGACTCCAGACTCAAGAAAAATCTGTGCACATGCACTTCAGATACTGTTTTAGTCAGTTTTTTTTTTTTTTTCCTGCTATGACAGAAAGACCTGAAAAGAACATTTAAAGGAGGGAAGATTTATTTGGGGGCTTGTGGTTTCGGAGGTCTCAGTCAATAGATAGCTGACTTCATTCCTCAGGGTTCGAAGTGAGGCAGAACATCATGGCAGAATAATACGGCAGAGGAAAGTAGGTCAGGACATGACCACCAAGAAGCAGAGAGAGAGGAAGAGGGAGAAGAGAGGGAGAGGAAGAGAAGGAGAGAGAGAAAGGAGGTGAGGTGGAGAACACCAATGACCCACCTCCTTCAGCCACATCCTACCAGCCTTCAGTTACCACTTAGTTAATCCCTATCAGGGGACTAATCCACTGATTGGTTAAGGCTCTCATAAGCCAGTGATTTCACCTCTAAACCTTGCCTTGTCTCACACATGAGCTATTGGGAGACACCACATATCTAAACCATAAGAAATACATACATGATAATGTTTATGGCAGGATTATTAGGAACAGCTACAAACTGGAAACAAGATCAGTATTCCTCAACATTAGAATGTAGACCTAGTGCCTGGGATATTTAGGCAGTAGAACAATACACAACCATGAGTTGTGAGTGAATCACAACTACTGTACTGATATGATTATGTTTCAAAACCACAAAGATTGAAAAAACATAAGGTAGAAATTCAGTTCATAAGAACTTGAAAAATATGCAAAACTTGCCAACATATTAATTAGGGAGAAAGATAAACTATAGTGCAGCCTGATATGATAAGCATGAAACAAAAAATGTGAAGGAAGAGAAGAATGGTAAGAAATAGGTCGCCTGCAAGATATTGGTACGATCTTTTTTTCCTTCAATTTGGCAGTATACACAATGTTTGTGTGTGTGTGTGTGTGTGTGTGTGTGTGTGTATGTGTGTGTACACATATATTCCTTTAGACGTGTTTCATAATTGAAAACTTAAAATGATGAAGTTATGTTCATGGTAAGTCTTGAGTCTTGGCACCACTGCTTGACAAGAGGAAGACTAATTCATAAAGGGATGAGGGATTCTGACTGTTTTTTTCACAACATCTCATTATATAACCTGAATAAATCCTCCTGTCTCTCCAACAGTCAATCTTTTTATACAGGCCCATCTATGTAATAAATGCCAGTAGCCAAGTTATGAAAAAGAAATTCAATGTTTTTAGTTGGAGCTCTCAAAGGAAATTAAAGGAAATCCAGACTGTAAGTAAAAGAAAAAATTCTCTTTTCTAACCTTGTCTATTATCCCATAACCCTCGACAGATAGCTGGCTCACTGCTGCCCACAGGGTCCCTCTAACAGATCCTGCGTTGACAACTGTCTCGGTCCAACCTGTCTTTCTCTCTCTCTCTCTTTTTCTCTCTCTCTATTGAGGAATATGCTAGCCACATAAAACGCATTTTGGATACTTCTTTTTCTATTTGTGGGTGTAGTTTGTATACAATTGAAAATTTCTCTTCCTTGTTGAAAAGTCCTCTCCATGACTTTAAGACCTAGTTCCATTGGGGATCAGTTTTTACTACCCATCTGTTGTCTTTAATTATTTTGGTTCATTGGGTTTTCTGTTTCTTTCTGAGTCACTTCCATTACTTAGTTTTAAAGTTATTTTTATTGAAGATTTGTAAAGCACCAAACTACAGGTTTTCAGAGTAATCTCATTATTTCAAAATTATTTCTTTTTCTCTCATCCAAAATGATCTGGTACATTCATTAGGCAAATGGACAAGTCATTCAAATATTAACACAGAAAAGACATTTTCAATGGCCCAAGCCACATGGAAAAATGAGCCATTCTAAAGCATGTAATATTTAGCCAGAAACGGAAGAAACTTTATAGATGAAAACCGTGGGTGACATATACTATTTCTTTAGCAATCAAAGCACACATTCTCTGAAGATAAAATCCGTGTGCCTCGTAGGAAGCGTTTCCAGGTTCTCGATGCGTGTGTCTGCGTGGCCCTTGCCATACAGACCTGGAACAGGATCCAGGCAGGGAAAGCCTCCTGCTTCCTCAGCAGGTCACAGGTCCCGTCACCGATTCTCATTTCATCCTCACACTTTGTGACCCATGTCGTACGCACGTACTCAAAATTTTGCAGCAATGACCTACACATTGTAGAGGACACTCTTAGATGGAAATATTCAAGATTATCTCAAATTGTGCTTTGCATGTGAAGACCTGAGCACCACAAGGCCAATACATAGAGAGGTCAGGCGATAGTGTAGTAATTACAGAAAATGATTGGTTTGGAATTGTGTGCTTTCTCTAACAAAATAGCTTCTTGTGTCTGAATTTTGACCCAATTTTCATTCCAAATATTGTTTGTGTCTTTCCCTCTAGATCAGTGTTACCAGAGGTTTCACTATATCTTTGCAAAAAAAAAAAAAACAAAAAAAAAAACTTAGTTGAAAAAGTAATACCTTTTTTGTGTGTTTTCTATTTAATTGGTTTCTGATATTGTATTCATGTCCTCCTTTTTACCTTTAAAAAATTCTTTCTTGTTCTTATTTTAGTTTCTTAATTCAAATGTTTAGGTCAAAGATTTCAAAACTTAAAAAAAATACTATATTGCAGAAGAAAGAGTCTTAGTTCTGTTTTTAATCTTAGAAATTGTCAGAGGCACTTTTATGTAATTCAAGTTACAGGCTACCCTGAATTGTGGCAGGGTGCCAGGAAAATATCAACCAATATTTCAAAAATGTTAGACATTGTACTGAGTTTTTAGTCGGTGAGAAGCCAAAAATTCAGTCTAAGATGAGAAAAGAGGGAAAAAAAATGTTTTTCCTCTCAGTTCAGTTCTAAATGCAGCGATTGCAATAGGTTTAATTTATGACTTATCACATGTTTTGTAACTTCGCACAATTATTCAAATATGCTTCAGTATTGTGACATTTACTTAAACATAGTGTTCATTTCTGTCAGATAAAAACAGGCTCTGTAGTCCAGCAACTAGACAGAAAGGAGTTTTTGTGTCTTCGTGTTAAAGGCCAGTCAAGAAACAACTGTAAGATTCTGCAGGAGAGAGGCGACCCCAGCAGGCACTGTATTCTGTGTTATGGACACCAGGAGATACACAGGTTAGGGAGAACATGGAAACTGGTCTTAGCTGGTTAGCTAGCTCAGAAACGGTTTAAGTCACTGGGATACAAATCTAGCTTTCCTTACATAACAGTAAGGCACTTGATAGCACAGCATCCAAATAAACAAGGATAACTTTTCCAGAGAGTTTTTATTAATATGATCAGATTTCAAGTTTTGCTCATGATATGAAAAAGGGATTTTGAAAACCTGCATTTTAGGTATCGAGTGTGCCAGTGGATTTTCCAGTTTTGCCAGTGGTCTCTGAAAAATTCAGTGGTAGGAGGAGCCCTGGGAAATGAGGAAGGCAGGCTGGCAGAGTGGCGTTGTCAGACTGTGGGACTTCAAGTGCACCAGCCACACTCTGCCTCCGACAGCAGCACCCCGGTACCAACTGCTGGCAGTGTGAGTAGGCTGACAGGTCTGGCAGCTCTGGGGACAAAGGAAGATAGTGCCCTTGGCCTGGGTACCCTTGGCAATCAGCCTAGAGAAGAGAGGGACAGATAAGTCAAAAAGTCCTGCTCAGGGTGGGAGAAAAATGGCACCTGCCATAACCCGACTAAGAATCCCTATTCATGAGCACCCCTGGGGACTCTGCCAACTGATCCAGAGGGCACAGGCAGAACTTTCATTTTTCAACTAATGGTGGCATAAGGAAACCCAGGAAATATATTTTTATTATCAGTCCCCTTGGACTAGGAGGAGAAGGAGAACATGATCTAAATAAAAGTAGTAATAATAGTTATTATATTTGCCAACTTCTAATGAGCATGAAGCTCAAATACCCTATGATTTAATTTCATTTGACTTCCTCAATAATTGAACAAATGAGGTAGGTGTAATCATCAATCTTGCTATGACAGATCGTGAAGCTATAAAGGAGGTTATTTAACTTTCCAGGGTCATATGTTCACATATTAAAATGTGAACTCAGCATTTGAACCAGCGGAGTTCTGACCTTGGCATCTGAGGGCTGCCTCTGCGTCCTTGGGCAGTGCTGAGTCTGGGGACCCGGGGAGAAGTAGGGAGTCCTGGGGCTCATTGCAGCTTCCAGGGTGTGCAGTGTCGGCGCTGGAGGGTGCCATGGGAAGGGTCCCTGTGGGAAGGGGTCCCACAGGGAACTGTCCATGATGGAAGGAGGAGAAGGGGCAGCAGCAGGAGGCGGAGGAGGCAGCTCCGGGAGGACAGGGGAGCAGAGGTGGAAGCAGCCCCGGCTGTAAGCCCCCGCGGTGGGCGTAAGGTGCACGTGATACATTGTACACTTGCACTTGAGGGACCAGCTGCAGCAGCACTTTCATGTCACTTAACAGTGGAGCTTTCCCTTGCCTTTGGTGCCCTTCTGATGCTGTGATTTGGGGCCTCCTCATGAGGCTGCACTCTGTAGGGATTCGGGTTCCGGCTGCCATAGCAGAGTGCTGCGGATCCGGCAGCCCAAACTACAGAAATTAATTTTCTCACAGTTCTGGAGGCTGGAAGTCCAGGATCAAGGTGTCCAATTTGGATTCTTCGAAATTCTGTTGATGTCCATCTTCTCCCTGGATCTTCATGTGGCCTCTCTCTGCTCTAATCTCTTTTTCTTAAAAGGACACTGGTCATATTGGGTTAGGGTCCACCCACAGTAATCATCTCCTTTTAAGTTAATTACATCTTTGAAGGCCCCCTTGTCAAGTAGAGTCACATTCTGAGGTGTTGAGGATGGAGACTTCAACACATATGGGAAGGGTAACAAAGACACAAAGGCATATTTATAATTTCATAAAAATGACTGTCACTGGAAATATCAATAATATAAAATATGTTGCAAAATACACAAATGGAAATCTTTAAAGTAAGAGAGGAAACTGGTTAAGATCAGATTCTATTCTTATGTTTATTACCTTATGTTTATAAATATTAAAGGGAAATTTTGTAATGATGCAAAGTTAATCCATCAAGAAGATATAATAAATATAAGTACATACGTGCATCTAACAACTAAACCCTCAAATATACAAAACAACAATCATCAGAACAAAAGGAGAAATAGACAATTCAGCAAAACGAGATGGATAGACTCATGAGGAAGTACAGACTCAAACAAGACCATAAACCTGGTAGATGCCATAGACATCTACAGAGCAGCTGATACTCAACATTCTTCAGAGTAGATGATATACTAGGCCATAAAAAAAGTAGAGATAAAAATAAAGGGACTGAAGTCATATGAATTATATTCTATATCCACAAAGAAATTAGAAATTAATAACAGAAATTTGAGATAATGTCACTTGTCCCAGTGACATCAGAGACAAAAAAAAAAAAAATCAAAATTAAGCCATGTATACCTCCAAAAAATCAAAGGTTAGAGAAGAAATCATCAGAGGAACTAGGAGATATTGTGAGGTGAATGAGGATAAAAATGCAGTGTAAAACTTATAAAATGCAGCTAACGCAGTGCTGGAGGGCAAGTTGGTGTTGTCAATGTCCCTGTTAAAAAAAAAAAAAAAAAACAAGAAAAAAAAAAAAACCTCAGATAGCCTAATTTCCACTTGAAACCACTTGAGAAAGAGGAAAAACTATCCTAAGGTAAGCAGCATGAAGGGAACAATAAAGATTAGAATGAAAATTCACTGAACAGCGAATGGAAAACCAATAAAGAGAATCAGCAACACCAAAAATTTCTACTTTGAAATTATTAGTAAAATCAGCAAAATTTTTAGCTAGATGAATGAAGACAAAAAGACAGAATATTCAAATTTAATAAATCAGAAATGAAAGAGCATTAGTACCAACTTTACAGAAATAAAACGAATTAGAAGGCAATTTCTAAATGCGTGTCAACAAATTAGATAATTTAGATTAAAAGAGAAAATTTCTTAAAATGATTCAAATGACCAAAACTAACTCAAAATGAAATGGAACATCTGTGTAGACCCCCCTCCTGCCCCCAAATGCTATGGGTTGAATCATATCCCTCAAAATACACGTGGAAGTTCTAACCCCAGTAACTCAAAATGGGACCTGATTTAGAAATAGAGTCACTGCAGACATAATTGGTTAAGATGAGGTCATACTGGGCCACTAATCTAATATGACTGGTGTCCTTATGAGAGGAGGAAAGGAGAGTCATGCCCAGGTGGCAGACAACGGGAGGACACAGGACAGGAGGATGTTGAAGTGACATCAGAGGCAGAGACTTCTGCTGTGCATCTTAACACAAGCTATGGTGTGCCAAGGATATGCAAAAGACACCGGAAATTAGCAGAGAGAAAGAAAGATCTTCTACGTGGTGCCAGGGGGCACATGTCTCTGCCTACTTGGATTTCAGTCTTTTAACTTCTAAAAACTCTAAGTCAATAAATATCTCTTGTTTTAAGCCACCACCCGACTTGTGATAGGTACAGTAGCCTTTGGAAGGAACACAGTTCAGAAATTGAGTCAGCAATCAAAAAACTTTTCACAAAGAGCAGCTCAGGCTGGTGAATTCTACCAGCTGTTTAAAAACCATTTGACGCCAATCCTTCCCAAACTCCTCTAAAAAAAATGGAAAAGGAAGGAATAATTTCCACTTCATGTTTCTATCATTTGCAATAAAAACATCACAAGAAATAAATGAACTGGTTTTTATGATTATAGACACAAAACTACTCACTGGAATATTGGAAATCAAGTAACTAAAAAGAATTATGTACTTCCACAGGAGTAGAGCTGTTTTAATACCTGATGATCAATGAACAGAAAACACTATATCAATAGAATAACGGGCAAAAGACACACTATAATTTCAGTAGGTAGAAAGAGCATTAGAAGAAGTTCAACAACTTTACACAAGGAACACACTCAACAAGCTGGGAATGGAGGGAACTTCAATCATCTCATAAACAACATCAATGGAAAAGGTACACATCACTTTGCACGTGATGGTGAAAAATTGAAAGCATTCCCCGAGGGTCAGCAACAGTCCAAGGATGTCCGCTAGTGCCACTTCTAATCATCCTAATACTGAGACAATAAAAAGTTAGGAAAGACATCCAGATCACACTCATTGCTGCACATATAAAGATTAACTAAGAAATGGACCATAGACCAAAATATCAGAACTAAAATTATAAAGCTCTTAATGAAAAAATAAGAGTAAATCTTCATGACCATTGTCCAGGCAAGCCTTCCTAAATATGGCACCAAAGTATAAATGACAAAATAAAAGGATAAATTGGACTTCTTCAAAATTAAAAAAACTTGGTACTTCAAAAGATACCATATAGAATGTTTAAAAAAAAAAGTGAAAATGGGAGAATATATTCTAAAATCGTATGTCTGATAAGGGACTTGTATCTACAATATATAAAGAACTCTTAAAATCAATAATAAAACAAAGTAATCCAATTAAAATGATCAAAGGATTTGAAGATATATCCAAAGAAGATATATAAGTGGTCAATAAGCCCATGGAAAGAATCTGTGTTAGTTGACTCTCTGCTACTGTAAATGCCTAAGATTAACAACTTTAATGAGGAAGGAAAGATTTATTTTGGCTCATGATACCACAGGTTTTTCAGTTCATGGTCAGCTGGTTCCATTGCTTTTGGCTCTATGGAGAGGCAGATCATAAATGGGAGAATGTAGCAGAGAAGGCAGTTTATCTTGGAGACAGAGAGAGAGAGAGAGAGAGAGAGAGAGAGAGACAGAGAGAGAGAGACAGAGAGACAGAGAGACAGAGAGAGACAAAGAGAGAGAGAGACAGAGAGAGAGAGAGAGAGAGAGAGAGAATGAGAGAGAAGGGCACCAGGGTCCCACTTTCTCCTCCAAGTCCACACCCCTAATGATCTAACTTCCCTATACTAGGCCTTGTCTTTGGGAACATTTAAGATTTAAACCATAACAGATGTTCAACATTATTATTCATTAGAAAAGTACAAATCAAATCCATAATGAGATAGCACCACTTACTCTCTAGGATGCTGTACTATAAAAGACAAAGAGTAATATGGTCAAACATCTGAAGATTTATCCAAATAAGATATATAAGTGGTCAATAAGTCCATGAAAAGAATCTGTATCGGAAAAGATGTGGAAAAATTTGGCCCCTCATCCTCCACTGCTGTGAAGGTAAAATGGTGCAATTGTTTTGAGAAATAGTCTAGTTGTTCCTTAGAAGATTAAACAGAGTCATGTGTGACCCAGCCATTCTACTCTTGGTTATATACCCAAGACAGATGAACACAAGCCCACACAAAATTTTGTACATGAAAGTTCCCAGTAGAATTATTCATAGTAGCCTGGAATAGAGACAACCTAATTAATGATTGGCTATACGAAATATGATATACCCATCTCTACAATGGAATGTTGTTTGGTAATAAAAATAATAATACTTGCCCCAACTCGGATGAGAGATTATGTTAAATGAAGGAAGCCAGTCAGAAAAGGCTACCTATTGTATAACACCATTTATATGAAATATTCCTAATGGGTAAATTTGTAAAAATGCAGCATAGGTTAGAGCTTGTCTAGGACAAGGGAGCTTGGGGGGAAACGGGAAAGTCACTACTAAAGGGTTTCTTCTTGAGTAATGTAAATATTTTAAGATCAACTCTAGTGATGGTTGTATATATCTTCAAACTTAGTAAAACCCTTGATTGGCATGCCAAGTGGTTCAACAGTATGGCATGTGAATAATATTTCAATAAAGCTGTTACATACATTAAAGAAAAAAGATTAAGTGTGAGAGGGACTGATCCAGGTTCCAGGAGGAAGAGGAGAGGGGCTAAGAGGAAGTCATAGAGGGCGCAGAAGGCTGGGTGAGCCCGACTCAGGGGTCTCAGGAAAAAGAGAAGTGGGGAATAAATGGGCAAAACCATCTGAGGACCTACTAGGAGCTCAGCATGACACGGCTGCTTCACATGTTCTCAGCAGTCTCATGAAATGGGTGTTATCCACACTTTATGGATAAGACATTGAGTGTCAGAGAGTTGAATCCATATGCCCAGGGTTGCACAGCTAGTTAGTTGCACAAAGATCCAGAAATCCAGACAAGCCTGTGTAGCTCCAAACCTCAGCTTTTTCAGTACCTGATGTTCCTGAAGCTCCACCAGGACCAGACTCCAGAGTCTGCTGCCAGATAAGTAGTAAGGGGTGGATCTCTTGGTAACGAGAGGAAGAAGGAAGAGGGCTGGATTTCATCAGGTGACTGAGGAGGAGGAGGAGGTGGAAGGGCAGCAATGGGGCACGAGTGCCCCTGGGTCCCCAGGTCGGCTCTCATCTGCACCACTTTCCTGGGCTTAGTCTTGTAATCAAACAAGAAGGGTAATCGGAAAGTAGAGGGAGAACACGTCTAAAATCAGTTCAAATTAAAAGTTAAATTCACAGCTTGGAATTTACTACAGGAGATATTGAGATTAAGATAAAAATTTTCCATTTCCAGAAGAGCTCATCAAAGTCCAGGAGTCTTATGGTTGGCTGTACATTATAGCACCAAGCTACTCACTTCATACGGCCAGGGTTCGCACAGCAACTGCAAAGAAGCAGAAAGGTAAGTATCTGTTACATTTCCACTGTGGGGCTCTTGACCCCATTTCTAGAATAGGCTCAGTGTGTTTCATGGAAACGAGTCCAGAACGCTGAGCCCCACACAGTGCCTGGAGCTTAGTAGGCACTCGCTAAGAATCTGCAGATGGATGTGTTGGGGAAAATCCACATTCACCTGTTCTTACATTTCTTTCCTCACTACCTTTGAGATTCAACTTAGTCTTTTTAATGTTCCAAGTGATTTCACAAGATCTCAGACTGAAATCATTCATCTTTTATTTTGCTGATTAAAATTCATCATTTCTTTAAAAAGACCCAACCATGAGAGCAGAAAGATGAAGAAGTTATGAAATAAGAATCTGAGAACTGTAGCTGGATGGCTGCCTTTGGAAACGGAAGTCAGGAGGCAGATTGTTTTGGCTTCCTGGTGTTCGAATGTTTTTAAGGGTTGTTTTTATTGTGGTTAAGCATTGCCACCAGCCGTGACTGTGATTTTTAAACAAGGACACCTCTTCCAACACTGACCAACCCGGTTTTACCAGTGAAACTTTTGGTGTTTCAGCCACTGAAGAGGGCAAGTTACCTCCCAGGGTGGTTGTTATCAGTGTCGCACGCAGACCACTCCTTCCTGGGCATGGTGCAAGGCACGGAGGTACAGAGACCAAAATAGCGTGGGGGTCTCTGCCCTCAGCATGGCACGGCCTGAGACGGACAGCTCTTCGTTTCGCATTTCTGTTCTAACCCATTCAGCTGACTTTAGATTCATCTAACCTTTCAGCTGAGACTCGTAACAAAGGTCAGTGATGATGCTATTTTCCTACCCAGTTCAAAGATTTGTAACACACTGATCCCAACTTCCTCTCCTCTGGGAGGGTGAAGAGTTTTCAGTTAAAGGAGGGGCTGGAGGTTCTCCCAATGGGACACATATCTCCGGACTAGTTTTCTTGCATGAGTTCCTCTACACAGGGGCCCCTTGCTGATTGTAACCTCTCCGTTTTCTAAAAGGAAGCCTCCCTCCCACTTTTTCTTTTTCTTTTTTTTTTTGGTACTGGGGATTGAACCCAAGGGTGCTTAACCACTGAGCCACATCCCCAGCCCTTTCTTTTTTATATTTTATTTAGAGACAGGGTCTTGCTGAGTTGCTTAGGGTCTCACTAAGTTTGTTGAGGTTGGCTCTGAACCCATGATCCTCCTGCCTCGGCTTCCTGAGCTGCTGGGATTATAGGCGTGTGCCACCGCACAAGTTTTGAGACCATTCCTGTGCCTAGAGTGGCCCAGTAACACAGTTCCTTCTGGCTCCTTCTTAGAGTTGCAGTGTGTTTTGTTGGCTGCAGGATGCTGATGGATGGAGAGCACAGCAGGATCTGGAAAAGGATAGCCACCGTGCATGGGCCAGAACTCATATCGTTCTCAATGCTCAAAAAGATTCACATTTCCTTTCTAATCATATACAGCCAATCTATGATTATAGTGATCCAGGGAATTCACTAAATTTCTAAAAAGAATTGGCTTAGAGCCACAGTCCTTTTGAAAGGAAGGGCTGGAGGACTTGCAGTCTTTCAAGGTTTATTTGCAGATGGTGACTTGACTGTTTTTGTAGGACGACTTTTGGGATTATGGCGAGGGGGCTAACTCTACACTGCTGGTCCCACCCTACTTTCTACCCATCCACACTACCCTGTGCTGCAGCCACTGGCTCTAACAGAACAAGGAGCCGTCAACACAAAGCCAGTTTCAGAAGAGGGAGGAGATTTCTAATTTTAGGATTTCCCTTTGGGCTCTTAAGACCTAGCCCTCTGAACTGTGCACGTACCCACCCACCTCCCTCTTCATTCATGACCTGTGAAGCTGTGCCCATGGTCAAAGGCACACCTTCCGCCAGGTTCTGGATGCCATTTCCCCCAGTTTCCTTTGAATCCTTATTTACTATCTCCTTAACCTAGGGGACATGGTCCTACATGTGACCTATGAGTATTTGAGATCATTAGCAAAGTCCTTTAAATTGTATACAAAAATTTCTTTATATGAATTTTTGCTGTAATTAATTTCAATTTAATATAATTTAATTTGTGTATAAGTGTTCACTGCACATAAAGAAAATCATCAAACAGTGCTAAATAAGGCTTATAATAAAAAATTAGCAGTTTCTTGCCTCACTTCTTTCCCAAGGGCAACTGATTACAACCCTTTCAGTTAATCATTATTAATTTCTCCCCAAATATACAACTAAAATGCTTAGATTTTCTATTTCTTTACTTTTTCAATTTTAGATATTGTCTACTGGATTCTTTATACATGGCCTGAAGATTTAGCTCCATTTAAACCACCCAAACCTACTCTACCTTCCGTCTCTTGTCACTATAGCTATATTACAAGGTTTGGTGACACTATGTGCCTTTTTATTATGATTGCTTCTTCCCTAATTTTTTTTTGTTTTTGTTTTTCGTTTTTATCCAATCTAGTTTTTTGAGACCTTGTAGTTCCACTGTGGCATTTGATTGACAGGATGTGGAAGTTCAGTTGAAAACCATTTGAAGGTCTAGCTCAATGTGTCCTCTTCAAAACTCAGGTGCTGCCAGTGTGATGGGATCAAGAAGTCCTTGGAGAGGTGGTGAGGCCCTGGGGCCCTTCCTCAAGAAAGGACACAGGTCCCTGTGGCTTCAGCTGCATTCAGTTGGCGCTCTCTTCTCTTCAGCCTCATGTGGACAGTGTTTCTTCCCTTAGAAGGAGGCAGCCCTCCCCAGGCGGATTGATCTTGGACTTCCCAGCCTTCAGAACCGTGAGAAAACAATCTCTGTTCTATGTAAATGTTGCAGTCTCAGATATTTTGTTGTAGCAACACAAATGATGAAAACACGTGGTATAGCATGTAGTTGAAGATCACCTGAAAGCCCAATTCAGTGTCTTTAGGCAAGCAGCTTTGTTGTTGAGAAGTTCAGTTCCGTTTGGAATCTCGTTCACTCCTGTGTTACCCGTCCTTCCTTTCTGGGAAATTTTAGTATTTTCTGCTTATCCTCAACATACTTAAATTTTGTAACAACGTGTTCGGCAGGTGCAAAATTTTTTCCCCCTTTCATTTTGCTGGGTCCTCAGTGAATCTGTTAACTCTGAAGGTTCATGTTCCTCCGTTTGTAAGGTTTTTTGGTTTTTTTTGTAATATATCTTTGTCACCTTCCTCTTCTTAATTTCTGTCTTGAAATTTATTTCTAGAATTTCTGTTGTTGGATATTGACTCTGTGTTTACATTTAATCTTCAGAACATTTTAATTTCCATTATTTTTATCTTCCTGTTCTCCTTTATGAGAGATCATCTTGACTTTATATTCTAATCTTTCTATTTACTTTTATGTTTTGCTTGCTATGTTTTTAATTTCCAGGAATATTTTTGAATTTTGTAACTGTTTCTTTAAAAAAGGAAGCCGTTCTTTCAGACACACAAAGTAATATAGGAAAAAAAAAATCATGAATAACACACACCCCCCAATTAGGAACAAAAACACTACAGAGTTGAAGCCCCTTGTGAATAATTTCCCAATTAAAGTATCTTTTTTTCTATGTTGTATCACTGCTGTGCATGTTTTTGTGGTTTCTCTACATTTTTCTCTACAGACTGCTTTGAATTATTGAAAATTTTACATAATTGACATTAGACTGTAAGAATTGCTATACAGCTTGCACTTTTGCTTTCAATTGTCTTTTTAGGGCTTGTTCATCATGACACATGCAGCTGTCACTTATTATTTATCAGAGTCCCCTGGTGAATATACTATATTATACCGATCTATTCCCTCCTTGATGGACATTTAGGCTATTCCATTTCTTCTCTCTTCTTCTTCCCCCGGGCATGTCCCAGGACATTGACTCTGCTCCCAGGATATTCCACATATCCAAGGCAGAGAATGAAGGACTGGTCTGGAAAATTTATGGGTCCTTAATTTAAATTCCCTATAAAAGGGCAAATTGTAGTGAGTTTACTGTGCCTGAGTACACAAAGCTACAGGTTAGGTTTGCAGGCCTCACCCTGACAGAGGGACAGGTAACCACAGATAACAGGATATTTGAGTAAATGCACAAGTGTGAAAGAGAAATAGAAGGTCCCAGGGAAAAGGTTAATATTCCAATTAGGATAAGATGGGAATGGCAGAGGATCACTGATCAGTCTACATCATACGGGAGTGAGTGGTCAGAGCCCAGCGCTGCAGTCGCTGAGCCCTGAGCGGGCTTCCCTAGAAATCATGGCCAGCATGGCTGCTCATCTGCAGGAGAGGGAGTGGAGATTTCTTCCCAGAGCAGATCCATTTACTGAAATGAACTCTTCCACTGTCTCATCTTTAAATCTTGAGCAATTGGAAATAGATCAAAATGGAGATATTATCTATCTTCACAGTAGCTTAGATTGCCAAGGGCCCAGAGGAAGAACCATTGCTGTTTTAAACAAGTTTTAAACAAGACCTTGAGTGGAAGCTAACACTTAAGCAGTTCTGTTTTAGCTTGTACTGGTTTGCAGATAAAAGGATTTTCTTATCTGAGAAGGAAAAGCTAGCTAGGAGTGGTTCATATGTATGGTCTCTAAACCTGTCCCATTGAAAAGGTGCCTTCCAATTAAACAAGTAAGATCCACATGGTTGTGTGTGTGTGTGTGTGTGTTCTTTATAAGTTGATTATCTCAGGGATTTATTACAGTAATGAAAAACTGACTAACACACCTTCTGTGTCTAATTTATAAATTAAACTTTATTATAGGTGTTTTATGTGTAGGAATAAATGTAGCATAGATATAGTTCAGTTCTATACGTGGCTTCAGGCATCCACCGGGCATCTTGGAATGCATTCCTGCAGATGAGAGGAACTACTGTATTATAATTAAAAGGTTATTACTGAAAAATCTGCTATCTTTTACGATGTGGATCTAGAAGGACTTACTCTAGCGATATAGTATGAAACTGTTGAAAAATTCCTACTACTATTCCCTGGGTATAAAAGAAAAATATTTGATACAATTTTCAGTTTTTGTTTTTTTAAATTAGGCTGTTGGCGAGTGCAGCGTCCTGCTTCTCTGTGGTCACTACTGTTAGGTGACTTGAAAGCCCTCATGCTGTCCCCTAGGAAGTCTGCACTGTCCAAGGGTCATGGCCATTCTGGCTTTTGGGCTTGGGGTCAGTGGTAGTTTGCCCTTCAGAGCCGAAAGCCACCTCCTGAGTCAGTGAGATCTCATTTGGGAACAATGTTCACTTCAAAGGTACTTTGTAAGGGCTCAGCTTCTGAGTTTTAAAGCGCTGCTGATGGGTACTCCTGATAACATTGCTGCAGATCATATTTTAATGACTCACACAGTTAACCTCTGACCTTATTTAGCCAAGTGTATCAAACCAGGACTTTTTAAATTGTAGATATGCGGTTTTATGAAATAAAAGTCATGTTAAATTGTTAAAAAATTAGTTGGTCAATGGTACCTTGTTATATTCAATTATATTTAGTAAACATTCTATTTTGATGGATTCAAAATATATTTTCTAACATTTTAAAGGTCTTTAGAAAGTTTGATTTTGGATGGCTCTAAGGTAGCAGATACTTGTGTTTAACCAATGGTCTGTATAAATTTGGAAATCTACAGTAGGTGTATCTATAATTAAAATGATGTTAACAGCATATGTGAAGTTTCATTTATGCATGATATATATTAATAATAATATTAAAAGTTCATGCTGAAGGCCACCCAGTACTCTGTGCTAAATGGCATGCTGGCATTCACAGCTCTCTATTATGGGTTGTTTACTTCCCTGCTCCCTCTGAGGCTGCGCACTTTTTGAGCTCAGCTCCGCGTGTTTTCTCAGGCTGGATACCTTGCATGGTGTCTGACCTGAACGGACTCAACAAACATTTGCTCAAAAGATTAAAGCCAGGATGAGCTTTCCAATTTTACTATAAAGAGTGTGAGTCCAGCTGCTTACAATCACAATTCTGGGTTTCTATTTTCCATCTCTTGTCATTGACTCATGCTGTTTTACATTACGACAGGATTTAAGTATAAGGGTAAAAACATCTTATACAACAACAAGAAGTTTCTCCCCCCAAATGTTTATAACTCTTCTACAGAAAAAGTAAAAGACCTTGTTGGAGCCCATGCAGGCATTTCAGACGGGGCCTTTCCACAGTGACACTGTTAACATTTCCTCAATGATGGCTCCTCCCTCCCCTCGTCCTCCTCACAGTGGTAAGATGGGTCATAGCTCGGCTCATAAAGATCTGAAGGAAGTTTGCAGAGACTGAAAAATGCCCATTACTGACACCTATTTGATGGACAGTTAATAGCTGTGTTCAAAGATGAATTGTGTTATTAAAAGTTGAATGGATCAAACCAAAGCCTGTTTTGAAGCATTGTGAGCAGTGGTAAGAAAACTTGCATTCGTTAGGATGAACAGATTGAATCACACACACATTGCTCTCTCAAAGCAGCCACCGCACAATGGGATCCACAGGATGTCTCGAGGGGGGGTTGCCACTTTGCACAAAAGAAGTCAGCTTTTTTATTCCCTTAGATGCAGGTGCCACAAGAAGCTCAGCACCTTCCATCCTGGGTTCTCATTATGATCTACCCTTTGCACAATCCAAGCAGGAAGGAAAGGGATGAAGTCGTTTTTCGTAATTCCTTTTTTTTTTTGTTTTTTCGGTCTAGCAAGTGTTCCAGGCTATCATCAGTAACATCCTGTGGTCAATGCAGAAAAAAAAGTGTTCCTGGTTTGGACCAGGACAGATTGGATGAGAGGTTCTGCTTCATGGGAAAATTATAGATCCAAAAGGGTTTTATGAACTGGGTAGGTAATAAGATAAAATAAAATAAAATAAAATAAAACCCACAACAAACAAAGGTATTCACGTATCTCTCTCAAATGTACCCAAAAAAGCTTTTTATTCTTCTTCAGATGAATATAAAGAATGAATGGAAGAAAATAAAGGAAAGGCGGTGTGGATCCCAGAACATTACTTCTGCAGGGTTCTTTTGTTCCCTACCTGGTTGCATGCTCTGGAGATTTCCGTAGAACAGTCTGTGGGGTAAAAACTCAGTTATGGTCTGTGGGTCAGGTTACTTTCTCCTTCTGATATTTTATATGGATTATTTTTAGTGAATGCTCCTAGGGAATACTGTCCTTTCTCCATCATAAGCTTGTCATCCTCTGAGGCCAGTCTCTCGTGGAAAATCATTCTCATGGAAGAGCAGAGAATGTTTCGCCAGACCAAGGAGGCAGTGGAGGAGTAGCACAAGGACCGGTGCAGTTGACAAATGTCAGCTGAAAAACTGCTGCCAGCTCTGAACCTGGAAGACTCCTCAGTCTTCTAAGGCTCATGCTCAGCCTTCACATCCCCTCTTTCTGGTAACCACACCCAGTACAAATTTCTCTTGAGAAGCCACATGGAAAGCATTCTATACTGTTGTTTGGGTGACAGTGACTAATCCCTTCCCTGGAGGTGGGCCTTGTTTAGCAAAACCAAATAAATCTACTCCAATCCCCTTGTTAACTCACCAGAGCCAATGGAATATGGTGGAGATGTTTGCTGTCTTTCTTCAGAATAGACACTTCCTCCCTCTTGCAGAAACTACCGGAAGAGGCTCTCTTTTGCCTTGTGTTGTGGTTTAGATATAAAGTGTCCCCCAGAAGCTCACATGTGAGGGAAATGCAAGAAGTTTCAGAGGAGAAATGATTGCGTTGTAAGAGTCTTAACCCAGTCAGTAATTTATTGCCTGAAAGGGATTAACTGAGTGATAACTGAAGGAGTAGGTGTGGCTGAAGGAGGTGGGAATAGGGGTGGCTTTGGGTATATATTTGTATCTGGCCAGTGGAGCCTCTCTCTCTCTCTCTTTCTCTCTCTCTGATTCCTGATGATGTGAGCTGCTTCCCTCTGCCACACTATTCCACCATGATGTTCAACCTTACTCCAGGCCCTGAGGAATGGGCTATGGACTAAGATCTCTGAAACTGTGAACCCTCAAATAAACTCTTCCTCCTCTGTATTTGTGCTGGTTGGGTCCTTTATTCACAACAGCAAAAAATCTGACTAAGACACCTTGTGTTTAGTTTTCTAGGGCTGTCATTACAAAACACTACAGACTGTGTGGTTTATTCAAGAAAAATTTTTTTTCTTTTCTCACAGTTCTGGAAGTCAGAAATTTAAGATCATGGTGTTGGCCGGCATGGGTTCTCCTGAGGTCCCGCTCCTTGGTTCACAGACAGTTGCCTTCTCTGTGCATGCTCAGGGGGCCCTTACCTGGGGTGAGCACGACCCTGCTGCCATATTTCTCCTCATTACAAAGGCACATGTAAGGCTGGATTAGGGTCCACCCTAAGGTCTCATTTTCACTTAACCACCTCTTTTAAGACCCATTTCCAAATGCAGTCAAATCTGAATTACTGGGGATTAGGTTTCCAGTGCATAAATTTCAGAGGGACTCCATTTTCCCATAAGACAGCAGCCAGTGTATTGAAGGTGGAAAGTCTGGACTTACTGGAGCCATTTCATCACTGTAAAGAGAACCAACTTGAGAATGGAGCTCAGTGGTACATCAGAACACTGGTGGAAACCAGATCTTTGAGCTGCATTATTTTAACTACTTGATCAAATCTTGCTGGAAGGTCAACACTAATTTTGGACTGTTGAGTTATGTGAATTTTTAGATTTCCTTTATTATTCAAGTCAATATCAACTGGAGTTCTGCAAGACTTCAGGACCATTAGTTTGGTCCTACAAACAAAGGATTCCTGATTCAGTTACCTTAAGTAACACTGAGTTGTATCAAGAGTGACATTGCATGGGATGATTTATTTAAACTATCCTGTACAACATTGCACTGAATGCAAGCACCCTCAGTGGTAAGACATACCACTATTTTATGTAACATTAGGAAAGGAAAAGGCGTGTCAGCTAAATGATAATATGATGATTTTGATGACTTAGGTTTTAATTTAAACATATTAAAAGAGTGCATTTAGAGTAAACTTTTTTTAATTATAGAAATTAATTTTTTATGCATGAAAAGGGAAAAAAACCAAAAGATTTTCTGTACTTACACTTATTGTTCTTTGGAATCACTTTTAAATTTAGAGTTGGGGAAGTCTGAGGTTGTTTGTTTGCCAACAAGTGTGTTGATAATATAGTATTTTTTGAAAAGTTAATGCCCTCAAGACTTCCTTCGAAACCACAGGGTTGGCTGGTGGTACATGCAGCGATGGTTTTATCACAATTTCCCTCTGTCTCATAGTGATCCTGAGATGCCTGCTGATAGCCAAGCTTTCTTTTTTATTTTATTTTTGCATTTTCCATTGCCTTTTACTAAAAATGTTTCAGAGGAAAACTCATATTCTGTGAGGTGATAATGGAGTAATTCTATCTTTTCTAGTGATAAAATTATTAAGCTGTTCATTATATAAACTAAAGAGATGACAATAATTCAGTAAAGGTACCAGTTTTCCCACATTTCTGCATACATGAATATTTCTCTAATATTTTCTTCTTGTCTAAATGAACAATAAAAACAAAACAAAACAAAAAAAAACATACAAAACATCCTAGGCATAAATCTAATGAAGGAGGTGAAAGACCTGTATAAAGAAAATTATAGAACACTGAGGAAAGAAATTGAAGAAGACATTAGAAGGTGGAAAGACCTATGTTACTGGATAGGCAGAATTAATATTGTTAAAATGGCCA
The DNA here is from genome assembly GCF_902686445.1 of Sciurus carolinensis. Classification (NCBI taxonomy): domain Eukaryota; kingdom Metazoa; phylum Chordata; class Mammalia; order Rodentia; family Sciuridae; genus Sciurus; species Sciurus carolinensis. The sequence goes on from NC_062215.1 coordinate 168,333,883, forward strand.
TATTACTAAAAGTATTCTAAAGATTCAATGCAATCCTCACCAAATTATCAATGATATTATTCACAGAATTAGAAAAACAGTCCTAAAATTCATATGGAAGGATAAAATACTCAGAATAGCCAAGAAGAGAAACGCTGAAACATCACAAAACCTGATCTCCAATTATACATAGAGCTACAGTAACAAAAACAGCTTGGCATTTACATCAAAACGGACATGAAGACTGATGGGGTAGAATAGAAGACACAGAGATAAACCCACATAGGTACAGTCATCTGATCCTTGACAAAGCTGCCAAAAAACTACATTGGAGAAAAAAGAGTCTTTTGACAAATGATGCTGGAAAAACTGGACACCTATATGTGGAAGAATGAAACTAGATTCCTATCTTTCACCCTGGACAAAAGTCATCTCAAAGTAGATCAATGATGTTAAATTAGGCCAGAAATCCTGCATCTGCTAAAAGAAAACATATGGTCAACACTCCAAACATATGGGTACAGGCATCAACTTCCTTATTAAGACTTCTTTATTATTATTATTATTATTATTATTATTATTATTATTTTGATAGAGAAGAAATTCCAAGTGATACTTTAAAGTGGTAGATAAGTGTATCCTAGTTATTAAGTGTGGGGCAGGCTCTGAATTACCCCATGTTGTATGAAACAGCAGTTTTCAGGTTGGGCCCAACCCTGATTAACTCCATTTTATAAAGCAGAAGTTTGCTAGGAGCTAGTTGGTTTTGATTGCAAATGCTAAGGCAGAATTATTTGGTAACTTGCATGGGGAAATAGATAAGCACCATATATTAGACATATAGAAATTATCATAAACAACACCACACAGTTACATGGCACAATCAAAAGGCAAAAACTGATAAATAAAAGTATAGACCTAATAAAAATGACCACCTGTCATTAGAAATACTGAAGTGCTGCAAGAAATCAAGTACAATGGTGGGTGGGCAAGGCAAAATACTTTACTTCTGCCCGAACCTGGCTAGCAAGCATACGCAGGTGGACAGTCAGCTGGTTTATACACCTAAGGCAGTGCTGCCCTTTAGCAATAGCATATTGTTTAATCTCCAGGTGTTGGAGTAGTTTCTATTTTTTACTCTTTCATTTATTTCTAACTTCAATCCATTATGATGTGATAGAATACAAGGTAGTGTCTCTATCTTCGTGTATTTGCTAACATTAGCTTTGTGGCATAATATATGGTCTATTTTAGAGAAGGATCCATGTGCTGCTGAGAAGAAAGTGTATTCGCTCTTGGTTGGATGGTATATTCTATAAATGTCTGTTAAGTCTAAATTATTGATTGTGTTATTGAGATCTATGGTTTCTTTGTTCAATTTTTGTTTGGAAGATCTGTCCAGTGGTGAGAGAGGCGTGTTAAAATCACCTAGTATTATTGTGTTATGGTCTATTTGGTTTCTAAAATTGAGAAGGATTTGTTTGACATACATGGATGAGCCACTGTTTGGGGCATAGATGTTTATGATTGTTATATCTTGCTGATTTATGCTTCCCTTAAGCAGTATGTAATGTCCTTCTTTATCCCTTCTGACTAACTTTGGCTTGAAGTCCACATTATCTGAAATGAGGATGGATACTCCAGCTTTTTTGCTGAGTCCTTGTGCATGGTATGTTTTTCCCCATCCTTTCACCTTTAGTCTATGGGTATCTCTTTCTATGAGGTGAGTCTCTTGCAGGCAACATATGTTGGATCTTTCTTTTTAATCCAATCTGCCAGTCTATGTATTTTGATTGATGAATTCAGGCCATTAACATTCAGGGTTATTATTGAGATATGATTTGTATTCTCGGTCATTTGGTTCATTTTTAAAATTTTATTTATTTATTTATTTTTTTGACACAACTTGGTTCCTCCTTATTTGACAGTTCCTTTAGGATAATTCCTCCCTTTGCTGATTTGCTTCTTTGTTTTTTATCTCTCACTCATGGAATATTTTGCTGAGAATGTTCTGTAATGCTGGCTTTCTTTTTGTAATTTCTTTTAGCTTTTGTTTATCATGGAATGATTTTATTTCATCATCAAATTTGAAGGTAAGTTTTGCTGGGTATAAGATTCTTGGTTGGCATCCATTTTCTTTCAGAGCTTGAAAAATGTTGTTCCAGGCCCTTCTAGCTTTTAGGGTCTGGATTGAAAAATCTGCTGATATCCGTATTGGTTTCCCCCTGAAAGTAATTTGGTTCTTTTCTCTCACAGCCTTTAAAATTCTGTCTTTATTTTGTATGTTAGGTATTTTCATTATAATGTGCCTTGGTGTGGGTCTGTTGTAATTTTGTGTATTTGGAGTCCTATAAGCCTCTTGAAGTTGATTTTCCATTTCATTCTTCAGATTTGGGAAATTTTCTGAAATTATCTCATTAAATAGATTGTTCATTCCTTTGGTTTGTTTCTCTAAGCCTTCCTCAATCCCAATAATTCTCAAATTTGGCCTTTTCGTGATATCCCATAGTTCTTGGAAATTCTGTTCATGATTTCTTACCATCTTCTCTGTTTGTTCAGCTTTGTTTTCAAGGTTAAATATTTTGTCTTCAATATCTGAGGTTCTGTCTTCCAGGTGTTCTATCCTATTGGTTATGCTTTCTATGGAGTTCTTAATTTGGTTTATTGTTTCCTTCATTTCAAGGATTTCTGTTTGTTTTTTTTTCAATATCTCTAACTCTTTATTGAAATGATCTTTTGCTTCCTGTATCTGTCTTTTAACTGTCGATTGGTGCAATCATTCAATGCCTGCAGTTGCTCTTTCATCTCATCGTTTGCTTCCCTGATCATTTTAATTATGTACATTCTGAACTCCCTTTCTGTCATTTCTTCTGCCATGCTGTCGTTGGATTTTATTGATGTAACATCTAGATTTGTTTGGGGCATTTTCTTCCCTTGTTTTCTCATATTGTTCAGGAATCAGTGGGTCCTTAAGATATTGCAGATTTCTTCTATTGACTTATAATGTCCCTGAAGATTGCTAGTATATCCCCTCTTATCCTTCAATAACCTGAAGTCTTGGAGGAAGTTGATAATGCAGTGCTCCACAAGGAAGCTGCCTCTCTAGGGTTGGTGACCCTCAGGTGGGGTATATTCCCTGCTAGTGGGCAGAGGTGCCTCCACTTGTTGACCAATAGTCATCCAAAGGGTAACTAGGCTGCGGGCTGAGGCAAGGCCTGTTTGTGCCTGTGTCTCTGGTTTTACCGTCCTTGTGGGAAAACATCACCTTGCAGGGAAGACTCACCTGGTGGGGAGGTCTCGCTGGTTAGTTCCCCTCCTAGAGGTTCCCCTCAATCTACAACTACTGCCTGGGCTGGGCTGCCTTCCTCTGCAACGTTCCCAGGGGCCCGGACCTACCTCCTGGGCCTGGGAGCCTCACCCTTCGCAGACGAATCTCCTTAGGCTGCCTCTCCTCAGAGAATCTGCCCGCAGTCCTGGAAACTTCGCTCTGCCCCTAGGCGTGTCTCTGTGCGGCTCTTCCACCAAGAAGCCACCTAGGTCCTGGGACCCTGCTCTGTACCTAATCGCCTGGCTATGCGGCCCCTCCTCTGAGTCGCCACCTGGAGCCCCGTACAATAGTTCTGAGACCCAGAGACCCGCCACACACCTCTTCCTCTGGACAGCCGCCCGGTGTTCCGACGTAGTCACTAGGAGTCCAAGCAACTCACTTTGCGTCTCCTCCTCCCACCAACCACCCGTAGCCCTAGGCAGTCACTCCGAGTCCAAGTGACCCGCCCTGTTCTCCTCCTCCTCCTCGGGGTAGCCCCACGGGTGCTCAGGAGCGGTCGCTCTGAGACCAAGCGACCCACCGTGCTCCTCCTCCAGGCAGGCCATCGGTGTTCAGGAGCTGTCGCTTTGAGTCTAAACACCTTGCCACGCAGCTCCTCCTCAGGCAGCCGCCTGGAGCCCCAGTGGTTGCTCCGAGTCCAAGCGCTGTGCTGAGCGACCTCCTCTATGATGATCCCAGTTGTCCGAGTTCACTGCTCCAGTGGGGGGAGGGGCATCTCTTTGGGCAACTCTACTTCACAAAGTTCCCTGCGTTCCGGGGCTACCGCCCCATCCGGGACGCCTCCCCAACGGGAGAGACTCACCCGGCAGCTTTGAGTTGGTCCCAAGTCTCTCACTATCTCCTCTTTTGAATCTTGCGTCCTGGAGCAACGTGAAATGCAGCCGCCCTCTAGGCGGCCATCTTGGCCCCCCCCCCACTTATTAAGACTTCTAAAGCTCAAGAATTAAAACAAGAATCAATGGGTAGGATGAACCAAATTAAAGGTTGCATAACAAAAGAAAGAGGGACTGAGATTGTGGCTCAGTGGTAGAGCTCTTGCCTAGCATGTGTGAGGCACTAGGTGAATCTCAGCACCACATACATTTAAATAAATAAAGATTCATCAACAACTAATAAAAATATTAAAAAAGAAACAATTAAAAGTATGAAAAGAGAGCCTACAGAATGAGAAAAATCTCTGCCAGGTATCATTCTGACAGAAGATTAATGTCCAGAAATACATAAAGAACTTAAAAATCTTAACACTAAAAAAAAAAAAATCAATAAATGGACAGATGAACTAAACATTTCTTAGAAAAAGAAATACAAATGGATAACAAATATATGAAAAAATGTTCAACATTCTTATTAATCATGGAAATATATATTAATATTACTTTGAGATTTCTTTTTAAAAAAAATTTGATTGTCTTAACTATGTATTTGTCTTTAGAGCTTGTTTAAACTAATGCCATAAATTGGCATTTTCTCACAATATTTAGCTATATATCTTTTAAATATTGATATTATAAGAATCTAATTGTCATTTTAAAAATAGCATTTTTAAAATTTAAAGTATAATTTACAGTTATATATAAATACAAATGTAATTATATTTGTATAAGTGTTCACCCACTTAGACATACTTTATGAGAAATTAATCTTTTGGAAATTTGAAACTTTAGTGAAGGTTCTTTCATTTTTGGCACTTAAATATCATCACTCAAAAGAGCACATTGCCATTTTACTTGAAAAGATCAACATTTAAGTCAGGATTCTCCATTGATGCTAAGGTTTACTTTATGGTTAGAGTTTAGCTACATAATGTTTGAGAAGTGTTAGGGAAAGATCTTCTCCCCAAAATTCTCACCCTCATCTATTTAGCTCAAGTCCTGAAACTTCATGATGAGACACTTATTACTTTGGCTTTTAGGTTGTCTTCATGTCTTCCATTAGAAAGTACTGATATCTGATCATTGGGTATCAAAAGTAAGTTCTGTGGGTTTGCCAAATCTCATTAATGAGTTATAGATAAATTCTAAAATAAATTTTTAAACTTAAAAGTCATTTTTCTTTAGGCTTATGTTCTGAGTATAATGTAGATGCAGTGAATGACAAGTTAGGTTAGGCACTGACTGAGGAAAACATCATCTTCAAAGAATACTATTACATCCCTAAGCTTATATACAATTGCATATGTAAAACACACATAAAATATTAATCCTATGCATTCAGTCAGGTATAAATGGAGATACCAGCCTGAACATTACTGAAAAGTCGGGTATTGGTTTCAGAAGTCAGTACGGAGTCATATCTAAGATTGTAGGTCCTGAAGACAGACTGGCTTTTTTGAAACAAGCTATGCCCCCATGCGTACTGCATGGCTACCAGCAAGTTACTCACCTCTGCACTTGGATGTTTTCATCTTTAGAATGGAGACAACCATAACTCATAGAGTTACTAGGATTATTATGAGAATTCAGTTGGATCATCTGTAGCAGAGGCCATATGTGCACCACGGAAGGCTCCGGTCTCCCTGTTGCATGCCTGCAGGTTGACTTCCAGCAGCCTCTGTCTGCATGTCTTTGCCTGAGGCTTTCTCTGAAGCTCTGAGATGCTAGGCAATTAATGTCCAGGGAGTACCTACCAAATAATGACTAAGGGGAACTGATGTGTGAATACCCCAGCTCCCTTGCCTTCAGGCAGGGTAATTCAGAGGCTTGTGCTTTATGTGGGATTCAGTTATATCCTCCTACAGTGCAGCTGATCTGATAATGTTCTCTTACTGGCTGTCTTCTCTTCCCTGTTCCATCTCTTTACTGGTTTCCCGGTTTCCTGCGGACTTTGCAAATTATCCACTTGCTCTTGAATCTTTGTCTTGGGGTCTGTTTCTGGGGAACCCACACTAAAACCTAATCTATAAAGGATTGAGCACATAGCAAGCTCTACAAAATAAACCAAACAAAATAGGTAAAACAAGGCAGATAATAGATTACCACATGTAACCACTCACTTTCCCAATTCATCTCAAAAGTCCCTGATTTTTTTTAATATCATGAAGTAACTCACTTTTCTTTGGAACTCTTTATTTTTCTTTTCAAGCTCTTAGTTTCATGGTCCATAAGAAAAAAAATATTTGAGATCAAATGATAGTGACCATGAAAGCTGCCACCAAGCCACAGCTTTTGTAACATAAATTTTTCCCCATGGATCTCTTGATATTTTGGTGAATAACAAATGAACTCCATCCTATTTATATTTCTGTATAAATTTAGCTGTTTACAGGATGTTTGCTTGATTAATGAACAGAGAAGGATGAATAATGGAAACACAGCAATGATAATATGATAATGACCCCAAAGTAGACTTGTGTTATGACATGAATATTAAAGGTCAGGCAGTTCTAGGAATTCTAAATTCGCCTTTGAGGACATTTTAGTCTTTAATAGAAAGGTGAACTTCAAACATAATGGCCTAACGTTTCTTTGTTTTGACTAATAACTTTGATATGAATGCATATAAAATTCATGGGAACTAATGTTTTTCTTTGTTGTTGATTAGTGCTTCTCCAAACAAAGACTCACTTATGTTTCCTCCTTGCAAGGAATATAAAGAAAGAAGCACCATGCACAAGGGATTTTGAAATATTAGGTTGGTGGTTCTTGTCTATATATCTCATTTAACAAATTGTTTAAGATTATGCACTTTGCAGTCAGGCGACCTGGGATCGAATTGTGGTTAACTGAAGATGGGCTCTTCTCAAGTTGCTTCAGGTCTCTGCTAAGATTCCTTTCCTCTGTCATAACATGAGATTGATCCTGCTCTGTGTCATAGATTGTGGTGAACACCAGGCACAAAGAAACACGTGAAGCCCCTGGAGCAGCTCTTGGCTTTTAGTAGGCACCCAATTAATGCCAGCTGCTGCTTTTGGGAGTTCTATCTTTCCTTCCTTGAAATGAAAAAAAAAGATGGCGTGAAAGTTTACACATTTAGCTTTCTGTGCACAGGAAACCATGCACCAGCGCCTCTCCAGATTCAAGTCCTGACAGTTTTTTGGAAATGTCAGTTCTGGAACTACAGCATCATGTTTTCACACAGAAGAGCTTCTCGCACGTTTAGAATCTGAATCCTTCATCTGGTGGCTCCTAGCATACAGTTTTCAAGATTGCATTGTCTTTTGTACTCATTCATATTTTGTAAGAAACCTAAATAATAATAGTCACTAGTTAACCGTGTTTAAAGTCAGAATGAATATCTCCAGCAAGAACTTATTAATGATTTGTTGTGCTATGTTCATTTTCTGCTGAATTATTTTACCCAAGACTTACCCTGATCCTTGTTTCTCAAATAATCAGTGTGGGGGCTTTCATCTTTCCTTCTTACTTCTTTCTTCCCTCTCTCTCCCTTCCTTTCTTCTTTCCTTTCACCTTTTTTTCTTCTTTTTTCTTTTCCTTCCCTCTTTTCTTCTCTCCCTCTCTCTTTACATTTTTTCTTGTTCATATTAGAAAAGCCAAAAGACTTTGGAGAAACATTATTCAAGAAAGTGAATTGGGAAATATGTATTCAATGTCTTTCATGGGTCAAGGAAATTGTGCTATTTTAGGAGGGCTCAGCTCAACAGGAGGCCATTTGGTGAGGGAAATCAAAGACTCATAAAGTTATATAGACTATTAAACAGAAGAGAAAAAATGAAATAAAAAATTTCATCCCTCCCATTGAGAAAGGGACACCTAATTATAGAAAGTGATTTAAAGATAGGCACACTTAATATTTTTGTTACTTTATCCTCTACAGAAAGATCAGAGGTGAATTATTGGCTGGGATCTTATTTCGTTTGGAAGGAAGGACAGATTAGAAGCAGAATGCATTTCTTACAGAATGTATACCTGGAAAACCTGGGGCATATAAGTCAGCAGAGTCTGGTAACTGATGACTAGATTTTTTCAAGGACTTCAGAGAACAGTCAATATTTCTGAAAGGTTGTAGACAGGGCTCGATGGCCTTACTTGCTAGGAAAGAGAATATTATGTCTACCTTTTAGGGGGAAAAGGAGTAGTACTGAATAAGTACCAGTTTCTGAAAGTTGCTTAAAGTACATATCAAATAATACATTAGCCATAATTTGCAGAGGTATAGATGTTAGGAATCAGAAAATGTAACTTTGACTTTATTGAATCTTTCCAAAGTTAAGCAGTTGCTTATGATGCAGGAACGAGCCAGGTAGACAAGGCTAAAATTGAAGTTATGCTCTGCCTCAATTTCCCTGTAGCACTTGGGTCTGATTCATTCAGAAATTAGGTGGGAGGTTCTGAGATGCTGAGGCTCTTGTGACGGCAGCAGCCTGGCTGATTTCTAAGATGCATGGTAACTTATTGATTATCTGAGATCATTTTTTCTCTCCATAATTGGAATATGAACTTCTTGGTTCACACCATGACTTGGTTCACACTAGATTAATCAGAATCTCTGGGGATGGGGCTCCTACATCTCATCTCCTTCTGAGTGTCCCTTTTGTCTTTCAAGCTCTGCTCAGTTGCCCTCTTGCCAAGCTGCTCAACTGCTCAGCCCTTACTAGGTGGCTCTCTCCTACCTCTGAACCCCACCAGCCTCACCATGCAGAGAGTGGTCCCTGAGCCAGGGACACAGTGTATCATGTGACAGATGTTTGAAATATAGAGCCTCAGGCCCCATCCTAGATCCACGGAATCAGAAGCTGCATTTTAACCAGGCCCCAGGAGATGGTGGCACATGTGGGCAGCTCTGGTTCACAGTGCCACACCACTGACCACTCCCCTGCTTCCACAGTGGCCTGCTGTCACCTACCAGTAGCTCCTTCTTCATGAGCTTAAACAGTCTCGCATTCTTCTCATTTGTATTGTTCAGGGTGGCGAGACTCAACCTGACTTCTATTGTTGCTCATGTCTTAGTTAATTTTAACTGAGAGAGAACTAGTTTGATTGTGGTAAAGCAGCTGAGGTGGGGGTATTATTTTGACCACAGCCACATGAGTAAAAGCATAAGGACATGGACTTTGGTAGCAGATGGGCTTGGGTTTGAATCCTGGCTCTGCTACTTGTGTAAATTCTTTCTGCTCTCTGTGTCTCAGTTCCTTCTCTTATAAATGATATCAATAATACATACTCGACAGGCTGTGAAGACAAAATAACGTTATCTGTTTAAACTTCATAGGATTCAGTAAACACATTGATTATGAGCTCCTATCATAAAAGTAAGCCAGTCGCCTAATTCTTTTTTAAAAGTCTTATCCTAAGAGATCTCCTGGAAGAAGACATAGGCTGTAAGCCAGCTGGGAGGTACTGTTAATTGACTGGTAAGTACAGGATGCAGGGTTAGGCTTATAGTAGCTGGTCGGGAGATCTTGGTTGGATGTTTTATGATCAAGATCGGAGACAATAGGCCACAAAACATATTCCACTTTCTAATCTCTTCTTCTGATGAAGGCAGGATTCTGTGGGAAACTCCAGAAAGACAGGACTTGGTCTGTCTGGTCCCCTCCTGGACAATCCTCCATGGTGGACCAGGCAGCTACACAGTGACAGCAGACAGCAGGGATGGATATCTACTTGTTGACTGACTGGCTTTGCAAGCCATGACCTTGACACGGTAGTAGGTCTAAAACTGGTTATGAACAAGCATTGTGACGTCAGGATAAACCGGAAACCAGATTTGAATACTGTGCTCTTGGAGTTCCACCATGGTTCTGGAAATTAGCAGCTTTGGGTCACACTTCTGAGTTTTAGTACCTAGAGCATCAGACAACAAGCACCTCAAATGTGCAGCTGGGTACCTTATCTGTGCTGTGAAACTAATGATGCTCAGCTTACTTGGAGGAATATTGTGTAAGATTGCTAATTAGAGTCAGTAATGAGCTTCAGTGCCACGGATGAGTGCTGACCTGCTATTCATTGTGGGTCAGGAGCGACTGGATTCAGAGGCATCGACTGTCCCTGTTGAGGGTGATAAGTGTGGAATGCCCTCAGAATTTCACTTCAAGACTTTTTTAAAAAACTGAGTCCAGTTAGGCCTGAAGGAATTTAAATCTGCATTTCGAGACTCTGCCATCACATTTTCTATGTGGTGAAGGGGCGAGAGCATTGGGTTGGGAGCCCAGAACCCTGCATTTGATTTCAGTTCTCCAACCACAACATCCGGGGCAATAGTCAGCCTTCTGGAACCTCAGTCAAGCTGACAGAATACACCTCTGAACTCACGCGATGCTGCTATTTTTCTTGATCTTTGTTTCTGCCCAGAATTTCCAACATGTTTGGGCGAGGAAATTCTTGATTATTATTGCTTATCCAAACACCAGTAAATGTTGTGCCAGGTTTTGGAGAAAATAATATGAGTTTTATTTCATTAATTTTGTGTCTATTCCTTTGGTGAAGATAGACTACTAAAAATTATGAACAGGTAACTATTTTCCACTTGTTTTCAAGACTGCAGTAAGTGGTACACCACCAAAGGGCTCACGACTATTTTCCACTTGGGTAATAGGTCCCTGGCACCAAAGTTCCATTTGCCATTTTGTTCAAGGTCAAGGATTATGATAAAAATGTCACTAACAGAAAAACAGACTGGAGGTTAGTCATGCAAAGCATAATCTTCAACTTCTATAGGATATTATGAAGAAACGTGATAAGCCTTGAAATTTGTTTAAGATTTATTCCTACCTACTTCTAAAAGGGATTTGAAGTAATTAAGATACTAAGGAATTTGAACTGCAATTGAAATTCATCTTTATTTGTTATGCTGAGAGTGATTTGGTTAGTGGAAATTTAATGGGCTAAAACTGTCATTATTTGGTAAGGATTTATAAGTTCTTTTATTGCTTTTTTATTTTTACATGGTTTTCATCAATATTGATGGTTCAGAAAATGAATGCAAATGCTTCTAAACCTGCAATTTTGAAAAAGCAGATTCCAAAGCATTAGTGTTGAATTTGTGTGCAATAAAGTGTGTTCTTTTGTGAATACGGTCATGCTGGGTACTTTAATTGGAAGTTTGGTGTCCCTAGATGAGTAGTCTTAAAACCTGAAGATTATAATTTATTATCATTTTATTCAAATTTTAAAACTCATTGTTTATCCCTCAGAAAATAGATTTTTATTCAGAAGCAATAGAAAGAGGATGGTACTGGTTTGAGGATGTTTTATTCTCTTCTTGCCATGTAAGTGGCTAGCATAGTATGGACTGATAGGAGAATTATTGTCTTTTATTGATTCAAGAAAACACATTTAAAAAATATTTAACATCTTTAAAAACAGCATTCATCTAATAGTTGGCAATGTCTTAAAATTGTTGTCCATGGAAAGATAAAACTTTTACTGTTGGATGTGAGCAAAATTGGTTGTAATTGCTACTGGGGTGAAAAAAACACCATCAACAAACCATTTATCGACTATTTGGCAGAGAACCTTAATCCTAACTATTATAAGAAAACTTTCAGTCAATGACTTGGTAAGGTGACCAAAGCACCAATAATCAAAGCTTACCCAATGGGTGTCTGGGGCCAAAAATCCTGAGGCAATAGTGCAGAACCCTTCTAAAGTATTGTATCACCCATACTTCAAGTTGGACATTTATTCAAAAGGTTGAATTTTGAATGGGAAAAAATTCTAGGAAGAGCTTAAGCAACTTACTTCACTTAACATTTTATTTCAAATATGTATGCATTAAATAATACACCATCAACACTTGTGCATATAATTATTTTGAGCCATTTTTAAAAATTATACAAAATAATTTATGGTGTCATTTTACAAAAAAATAATGTTACTCATATATTGTTTCCATCTCTATAACCAAAAGGGTTGGGGCTACCGATGATGGAAAATTAGCCCCATAACCCCAAGGAGTCAAAAATAGTTAAGGGAAATTCGGGACATCCTGTGTTATTGTTCCAGAAAGCCTGGTACTCTTTTGAAAGACACCACTGTTTCAGGAGCTGCCCCTCCATTATGGGAAAAAGTGAGAACTTGGATGAGACAGATGTTTCCAATTTGGGGACTGAGGAGGCCCCTGTGCCTGTGTCTTATTCTGGTTCTTAAGGATCATGGGAATTTGCTTTTTGGCCTTCCCCTCCACCCCAGGAGCAGTGTATACACAGCAGTAAGTTTTTATAAGCATATTTCACGCTACCCAGAGTCCTCCAAAAATCTGTGTGTGTGCGTGTATGTGTGTGTGTGCATGTATATTTTGGTTAGGGAAATTTGGGTAGAATGTTATAGAGATGGACCTCAGTTTTACAATGACCTATCCTTCCAAATATTGATATGATGAGCAGATAAAAAATATCTTGTTTCTCTCAGAACTACATATCTTATAAGTTAAGAAAAGTCAGAAACAAGCTACTTGAAGCTAAGGCTTATTGGTAAGCCCAGGACTTCATTGTTCAGATTTTATGTAAAATTCAGCAGATGCTAGGATCTATGTGAGGATGCTAGGAATACCTATTCGAAGATAAAAATTTTAATTAAAAATTATTTCAAATCCTTTTATAACCAGTGCTGTCACATGGAAATATCCCAGTTTAACAACACCAACATCTACTCTATATCCAATCCTTGGTCAACAGCCTACTTTTTTTCCAGTAGCATTTTGCATATTAAACTTCTGGGGCAAGAAAATAAATGGGATGGTCCCTGAAAATTGCCATAATGGGATTTGGCCTCTTCTCAGGGCAATCTATTGCAATTATATTCACACTTGATATTCAGCGCAAAGGCTCTAGCATGCTTACCAGACTGCAGGACTAGCATGGATTTGTGGCTACAGGAAAAAGGTGTGTATTACGTTCCTTGATGAGAAAGCAACGCTAGGAAGGCAAGTCTTTATCCCCTCTCCATCCGCACTACACTGGGGAGACAGAAGTGAACTCAACCAAACGTGATCTCATGGATCTTACGCACTGTTGGAGGAAGAGGCAATAAGCAATACAGATTCTATATGATTCAAATAGTTCATTAGAAGGAGATAAGTGGACAGAAAAAGAGAGCAGAAAGGTAAGCAGAGGGAGAAAGAGGGGGACGTAGCTTTAAATGGAGTCATGGTGGTGGCCATTACTGAAAGGTGAAAGGTGAGCCAGGACTGGAAGGAATGAGCTAGGCGGCATCACAGGAGGAATACCCTGCGGAGAGAAGAGCCTGCAGGACAGCCTGGGGCTGCAGCAGCCTGGAGCGGCCGAAAGAGGAACGGCTCATGCAGAGGGAGCAGGCAGGGCAGGGAGCTGAGTCTGGAGTGACGGGGAGGAGACCTCCAGGGCCGTGCCGGCCACCGTCACTGCGAGGCCCCCACTGACTGGTGCTGTGGGCCGCTGCTTCTTTCTGAAGCTGAATACTCAGGGTCATCTGGTCGTTACCCGCCCCGGGTCTTCCTCCCCCATGGTGGCCTGGCTCCCTCTTCTCCTCATGCAGCTCTCCATGTGGCCTTCCTCAGAGAGGCCTCTCTTCATTGCACTTCAGCTTATGAAATCATAATTGTCTACAATAAGAAAATCCACGAACTGTGCTAAAAAGGAGTGACTTCCACTTCCAGAAATCTGCTTGCTCTGTCAAGATACTTTCTTTAACTCTTTCCCACCAAGCGGACTCTATAAGCTATGCGGAGGCTCTTTCAGTTACAGAGTGATGGTGGTCAAGGACTTAGGCCTGTAGTTTTGCTGAGGAAGGCAAGCCTGAGCTACAAGTGGTCAGCCTTGCAATGGAATCCATAAGCTTTTTGTTGTATTTACATATAGATATATAAATATATGAAATAATAGTATATAAAATATAAATCATATGATAAATATATTTATATATTATTTTTATATATTTCATATATATTATTTTATATATTATGTTAATATATAAAATATATTATATATTGATTCTTGATTTAACCCACAAAACCAAAGGCGGAATGTTTTCTCTGCTCTGTGGGTGCTAATTCACAATAAGGTGCGGAGGATTGGGAAGAATAGAGCTACTCTATATTAGGTAGAGGGGAGTGAAGGGAGGGGAAGGGGTATGGGGGCAGGAATGATAGTAGAGTGAAACAGACATTATTACTTCACATACATATATGTGATCCTGCAGTATGTATAATCAGAAAAATGAGAGATTATACTCCATTTATGTATGATCTATCAAAATGAATAATGCATTCTACTATCATGTACAACTAATTGAACCAATAAAATAAAAAATTTTAAAATATATGTATTTATATAGTGCATATTTAATATATAACATATAATTTACATTATATATATTATTTTTATATGTGTATATTTCAAATGCCAAACTTATAGCTACCGTTTCTTCACTCATTTTCCAATAATAGAATTCCCATTTCCTCTACTCGTCCTTGTCCCCATGGTAAACTTGGGGGAGGACACATGGTCCCAGATAGGTTAACTGGAGCTGTCGCTGGACCCTCTCTCTAGAGCCGTCAGGGAGGATGCTCCCTTTCTGGTGGAGCTGTCAAGTGCGTTGGGTTATTAGTGACTTTGGGCTTTTCATATGGAAAAAGACTTTCCTAAGAGATAGCGACTGTCCGAGACCTGCTGACACCATATCAGGCCTTGGTCCTGCTGCCTGAGCCTCTTGTGCTCTTGAGTATTTTAGTTATTGGGGCCCTAATCACAGTGGCTTGAGTTGGGTTGCTCTCCTCACAACTGAAAGGATCTTAATAGAATAGGCATCATCTAGTTTCCAGGCTCACTTTGAATAGGTAATAATCTCCATCGGTTCCCTCAGCGTGGTGAGGTCAGAGGCGAGCGAGGCCCTTGGTTAGCAGGCCCCTGTGGGTACAGATCTGCTCCTGTGTGCCTTACACCGTGTGCTGCCCTTGGTTAGGAAATGTTTTATTTCAGTTTCTCTTTCAGCAAATGGAAGATATCATTTTCTTCTGTAACTTATAAATCCTTAGTTCCACTTTAATTATTATAAAAGCCCCAAAGAACCTTGGAAAATTAGGCTTATAGGCAAAATTTCAAGCTCAATTAGGAAAGTCCTAGAAATTCGATTCCTTCTCAGATTTTTGCCTTCCCTAAAACGATATTTTTCTAGTTAAAAGGTAAATTTGCTCCATGTGTAAAGCTGCTCATGTTAATGGGCATTTAGAACAAGTCAAGAGGAAAACTGGTTTCTTCTTGCTGGTTTTCTGCTTTGCACTTGTGTTTCCAAACTTGCATTTCATCAGTGCCCAGCATCATTATTCTCTTCAAGGGTGCCCAGCAACGACCCAGTCTTCAGAGCAATGGTTCTTTCTCTTGCTGACAAATATCCAGGGTAGTCCACAGACAACACTGGAGCAATTCACTTCTGGGTATATATCCCAAAGAATTGAAAACAGACTCCTAAAGAGATATTCATCCACTCAAGTCCATTGTGGCATTATTCATGATACCCAAGAGGTGGGAGCAACCTATGTGTCCATTGGTGGATGTGGGTAAACAAAATATGGTCTATCCATACAGCAGAATACTATTCAGCCTTAAAAAGGAAGGCAGTTCTATCACACGATACAATATGGATGAACCTTGAAGATAATAATGTAAAGTGAAATATGCTCGTTGCAAAAGACATTGAAATGAGGTGTTTGAAGTAGCTACAGCCATAGAAACAGTAAGAATGATGATTGTCAGGGACTGGGAGTGAAGGAGAAAATGGGTATGGAGTTTTGGTCCACAAGATGCAACACTTCTGGAGATTTGCAGTACAACAGCATGCATTTAGTTAACATCACTGTGCTATACATCTAAAGGGTCCATATGGTTGTGTTGCATGCATTTCTGTGTCATCCTTCGAGAAAAGGGGCACAGTAAAATACCATATCCTTAAAGTACATCTCCCCGTTCCAAAATCCTAGTCGCATTAAAGGGACAGCAAAGGTGTGTCTGGGCTGGAATGTCCAGGTGCATGTTCTCCTGAAGGACAGGGCTTTATCTCATGGATGCTGCAAATTAGGGCAAGTTGGCGCTGTCTATGAAAAGCAGCCTTCTTACGTGCATGCCGGGTTCCCTGAGAGGCTGGTCATATAGGAACAAAGGTCGCTGAGCTAGTGATGTCACTGCTAGCATATAAACCCTGTGGCAACTGCCACAGATCACAGCACCATGGAGAGGGAAGTGCCTGTCCATCTGGCCGTCACTGGACGAGCATCATGGGGCGTGGCAGCCCTACCTTCCGACCCAGCACTGGACCTGCCATGGTACATGGAGGTGCACCTGTCCAGCCGGTTGCCTCTGAACTTTCTGTGAAGCTTATGCCTGGCCTGTTCCAGAAGCATTTCTCAACAAACCTTGTGTCTTACACCTCACCTCTGTGTGTCTCTAGACTGAACAGCCCATCCCACTGCCCTCCCTGAAATGGGTTGTGGATATTATAGTTTCAAAATCACAATTTTAAAGAGTTGAAAATTTTTTAAGAATGATAACGTGAAATTAAAACACAAGCAACACTTGAGCATTCATAGAGTCTGTATAGAGTCTGTATGCAGCACACTGTCCCGGGAGCTCCGAGTGGCCGGGAGTCTGGAATCCAGGCAGAGTGGAGCACTAGGGCAAGAAGGTCACTTGGCTCTTTTCATTTCTTGGACCTTACTTCTCATTTTGATTTTTGTTTTAACTCAACCACATGCTTGTTTGAATTGCGTACAGCGGCTTTTACACTACACAGTGGAGTGAAGCAGTCATCATAGAGATCATATGGCCTCCAGCACTACACACACACACACACACACACACACACACACATCATATGGCCTGCAAAATCAAAAATACTTACTCTGGCTCTTTCAGAATGGGTTTGTTGACTGTTGGAAGCTGAATTGTGTCACCCCAAAATTCAAGCGTTGAGTCTTAACTCCCAATACCTCAGAAGGCAGCTGTATTTGGAGCTAAGGTCTGTAAAGATGAAATTAAGTCAAAGTGAGGTCAGTAAGGTGGGCCGATTCCAGTAAAAGAGGGAATTTGGACAGACATATGGTGGGAAGATCTGCGAAGTCAGGAGAATAGGGCCACCGACAAGCCCAGGAAAGAGGCCCGCTGGCCTCTTGACACCTTGATTTTGGACTTCTGGCCTGCAAAACTGAGAAAGCGGATTTGAGATGTCGTGCCCCATTCTGCGTAACTCTGTTAGGAAAGCCCTGGCAACTGAACACGTTCACCCAGACAGCAGCCCCCTCTGCTTCCTGGCGTCTTTTAACGCCAGCCTTGCGGTGCCTCGCTCTCACTTGTGTTCTGACAGCAGAACTCACGTGTCCTGTTTGGTTTGCCATGTTTATAACTCACTATCGCAAAGCACAGCAGGGTGAAGTCTGGCTGCATCGTGGCCACTGCGCTTATCAAGAAGTTGACATCTTGTCAGCTTAATCGTTTTAAATTTAGACTTGTAGGGTACGTCCAGGCCTCAACCTCAGGAACTCGTGAAGGTGAGCTTGTTTGTACAAGGAGTCTTTGCAGACATGATTCAATTAAGGATCCTGAGATACTGATGTAGCTGGGTGGGCCCTACCTGGATCCCATGTCAAGTGCCTTATCAGAGACACACAGAGGAGACGCACAGAAGAAGCCGCACTGGGACCTGATGTCAGATGGAGTGAGGTGGCCGTAAGTCAGGGGGCCCCTCAAGCCACCAGAAGAGGAAAAGGCAAGAAATGGATTTTCTTGAAGAGCATTGGGAGGATGTCCCACGCTGTTGTCACCTCCCACTGGACTTTCTGGCCTCTGAGGCTGCAACCGTACCTTTGAGTGGTCTTAAGTCATTTGTTCTGGAAGTCCTGGGAAACGAGTCCAAGCTGAATGGTTCCAAGTATGCCCCAAATGTTGTCACACACAGTGCATGCTACATTTCTTGTGGTATGGGTTGAACAGGGAGGCCCTGTTCAAACTAGGGACAGATTTGGTCTTGAGCTGGTCTTTCTTTGAATTCTTACTGCATATCTGATAAATTTTACACGGTCAATCTGCATTGCATTTTCCAAATGCAATGTTTCACTTAAGAACATTCCAACACAAAGTCTTCTCCACATAGACACGGGTAAGCATGATTATCCCCAACCCAACTCCCTGATGCAAGAACTGACGTCTCGACTGATGATGTTCCCAGTGATTCAGACCCAGGTTTACTGATTAGCAACAGCCTTTCAATGACCATACAGTGGTGCCTCTAAGCCAGCATGAGTGATAAGAAATACTAGCTGACCAAAGACTGCAGGGAGGCAGGGTGTGGACTTCAGATGTGTTCATTCACGGTTTCCTCAATTAGTCTCAACATGTGCATTGCTGTGGTATACCTCCCATTCATTTAGATGTGATTTTTTTTTTTTTTTGGCAAAGCAAATGCAAGTGAATATATTTTCATAATATCAACTTTAGGGCCTACAAATCCTTAATGTTTCATTTCTGTGAGCATCTGTGGATAAGGAGAGTTCCTCCCCATAGTACTGACTTAAAACATCGAGGAACCGATTACCATCCCCTTTCCTCAGTTTTGGCTAAACCTAGCAGAGAAAATTTTAATTTTTTTTTTTTAAATTATTTTAATGTTTTTAAAAAACAAACTTTTAAATTATTTTGTGGCAATATTTTCTCATTTAGGCTTCATAACAACTCTATAAGTTTAGTACTGATAGTTCTATGAATGAAACAAATGGAAGCTGAGAGAAGTTAGGTAAGTTGTCCAGAGTCACACAGCTATGAGCATTGGCACCAGCATCTGAGGCACAGGTCATGTGTCTACAGTCAGAGGTTATCAGGTCCCTGCACACAGTGGCCTAAGAGCCATTGATCCACCCTGGTGGTCACAGCCATGACCAGACTGTGTGGACAAGGCATTCACTTCAGGAAATAAAGCCAGAGAATTGGCACCTGCCTTCGGCCCTCCAAGTAGCGCAAAGCAAAGCAGGTGTGTTCCTGCAGCTTCGGGCTGCTGGGCTGCTGGGTCTCTGACACAACATTGATTAAGTGTCATATTTTCCTATCTGATTTCACTGCTTTTCACAAGGCTATTATTTAGTGTGCAGCAATAAGGGAGCATAAACATAGCTCTGACTTTTTGGAAGTAAATATCAGCTAGAATAAGCATTTGGTCTCCCTCAAGGCTTTTAAATCTACTGAAATGTCAGGTGCAATGAGATTCTGTGCAAAGGACAGCACAGAAAATCTGCAGGTTTTCTGAAAGATCCCTGAATGCCTTAAGAGAACCAACCGAGCCGGCCTTGGCGGGTGTCTTCCGGGACCGTGTCATTTGCATGGTCCTAGATTTATATCCTTCCGTGGACCATGAGCAAGGATTTAATGTGCTTATGGATTCAGGTAATTGTTTTAAGTGCAGGCTCAGATGGCTGACCCTACTCCTCTTTACCACACCTGGAACAGAGGACCCATTGGGCCACGCTCAGTCTGAGGGAGGAAGTAGCTGCAGTAGGGGAGGGCCTCCTGTAATTCCATGAATTTGGGTTTCCTGGGGGCTCTTGCTAAAGGAGACTTTTTGTGTCTGTGTTGCAAGGAGAAAAAAACATGGTTTATACAGACTTTCAATATAAATGTAATCCCCAGGCAAGGGCGGAGCACCAGCTAAAGGGGCCAGGAGACAGGCCAAAGGCTTCTAGTGTTCCACCCACGTCTTCCCATTCCAGTCCCTTAGCTGTTCACCCCACCACTGACACAGGGGCCTCCTCCTGTTCCCTATCAGAACCGTAAGACGGTCCTCATGAATGTTTTACATGCTTTTCAGATATTATTAAAAGATGGCTTTTTCCCATGTAACCAGGCTCTCCTGTGTAAATATTTTAGATGGGCCAAAAATTGCTGCTAACTTTTATAGGCCATTGGAGTGAAGTGATTGTGCTTACGTCTCAAAATATTTTTCCCATCACTTATATGTCTCTAGACTGGGAGCGACCATTTCCAAAGCTAATATCAAAAATTCCACAGCTGTGGCAAAAAACAAAAAAAGAAATAAAAATAATATAAAAAGAATGAAACCACAACAAAGCCACAACAACCTGAGTACTACAGTACAGATTGTGGTGCCAAGTTGGGTAGCATCATAAAGATAGCTGTGATTTGGCAAAGTCATTTAAATATATATATATAATTTTTTTTAGTATTAGGGATTGAGCCAAGGGCTCTTCCACTGAGCTACACTCTCCACCTTTTCTATTTTTTATTCTGAGACAGGATCTCATTAAGTTGCTGAGGCTGGACAGGAACCTATAATCCTCCTGCCTCAGCCTCCCGAGTTGATAGGATCTACAGGCATGCGCCACCACAGCCAGCAATTTTTCTACTTTTTTGTGCACGTTAAAAGTCACCATCGGAATTTGCTAAGTTTCTGAAAGAAAAAGTTCTGTTGAGTATTTTTTATTAGCTTTTTTTTGTACTTCAAGACTCTATGAATACAGAGAGACACCCTTGAGGTATCATCTTTTAAAGATCTCTCATTAGTTTGTTATTTCTCAGAAGTTAACTTTTCTTTAATAGGAACTTAAAAGGCCATGTTGGGAACTCATAAACCTCTAAGAAAGCCTATTAATTATAGGAGCCTTGGATAATTTATAGTAGTTTTAAGAAATGCCAAGTAGAAAAAAAAACACACCAAAATTCACATTCCCCTTATTCTGACCTCTGGAAATAATCTTAGTAAGATTTATTATTTTGTGCTTGTGTGGTTGATGGATTCTGCAGATAACAGTTCTGATAGGGCATTCCGGATTGAGGAACTCCGTGGTTTTATGACTTACTTATGTGGATCTAAGGTAGTGATCTTCTGATATGCATGAAACTGGTGCTGTTGAGTCCTTCAGGATGAAGAAGAGGGCTTCCAGGTCCATGGTGCCCCAACCTTGCAGTGACCTCTACTGCTCATTGTTTCCAGGGGGTTTGATGCAATAATTTTTATCTTAATCTTAACTTTTTGTTGGGCCACTATTTGGAATTGTTCTTATCTTTTTGCTTTCTTTAGAGATTAGGCTGGAGCTATGTAAACTCCCTGGGTCTGAGAAAGTTAGCAAGACCCCTTTGGCTCCGGTGAGTACCCTGAATGGCTATAAACTCTGCTCCCACGGCTGCCCACCCCCACGCCCGAGCCCTGAGGTTTTCTCCAGCAGACCATGGTAAAATGTACCAGTGCTATCTAGAAACAAAGGGAAGAGCTAGGAATCTTTGTGCTTTTCCCCATGAGACTTACTGGGAAGATGATTTTGACATGACTTGAGGAGTCACAGACTTTGGTTCTACAGAGATGTAGGGTCCGTCCTGGGGAAGGAAGAGGAGAAGGAAGCAGACATCTGTGACCTGGCCACTTGTGAAGCGTGACTTTGAAGAAGTATACTTCCTGAAGGATGGTATTTTTGAAAGGCAGGTATTTAGTCTGTTTTCAGTTATTATAACAAAATACCTCAGGCTGGATGCTTACTACAGGAAAGAGGTTTATTTAGCTCACAGTTCTGGAGGAACGCGGGCATGCCACTGGCGTAGGCTGGGTGATGGTGAGCATCTTGGGCAGTTGGCATCACAACAGCGTGAGTGCATGCCCGAGGAGAGATTCCATGGAGAGGCAGGAGCCCAGATCCAGGGCCATGACCTCCCATGAGCTGCCTCTTCAAGGTTCCACCGCCTGTCGATATCACCACACTGAGGACCAAGCTCCCAGCCCTTGAACCCTTGGGGACACACCATGGCAGGACACAGTCAGAGCACAGGTTTACAGGTGAGGTACTTGACAAGGGCAGGTGTGATGAAAGAATGTCCCAGTGGAAAGATGGAGCTGGAGCAAGGCACCGCTTTTATCCACCACCGCGTCATGCTGAAACAACCTTAAAAGCAGGATCACTGGATCGCAAACCTCTGAGCCTCCAGCCAGTGCTAATTTTAAACATGTTTTTCAACTTCATTTGAGAGTTTTTGTGTATTAAGTCAATGGTTCAAGAAGCTCTATTATTTGCGATAGTCCATTTTATTCTTTGTTGCTCTGCTCAGCAAATCATGCTTAAATGTTTGCATATAAAGAATGAATACTGGAATCTAGTCTGTCCATTTAAGATGGCTTCAGTTTAGCGTAGACTCCTCTGTTTCTGACGCTGCTGTTATCTTCCAATTCTAACTGTGTTGTGACCTCAGTTTTTGGATACAGTGAAGACGTCTCTGATTGTGAAGTGTTTACTCATAATCCCTCCAAGGAAAATATATGCCAGTATCTTAGGCATGTGTGTATCTAATGGAACTATGTCAGGTGACCAGGCTAAGGGGCTAGTGCACTGTTATCATGAACTTTCTGTTATTATCTGGAGAAACACTGAAATCTGGGCAGACTGTTGGTTGAGGGTGAAGATTATGAGGTGCCCTCTGATGTAAGTTTATCTAGGCAATGGGCTCAGGAAATGTAGGACTGGAAATGAGAGAGTCCAGAGATGGGCCAAGAAACTCAAGTCACCTGACCCGGGCAAATGCTAATGCCTTCAGTGTGCTGGGGATGTATCAGCTGCGGAGAGAAACAGAAACAAAATAATTCCTTGAATAAAATAGAAGATGATGTTTCTCTCCTGTCACAGAGGATGAGCAGGGCAGGCCTAGTATGTATGCTGGTTCCATGAAGCAGTGACCCTTCTAGCTCATGACTGCCTATTGCTAGGCTGTGTCCTTTTAGTCTTTATAGTCTCTCGTGGCTGCGATAGCTCTGGACATCACACCTGTGTTCCTGGGAGCAGTAAAGACACATGTATTCACCTTACATCTCCCAGGAAGTTTCACTCAACATTTTCTCTTATTGGCTTAAATTTAGTTACTTAGCAGACTATAGAAGAGGGTGGAGAATGTAATATTTTGGTTGGTTATAATAGGAGATATGAGTAGTCAGTTGGAAACTCGGGTTTCATTATGAAGAAAGAAAAGGAGGAGAGTGGAAATTGGGAGTCATCTACCAGTATCAGCCATGAAGAGGTCTGAAGAAAAGCATTTGGGGGTGAGGACTGGCCAAGGAGGAGAGCAGGGGTTTCTCAAGATGGAGATGCTAATTTTGTTGGCAAGCAGGGTAAGAAGTCAGGAGAATAGAAGCCAAGGAAGAGCAGTGGAATTTCTTATTACTGAAAAATTCAATACTATTTAGCTGAGAAAAAGCCTTTTAGTTTGAACCAACCTAGATGTCCTTCAACAGATGAATATATAAAGAAACTGTGGTATATATACACAATAGAATATTATTCAGTCATAAAGAAGAATAATATTATGTCATTTGCAGATAAATGGATGGAATTGGAGAATATCATGCTAAGTGAAATAAGTCAAGCCCAAAAACCAAAGGCCGAATATTTTCCCTGATAAGTGAATCATGATACAAAATGGGGTTGGGGGTAGGGGGTAGGAGAAGAATGGAGGAACTTTACGTAGATGGAAATGAGAGAGAGGGGAGGGGGCAGGGGTATGAAAGATGGTGGAATGAGACAGACATCATGACCCTATGTACATGCATGATTACACAAATGGTATGAATCTACATCTTGCACAACCATAGAAACGAAAAGTTGTACGTCATTTTTTACAGTGAATAAAATGTAGTCTGTAAAAAAAAGCTCTATTTAGCTTGGGTGCTCTGGGGCCACTTTGCAGGATCAACAGAGCATTGTAGGAACAGAGCCCTTCCATTTGTGAGCTTATTGCTTATCTGACTTTTCTGAAAACCAACCAATGAACAAATATAAAAGATGGGCAAATTCTTCACATACAACTAAGCAGGAAGAGGAGAGTGTGCTGTCTTGAAGACAGTGGTTTGTCTGACTGAATGGGGTTCAGGAAAGGGGAGAGAGAAAAACATAGTAATAAAGGGTAGACAATCAGTTAAGGGGTTTTTCCTCTCAGAAGAATCAGAACTGGTGGAGGACGGAAGGCAAAACGTGAAGGGGTTAAACAGCTGTACCATGGAGGAGTTTCTGCATGTTTGTATGGGTTTGGGGATAATCAGGAGAGAAAGAAAAAGCGGTGAGGCAGAAGAGAAGGCAAGACTGGCAGAGAGGAAGTCTCCAGTGAACAGCAGAGTGCGTCCTGGAGGCCGGCCGATGCCCTCACAGGAAGAGGCAGGGGACAGTGTGCCCAGGCAGGCGGGCAGCTGGATTTGGTGGTGGAAGGTGGCAGTTCTTTCCCCAGAACATTTATTTCCTCAGTGATACAAGGAACGAGATCACTAGACAATGGCCAGAAGCAGGTAGTGGCCCTTGTGGGTTTTATAGGAAACAGAAACTATGAAATAATCATCCGGGACATCAGGAATTGATTTGCAACTTGGCATAAGGTAAATAGTGATTCACAGTGGTGAATCAGATCGTTTGACAGCCTGTCAGAAGAGAGGAAGCCACAAGAGAAGGTGAGGAAACCAGTTTCTAAGAAGGAATGCAAAGCCGGGGAGAAGAGCCCAGAACAGAAGGAAGGAGTCTCCATGGTGATTTATCACAGCCTCAGAAATAAGGAAGGATCGAGTCTAATCAGAAGGTAGCAGGGAATCACCTCCTCCAAGAAACACATTTGCCATGATTAACGATGGTGCTGCCTATACAATCAGGTCTTTATCACAAGAGTAAATGATAAGAGTCCTGAATTTGAGACACAACATGGGTATTAATCCCAGCACATTAATCTGTGCTCTGATAATTTCTGCAATTGAACATTGGCTTGTGCTCTGGGTTTTTGGCAGCCAAGCAAGGAAACCAACCACACAAAATGCAATGGTTTCTACAGTTAATATTGCTGATAAACAAAGCACACCGTTTTGTAGTCAAGTCAAAGATTTAGCACACTATTGGTAGAGAAATTTATTTTGTGCGTTTGTTTACGACGAGCAACTTAATTGAAAAAAATCTCTTCAAAAGCAGTTTTACACAAGATTTAAACATATTTTTTTCTATGACCATTTCATATTCCAAATCTACATAGAAGCAGATGGCATTATGTTAATTATTGTTCCAAGAAGACATTTATATGGCATGTAAAAATAATGTAGTCTAGAAGCTCTCTGCTGCTCAACTTATGCAGGGTAGAGATGAGAGATTCCAGAGGAGGAATAAATGTTTGGCTTGTGTTTCAGCCTTTAAATAGAAATGATCTCGAATATATTTAACATTTATTTGGAGCTTCAACTATCTGCAAAGAACTGAGAGCTTTTGTTATACTGTGCTATTAGTAAACAAGGAATGAGCATGTAGACAGATGACTTTTTGTTATGTATTCATGGAAAGTGTTTATTGAGTTCCTGCAATCCGTCAGGCACTGTTTTAGACACCTGGGACAAAACAGACCAAGACTTCTCATGATTCACGTTTTAAAAATTAAAGCTCCTGACTTGCTTCCTGCTCCAATGGGCAGCAGCTTGGAGGCTTTGGTGGGAGGTGAAGCAAACAACCAAAGAGAAAAGGTATTTATTTATTTTAAAATTTTTTTCTATTTGGTGAGAAAAGGTCTTTCAGTTCACATGTTGGCCCATCCAGTCATCCGTTCACTGGGAACATTTGGTTTAGGACTGTTAGAAAACCAGGCCCTGACACAGACTGAGGCGGGTGAGTCCAGCTTTAAGACAGTCTGGCCTTGGCCGACCTGCATTAAAAACAGACAGAAAGAGGTGGGGTTTGTGGGCACAATTATGGGTATGAAATAAAAGAAAATCCTGACATTTGAGTCTTTCGAAAATGTCATAGGTTGTTATGAGTGTAATGTGTTCTTTGCTAGAGACGCTCAGAGGCTAAGTTAGAGGCAGCTAATAAACTAACTTGGACATTCTCTAAAATTAGTTCTAACTCTGAGGTTTTGGACCTACCTGCTAATAATTGCCCACCGTGTGTATAGCTCTGGGCTGTGAGTCTGGACCCGAGTCTGACAGCACCTGCAGAGCAGAGGGTCCAGGAGCGAGGAGGGGTCTTCAGACAGCCTGCTATCTGACATGGCCCTATGAAGTCCTCATTCCCATGACACCGAACTGGTTGTTTCTGGAAGCTAGACTTACAGTGTCAAAAGTGAAGGCAAGCTGGTGTTTGAAACAGACTTTCTGTGTTTATGTTTTTCTGATGTGTGTCAGGACTGTTTTGTGACTGACTTTTGTCTGGAGAGTTAAGATTGAGATAAGATGGTTGTTAGATACGTGAGTTTGCAAAGATCTTTAGTTGCCTGTGTTGGTTTGATATGGTTTGATGGGAGGTTCACTGTGATGTGCAGTGGTATTTAAGTGCTTGAAGCCTAAAGGCAAGTTCATAAAACAAGAGTTCTTGAGAAGGTGATCATTCCCTGAGATTTATTTGTACCGTGGATAGGTGTGCATGCTAATCTCTCCTCTTGCTAACCTTCTCCCTCTCCACAGAATGGCCAAAGTCACATAGCTGAGACGCTGACTCAATCTACAATGCCTAGAACCAGGGCCGGGACCTTCTGCTCACGACCCTACCATCTGAGTCACTTCCAGACTAGAGAAAGATGGAGTTACTGAAAGAGATTTTCTTCATTCGCCTGTTCTCTTGTGGTTTTTTCTCCTGGAAAAGTTTCTGCTGCTTCTTTCATTCAGGAATCTCTGGACTAGCAATTGTAGTTTATCACAGTGTGATACATATTGTCATTCAAAGTTTACTTAACATTTTTGGGCAAAGAATAGTATAATTTTGGGGACCTCTGTTCCTTGGATAAGTTTGAGAACAGTGGTGTGAGAACTTCTTTTAATTTATTTTTCAACAACTGTTAATTATCTATCATGACTAAGTGGTAGTTATACGGGGAGTAAATATACAAATTATAAGTATTCTAGTAATGCTAAGGTAAAAATTCTGAAATAGCTTGGAAATACAAAGGGAGCGATATTAAACAAGTAGGTATGAGTTATGATTGAATCATAGAAGTGGCTGCATAGTCCAAAGAGAGTTCAAATAAAGCATGAGTTCAGACTACCTGGGGACCTGGGACAGACCAGTAGGTCAGATAGGCCATAGGAGGAAAGCCTGGGCAGAAAACAGCAACAGCAGGGGCAAGGAAGGCTTGAATTGCTCCGGGAAGTGGGAGTAGCCTTGCCATTGTGGCACTTGGTAGGAAAGAGCAGGTAGGTAAGTTGAGGTTAGATTAGTGTTGGATGCTTCCTTTCAGCCATGTTTCTTTTCCATTCATAATGGCCTTGAAGGCCCTACTTGCTGCGTCTATTTCCTGCCACTCGGACACTTGACATGGTCTGTTGGAATAGAGGACTCAACACTTGACACGGTTCTGTTGATCGTCCTCCCTCTTGGGGGCCATAGGCGTGGTATTTCTCCATGTGTAGTTGCTTTTGAATATTAATAATCAATATATCATTAGAAACTTATTGGAAAACATCGGGAAGGTTTTACTGTATTGGGACACAAAATAGTGCACAATGAAAATTTAACAGTTAGACATAGATGAATATATAAAAATAAACAATTGTGGCTGTGCGTGAGTTTAAAGGAGACTGTGATTGCTTTAGTATAATAATAGATGGATAAAGAGACATTCCTCTGAGCTTGGATGTGGTGTTTAGCCTTTGTTGCTTTTCTAGTTTTAAGAGTTGATTCTAAAGATACTTTACATACTAAAAACATTTAGGTTAGTCATAAATATAATTTGTACTTTTCCTATGTTTAGTCTAATTCTTTGAGAATCAGAATAAGATTATAGTCCGCCATTATATGAAATTAGGATAGACTAAATATTAACTATAAATCAACTTATTGTTGATTTATTTGTCCTTTAATAATAGTAAAAGCTTTTCACTGTTAAAAACTGGAGTTCATGGTGGGGGTGGTTTCTCAGAAAATCTAGTGATGTGTTTGTTCTGAAGGTTGAAGGCTGGCCAATCATGGTGCCCTCAGTTTAGCTGGGAGACAATTTTGTTTCAGTTTAGCTGGGAGACAAGGTTGTTTTAATCTAGCTGGGAAATAAGGTTGTTTTAGTCTGAACTGTCATACCGAGGGAATGTGTACTATGAGAAGAAGCATAGATTGTCATTTTGAAGGTTTTTCTTTTTCTAAACTAACCATAAAATGATATAATCATTACTAAAGAAAAATATCAATAAAATGACTGGCAGAAAAATAAAGATTCAGATTCAGCCTCAGAACACTTGGTGTCTCTGTGTGCTGTTTCTCCACCACACCGACGCCTCCCATCCACCTAGGACCACTGACCCCTGCTAGGGCTGGACCCCGACACCTACTGAGGATTTACAGGCAATTCTCATTGATTTCACGTTGAAGTCCAATGTCCATGACTTGATCCTATCTGCATGATAGAAATCGACTTGGCAGAAGTCTAGAGTATAAATCAGACAGAAGCAAGACCTACGACAGGAGGAACTTGCTCATGTCCCATGTGGGTGAAGGAAAGGGTTCCCATAGGAAGGATGGACTGGCTGTGAAATAAAAGTTAAGTTATGTATATATATATATGTATATATATCAGAAATAAAGACAAAAAGGTAAGAATATTTTTGAAACGGGGAGTGATGGATTGAATCAGTCAGAGGGTCCGGCTCTAACAAACAAGCAGCCCTTGCTTGCTTTATTTATAGCAGTATGAATCAAAGGGGTCCAGTAGAATCTTCTTCATGAAAAACAGGATGTGGGGTGGAGGTAAGCAGGTCATTTGGCTCTAGTGGGTCACTCCCATCTCCAGTGCCTGCACTGATGCCTATACTTGAACCTGAGCTGTGAGTTAACGCAGGATACCATGACTCAGGCGTTCTCCAACAGTGGATATCTGACTGTGAGTTCCTAAGGCCATTCCTGGTTAATAGCTCCAACTCTGCCCAGTTCTCATATGAGTCATGGATGGCTTCCCAGAGGAGGATATTGCAACAATCCAAACAAAAGATGAAGAGGGTCAAAAATTATGAAGTGGCAGTGGGAACAGAGAGGTGGGTTTGGTTTGTCTCTTAGTAGATATTTTTGCTACCAGGTAGCCACAGCTGCATTTATCACTGCTGACTGTTCTTGCGAGCTGGTAAAAAACATCATCAGTACATGTCTTTAAATTCTCTGCTATGAACTCTGCAACATTACTGAAAACATATGGAGCTTGCATTTTCCTTCGTTTACTAACTAAACATGTATTTACTAATTACTTAAGAGGTGTTGGGAACAGAATGGTAAATAAGACAGACAGGGTACATGCTCTTTGAAGTTTATATCCTCACAGGAAAATATAGATGAAGAACGTGTGAATGAATAAATCATTTGCATATGTAAGGTTCCATTTTTCTATTATGTTTGAGCATGCTACCAATATAACAGTCTAAATATGAATCTTTGTAGCCATAATGCAATCATATGAACCTATATGTCCCATCTTTCACCCCAAGGTGCCATGCCTTATTGATATTAAGAGAAAAATTTAGGAGACAATGGATAGATGAGGTCCTTGAAAGCGTGTTTAAAGCAGCCCTAGGTTTGCAGTATGTTTTGTAACAGTTCAACTCTGTTAGTATCACAATACCATAAGTAGAGTCAAAGGCTAACCCACATTTAATCCATGATAAAGGGCAGCAGTGTGGAATGGTGGGAAAGATTCTTTTTCACTCATGAGTGCTGGGTTAGTTGAGTATCCTAAGGCAAAGAGAGAAATTCAAACTCTATACCCCACACAAAAAATCAGCTCCAGATGCATTTAAACTTAATTACGGAAGGAGACCAATAGTGCTTCCAAAGGAGAACCAAGGAGAATATCTTTATAATTTTAAGATAGGAAAAGATTTCTTAAAAAAGGAATAAAATGACTAATATAAAGGAAAATCTAATAAGTTAAATTACATTCAAATTAAGATTTTTGTTCTTTCAAAACAAAGCTAAAAGCCTGAAAATGAGCTAATATGTGGGAGATGATACTTGATGTCCCTCAGGCTGACATAGGCCTTTGTACAGAATGCACAAGGAATCCTACACTTCCACACACAGCCTAAGTCAGGGAACAGGCAGTGGGGTGAGAGATGTGGAAAGTCAATGGAGGATATCCCCAACCCTTGAAAAGGTGCTCAACCTACCGACGGGAGGGAAACACAAGTGACAACCAGTGAGACACCTCCAAACAGCCTCCAGAATAGGCACAGTTAAAAAGAACGGCCATCCCAAGCATGGAGTCATGAAAACACTCTTACACTTTTGGTGAAGGCACATTGGCAAACTGCACTCTCTTACACCTGAACAGCACGGCACAACAAATCTCCCCTTATCCAGTGTGACGCTCGTGGGCAGCGAGAGAACTGCCTAAGGATGTTTGCCACATTAGGTTTACATGGTAGCCCCAAACCCGGGAAAAGCCCATCATTGTTAAAAGGAGCAGCCACGCCGTGGTATTCATATGCAATGGAATAACCTGCTGCAGTGGAAATGAATCTCCAGAAGCATGAAGCACTGGACAAATGAGACTGTCAAGCCGAAGGAGCTGCACACACAGGACCATTTGAACTTCAAGTGTGCAGACTGAAGGTCAGGTGAGTTGTTACCTGTTCCCCTTGGAGGAGGTGGTGTTCCCTGCTTCCACCTGGGGTATGGTCACATGGGTATGTGCAATGTGAAGTAATTCATTCAGCCAAATACTTAGGATTTTTTCTCCTGAGTCTATATTATAGTTTACATTTTTAAAAAATTAAGTGCTTTTCAATTTTCCAGGTGATTTGTTATGGAGACACCTTGAGAATTGTCAAAATTTATCTTTTTATCTTATCTTTCATCTTGGGGTTGAGAGAGAAAGAGGCAAAATTTGAATTTTTGCCACCATTTTCAGTTTTTATTTTAAAAATTTTATTTTTTGATATTTTTCTTGAATCTTTTTAGTAATACATGACTGTAGTATCCATTTTGATAAAATTACATAAGCATAGATTCAGTTTTTAGATTTAATAATCATCCCAGATTTTTCCTTTTGGGTAATTTTTTTATTTTTTCCAAGAATATATTATAAATTATAGACAAATAAAAACTCATTTTCTCTTATTGCCCTGATATCATCATTCCTAATCATTTTTGAACCAGTCAACTGTGGTAGAACCCATGGAAACAATGTCTCACTTACAATAAATAAGCATTTATCATTAAAGACAGCCAAACTTGTTTTATTCCCTGAAAATTGACATGATTTGTTTCTTCCTGAAGTTAGAAAACATATTTTCTGTTAGAGAGCTAATTAGATACTGAAAAGTATGAAAAAGTATTTAGCCAAATTTACAAAGGCATTGTGAGCAAACCGAATCTTTAGCTACTTTGTTGGATTAACTTAATCTAGTATCAGAGGGATCTGTGGGATGAGTCTAATGGATGGTGTCTTGGTCCATTTTGTGTTGCTATAACAAAATATTTAAGACTAGGTAATTTATACAGACAATTTTAATTCATGGTTTTGGAGGTGGGGAAGTTCAAGAGCATGGTGTCAATATCTGCTCAGCTTCTGGTGGGGCCTTGTGTTGTGTCATAAAATGGTGGAGACGTAAAAAGGAAAGCCAGCAAAGAGGAGGCTCATATATATGAGAGAGACAGAGGGGAGGCTAACCCACTTCATCACAACCTACACTGGTGGTAATTAACCTATTCCTGGGAGACCTAAATCACTTCTGAGAGACCTAATCCAGTCTCAGGAGAACTCAGTGTCTCAAAAAAGACGTTAATCCATTCATGAGAGTGGTACCCTACAGCCTACTTACCTCCACCTGGCTGCACCTGTCGATACTGTCAGATTGGGTATGAGAGTTCCAGTCCGTGACCATTTAGGGGACAGAGCATCTCCAGCCACAGCAGCAGTGGGTGATTTCATGATGGCTTAGATAGACCTTTGATTGGACACCGATGTTGAAAAGTTTGAAAAGGAAGGTCCCCGAGTCTAAGCTTTTCTTTTCATGGTTCTTCTGCCTGTCACCTGAGAGTTTTTAATTTTCTGATGTCACTGATGAAGCTGTGGAGACCATGAATGTTCTGGAGCCCAGAATGCCAGCTCAGTAACACCCCTGCAGAATTTGGAGGCAGGTGGTGCATGGTCTGCCTTTGCATTAGAAGTCACTAGGAGAATGCTCGCTGTGTTTGAGAAGATCTGAGAGATTAGCCATGCCACCTCTCTTGGTTTTGCTGGCACTGCACCAAGTCAGATTTTAAGTTCTTTGAGCAGTCCTTTAGATCAGGGGAGCTCAAAAAATGGCAGGCAGATTCGGTGGATGCTGGAGCCCTTCACTGAGATTCTGCTTGGTCTACAGTACTATTCCCTCCACATTCCAGCAGGGTTTCCCAGACCAATGTGCCACCCTCTGGCTTAGTCTGAAACTTTCCTTCTTTCCTCTTATTTTTTTTGGAGGGGGCAGGACTGGGGATTGAACCCAGGGATGCTTTACCCCTGAAACTACATCCCCAATCCCTTTTATTTTTATTTTGAGACAAGTTCTCGCTAAATTTCTGAGGCTGACTTTGAACTTGCAATCCTCCTGCCTCAGCCTTCTGAGTCGCTGGGATAACAGATATGCACCACTGAGTCTGAACCTCTTCTTTGACTCTATCTGGAGGTTCGTGTCATACAAAATTGGTCCAAAGACCCATAGTCTCTAACTGGGAGCTTTGTTGGAAATGGTGACACTCAGGCCTCACCATGGACCTATTGGGCAAACAATGCTTTTTGACAAGACCCTCAGGTGGTCTGAATGCTAATAGCATAGAGAAGCTTGACTTAATCTTCATATTATGCTGTTAGTTGCTTTGAAAGATGAAGAAATTCAATGTCAGATATTTCTGAAACTTTCAATATTTCCCTGGCTAAATAACAACATTTTAAAACCCTTATTTTAGGAACTCAAACTCAGAATATTATTTGAAAAATTTTATGGGACCTCGGATACATTTTGCACTCGATTTCATTTTCTGGAATTTGCAGAAGGGGTTAAATGATTCTTGGTACCAAAAAAAAATCCATTAGTTCAGGCTCTGCTGTGAAGAAGGGGTTGTAAGTTAGGTGGAGTGTAAAATTAGTTTTATATTGCTGGTGAAGAAATAGTGTGCAAGAGAAAATAAACACAAAAGCAAAAACACTTATATAGTGTTTATTATTACCATAATGTAATTATTATGTTGTTTTATGCCCATAGTAACTACCCTATGAAATAGGTACCTGTACTATAATTATCACTGATTTACAGATGAGGAGATTGAGGGTCAAAGTGGTTAAATACTTGTCCAATCAGTCAACCAGGAAGTGTTAAATCCAGGGTTCAAATCGGAGAATCTGGGCCCAGTGTCTGTCCGTTTTGAATCACTCTAGCTGCTGTCTCAGCAGTATTTTCAGTGTGGGAATATGAACACTTTAAGCTCTTTTGCAAGGAATCCCAAGAGTTGTGGCCATTCTCACTTCAGGGCTCGTAGCTTTTGCAAATGTCTGAGATGCATTGTGGCACTCCCTTGGATGTCCCACGCCAGCTCAGATGCACCACGTGCTGCAGTGTCCCACTGAGCGTTTCTCTACTTTGCACTTCAGGTCTTCTCTTTGCTCTGTGGTCTTGGGAGCAAGGGCAGATCATAAGAGCAGAGGGTTAGTGATTAGTGATCCTTGAGCAGACATCAAACAGTGGGGTTTAGAAACCAGTGGGTAAGTGACCAGGGCTCCGTCTCCGATGGCCTAGGTCTGGGATCATTCTCCGAGACCCTCTACCCACAGGAGGGAGCTCCTTAACACCTTTCCACACCCTTCACTTCTTTCTTCTTTCTTATTCTCTTCTCTCCTTCACTCCTGCTCCTTAGGACCAGCTCTCAAATGAACTTCTGGTGCCTGAGTCGTTGTCTCAGGCTCTGCTTTGGGAACTCCAACTGGCAACCCAGCTGCAGGGACTGGGCAGATAATGGAAATGAATGAGGAGAACAAGTTTCACTTCCGCTCACTCACAGCCTAGACGGTGAACGCACAAGTCATTCCAGTTTTCATAGGGAGTGGGTGCTCCTGCAGCTGTTCCATCTTGATCCAGTTTTAATCTTCCCACTTTTGGTAGAGCCATGAATACAAGAAATATTCATTCTCATGTTGACTTGAAGAAAAACATCAAACATGGCCTCAGTGTCTGGCAAATCTCAAGGAGCAGTGAATGCTGGGATGACCCCACGCACCTGCACCCAAGCTAAAGAACCAATTTGAGCTGGTCATCATCAAGCATGAATGTGGGCCCAGGTTTACCAGAACTTTCCATTTTAAAGAAAAGATGAAACCCATGCTATTCATCTGGTATTTATGGATCTTTAAATATTGACAAATAATTCAAACTTTTTAAAAATAAACACTTTGGGGCTATCCTATTTAAGGCTTCTAGTTTGAGAATGATGTCATATATGATTTTTATTTTATTAAAACCTTGATACACTAATTACAAATAATTAGCTTTTTTTTTTAATCCATAAAGCCATCTGTCTGGGACTCCACCCAACAACACTTTGTTACTTTACTTCTGTAAAAGAATAAATGGTTTATACCTAGTAATAACAACACTGTGTTTCTTCAAGTAATATTTTATATGCAGATACCTTAGAGGTCAAGGTGACCTCAACTTTCCCCTAAGTCTGAGTCTGGCGAGTCTGACTCTGTGGAACCCAAGACACCTACTTTACTGAGGGAATGCTTTGCTATGTTAGAGAAGTCACAGGGATGCAGAGGTAAGAAGTATCCCTTCCACGGTGTTCCTTTGAGGACCCAAAGCTGGTCTCTAGGAAGACTAGTGACTGAAAATGGGTCTCCTTTGGGAACTCAGGAGGCTCATTATTTTGGTATCTTTCAGGTCTTGAACCCTCCGCCATGGATACCAGTGATGAGAATCAGGACTGAGTCCTGCTTCCCTGATGTGAAAAATTGAACACCTGAGAAAAGCCAAGGCAAACAGAAAACAAGTTTTATTTAAAGATAGAACAGAGATAGACATCTCTGGAGAGAGGAGGCCCCAGAGCTAGGTATCTGAGGAAGTGGGGGTGTACTGCCCCTTTTATATAGTTTAGATTTCCTTTGTTCTCATGCCCTCTCCTCCTCATCCTACCTGTGTGACTAGTGACCAAAAGGTGGACCTAAATGTGGAGTGATCCAAGGTTGAGAATGAAGACACCCAGGGGTACAGACAGAGGGAGCAGCCCAGGGGGCACTCCTTAACACCTCCTTGCAGGGAGGAACAATTTCCTGGAGGTAGGTAACCTTGACAACCAGTGGAGGAGGAGCAAGGGCTCTGGAGGTAATAGCATGTTATTTCCTCTTGAATCAGATCCCATCTTCCTGACCCAATCATTTATTACCCACACTGACTGTCCTTTTGCCACCCAGCCTCAAACCCCCTGCCCCCAAGAAGGGAAACCCTTACTGATGTAAGGAAAAATAGACAATGACCACTTTGGTTGTTTTGAGCTGAGAGGGGGTGACGTGGGGCAAGCAGTTTGGATTTCCCTTTTCGGAATGTTTTGTGTCAGTCAAAGGATCTGTGGCAAAGTCAGGTTCAAAAAGAACAGGTTATAAACTCTTCTGGGGGGTGGGTGATTCTGAGAAAAACAAAAAGATGTGAGGACTGGAATAAAATCAATACTAAATAAATGTTACAGCATCTGAAATGTGTCAATGAATATGATGGCAATAGAAATCAGTAATCTTTCACGGGAGGTGCAAAACCTAAGAAGTCATTTCCATAATAAGGCCAGTGAGGACACAGCCTCTATTTGGAAATGTAAATCTTTATCATTGTCAAAGTTGTCAGGAATGTAAACACAATGCTTAATTTCTATAATGTCACAGATGACCCCCATAAGATGTAGTTAAGATATCTAATGCCATCTGATTTTTACAAAATACCTTTTTGTTGGCATTTGTGTTAATTAGAGATACTAGCAAACAGATCAAGCCTATCTTTGTAGAAGGTTAGGAAGATTTGTAGGCCTTAAATTGACTAATGACTAAAATACTTTTGACTCTGATAGTCTCTTTTGGTAGTTATCAGGCACTCCTGACTAAGAATTTCTCTTTTGAAGCCTCTAGTCTTACTCTTGGTGGGGCTAACAGAAGTGTACAACTTAGGTAAAAGAATTCTCATCTTTCCTTTTAAATGTCCAGATATGACTGTATTTTGGTTATAACTATTTTTCTAGGTGTTTAAGATCAAGTTAGTCAAATTGACCTCATTCCTTAACTTTATGTTAAGGAACTCATTCTTAACTCGTTCTTAACTCTATGTTAAGAGTCATCTAAGTTCTCTCAGGGGGTCACTCTTGAGAACTTGAGAGCAGCCTCTTAGCTCATTTAGTACCACTTTCCAGGATATGTTAGGGTCTCCTCGACCATGTAACTTCCTCTGGAAGCATCAGGGATGTCTCCTTCTCCAATGATCCTCCTCTTCGCAGCATATGCATTGGCCAGCTTTTTGTTTTTCAAGGTCTCAGTGATCCCCCTCATTGGGTGGTCATATGGTCCAAAGTTGCAAAACCCTTATGTAAGTTCCTTTGTTCCCTGGACTCAAGCTAACTCTGAGGACGAGAGTCAAATACTGGTGATTTCCCTCTTGGTCCTTTTATTCTTTAACTTTAGTCTCTAAACTTTGGTCTTTAACATCCAGCGAACCAGTTTCACAAGCCTGGATTTTACCTTTAATGCCTATAATTTTATAGTTATTTACCACTTCTATTTAATTTGAGTCACTATTACTACTGGAAGTTAGTATTATATCCTATCTGTCCTATAGATTATGGTCTAGTATCTCAAATTAACTCAGGTTGTTGTATTGAAAGTTACACTTAATGTAAGGCACTAACAGATAACAATGAAAGTTTTACAAGGAAAACACAAAATGAAAACAAGAGTAAAAGAATATTGAGTTTGTATAATAGGTCTGAACCAAGAAACATATTTTTATAATCCCAAGTCTTTACTTTAAACTTTAGTTTGAAGAACACCAGCTTAGTGAAATGTTTTTCTAAATCTTATACTTTAAATATTTGTATATTTGAAAGATATTAATACATTTATTATACCAAGAAGTCAGTAATAGCACCACAGTTATATTGATGTTCTTATATTAACCAAGTTTAGCTTTCAAAGAAAAGTTCAGACTCTGTAATACAGAATCTGAAATAATAGTTATTGTTTAACCAGAGTTGTACAAACCCTAATTTCATTAAGATTAGTTCCTCTAAAGAATAAAACTTAACAGACACATGAAATTATCCTTTTTACTTCAACCCATAGAGGATTAAACTTTGGTTTTATATCAGTTCATTAATATTTGACCTTAGGAATAGCTTTAACTGATTGTGCTACTTATATATAACAAATTTTGTTACACACTTTTTGAAATTTATCTTCCACAAACCTTCTGCAACTTATTTAGATGTTCTACAACTTTTTATTTTACCACACAAAGACTTTCTCATCCATAAACATTTATTTTTCCTCCTATTTTCATACTAAAATGTATTTCCACACTTAAAACCTATTTATACCTCTTTTCTAGCTGTTGACCCTTTTAAAAATTCACATTCTGAAACAATTCTTATGAAATTTCCTTCTTACAGTACTTTAGTTGAAACCCAAGTGAAATCTCTTTTACTCTTTGTATATAAGTTACACCTGATAGACTCTTAACTCTTAGTAACCCTATTTTTAGCAAACAAACAGAAACAAAGCAATCTTAAATCTTCTTCCATACCAATTTAAACACATATAATGTTTAAATATACTACCTTATGGAATTTAAGAGGTTATGAGTACTTGATTTTATATTTAGCAGTTGATGTTTTAGCATTTTAACTGTGTAGATTAAGTTACAAAGTTATGATTAACAAACACATTTATGATTAATCCCATTGATATTAAATCTAATTTATTCATTTCTAACTGTAAAAACCAACTTATCGGACAAGTATAGCGAAGAGTATTAGCCATCTCTTCCTGGTTGAAGAAAAATCCTAGAATCAATGGATATTATATTCTAGACATTTTATAGAAAACACCACTCTATTAATTATCTGGCCACCTAGAAAACCTTGTGTTAGTAATTTTAAAGATACCTTTATTCTCATCTGTTTTTAAATCAACTCCTCCTTTTTAAAGTCATGTGAACTAAAAGGTATTGGATCCATTTCTCATTTAAATTTCAATTTATGAGTGCTCATTTATCTATATGCCAATTTTGATACCATGTACATGATATATGGACACAAGCATATATGTAAACACGACGACACAGTACAGAGGTGTGCCCACATACACAAAACAGACAGGAAACAGAGATCTTGTAGCTATTGGTAGGTATATTTCCACTGAAATGCTACAGATGTTTATTAAAAACTCTGTAGCTAGATAAAATAAGACTTATTATCTATCTATCTATCTATCTATCAATTCAGACACACAGGATCAAATTTCAATTCACCATAAAACCATGAGCTCAAAAATATAGACTTTAAAAAAAACAAGAGTTCCAGAAGAAAAAAGAAATGGCATGGCCATACTATAGTAAAGGAGCATGTTGAACATCTTTATCAAATCAGAGTGCACTTTTAGCTAAGATTAGAGTCATTTTAGAAATTGAAAGAATGAGAGAACAGTCCTGAAATCACTAGGGAAAGAATCTCAAGGTAAAGAAGACTCGATCATTCATTTTCCCTCCCTGTGCAGTAGTGCTTAGGGAGTAACTTGTTAAGAAAGCAGGGTGGAAAGATAGCCAGTCATTTAGGTTCCATAAGTGGTTTGGATTTAAATGTGACACTTTATTTTCTTTGACCACAAATCGGATTTCTGCAAGTCTTGCAAGCCCTGCAGGCCTCCACAATTTATATTTCAAATGCAAGCCTTGGTGAGATAGAGAAACTAAGTAAGGGAAGCTGCTATTTGAGCAAAACCTCATGTATAGGGCTTTTAAGCCACTTTTCCTTTGTGAAATGAGTCTCTTAAGGTGTGGTCCTATATTTTATGTTTCCTCCAGAGACCAGTTTTATTCCCTAGTTGGTAATCAGGCCAGGTTAAATGCAGAAAATTTGTCTGTGGGTCAAACTTATCCCAATTTTTTTAGTTTGTAGGCTAGTGGTGAACCTGGCATAACTGTTGAAAATAAAGCTCAGTTGTCCATGCCAGAGAAAACTGTCCATTTCACCAGGACGTATGAGCTTTGAATGGAACAGTCTCTCATCACATGGTTCTGACAATTCTAAAGCTGGCTCAATTGGTAGATGCTCAGGCTTCAGCTCACCCCATGCCAAAGACCAGGACCAGGGAGACTTTGGACTTAGGAGCATTCTTCTGCCACTATAAACTTCCAAATGTGATGACCTATGAAAAAATTCTATGATGGGGTACATTTTTCTGCTCTGTGGGCTAAAAGAATTTCTAAGAGTAAGGAAGACATCTGGTGGTCATTAGATGCTCAATACTCTTTTCCCAAGGGGATTTACAGAGGGGGTGAAATACGAATGCCTCCATTTTTCAGCCAAAGTAACTTACAGAGCACATTGGAACATAGAAGCAACAACAGGGAGAATCCCTGCAGGTTTGTAAAGGCTACTATGTGAACAAGGGAAGCCAGGACTTCCTTATGATAAACTGCATGTAAAATGTCCCTCTCTCAACAGCTAGTGCCTGATCAGTGAGGGGAGGGGATGCTCCGGAGGAGCCAGCACAGGAGAGTACAGCAAAGCTCATTCCGAGGTGCATTTGGTTTTTACCGGTTCCACTTGGTTGACCAGTTGCCACAGAATATACCCCATAAGGGTGGTCAGGAGAGAACTCAGGAGAAGAAACCTTTGAGGTTCACTGGGGAGTAGCCCCAGTCAGATCCTTGAAGTTGTTCCAACCTTTTGTCTCCATGTGTCCAAAGGCAGGCCGGGATTAGAGACACTGTGTACTCACACCAGATATGCTCCAAGCTGCACTGGATAGTGAGAAATGGCTTTGGCAGAAACCAACATGCCTGACCCACAGGGCAGGTGATTCAGAACCACCTAGGACTTAAATTCTCTCATCTAAGTCTTACAGAATGGTAACTAGCACTAACTGCATTTAGTTAGCCCATGGGTGACCATTATTGTCCTCCAGAAAGAAAGAAAGAGACAGAAAGACACACCTCAGAAAGGTGTGGGGTGCGTATGAAGGAGCTTACCTAGGTGGGGATCTCAGTGGAACCTCCAAATATGATACCAGTGATGAGAATCAGGGCTGAGTCCATTTCCCTGGTGGGATGATTAAACAACCGAGAAATGCAGAGGCAAGCAAAGAAAGCACGTTTTATTTAAAGGATAGAATAGAGATAGACTTCTCTGGAGAGAGGGGGCTCCAGAGGGTGTCTGAGGAAGTGGGGGTGTCCTGCCCCTTTTATGCAGTTTAGATTTCCTTTGTTCTCATGCCCTCTCCTCCCCCTCCTGCCTGTGTGACTAGTAACCAACAGCTTGGCCTAAATATGGAGTGATCCAAGGGTGAGAATGTAGCCACCCAGGGGTACAGGCAGGAAGGGAGCAGCCCAGGGGACATTTCTTAACAACCCCTTGCAAGGAGGAAGAATTTCCTGGAGGCAGGTAACCTTGACAACCGGTGGAGGAGGGGCTAGGGCTTTGGAGGTGATAGCATGTATTTCCTCTTGAATCCGCCCCCACCTTCCTGACCCAATCGTTTGTTACCCACACTGACCGTCCTTTTGTACCCCAGGCCTTGCCACCCCGAGTCAGGTCCCTGCGGCAGACGCTTCCCTGGCTCCCAGCTCTCCCATCCACTCCTCCACCAGTTTCCCGCAGTCAACCACATTTCTCTCGCCCAATTCCATGAACATGCCTGAAACCCAGAAGCCACCCGAACATCCTTTTCTCTCGCCTCCCCCCGTCCTGGAGGTCTGACCCCCTGCTGGCTGGAATCTTGGTCTCTCCTGCACACTATCCACATCTGATACCAAGTGACCATTGTATCTTCTCAAAGGATCTTGCAAGCTGCCTCTGGCCCAGTTCCACTCTGTTCCTCACAAAACGGAATGGTTTTTAAAAATGCAACTGGGAT
This sequence comes from Sciurus carolinensis, assembly GCF_902686445.1. NCBI lineage: Eukaryota > Metazoa > Chordata > Mammalia > Rodentia > Sciuridae > Sciurus > Sciurus carolinensis. The sequence continues at coordinate 168,375,165 of NC_062215.1, forward strand.
TGTATCACCTGCTCTCACCTTCCTGCCCTACAGGGCCATGACCAACCCCCTCACCCACCTCCCTGCCCACCACTCTTTCTGTCCACCCGAGTGCTCCCCACACTGGCCTCCTCTCACTTTCTGGAGGTTCCATGGACCCACCACCCTCTGTCCTCCCCTGTGCATGCCTCTCCTCCACCCTTAGCTGAGGAACTCTTCCTCAGTCCTTCGTACCTCAACTCAAATGTCCTTTCTTCAAGGACATTTCCTACCCCAGATCAGGCCAGGTATCCTCTGATAAGAATGATGTTCTTGGTGGTGACAATGACTGTATTAATAATAAGTAAAATTTAGTGACCACCAGTGAGGGATTAGCTGTCTTCTAAACTCTTGCTATTTTTCTGTTTAATCTCTGAAACAACTCTTTGTGGTATTAGCATTCCAATTTTACAGATGAGGAAACCAAGGCCAAGAGGTTAACTCCCTTGTCCAAGAAGCCATAGCAACCTTTTTACAGACTCTTAATGTACCATGAAGCCTTTCTTTATAGCTCCTCTATGATTTATAAATACACATTTACTTTTGTCAACTTTAGAACATTAATGTTGGTCTTCCCACTAGACCTTACGGCTCTTTCTGGTGTGTGCTTGTGTAAACACTGAATTGCATGCACTTGGCATCCTGCCTGAAAGGCAGGAAGTGCTCACTAATGGAATACTTTCAGAGTTTTTTTTTTTTTTAAGCTCAAATAACTATGTGAAATGTCCTCCAAAAAGTCCTTGAATCTAACTTCGTAACTTATTTCTGAAGGACTTTGTCATTAAAAAAAAAAAAAATCCACAAAACCAGAAAAAAAAATAGCATAGAGGTAGAAGTAGATAGGAGATTACAGTCTCTCTGAAGAGCCATGTTCCTTACATTGATCAATTTAAGAGTTACTCAGGGTGAGGAACAAGAGCAGTGGGTAGCAGTGATTGATCCCCAGGAAGCTGGAGGTCTTTGCTCTTAGTTTTAGGGAGAATATCCTGGAAATAAATCCTAATTCACGAGATTTGGGTCCCATACTCACCCTGAACCAATCACTTTAACCCAGGGCACCCGATGACCCTGACTAACTGAGCCCAGTTGTGCCCACACTTAGAGCAAGGGCAGAGCTTTTGGTCCCCTGCTTGGAGGTAGCTGGTAGGGACAGAAGCATCAAGACAACCAAGCGTGACAGTTGCCATATAGTTTCAGAGGCAAGACTGGGCTCATGCTGAGTGTACAATGCTACCTTAAATCTCTGGTCACGGTTCGGTTCCTCATGTGACTCTGCCTGCAGCAGTATAATACATTACCTGTGCTGTTTATCTATTAGTGTATTTCTTAGTGTAAATTTAAAAATTGGCATTCTGGTTTGCATTCTAGTCCTGTGATCTTGAGCAAAGGAAGATCTCTGTCCTTGGGGATAGATACTCTTTATAATTCTGACCTTCTGCCCTACCTGAATCAAGGTGTGTTCCCTTGTGGGGTATCAGGTCAGACAGCCAAAGGGCAGCAGTTCAGTGACACCATGAACTCACCTCACTACTTCCATTTGACCTTTAACACCCAGCAGATTTAAGAATTAGGTTGGAATTAGAAATGTGTCCCAAATGTCCGGGTCCAGATGTTACATGGAGCTGGTCTCAGAGTTTTGAAAATTCTTTTATGTGTCTGCGTGCTCCCCTGCCATCGTCATCCTTCTGTATGAATAATTCCCGGAGGGATTGGGGAGTGGGACAATGATTGCCTCAGACATGGTTGTGGCCCCAGTGCTGAGCCCAGGGGGTGCATGCATACAGAAGATCACTGACCGTTTGTTTCATGAATCAAAGAGCCACTGACATTTTCAATTCGGTTTTTCTTTTTATCACCATCCTTTTCCAACCAGGCAGCAATCATTTTAAAAATTCAAATTTCTTAGATTCTGGATGCACATTGCCTCCACATTTTTGTGCTGTGTCTCACTGTGGAGAAGGTCTTGGAAGGGAAAACACTCCGCTTCTTTCTGCTGTGCTGCTTGGCCTTGGAAGTGGTCCTCTTGATCATGCCACACTGTTCGTTCGCAGAACCTTTTCTTTCCTTCTCAAAGCGAGTCAGATGGTTGCATTGCCTAACTTTCTTGAAGACGTCTCTTGTCAGGCTTCCCTTTTGGAAGCAAAGGTTTCACTAAAAGTGGATGAAGAGCACACAGCTTCCTGTTGTGGAACAGTCAGGCCTGGCACACGCAGGGGTGTAGGTAAGCAGGGCTTTCCGGTCAGGCTGGCTGCGCTGACACGGTCCTGATCCCCTGCTGAAGTTCCAAGTGCATCAGCGATTCACACAAATGAGCTGAAAAATACCGCTCAATTATAACAGTGACATTTCTTTTGCTAGGCAATTTCTTTACCTTTTGTTTTTCCTTGACAAATAAAGAAAACTGGAAGGATCTTTTTTTAAATGGCCCAACAAATGGTTTGAAGGATGTACCGACACCTGCAACATGGAAGAAATCATTCTCTCACAAGGCCCCATTAGCTTCCCTCAATTTTGAGCAGAATCAACAACAAAGCAAAACCAGCACCCAAAGTGTAACAGTCAATTCCAAAATGTATTCCAAAGAATAGCCCGTTGAAATTCTTCAAGAAGTACACAAAGGTACAGTTAGAATTATGTTTTTATGTAGATTTAAGATTCTTTATGTAAACGTGGCAGTGTTTAAATAGTTAAATGTAAGATGTTTAAATATGAACTCACTGGAAGCTAAAATTCAGTGTGTTTTCTTAGACTGACAGGCTTATATTTTTCTGAGTAGACTAAATTATAATGCTCCTCCTGACCATTTGGTATCCCGAGACTCCAAGGCAAGTGTGAGACAACCTGAATATTCACAAATACTTGTCTTTCTTGAATAGGGATTTTCTTCCTGCCATATTACTGAAAGAATATATGTCATTTAATTATGAGTTGAAATTGCAAAAATACTTATGCTTCTTGACTATTAGTCTGGATTTAAATTTTTGTGTTAAAGAAAAGAGAGTCTGTTTTTACTAATTGGCTTTATAAGTAAATGCCACGAATTTGAACCAGTGAAATGAATTTATTCTAATAAGATACCTCTTCATTTTATGTACCTGAGTATGATGTTTTTAAGAAGAGTGCTATTGATAAAAGATATTTTGATTTGCATTTCTCTTATTACTAGAGATGTTGAACATTTTTTCATGTATCTGTTGATTGCTTGTAGATCTTCTGTGAAGTGTCTGCTCATTTCCTTAGCCCATTTGTTGATTGGGTAATTTGCATTCTTGGTGTAAAGTTTTTTGAGTTCTTTATAGAGTCTGGAGATTAGTGCTCTATCTGAAGTATGAGTGGCAAAGATTTTCTCCCACTCTGTAGGCTCTCTCCTCAACTTGCTGATAGTTTCCTTTGCTGAGAAAAAGCTTTTTAGTTTGAATCTATTCCAATTATTGATTCCTGCTTTTATTTTTTGTGCTTTGGGAGTCATATTAAGGAGATCCTAAGCCGACAAGATGAAGATTTGGACCTACATTTTCTTCTATAAGGTGCGGTGTCTCTGGTCTGATTTCAAGGTCTTTGATCCATTGTGAGTTGAGTTTTGTGCAGGATGAGAGATAGGGGTTTAGTTTCATTCTGCTGCATATGGATTTCCAGTTTTCCCAGCAGTATTTGTTGAAGAGGTTATCTTTTCTCCATTATATGTTTTTGGCACCTTTGTCTAGTATGAGAAAACTGTACTTGTATGGGTTTGTCTCTGTGTCCTCTATTCTGTACCATTGATCTACCTGTCTATTTTGGTGCCAATACCATGCTGTTTTTGTTAATATTGCTCTGTAGTACAGTTGGAGTTCTGGTATTGTGATACCCACTGCTTCATTCTTCATGCTAAGGATTGCTTTAGCTATTCTGGGTCTCTTATTTTTCCAAATGAATTTCATTTCAATGATTGCTTGCTTTATTTCTATGAGTTACGTCACTGGAATTTTATTTGGAATTGCATTGAATTTGTATAGCACTTTTGGTAGTATGGTCATTTTGGTAATATTGAAACTAACCTAAGATTTCATCTCACCCCAATTAGAATGGTGATTATCAAGAATTCAAAAGCAACAATAGGTGTTGGTGAGGATGTGGGGGAAAAGGTATACTCATACATTACTGGTGGGGATGCAAATTAGTGCAGCCACTCTGGAAAGCAGTGTGGAGATTCCTCAGAAAACTTGGAATGGAACCACCATTTGCCCCAGCTATCCCACTCCTTGGCCTATCCCCAAAGGAATTAAAATCAGCTACTACAGTGATGCAGCCACATCAATGTTCATAGCTGCTCAATTCACAATAGCTAGATTGTGGAACCAACCTAGATGCTCTTCAATTAATGAATGGATAAAGAAACTGTGGTATATATACACAATGGAATATTACCAAGTCATAAAGGAGAATAAAATCATGGCATTTGCTGGCAAATGGATGAAGGTGGAGAATATCATGCTAAGTGAGATAAGCCAATCCCAAAAAACCAAAGGCCCCAATGATCTTTCTGATAAGCGGATGATGATACATAATGGGGGGGTAGGAGGGAGGCAAGAATGGAGGAAGGATGGATTATATAGAGGAAAGAGTGGTGCAAGAGGTGGGGGGAAGGGAAAAATAACAGATTGAGACAAACATCATTACCCTATGTACATGTATGTTTACACAAATGGTATGACTCTACTTCATGTACAACCAGAGAAATAAGTTTTACCCCATTTGTTTACAATGAGTAAATCAAAATAAGTAAACTAAAAAAAAAAAAACCTAAAAAAAGATATTTTGAAGACCACTTGATTGCTTTATCTCTAAATTTTTGTTGTTCTAAAATAATTTTATTCTATATGTTTAAAATCATGAAATGATTTAATGATTTTTGTAGGGAGGCTAATATTTGATGGTGATTATAGGCTACCCCTTGGCTAGCATATTTTTTTGTTTTTGTTTCAGTCATCTATTCTTAGGCACCTCAAAAATTAGTGATTTACTGCAGTGAAATTTCTGGAGGATTCTTCTATTGAAAGAATGGGATCTTTCTGCTAGCCGTACCTGGACTCCCTTTCACAACTCTGTACAGCTGGTAGATCCTCCATGAACTGGGCTCAGCTAAGCCCTTCTTTCCTTTCTTTTTTTAAAATATCATGTCAGTGTCAGGTATTGGTCCCAAAGATGAATCCTGTTATGGTTTAAATGTAAAATGTCCCTCAAAAGCTCATATGTAACACAAAGGAAGAAAATTTAGAGGTGAAATGATTGGGTTTAAGTACCATGAACTGAGACTTCTGAAACTATGAGCCCCAAATAAACCTTTTATCCTCTCCATTGCTCTTGTCAGGTCTTTTGGTCACAGCAGTGCAAAAGCAGACTATAACAAGCCCCAAGTTCAAACTCTTATCAAGCCCCCATTCATATTACATTTTCTGATGTTTCATTGTCCAAAGCAAGTCAGATAAGCAGGCCCAGTGTCAATGTGGGATGGGAGTACATAAATATGTAATTCATTGTGTGGTGTTACTGTAACAATTTACTATCATTTCCAGCCAATGAAATTATAAAAGACTCTTCTAAACTTTATGTAATTTGAAAACAAAGATCCTAGACTGCAAGCAAGGCAGGAGGGAGATAATTATAGTAAGAGCCCTAGTGAAGGAAAACTTCTGTTGATATTTCTTTGTAGCATCATGCTGCACTTCCTGTCTCAGTAGGACTGCTATAACAAAAACCATATATTGAGTAGCATATAAACATCAGAAATGTATTTCTATAATTTCTGGCGGTTAGAAAGTCCAAGATCAAGGCTCTAGCAGATTCAGTGTCTGATGGGTCTGCTTTCTGACTCACAGACGGCTCCAGGTTGTGTCCTCCAAGAGTGAAAGGGGCAAATCAACTGTCTGAAGTCTCTTCTAGAAGGGTACTAATGAAAATCATGTGGGTGGGACCCTCATGACCATCACCCTGGTGTAAGTATTTCACAACAAGAGTTGGCAAGATCCCGACATTCAGATAGCAGTACTTCCCACAGATAGGCAGACACTATCTCTCCTCCTTGGTTGTCATTGTATTTATTTTGACCAATAGACTGTGACTGACATGATGTTTGCAAAGATCTAGAATCTAACCTCAAGAAGTCCTGAGACCTCTGCCTTCACTTTCTTGGGATTTAGATGCAATATGAAGAAAAACTGGCCAAACTATTGAAGGGCAAGACACCATGCAAAGAGACAATTCCTGTTGCTGGAGTTCTAGGCCAGAAGCCTGACTCTAGGGATCTGGATCTAATAAATCAGGCCTATCCACTAACCTCAATACCAAAATAGAAAAGCAATGGTTAAAATCATGAAAGGAACCGACTTTGGGGGTGCATGCCTATAATCCTGGTGGCTTGGAAGGCTGAGGTAGGAGGATTCATGAGTTCAAAGCCAGCCTCAGTAACTTAGCAAGACCTTAAGCAACTCAGTTAGACGTGTCTTTAAATAAAATATTTTAAAAAGTGCTGGGAATGTGACTCAGTGGTTAAGTACCCCTGAGTTCAATCCCTGATACCAAACCAAAAAGAAAAAAAGAAGTTTTCATTGTAGAGATCTTTTACCTCTTTGATTAGATTGATTCCCAAGTATTTTTTTTTTGAGGCTATTGCAAATGGAGTTGTTTTCCTCATTTCCCTTTCAGCTGTTTTGTCACTTGCGTATAAAAATGCTTTAGATTTACGTGTGTTGATTTTATAGTCTGCTATTTTGCTGAATTAATTGATGAGGTCTAGAAGTTTTCTGGAGGAGTTTTTTGGATCCTCTAAATATAGAATCATGTCATTAGCAAATAGTGACAGCTTAAGTTCCTCTTTTCCTATTTGTATCCCTTTAATTTCTTTAGTCTGCCTAATTGCTCTCGCTAGAATTTCGAGGACAATGTTGAATAGAAGTGGTGAAAGAGGACATCCCTGTCTTGTTCCCATTTTTAAAGGGAATGGTTTCAGTTTTTCTTCATTAAGAATGATATTGGCCAAGGGCTTAGCATAAATAGCCTTTACAATGTTCAGGTATGTTCCTACTATCCCTATTTTTTCTATTATTTTGAGCATGAAGCGGTGTTGTATTTTCTCGAATGCTTTTTCTGCGTCAATGGAAATAACCATATGATTCTTATCCTTAAGTCTATTGACATGATGGATTACGTTCATTGATATATGGATGTTAAACCATTCTTGCATTCCAGGGATGAACCCCACTTGATCGTGGTACGTGATCTTCTTAATATGTTTTTGGATACGGTTTGCCAATATTTTGTTAAGGAGATGAAAGCTTCAAAACATTGAAGAAAGAAATTGAGGAAGACCTTAGAAGATGGAAAGTTCTCCATGTTCTTGGATAGGCAGAATTAATATTGTCAAAATGGCCATACTACCAAAAGTGCTATACAGAGTCAATGCAATTCCAATTAAAATCCCAATGATGTACCTTACAGAAATAGAGCAAGCAATTATGAAATTCATCTGGAAGAATAAGAAACCCAGAATAGCTAAAGCAATCTTTACCAGGAAGAATGAAACAGGCAGTATCGTAATACCAGAACTTCAATTGTACTACAAAGCAATAGTAACAAAAATGGCATGGTATGGGTACCAAAATAGACAGGTAGATCAATGGTACAAAATAGAGGACACGGACACAAACCCAAATAAATACAATTTTCTAATACTAGACAAAGGGGCCAAAACATGCAATGGAGAAAAGATAGCCTCTTCAACAAATGGTGCTGGGAAAACTGGAAATCCATTTGCAACAGGATGAAACTAAACCCCTATCTCTCACCCTGCACAAAAATCAACTCACAATGGATCAAGGACCTTGAAATCAGACCAGAGACAGTGCATCTTACAGAAGAAAAAGTAAGTCCAAATCTTCAACATGTCGGCTTAGGATCAGACTTCCTTAACAGGACTCCCATAGCACAAGAAATAAAAGCAAGAATCAATAACTGGGATAGATTCAAACTAAATAGCTTTCTCTCAGCAAAGGAAACTATCAACAATGTGAAGAGAGAGACTACAGAGTGGGAGAATATCTTTGCCACTCATACTTCAGATAGAGCACTAATTTCCAGAATCTATAAAGAACTAAAAAAACTCTACACCAAAAATACAAATAACCCAATCAACAAATGAGCTAAGGATATGAACAGACACTTCACAGAAGATCTACAAGCAATCAACAAACATATGAAAATATGTTCACCATCTTTAGTAATAAGAGAAATGCAAATCAAAACTACACTAAGATTCCATCTCACCCCAATTAGAATGGCGATTATCAAGAATACAAGCAACAATAGGTGTTGGTGAGGATGTGGGGGAAAAGGTACACTCATACATTACTGGTGGGGATGCAAATTAGTGCAGCCACTCTGGAAAGCAGTGTGGAGATTCCTCAGAAAACTTGGAATAGAACCACCATTTGACCCAGCTATCCCACTCCTTGGCCTATCCCCAAAGGAATTAAAATCAGCTACTACAGAGATACAGCCACATCAATGTTCATAGCTGCTCAATTCACAATAGCCAGACTGTGCAACCAACCTAGATGTCCTTCAATTGATGAATGGATAAAGAAACTGTGGTATATATATACAATGGAATATTACTCAGCTATAAAGAATAATAAAATTGTGGCATTTGCAGGCAAATGGATGACGTTGGAGAATATCATGATAAGTGAGATAAGCCAATCTCAAAAAACCAAAGAACGAATGCTCTCACTGATAAAGTGGATGATGACACATAATGGGGGCAGGAGGGGGGTAAGAATGGGGGAAGGAGAGGCTTTATAGAGGGAAAAGAGGGGTGGGAGGGGTGGGGGGAAGGAAAAAATAACAGAATGAATCAAACATCATTACCCTATGTAAATGTATGATTACGCAAATGGTATGCTGTTACTCCGTGTACAAACAGAAACAACATGTATCCCATTTGTTTACAATAAAAATAATTTAAAATTAAAAAAAAAAAAGAAGGACTGGGGATGTAATTCAGTGGTTAAGTGCCTCTGGGTTTGATCCCCAATACCAAACAAATTAAAAGAAAATAAAAATAAAAAGGGCTGGGGAGGTAGTGGTAGAATGCCCCTGGGTTTAATCCCTAGTACTGGGAAAAAGTAAATAAAGAAATAAATAAAAGTACAGATGGGGCAGGGAACCCACACAGCCAAAGATGCCAAAATCTCATGAATCCTTTTAGGTGGAACTATAGACAATTCCTTGCATGGGATCCTACCAATTTATCCCTCCCCAGCCTAGACAGGAGCCTCTGCTCTAAGACTGCTTTGGGTCATTTGCTTGGGTTGCTTAGGGCAGGAATAGGCTGTGGGCCAGGACACCTCAGAGAACACCTTATGCCTTATCTGAGGAATATCTGCTGAGGGAAACCTGAGCCCCCACTGACTCCCAAGCCTCTCTCTACTTATCCCCAAACTTGCAGGAATGGGGATGGGGTAGCGGGCAGTGCCCTAGGAAAAGAGCTGACTTGCTTGTTTTTCAAATATTTTATTAAGAATAAGGCATAAGACAGTCACTCCCTAAAGCACAGGGCTCCATTTCTGTGGGTGAGTGACTACACTCTGAAAAGCATTGGGTTAAAAAGCGCAGCCAACAGAGAATTCGGAGCAGGATCCCTCTGCCCTGCATGTCCTCCATTCAAGGCTGACATATCAGTGAGAGGGCACTTAGGGGTCCCCAGACTCTGGAAGTGAGGAGGTACTGCTCCACACTCTGGCCTCCTTCTTCTCCACTAGGAAGGGCTCTAGGCTGTCCTGAACTAGTCCCACAAAGTGCAGGTCACGGTGGAAGGGTTATAGGGTCATGGGTACAAAGCTTCACACAGTATTGCCCACTGGGCCCTGGCTGGTTTCCTGAAAATGGAGGGGCCTCCATCTGCCTGCAGCTCTCCCTCCTGGGACTTTCCATACTTGGGATTGTGGCGGGACCCCCACCTAGGGACCCTGAGTATCTATGTCAACACCCCCATTCCACCAATGGAGTGCATGCAACAGAGAAGAGACAAAAACAAAACAAAACAAAACAAAAAACCCCAAAAAACACATTCTTTTCCCTTCTCAGTCACCCAAACATTCCAAGAGCTGGGCCTGGGGGTCCCTCAAACCAGGCCTAGGAAGGGGAGGAAGTGGAAGCTGAGGGCAGGGCCCCAGTCAGGCCCTAAAAAAAGAAAAAGAAAGAAAGAAAAAAAAGAAAAACATGAAAGGAAATTTGATCATATAGCTACATTAGAAAGTAAAAGGGATTCATGTCCTGAGTCCTGTCTTTGAGGTTTAAAGAAAGGGAATGACGTTAAGGTTTGGGGTTTGCATAACTGGAGACTTTTTATAGCAGCCAACACAGGTGATCTTCTTCAAGGGTGGTCTGTCCATCATTATCTCAGGATGGTCAGAAGGGGCCATGTCCAGGCTAAGAAATTTGCTGTTGCCTGGAGGGTAGCTTAGACTTATCACAAGGTGAGTATGGATCAGATCTTTCCTTGGAATCCAAGATGACTTAGAGCAAAGGAGATGAATGCAAAACGGAGACCGAGGTCATGTCTTCACACTGCCTTTAGCCACCCATTGGACATTTGCAGGCAAAAGTGAAGGGTCTAAGTCCTTGATACAGCCTCAGCCTTCCACCCTTGCCCATCAGGGATTTGGCAAGGTGGACGAGGCCAGCACACACCCCAGCTCCAGCTGACCCATCAGATGAATGCAGGTACAAGAGCAAGCCCATGGGAGGCCACCCAGTCCAAAAATTTGTAAGAAAAGATTGCAGCCATTAACATAAATGCACATGTTATGTTGAAGACTGAATAAAGTGAAAGGCATGAGGAGATTCAAATATCCTGGTCACAGACCCATTGAGACACTGGTGAGTAAACTTGAGAGACCCAGGCTGGCACATTCATGATTCCAATTCACTAGCTCATTTTCCTCTTATGGGCCAAGGGCAACACTCTGAGAGCATCAAAATCATATGCAGAGTATGAAAAAATATAGATGGTTCAACTTAGGAATTTTTTTCTTTGTGATGATGTGAAAGTCATACATATCAAGTAGAAACTGTACTTAGAATTTTGAAATCTTCCCAGGTTATTTTATGGGGCACATATTCACAAGATGCAGGCAACGACAGCAAGCTGAACTTCCTAATCAGGCAGGTGATCCTAAGGGAAAATAACAAGTCCTCTACAGTGTCCCTTGTGGCTAAGCTGTGATATTTGGTGGGTGGTGCATTAAATGCATTTTTGACAAGTGATATTTTTAAATTACAATGGGTTTATCTGCACATAACCCCATGATAATTTGAGGACCATCTGTGGCTTATTTGTTATTGAATTTTTTTTTCCTAAGTACCCTGGGAATATGTTATTTCTTCTAATTCTATAAGACACAGCTGAAATAACCATGCCTGAACATTGCTGAATGAGAAAGTGGGTTTAAGAAAGAGTCATGTACCTTAGAGCAAGAAGAATTTTCTTCAGAAAAAGTTGAATCAAAAAGTGGCTCTAGGGCTGGGGAGATAGCTCAGCTGGTAGAGTGCTTGCCTCGCAAGCACAAGGCCCTGAGTTCGATCCCCAGTACTGAAAAAAAAAAAAAAAAAAAAAGTGGCTCTAGATGCTAACAAGAGTTAAAGAAGAACAGAGCTCTGCACGTTGCCCCCTCCACTTCTCCCTAGGAAACAAAGGTCTGCAAAGAGGGGCAGAGAGAGGATCAGTTCATTTTTGAAAAGGAAAATGTCCATCAATCTTTAATGAATAAATGACCAGGAAAATGTTTATTCCTTCCTCTGTTTGATTGTGTCTAGTTAGCTGAGTATTTTAGAAGGTGGTACAACTCAAAAGATGCTTAAATTTCTGGGAACAAGAGTGTCTCAAGGTACAGTCTGCAGCCTCTTCCCCCCACTGACTCCCAGGCACAGAAAACAGACCAGGAAGTGCTAACAGTCCCTTATGAACGTAGTAGTTTCCATAAAAATCAAACAATTGTTTTGTTTTACATTAGGGCTCACTCTGGGTACTGGATATCTTACGTTTGGACAAACATAATAAACCCTCTGTGCACCATTGGGGTATAATGGGTTATAATGATGGTTTGATATAAGTTCAATTAAAGCAAAATTTTACAAAATTTTCCATTTTCAGTATGATAAACTGCACTAAAATGAACAACTTGCACATATATCTTTGTGTGCTTGTCAGATGAATTCCTTAGGATAAGTTCTAAGAGACAATTTCTAAGTCAAATGAAATATGTGTTTTCAGAGGCATTTATTTGCATACCCAAATTGCTCATCATAAAAGTGGTATCAGTTTATACTCCTCTTAGGATTCTCTTAAATTTTTGCTGATCTGATGGGATAAATAATGTTGTCTCATTATTGTTTTAATCTATAGTGCTCGGATTACTAATGAGGTAGAATATAGTTTCATATCATGTCAGTCATTCACACATCATGTCAGTCATATCATGTCAGTCATTTGTCTTTTGTGATTTCCTCATTTAGTTACTTCACAGGTTGAGAGAAGAATCCAGACACTTTTGGCTATGTAACTCAGTCTGGAATTTTCCCCACTATTTTATATTTTCACCTCGTTCAGATCTGTTCTCTCTTGTCTGATCTTTAGAAAAAGATTAGAAAACTAATACTCATGAAAACAAAATCTTTTATAGCTGCTGCTTTTCCCAAGTTGCTTTGACCTCTCCTCTTTCAATCTTTTAATAAAGGGCAAAGCGACACTGTCAAAATGTGATGGGAGAACAATAGAGATATTCTTCAGAGATAAAGTGAATATTACAATAAAGCAAGTCACACTGTTTTGGTTTCCTAGTGCGTATTAAAGTTATGTTTGCACCATTCTGTGGTCTATTGTGTGTGCTGTATAGCATCATGACTGAAAAAGTTGTGCATACCTTAATTAAAATACTTTATTGCTAAAAATGCTAATAGTCATCTGAGCCTACATTGAGTCACTCTTTCCTAGTGGAGGCTGTGACCTTGATGAGGATGGTTGCTGACAGATCAGGGTGGCATGTGCCAAAGCTTGAGTGGCTGTGGCAATCTTTTAAAATATTACAATGAAGCTTACCACATTAATTGAATAATTGTCAGCATTTTAGAGAACTTCTTTAAAATTCGGAGTGAATCCTCTCAAATTTTGTCACTGCTTTCTCAACTAAGTTTTATGTAATAGTCTAAATCTTTTGTGGTCATTTCAACAATATTCACAGTACCTGCACAAGAAATAGTTTCCATCTTAAGAAACCATGTTCTTAGCTGGGTATGGTGGCACACACCTTAACCCCAGCGACTTGAGAGGCTGAGGCAGGAGGATTGTGAGTTAGCCAACCTCAGCAATTTAGCAAGGTCCTGTCTCAAAATTAAAAAAAGAAACCAAAACCAAAACCAAAAAGGACTGGGAATGTTGTTCAGTAGTTAAGTATCCCTGGATTCAATTCCTAGTGCAAAAAAAATTAAAAAAAAAAAGAAAGAAGAAAACACTTTCTTGTTCATGCACGAGAAGCAACTTCTTATCTGCTCAGGCTGGATTGTGAGACTACAGCAATAGAGTCACATCTTCAGGGTCCAATACTGATTCTGTTCTCTTGCTATTTCCAATACATTTGCAGCTGTTTCCTCCATTGAATCTTGAACCCTTCAAAGTTATCCATGAGGGTTGGAATCAACTTCTTTCAAACTCCTATTAAGGTTGACACTTTGACTTCCTCCCATGAATCATTAATGTTCTTTTTTTGATGGGAGTACTGGGAATTGAACACAGGGGTGCTTTACCACTGAGACACATCCTCAGTCCCCCTTTTCTTTTTAATTTTGAGACAGGGTCTCATTAAGTTGCTTAGGGCCTTGCTAATTTGCCGAGGCTGACCTTGAACTTGAAATCATCCTGCCTCAACCTCCTGAGTTGCTGGGATTACCGGCCTATGCCATTGCAGCCAGCATGAAGGATCTTAGTGGTATCTAGAATGGTGAATCCTTTCCAAAAGGTTTTCAATTTACTCTGCCTTGATCCATCAGAGAATCACTTTCTAAGGCAGCTATAGCCTTAGAAATGTTTCTTAAAAATAATGACTTGAAAATAAAAATTCCTCCTTGATCCATGGAATACAGAATGAATATTCTGTCTATATCATGCAAACAATATTAATCTGTTGCATATCTCCATCTCCATCGGAGCTCTGGGATGACCAGGTGCAGTGCCAATAAGCCACAGCGTTTTGAAAGGAATATTTTTTCCTGAGCAGTAGGTCTCAACAGTGGGCTTAAAATATTCCAAAAGCCAAGCTACAAACAGATGTGCTGCCATCCAGGTTTTGTTGTTCTATTTATAGAGCATGAGCAGAGTAGCTTTAGCACAATGCTTAAGGACCCTAGGATATTCAGAATGGTAAATGAGCACTGGCTTCAACACAAAGTCACCTGCTGCATTAGTCCCTAAAAAGAGTCAGCTTGTCCTTTGAAGCTTTGAAGCCAGACGTTGACTGCTCTGCAGCTTTGAAAGTCCTGGATGGCACCTTCTTCCAATAGAAAGATACCTTGTCTCCATTCAAAATCTGTTGCTTAATGCCACCACTGTCAACTCTCTTGCTAGGTCTTCTGGCAACTTGCTGCAGTTTCTCTATCAGCCCTTGCTTCTTCACCTGGTGCCATTATGTAATAGAGATGGCTTTCTTCCCTTAAACGTCAGGAACTGACCTCTGCTAGCTTCAAAAAAATTTTTTTTTTTTGCACTAAGGATGGAACCCAGGGGCACTCAAACACTGAGCAGCATCCGCAGCCCTTTTGTGGATTTTATTTAGAGACAGGGTCTCGCTGAGTTACGTAGGGCCTTGCTAAGTTGCTGAGGCTGGCCTTGAACTCGTGATCCTCCTGCCTTAGTCTCTGAAGTCACAGTACCTGACTAGTTTCAGACTTTCCTCCTGCAGCTTCCTCACCTCTCTTGGACTCCATAGAATTGAAGAGATTTATGACCTTGCTCTGGATTAGACTTTGGCTTAAAGGAATATTGGAGCTGGTTTGCTCTTTTAATCTTGACCATTAAAACTTTCTCCACATCAGCAATAATGCCGTTGTGCTTCCTTCCTATTTGTGTGCTCACTGGAGTGACATTTTTAATTTCCTTTAAGAACTTTGTGTTCCTATTTGGCACAAGAGGCCCAGCTTTTAGCTCGTCTTGGCTTTCAGCCCTCCTCCTTCACTTAGCTTAATCGTGTCCTGCTTTTGATTTAGAGAGATGCGCCACTGTCCTTTCACTTGAGCACTTAGAGACATGGTAGGGTTAGTCATTGGCCTGATTTCAGTATCGTTGTGTCTCAAGGACCAGGGAGGCCCAAGGAGAGGCAGAGAGAGGGTGGGTACGGCCAGTCAATGGGGTAGTCAGAACACATACTGATGAACAGAGTTCACTGTCTTATAAGATACATATGGCTCACCCAAAACAATTACAAGAGTGACATCAAGTATTACTTACCACAGGTCACCATGAGAGATATAATACTAATAATAAAGTGTGAAGTACTGGGAGAATTATCAAAATATGACACAGAGACATGAAGTGAGCACATACTGTTGGAAAATTGGTTTCTATAGACTTACTAGATTCAGGGTTGCCATGAATCTTCAATTGCAAAAAACACAGTGTCTGTGAAATCCAATAAAATGGGTGATACCTGCCTTGCCTTTTGAGGTTCAGGGTGGAACAAGGACTTTGATAAATAAAAGAGGGAAGGCTTCTGGTCAGAGAAACTGAGAAGTGGAATGAAAGGATTAATGTGCAAATATCCTCAAACTCATTTTTCGCATCTTTGCATTTGTGATAATCACAGGTGAATATTGGCAAAGAATAAAGCTGGATGTATGCAAATTTCTTATGCGTTATTTGAAAAATCAACACAAAATACAAGCTGCAATAATGGTGTGTCAGAAGCAGCAGCATTCTATGTGAAATATGGACAGATGATAATACTTATGGCTTGTATGAGGTTCAGAGAAACGGAACCAACCTGACCTATGTGGCCTAATACATATAACAGTATATAATTTATATTGTAGGATGATTATCAGGCTAAGATGTGCCACCATTTTCCATCTGCAACTTTGAAACTTGGAAAGGCAGTGGTGAGATTCAGTTCACATCTGAAGTTCTGAGAAGCAGGAGCTGACAGGGTGAGTCCTAGTCTGAATCTGATGGCCTGAGGACCAGAGCACCAATGTGCAAGGGCAGAAGATAGAAGTCCCAGCTCAAAGATGGAGAGCACATTGGCCTTTCCTCTGCCTTTTTGTTCTCTGTGGTTCCTCAATGGATTGGACAAGGCCTACTCACACTGGGGAAGAACCCATCTGCTTAATTCAGTTCACAGATTCAATGCTAATCTCTTCTGGAAACATCTCACAGAGATGCCCAGTAAAGTGCATTATCCACCATCTGGGCATCCCTTAGCTCAGTGGAGTTGACACATTATCATATAATTACAAAAAATTGTATCCATGTAAGATTAATGTTTGCGGCATGAAGGAGCTACCCTCAAAAGTTCACATCCTCATTACACCAGTGGGTATTCTGGAACTGAAATGTTAGAACTGGCTGGGTCCTTGGAGTGTTCTTGCAGCTCAGTTTTCTTGTCTGTAAAATGAGAAGTTGTGGCTAAGTGAAATGAAATTCAAGATCATAGAATTCAGTGTGGGACAAACCCAGCATTTCTAAACCAACCCCAGAAGACGCTGTCTTGTACCCATTACTCCTATCTGCTTTGAGTCATGACTCTAGTACCCGATGTGCGCAGGAGGGCAGATTGCCTCATTCTGTGCTTAGCCTACACCAAGGCTACACTGCTCCTCCTGAACATCAGTGTGTTCACGGAAGTTTCTTAACGCGGTTACAGGGTTTATTAGCAATAGTTATTTGTTTTATTTTCAAGTTTATGCTTCAGAGATGACAAAACTGTTTATGACTCTTAAAGCCCATAAGAATAATTATGGTGGGGAAACTAAGATTTCTGTTTGCACCATGAAGTACACTCCTAATGAAAGATGCAGAATATTGCAGCTTCTATACTTTTCAAGATACATTTTTGATGAAAAGATATTTCATGGTCCAAAGCCTCATATACTTCTGACGAGCTTTAAGCATAATTAGTTCCTCCTAAACCAGTGTCAGCTGTGTTATGGAGGGCTCTTCTTGGCAAACTTGCCCATTTGGATGAAATATGACGTGTACAGTGCACATTCTGTTGTAAAAATGAGAATGCACATTTCTTGTCTGAAAGCAAAGTTCCTGGAGCATGTGAGTCAGGAGTGCTCAGGCGGCAGCAGTTTGTGCCTCATTTCAAAATCGCTTCTGCTCATGAAGAACAGAATGCAAACTGCAATCAACTCTGGGACTTTGCAGAAAAACCTTCCGATAAAAAGGAAGATGATAAACAAACTGGGGTCCCACTAGCTATGGAAATTTCGGAGGCTTCCTTTGAGCTGCTTTCCACTGATAAGCTACCTCATGTTTTTCAAGTTCCCATAGTGAGGAAAACATTCGAGTGCGTAGTCTACAAGATTAACTGTCTGGCTGCAGCCCTCAGAGGTGAGGTCTGCAACTCAACCTCCTGCCTCCCCAGACCCACCCCTCCCTTCTCACTTTGATCCCTTGTTGCTACCCTATAAGGATCTTCTCGAGTCAGTGTGTTCTGTTTAATATTCTGCAAATCTGACTTGTTCTTCCAGCCTTGTTCCCATCTTGACCTTGCTCTCCTGCCTGGGCTGACTCCATGCTTCTCCTTAGATATCTTGCACTATTCCTCCGGTGCAGATGGAGCCCAGGCTTATGAAGCAGGTTTTAGTGGAGACTCATCTTGGGGCCAGGTGTGTTTTTCTGGGTGATGGGAATATCCATGTGTTTTTTTCCCAAGGCATTCACTCTCCAGTGAAATTCAAAGACCTATGTTCACTCTGGTCATCTAGAATCCATTCTGCTAAATTCCCACAGCATTTCTTTTCTCAAAATTTTCAGTTGCTAATTAACCAATTTTTCTTGTCTTGGAATGGTTCCCCACACAATCTCAGAACTGTCCTCCAGGCTTTTGGCCGCTGCTTTTGTGAAGTTGAGCAAATATATTCCTTACAGTACTGTTATTTATTTAAGATTTTTCTGGAATTTTTGCCATCTTTGAGTCAGTTAAATGAAAAAGAAAAAAGTTATATTGCTTTTTAAAATACAAATTCAGCATTCCTCTTCTTTGATAAAAAGTAACCATGAAGAATACAATGAAGCCCAAATATTGTTATTAAATTCTACTGAGAAATAAAACAATGTTCACAGCAGCCTTATTCAGAATAACCCCATACTGGAAACAACTCAAATGTCCATAATAGTCCAATAGATACATAAATTGTGGAGTATCCACACAACAGGATACTACACAGCCATATAAAAAACCAAACTATTATAATATCCAACTGGACGGATCTTGAAGACATACTGATGAATGATGGAAGATAGAGCAGTCCTATATAGCTCCAATTCTACAAAACAAGAACGAGAAAAACTAGGCTATGAAAATAGAAGTCAAGGTAGTAGTACCAGTTAGAGAGGAGTACTGATCAGGAAGAGGCACAAGAGAACGCTCTGTGTGATGTGCATGTTTATATCTTAATCTGGTTAATGGTCACACAGATTCATCCACACATATAAAAATCCATCCAGTTGTGAATTCAGGATTAGCACAAGTTGTGCATATTATTATAAAATTCCAATGACACGGGATGGAACCCTCAAGATAATTCTAGCTGAAGATTTTCATCTTGGATGTCTCTGGGCCTAAGGTCTGCTTTCTCTAAAAGGGAGATTAGGGAGGGCTAGAAAGATATTAAGGACATAATATCCCTTAACTGAGACCCTTTCTTTGTTAGGGGATTGAAGAAAATTGAAAGGAAATGTCCATCTCACCAGAGAGAGTCATGTCCACTTGCATGAAGTTTTCTTTATTGCATTGAAATTCGATGTTTTTCCTGCTTTGCTTGAAGTTATTTTATTGTATTGAAATTTTATCTTTTCATACAGAATATCTCAAACCTCTTTACCATAATGTACTCCATTTTTATTCTTTTTTTCCCTGTGCAAATCAATAGCCACTTTCTAAAAAATAGGTAAACTCATCCCAATTGCATACTCAAAAATACAAATGTTAATCTCATTCAGAAATAAATAGATGACTATTATCATTTAATTGGTAAAAAGATAAAATCATGGAGTGATCTTTATGGTATTCTTTAACATGTCATTATTCTTAACCTTCTTTTTTTAATTTTTTATTTTTTTATTTTTATTTTATTATTTTATTGTAAACAAATGGGATACATGTTGTTTCTCTGTTTGTACATGGTGTAAAGGTATACCATTTGTGTAATCATAAATTTACATAGAGTAATGCTGTTTGATTCATTTAGTTATTTTTTCCCTTCCCCCCCACCCCTCCCACCCCTCTTTTCCCTCTATACAGTCCTTCCTTCCTCCATTCTTGCCCCCCTCCCTAACCCTAACTCTAACCCTAACACTAACCCCTCCCACCCTCCATTATGTGTCATCATCCACTTATTAGCAATATCATTCATCCTTTGTTTATTTGAGATTGGCTTATCTCACTTAGCATGATATTCTCCAATTTCATCCATTTGCCTGCAAATGCCATAATTTTATCATTCTTTATGGCTGAGTAATATTCCATTGTATATATATACCACAGTTTCTTTATCCATTCATCAATTGAAGGACATTTAAGTTGGTTCCACAATCTGGCTATTGTGAACTGAGCAGCTATGAACATTGATGTGACTGTATCTCTGTAATATGCTGATTTTAAGTCCTTTGGGTATAGGCCAAGGAGTGAGATAGCTGGGTCAAATGGTGGTTCCATTCCAAGTTTTCTAAGGAGTCTCCACCCTGCTTTCCAGAGTGGCTGCACTAATTTGCAAACCCACCAGCAATGTCTGAGTGTACCTTTCTCCCCACATCCTCGCCAACACCTGTTGTTGCTTGTATTCTTGATAATCGCCATTCTAATTGGGGTGAGATGGAATCTTAGGGTGGTTTTGATTTGCATTTCTCTTATTACTAGAGATGTTGAACATTTTTTCCATATGTTTGTTGATTGCTTATAGATCTTCTTCTGTAAAGTGTCTATATATTTCCTTAGCCCATTTGTCGATTGGATTATTTGCATTCTTGGTGTAGAGTTTTTTGAGTTCTTTATAGATTCTGGAGATTAGTGCTCTATCTGAAGTATGATTGGCAAAGATTTTCTCCCACTCTGTAGGCTCTTTCTTCGCATTTCTGATAGTTTCCTTTGCTGAGAGAAAGCTATTTAGTTTGAATCTATCCCAGTTATTGATTCTTGCTTTTATTTCTTGTGCTATTGGAGTCCTGTTGAGAAAGTCTGGTCCTAAGCCGACATGTTGAAGTTCTGGACCTACTTTTTCTTCTATAAGATGCACTGTCTCTGGTCTGATTCCTAGATCCTTAATCCATTTTGAGTTTATTTTCGTGCATGGTGAGAGATATGGGTTTAGTTTCATTCTGTTGCATATGGATTTCCAATTCTCCCAGCACCATTTGTTGAAGAGGCTATCTTTTCTCCATTGCATATTTTTGGCCCCTTTGTCTAGTATGAGAAAAATTGTATTTATTTGGGTTTGTGTCTGTGTCCTCTATTCTGTACCATTGATCCACCTTTCTATTTTGGTACCAATACCATGCCGTTTTTGTTACTATTGCTTTGTAGTAGAGTTGAAGATCTGGTATTGCGATACCCCCTGCTTCACTCTTTCTACTGAGGATTGCTTTAGATATTCTGGGTTTTTTATTCTTCTAGATGAATTTCATAATTTCTTGCTCTATTTCTGTAAGGTACATCATTGGGATTTTAATTGGAATTGCATTGAATCTGTATAGCACTTTTGGTAGTATGGCCATTTTGACAATATTAATTCTTCCTATCCAAGAACATGGGAGATCTTTCCATCTTCTGAGGTTTTCTTTAATTTCTTTCTTTAGTGTTCTGTAGTTCTCACTGTAGAGGTCTTTCACCTCTTTTGTGAGATTGATTCCCAAGTATTTTATTTTTTCTGATGCTATTGTGAATGGGGTAGTTTTCCTAATTTCTCTTTCTGAAGATTCATCACTTATGTATAAAAAGGTCTTAGATTTATATGCATTGATCTTATATCCTGCTACTTTACTGAATTCACTTATGAGATCTAAAAGTTTTCTGGTGGAATTTCCTCTAAGTATATAATCATATCATCAGCAAACAGGGATAGTTTGAGTTCTTCTTTTCCTATTCGTATCCCTTTAATTTCTTTGGACTGTCTCATTGCTCTGGCTAGAGTTTCAAGGACGATATTGAAAAGAAGTGGTGAAAGAGGGCATCCCTGCCTTGTTCCAGTTTTAAGGGGGAATGCTTTCAGTTTTTCACCATTTAGAATGATATTAGCCATGGGCTTAGCATAGATGGCCTTTACAATGTTAAGGAATGTTCCCACTATCCCTATTTTTTCTAGTGTTTTGAGCATGAAGGGGTGCTGTATTTTATCAAATGCTTTTTCTGCATCTATTGAAATAATCATGTGATTCTTGACTTTAAGTCTATTGATATGGTGAATTACATTTATTGATTTCCTGATGTTGAACCAACCTTGCATCCCTGGGATGAAACCCACTTGATCATGGTGCACTATCTTTTTAATATGTTTTTGTATGCGATTTCCTAAAATTTTGTTGAGAATTTTTGCGACGATGTTCATTAAGGATATTGGTCTGAAATTTTCTTTCCTCAATGTGTCTCTGTCTGGTTTAGGTATCAGGGTGATATTGGCTTCATAGAACGAGTTTGGGAGGGTTCCCTCCTCTTCTATTTTATGGAATACTTTGAGAAGTATTGGAATGAGCTCTTCTTTAAAGGTTTTGTAGAACTCAGCTGAAAACCCATCTGGTCCTGGACTTTTCTTTGTTGGTAGGCTTTTGATGACTTCATCTATTTCATTACTTGAAATTGGTCTATTTAAATTGTGTATGTCCTCCTCGTTCAGTTTAGGCAATTCATATGTCTCTAGCAACCTGTTGATGTCTTCGAAATTTTCTATTTTGTTGGAGTATAGATTTTCAAAATAGCTTCTAATTATGTTTTGTATTTCAGTCGTGTCTGTTGTGATATTTCCTTGTTCATTCTGAATTTTAGTAATTTGGGTTTTCTCTCGTCTTCTCTTTGTTAGTGTGGCTAAAGGTTTATCAATTTTGTTTTATTTTTTAGCAAAATATTCTGAAAATTCTGACTCAAATGTCCTTGGTAGTGTGAATTGGAGTGTGGGAGCTTGTCTCGAGAGGCATACCTAGCAGGGAGAACAACACAATTTCACATTCTTGGTCACAACATGTTCTCCACTGGAATGTACGTGTCATGAGGCAGGAATTTTGTTTTGTTCAGGGATGTCTCCCCAGTACCTAGAATGCTATTGGCACATGGTAATCACTCAGTAAACATTGGAATAAATGAAAGAAGGGATTTTCATTTGTCCAGAGTTCTGTGAGATGATCTTTGGAAAGTCTCTTAAATCTGTGTCAGCAAGGAAAGGATTGTGGATCCTTAGCTCACTTTTATGGAGGGCTGAACTGAAGGACCTTAAGAATCCTCAGGTATTTCTGGGTGTCTGCACCTCTCTGTCACTTTGATTTTAGCTTGTACAGCTCAGCTCATCCTTTGTCATCTCCAAACTCCTCTGCCAGAATCACCACCTGATCAAAAGACCAGCTGGTCATTTACTACCAGGCCCTTCTTGCATGCTGAAAACACAAAGCTCTTATGTTGGGACATATCCTAGTTTTGCTGAAGTTCTAGCTTTTTGTAATCACATCTTGTAATGAGAAGGAGCACACTGTTGGATGTATTTCTAGGTTGGATGACATATGGCATTTCTTTGGTTTTGCTGGCTGTCTGCTTTGTGGAAAGGTAAGACTTTTACAACACAAAACAAGCATGACATTTCAGAATGAAAGTAAAACCTTAATATGCAAAAGCTTTGTGCCTCTCCCTTTTCTTGACATGTTTTAGCTTAAGAAACTCAAGGCAAACAAAGACTCATGCCATAATTAAAATGATGAGGTTTTTTAAAAAATTTCTACTCTGACATATGTTGTTATGTGGAGTGAGAGCAACTCTATATTTCCTCACTATACAATAGCATCATGTCTCACATTTTACAGGTTTGATAGGAAATAGTAACATTGTTGCAAAAATTAATATTAATCTTTGTTGCTTATGAAGATAATTTCCAAAGTAATAGGAAATCAAAGAAAAATTACTTATGATTGTTCCCCGATGCACAGACCTGGAAGCTCCTTCATGGATCCCAGGTTGGAAATACGGCCTGAGCTCATGACTTAGTAGCAGAGGTGAGGGGGGCTTTATAGAAGTCTTCAACTTCAAAAGGTTTAGAAAAATATATTACCAATTCACCACCAAATATCGAGAGTTTATGGAAGTTGGGACACGGGGCTCAGGAAAGAAGCAGCAACTTTTACCAACACTTTGAGAGAATCTCTGGATAATGTCACTCAAATTTCTACCCCTTTTCCTTTTCTTTGCTTTCTGTCCTTTCCTTTTCTCAACATCTCACCAGATTGATAGAGAGAATTTGGATGCTTTATATCATATCAATAAAATGTGACAAAGGACAAACTTTGCTATGCGCCAATGAGAGGTGTAGACTTCAAGAAATTTTCAGAATACAACTCTAACCTCTGCAGCACCAGGAGATCTGTGACACTGTTCTACAGTTTTCTTCCCTTTTTTCACAGAATCATCCTTCCTCCCATTCCACGGTCTTGCCCCTGCGACCTGCCTTCAACATGTGGGTCCATCTTGCTCTCGCTGTTTCACGGATTTCCAACCTAATTCAAATTTCACATTTCTCTCCCACTAAGACGCCAGTGACTCTAAGAAACATACTGATGACAGCTTTTTGTTGTGGGTAGAGAGTGATGGAATATAACTATATCAAAAGAACACATTGTTTTTGCTTATAAAGTGCAGTCAGATTTTAGAAATGAGAGACTGCGTCAAGTATTTTAGGAGATATAAAACATGTTATTGCTCTTGCTAGAGAAATGCATTTTAATCGGGAAATTTGAGCCTTGGATGGTGTGCAAGAAGGAATTTTGTTTTCATATGGGGAGTCTTCTTTCTGCCCCTCTTTACATCCTATCAAATCATAGTCCTTCCTCTATTCTCTTCCACCGCTGGTCTGGGAAAGAGGGACACATGACTCAGGAGCTCCTGTAGGATTCTTTGGAGAGAGGAAGCTGATGTACCGGGAGTGCTGCAAGGGGGCAGTGTGGTGAAGGGGGAGAAAAAAGTCTGCAGAATTGGGGTGGGCAAGGATGTGGGGCTCCAGAGACGGCACCCAGCATCCCAGCAGGAAGGGAGGCATTAGAAGGGGCAATTAAAGGAAATTGATGGCCACCTTTCTGCACAAATCAGCCCTGTTCACATTAAAAAAAAATGTGCACAGAAGAAGATAAACACGTCAAGGATTACAATTCCGTAATCATTCTTCAGTGCCACCAATTTGTGGCATAGTTAGGCCCACACTGCTGTGCCTCTGAACCTGGCCTTAGGAAGGCATTTGCTTCCAGAGCTGATTGAAAATCCCACGCTCTCTATTAATGACAATTTGTTCCTAGCCGCCTGCACTGATAATTCTTTTTAGACATGCTTCATTTCAGCTTTATGGGAGCCCTAACTATCGCTCAAAAGTACACATTAAAACTACACTTGTGTTAGAAAATGAGAAACAGAATTGGCATTAGGTTTATAGCGACCTTAGCCTGCAGAAATTGGCTTTTCTGCACAGTGCCTTGTGCTCAGAACTGTTTGATGTACCATTGCTACTCCCGTTTTAAAGGTACAGAATATGTCCAAGGTGACCAGTGGGCAAGCACTTAAGTGGTGACAATGGGACCTGGGGGCTAATTTGCAGACCTTTGGCAATGTCTGAAGGCACTTTTGATTCTCCCAGTTTGTGGGGGGCAGCTATGGGCATCTGGTAGGTAGAAGTCAAAATTGTTAAAAGGACAGCTCTTGATGATAAAGAATTATTTGTTCCCAAACATTATGATAACTGAGGGTAAGAACTTGTGCACTTGAACCTTTATTTGGATGTAGTTTCTCTGGCTTTGAAGACCAGCTTTCCTGCTGCATGGTGCAGAAGAGGTGGGTCCTTCCCCTCTACCACCCATTTCCAAAGGGGGAGATGAATAAGGTGAGGGGAGAAATTGATAAGCTCCAGAACAATAAATTAAAAAGATTGTTGGCAGTTTCCTCTTCCAAGACTGTTGTAAGTACTTCATACTGCTTAATTCATTTTAGGTTACTTAAAACCCAATAAAGTAGTTGACACAACAGGCACAGTAAAGTTCAGAAATTGCCACGGAGACCAAGTTAGCATGGGGCCAGGACTTGGACTCCTGGGAATGTGTTGTTTCATTGGATAAAGGAGCAGCAAGAAGGCCTTTTGGAGCACTTTCTGTGCAGATTCAGGTGCAGAAAGCAGAAGAAGCAGACAGTTTTCCTAGGTTCAACTCCTGCCTCCTAGCCCAGGTGTGTCACCTACTCACTCTGTTAGCATCTAGCTTGCTGGCACTTTTGAAAGGCCAAATAAACCAGCATTATTAAGTAATTCATTAAATTTGAGACACCATGGATTATAAAATACATGATTTATGTTCCACTTAGAAAGAAAGAGGCCTTCAGTTTGAACTTGTAAGACATCATCAATTCTAAGACACATATTCATGTTGAAGACACTACCATGTTTTGAAAACATGCATCCAACTAGTCAGTGCAATATAGGAAATGAAAACTATTTGACATGAGACTGTGTCGTACAGAATACAGTGGGCATGAGAAGGGTCCCTGTGCTCAGGAGAGAAAACAACAGCCTTTAGAATGACTAATTCACAGAGTCAGTCTCATGAGCAATGTAGAAAGTAGTGATAGTGTTGGCCCTGTTGACTCACGAGGAGGAGGCTGATGAAGACCATAGAAGGTGAAATCCTTTTTTGGTTCAGAGAACTACACAGATGAGTTGTAAAAGGCATAAGTTGTCAAAACCCAGTTTTTATGATCATGTAAACAGTGTCAGTTGACAGTTTTTTCACTGCCAAGTTCTAGACCAGTGCAGTGCACAAAGCAAATTCTCAAAAATGTTAGTGGAATGAATGAATTATTATTTTAGAATTCTTCTCTTTTCCTTTCCTTTCAACAGTTTTCTTTTTTTTTGTCATTTAAAAATATTCATAGCTTCTAGGGATAGAACCATATGATCCAGTTATCCCACTCATGGCTATTTTCCCAAAAGATCTAAAATTGGTATACTATGTTGACATAGCCACATCAATATTTATAGCAGTACAATTCACAATACCTAAATTATGGAATTAACCCAGGAGTCCATCAATAGATGAATGGAATAAGAAATTGTGATATAGATATCCAATGAAGTTCTACTCAGTCATTAAAAAATAATGAAATTATGACTTTTGCCAATAAATGGATGGAAATGGGGAATGAAATGTTAAGTGAAATTAGCCAAACTCTGAAATTGAAATGTCCAGTGTTTTCTCTCATATGTGGAAGCTAGAATAAAGTCAAGGAAAGAGGGAGGGAAGGAAAATATTACATAAAAACCAATCAAATACAAATTAACACATGAGCAAAAGGAAGTCTAGTAGACTATAGGAAGGAGAAGGGGAGGGAAAGGGTGATCATGAACCAAAACCAATTTTCATACATGTATAAGTTGATGAACATATGTCTAACCATAAAGCTTTAATAATAATATTAAGAAGAATAATAAGAATATTCTTAGTTTCTCACACTTGTTTTCATTACCTGTACCTATAAAGGGAGCAAAAAATTGAATTTAGTTTAGGAACTACAGAACATGGAAAAGGATATTGAGAGAAAACTGGAAGGAATCTTCCCCAGGTCTTTTAAAGCTAAGGTTTGGTCCTGTCAGTTTTCTAGACAAGTCTCAGGTTTAGGGATTAGGAGATAATGAACTTGCGCCTCTGGTGACGGCCCAGTGACAGATATCAGCTTCCTTTTTGACTGGCCCACCACTCCAGCTGTAAGGTGATCAGATTCTCTGACATGAGGATTTCTTCATAAACATTGTTGAATTCGTTGTTCTTGTGATTCTACTTCTCGAGACAATTTCTTAAGAAAATGAACCACCTATTCACCAGGTGTCTGTGGAGCCCCTCTTCTGTGGCAGATACTGCTCTGGGACTGGCACTTGATGTGCTCCAGAAGAGGGGATGAAGAACACAGTTATTACCGGTTTCCTGTGCCAGGCAGAGGTAGTGGCAGTGCTAGGGGAGAGAAAGAAGAGCCTTCACCAGGGCTTGTAGTCTAGCAGGAAGGGAGGCAAGTGAAACACAAAGAAAGAAATATCAGGTGGCGGTCTACACCATGTAGAAATGCAAATAGGGCAATTGGAAGGGACTTCCAAGCTCCTTGTCAGAACTTGTCTGACTTTAAAAGACTGAATATGTCATTTTATCCAGAATACCTCTGCTTAAAATGGAGATATGAATCGTTAAAGGCACCAGTCCTGTGCATATACAGAAGCAGCATTTCAGGAAGAGGAGACAAGTAGTAAAAAGGCCCAAAAGTAGGAACAGGGATGGTCACTATGTGGATGACAAGGGGAAGAACCCTTTGAGATAAGAATGAAGATGTAGGGAGGAGTTGGGTTATGTAGGGCTTAACAAGCCGGGATTAGAAGCTGTGCAACCCCATAGATTTGTACACATGAATTATGCACTATGATTTGGGTATGTACACACACAGACACACACACACAGAGTCATGAGCTACACAGTGTTTCAAAGAATGACAGCATATATGATAGTGGTCCTGTAAAATTATAGTAGAGTCAGAAACTTTCTATTACCCAGTGTACCATCATGATATCATGACCTCATAGCATATAACTCACATGTTTGTGTTGAGCTGCTGCAAACAAACCTAGAATATTTCCAGTCATACAAAGGTATTGCATATACAGTACATCATACCTAATAATGGTAGTGACTATATTACTAGTGTATTTATTTACCATATTATACTTTTTATTGTTATTCTAAGGTATACACTCCACTTATTAAAAAAGTTTGCTGTGAGACAGGATGTTGTGATACACTGGCAGCAGTCTCATGCACCTCTCATCTCCATTCACTTGACTGGATTGAGCTGCCATCTTGCATCCTGAGATGCAGTTCTCAGGATGCGTCCTCATTATTAAGGGATGGGTGAATATACATAAGAAAGCCATTGGTAATTCTCAAGCATGGAAGTAATCTTGTCTGACTTTAAAAGACTATTTTAATGTGTGAGAAAGGATTATAGTGGAGCAGTAGAGGAGGTAGAGATGTCAATTAGGGAGCTAATAGAGCTGTCAGTGGAGAGGTGATGATGACCAGCACAGTGGCAGCGAGACTGGAGAAGGGATGGTAACAGGATATGCTTTGAGCTAAGTAGAGATCACATGCTGGTGGATTTGACATAAGGAAACAAAAGAAACTTAGGACAACTCCTAAATACTTACCTTGAGTGGCAGTGTGATAGGAATTCTAGAGAGAGAGGGCTGCAGTGGTGGAAGGGGAGAGGAGATCAAGACCCCATGATGTTTATAATTCCTGTTAGATAACCATGAATGGATATTGAAGAGACAGTTGCATATAAGAGTCAAGAATTCTAGGACAAAATTAGCATGAGAAAAAAAGTTGGAAGTCATTATGTAAATGTTATTTAAAGACATGTGAAGAGTGTTGCCGAGTGTCGTAGACAGAAAAGAGAAGAGTGGCCAGGTCGGATCCCTGCGTGACTCTGATATTTAAAAAAGTTAAGGAGAGGAAGAACTGCTACCAAAGGAGACAGGAGGAGCCATGATGATACAAAATCAAGAGAAGAAAATGTTTCAAGAGGATGAGGCCTGCTGCTGTGCTGAGGACACTGGAAATTATGGAAAGAAGTGACAACTGATCCCTGGATTTGGCAAAGTGAAGATCACTGGGGACCTTGACACTGGGGACATTTCCTTAGACAGACTGGGGATGGAATTCACTGAGAAGAGCTAAAGTAACAAAGGGAGGAAGAAAGGAGGAAATGAGGTCAATGACTAGAGACAAATAGTTCAAGAAGTTTAAAATTGTAAAGGGAGCATTGAAATAAGACACTAGCTCATGAGATTAGGGGAGATGATTTTTAAGTGAGTTGGCCTATTTCTGTGTTGATAGGAATGATCCAGTAGAAAGGCAGCCATTAAACAAACAAAAGAGAGAAGGAATAATTGCAGAACTGAAGGTGGAGAAAAAGTGGGATTCAGAGGATTCCTGGAAGTGTGGGCCATTTTTGAGAACAGTGACATTTTATCCAATGTAATGGAAGAAAGATTATGAGAAAAGATGGAGGTGAAGAGTTTTTCTAGTGGGAAAATGAAGATTTTTGCTTTATTCTTTAAATCAGTGAGGCACAAAGCAAGGCTACTGGCTATCGAGTGAGATGGTCAGATGGAGAGCAGAATGTTGGAGAAGATGTGAAATCCTCTGAGGGCCTGAAAAAGTAAATGGATTAAAAGAGTATAGGATGATTGAACTGTGTTGAATACTCTTTTGAGAAATTTCATTATAAATTATAAAAGAGACCAGACAACACTGTTGTATATTTTTCTTACTACTAATGAACTACTTAGATGCATCCCACATAAACTTGGGTTTAAATGAGATTCGAGCTTGCACAAGGAGGGAGGTGCCAAGAGGGAAGGAGAGTGTTTGCAAAACAGTGATTAGGTTGTCAATCTTAGCTGTGTGAGGCCACAAAGGGAATGGCTGCTACTGATGTGTGGTAGGCACCCTCTGAAATTGATCCCAATGATCCCCACCTCCTGTTACTGACAGTCTATGAGATTCCCTCACTTTATGTGTGATTTGGTCCAGTGACTTGCTTCTAGAAAACAGAATGTGCAAAGATGATTAGGTACCATTTCTGAGATTAGGATATGAAAAACTGTGACTTCCATCTTGTTAGCACCCTCTCATCTGCTTGCTCTGTAAAGGTACACAGCCACATATGAGCTACCCTATGGAGAAGCCCACATGACAAGAACTAAGAGTGGCTTCTGATCAATAGCTTCAGTGAGGCACCGAAGTCCTTAGTCCAATAACTTGAGAAGAATAGAACCTTGCCAACCACCTCAAACCAGATCCTTCTGTAGTCAGGGCTTTAGATGAGACTGCAATCATGACTAGCTAGCATCTTTATTGATGTCTCGTGAGAGACCCTAAACTGAAGGACCCAGTTAGGTATGCTGGGTTCCATACCCACAGAAACTATGAAAATACAATATAAAATATTCATTGTTTTAAGTCATTGAGTTTTAGCATAATTTGTTATGTAGCAATAGATGAACATGATGGTTTGTATCTGGAACACCCCCAAAGCACGTGTTAGGTGGTGTACCAATGTTCAGAGGAAGAATGATTGGCTCATGAGAGCTTTGACTCCATCAGTGGATTAATCCCTTTGATAGATCAATAATTTGAATGGACTTACAGTGAAGTGTTAAAAACTATAGGCAGATGGGGCATGGCTGCAGGGAGTGGGTCACTGAGGGTGTGGTCCTTGGGGCTATATCAGTCCCAGGTCCCTTCTTTTCTCTCTCTTTGCTTCCTGGTTTTCACAACCTGAGCAACTTTCCTCCACCATACCCTTCTGAGAGCCAGCTAACCATGGACTGAACCTCTGCAATCATGAGCCAAAATAAACCCTTCCTCCTCTAAGTTGTTTCGGGCAGGTATTTTGGTTACAGCAATGAAAGCTAACACAATAACCAATACATGATAGAGTGAATGAAAGAGTGGGTCCAAGTGCTTTAAGGGGCTAAAGAGCTGCTCAGATGGTTGTACTTGAGTAGGTGAGGACAAGACATGGTCAGCAAACAGCTGGCAAAGAGTTTCCACGAATATGCCATGAAATGTTTCTACAAGGATGTTTATTTCAGCAGTATTTAAAATAGCAAAATAGAGAGTTTCTTAAACATTTATGGTAAAGCCAAAAGTTGTGCTCTGTAGACCTAAGAAATGGTGTGCTGTTTAAAAATTAATGACAGGAATGAATGTTTAAGATTTATTAGTCAATGGGAAGAATAAGATTTTCGGGATGTAATGTATATTGTGAGCCCACAATAGTTTACTTATAAACATATCTGCATGAAAATAGAAGTGTATTTTACCAAAATATTAACAGCGATTATCTCCAGAAAATAGGATTGGAAAACTATACATTTTCTTTGTGCTTTTAAGTATTTTGCAAATTTTCTGCAATGAGTGAGTTAAAATATTGTAATTTTTTAAAAAGTTAAAGCCAAAGTGAATTTTTTATAAATTAAGTACTCCCTCCCAGATACACTGGGAGTTGGTCTGCTCTTTCTTACTTTTAGCCTAACCAGGGTGACCTGACCCCAGCAATAATTCTGTCAACTTTGTCATGGTATACTCTTCAGAAGCAGGCCTGGTGGACACCAGCCTTCTTAGACTGTCTAAGAATGTAACCCCATGATCTTCTCTCTCTCTCTCTCTCTTTCTCTCTCTCTCTCTTGTGTGCTTCCTTTAGGTGACAAGGAAAGGAAGGTAGTTGACGTCGAGTGACTGTACTTTCAAAACCAGATGTGGAAACATCAATGGTATACAATGATTCACTTGGTCTGGTATCTTTAACCAGTATAATTCTCAGCACTGATTCATAGGCAGTTTTTAAATACAGAAAGTCTGTATTTTCTCCTTCTTCAAGGGATTAATGAAAATTGGAAAATATTTCTTTTCTTGAAAAATACAGTTGAATTTCTTTGACATTGTTTTCTGAAGACGTTTTTGTCTTTTCCCCCACAGAAGGAAAGTTTTATAAAACCCTGTTTATCTTGGAAAAGTCTCTTTCTGTGATAATACAATAGAGAGAGAAGAAAATATTTCCACCAAAACCCAGAGTAGATTTCACTCTAGCAAATGGTTCACTTGTTGAATCCTTTATGGAACCTCAATTTAATAACTTTAAAAAATGTAGCTAGGTCAGGCTTAATATGCTTTGAGCTATACCATGGAAAAAAATGAAATTTATTTTCTCTATGTATTTCGGCAGAAAGACACAATCATTTTTTAAAAAAATTTTTATCCAGAAAATGCATGTACTGTAAATAACACACATAGGCTAAAATTACTATAGTCAATTCCAGTTACACAGCATCTGACATTTAGAATGTTGAGCACAAAGAAACACAAACTTTGAACACTATCAATGCACATTTTCTTTCAAAATTTTATTGAATATAGTACTGCAGAATCCTCATTAGAAGTCAGAGCTTCCTGGTTTTGCCCTTCATGCACCACCAAGAAACTCCAAGGTCACATTTAAAATGAATCATGGGCTACATTCTGGCCTCCAGACCTTGTGCCCTAGTGCATTTTACCAATCTAACAATGAAATCTACAGTGTTGAGACCCTGACTTCAGTAATTCTGCGGTGGTGGAACACTGGCATAGCACAGGTCAATTGAGAACTAAGGTGTTGTTTTGATTTTCAAATTTGCTTTTATTTTTTAATTATATTTTCTTCAGCAAAGCAGACACGGGCAACTTTCAGGTCATCTGAGTCAATATCCAGGTGCCATAAGAAAGTCTGTTTTCTGTGTTTTTCAGTCTCCTTTTCTGCTCACAGGACAAGAAATAGAGAAGATTCAGATGAATTGTTTAGTAGATGGGAAGACTGGCACCATTATCTGTGAGTGTCCTCCTCTGCAGAGTCCAGGATCTTCTGCAGCCAAGTTCTTCTAGCACCGTAGCATTGAGATTCTTGGGACCTCTTTTATTTCTTCCATCATGCTCACTCCTCGCCCACAGAGGAAAGACCCCTGCAAAAGTCCCATTGTTGATACCTTTGAATTCCTTCGGCTTGTTGACCCCAGCAGAAGTGGGTGGGTTAAAACTGGAATTATGCTAAAGCATGGGACACTCTCAGCTATCCTCTGTTCAGAATCCCTTTGTCTAGGGAAAAAAATAAAACTATCTCAAGGAAATGATCCAGCTTGCAATCATGATATATATCTTAGGTAAGATGCAGAAAGCTCTTGGTTTGGCATTCTCTAAATTATAAATCACTATTTTGATATTTAATTAACATGATAACTGGTGTCCACAGTGGTTCCCTTGAGACACTCTAAGACACTAAAGGACTTAACAACATTACTAAGTCGAATTATCCTCAGCAAAAGTTTTATCACTCTCTGACTTTACACTCCTCAGCACTTTGAAAATATAAACCGAAGGATGATTTCCATGGTAACATTATGAACACCAGACTCTTTGATGAATGGGAACACTTGACAAGACTTGTTGAAAGAGTTTACTGGTTATTTCTGTGTTAGGTCAAGTGGAGTTATTGTAAGCCTTATATAACAACCTTGAATATATTTTTGAAAGGTTTACTGCATGATATTATAAAACCATCTTTTGCAAAATTCAGGAGGTTGAACTTCAAGTTGGTAATTTTGCTTCTTATATGAATAGGTTTTTCTTCCTTTACTCTGCGATTGCTTTCTTATTGAAAGGGGAAGATTTTGTTTTTCAACTTCATAGATATTTCTAGTAGAGATACATTTTGTGCCTGCAGGGCTGAGATTGGAGCTTCTCTCTCAGCTTTAATTTGCTTTTTTTTTAGAGATCAGTGACAGGAGATGAAATGTTAGCAATATGAGTCTAGAACATGACTTAATGGAAATGGAATATCAGAGAATTTATTATGCTACGTAATGTACAGTTCTTGGCAAAAGAGTGTGTACATTGCTGATTTCACCATGTCCTTTTCCTTATTTAATAGCTCCAAGCACAGACACAAATTCTAGTTTTATGAAATATTATTCACAAGTACCAAGGATTTAAGATATCTTTTATCTAATTTATTAATTTGTTTTGCTTTGGTTCTTTTGACCTTTGTTTCTAAGAAAATATTTTCGTATTGAGGATTTAAAAAGTGGATTTCTGATTCATATTCAAACAACTAATACATGTTTTGGAAAATCTCATTAAAATGCATTCTAACAGAAACACAACATTTATTTATCCAGTCTCCCCAATTTTTATTTTCTATTCCAGACTTTTCTCTTGAACTTGAGACATAAATTTAACTACCTGTGTGGCTTCTCTATAGGACTCCTAAGAGATATAGTAAAAGTTGTTTGTTCAAGTGGAACCCTTTGTTCTCACCTACAGGAGTGGAAAGTCGCCACAAAGGTAATATCCACCTGGAACCTCAGAATGTGATCTTATTTGGAATAAAGGCATTTCAATATGTAATTAAGGTCAGGATATCAAGATGTGAGTATTATCCTGGGTTAAGGTGGGCACTTAATCCAACGACAAGGTCCTTATTAGAGCAGAAAGGGAGACTGCAAAGACACAGGGGAAAGACCACAGGAAGATCAAAGAGTGCAATGGAGTCATACTGCTGTAAGCCAAGGAACACCAGGACCCACCAGGATCTGGGAAATGCAAGGAAGGGTTCTTCCCTAGAGGGGAAGAATCCCACCAATACCTTGATTTCTGGCCACCAAATCTTGGAAAGATTACCAAGTGATTTAAATCACTTGGTTTGTAATTTGTTACATCGGACACAGGAAATAAATATAACACCTCTTCTGAAACCTGTTATTCCATGATCCTCCAAATTCAAATGAATGATAACCCTGTTCCCAAAAGGTTGAAGGCATCTAGGCCCATTCTGTCTCATATCTAAAAGTCAGCTCATCAGCTAACCCTGCTGGTTTTACCTTTCAAAGACAGCTAGGACTAATTCTCACCACTGGCCCTGTAAAGCAGCCCGGCTACCATCACCCTTTGCCCAGATCGCAGCAGCAGACTCCAGGAGGTCTTCCTCATTCCACACTTGCCCCTCACTTACGGATGGTGAGTTATTCACACAGGAGCCAGGATAAGCCAGGTCGCTCCAGGATAAGTGGAGTCACTCCTTGGCTTGAACCCTTTATGAGAGGGATGTCCATCTCACTTGGGGGTAAAGAACCTGCTACTGGCACAAACCTGCCATTTCCCAATGAACACGGAGCTCATTCTGTACCATTCCCATGTCTCTTTTCAGATGGCACAGGAAGCCTTCTGAAAGTAGCCCCCATCACTCTGTTCCCTTCTGTCAGCATCTGTCTTCTTGGTAGTGAGCATGAACTGGCGTGTGGCATGTCCGTTATCTGCCTACCATGACCCTGTCCCTCAGCCTCGAGTATAAACCTCACTGGACCAAGAGCTCAGAGAGCACTCGGCAATTATGGATGGAGTGGAAGGGCAGCTCAGGCTGTGCTGTGAGCCTGGTTTGCTAATACTTACTTTTATGACATTAGAAAAAAAAAATCAGGCATTGTATCTATATATTTATTTTATTAGTAGTTTAATTTTATTTGAAATGACTTAAAAACTCATTTTGATATGGTTTCCCAGAAGATTGTTGGACTCAATCTGTTCATCTTATACCTAAAAGAGAACTCAAAAGAAAAGGTGAAAATATGTTTCCATCTCACTAGGAGTCTCAGTTTCTGGTTCAACTTCATCATTGTTCTCCTAGGCAGATTTTAACTTGCTCTTAAAATTTTTATTAGCAATTAAGTTGATCCAGTCAAAATATAGCAGATCTGATCTTTGCTCTGTTCCTTTCACTTCAACAATCCTTTGTAACTGGGAGTCAGAGGAGATGTCAGGTTCCTTCTGCTCTGGGGTGATAGCTACAACCCCCTACTAAAACTGTCTGGCCAAGCACATCAGTGACATATTATGACCCAAATCAGGAACCTGCTTTGTTTCCTCAGCATATTTAGCTCCTGACACTTCTCCATTTGGTCGTGTTATGGTTTTTCTCTTACTCAGGGCTGATCCTTTCCACCTCTCCTCATAGCATCTGTTCTTTCTGCTCTCTAAAGAAGGAGAGAACATGAAGCCCAGTTACCAGAGCTTTCTCTGACAGCTTCAATTATTGCTTTCAAAAAATGATATCTCTTGATACCTGTTTCTCTCTCTCTCTCTCTCTCTCTCTCTCTCTCTCTCACACACACACACACACACACAATTATATGTCACTCTCCTTTATAACCAACTTTATTAAGTTTATTTTACAATTTAGGAAATAAAATTTTGTATAAAATTTTGTTCCTCAGATGATAAGAAGAGCAAGGTATTGTCGTCACTCTAGAGACCTTAGAAAATTGGGGAAAATGGAAGTTATCCATATTCTTCTACAATTTTTGCTTTAATTTTTTCCTTTCTTTTGAGTCCTGGGGATTGAAGTTAGGGGTGCTCTAACCATGAGTTATAGCCCCCAGTCCTTTTATTTTTTAATTTTCGAGACAGGGTCTCATTAAGTTGCCCAGGCTGGTCTCAAACTTGTGGTCCTCCTGTCTCAGTCTCCCAGGTCACTGGGATGATAGGCATACCACCATGCCCTGCATGTTTTAAATATTTTCCATGCCTGAAACACACATATACTTGTTCTCCATTGTTCATAAGTTTGTACTCTTTTTTAATGTTGTGGTGTTAGCATTTTTTCATGCCATTTACTAGTTTTAATTCTTTCCACATCCCTGTTGGTAGCTATTTTAAGATAAACTTGCTATGACCAAACTCAGGACAATCCCCACATATAAGAAGTCCTTTGTAATTTCACCATGAACTGCTCCAGAAATGCTGTAGAATTTTATCCTTCCGCTCTGCGTTCATTCTAGCAATACTTAGACCCTCTGACTGCAGAAATCAAAAAATATGAGATGCATTCCTGGGGCCTGGCTTCTCCCTAATCAGTTGAGCTCAGAGTGCCTTTCAGCTTAATCTGACTCTCGCCAGTCATTTCCAGAGGAGAACAGCCTGAGTGAGCAGGGACCTCACAATGAAGTGACATGAGGAGTAGCTGAAGGACCTGAGGGTGTTGGGTTAGGAGAGAAGATGGAGAAGTGGCCACTGCCCCCACCTTCAAGCGCTGGAAGGGTAGTCAAGTGAAAGACAGCAGCTACTTGATCTAGTCACCTCTGCAGGGTGGAGAAGCCACCAACAGGAAGGCGAAGGCAAGACCTATGTAGCAGGGTTTCTGAGAGTTCAGCCATCCAGAAAGCCAGGGCTTCTGTGGGTGCTCAGAGGGACTCCAGGTCTCATGGGGATTTGATGTCCAGTTT
Organism: Sciurus carolinensis; assembly: GCF_902686445.1. NCBI lineage: Eukaryota > Metazoa > Chordata > Mammalia > Rodentia > Sciuridae > Sciurus > Sciurus carolinensis. The sequence goes on from NC_062215.1 coordinate 168,412,566, forward strand.
GATTCCTGTGTCCTTTTAGGATTTGGAGCTGTAGTTTCAGTTTTTTCTTTTTAACTTCTACCTACATCCAAATAAATTCTCATTTACCACTAAAGGGGCAAGGGCTTTGTGTGAATCACTCCAGCCTTATCTTTGAGGTTACATCCTACTTCATCCCACATAGAACCCTGAGAGCAAAAGGGACAATTATTATCATGGGCGATTCTATATTTCCCAAAGACTGGAAGGAACAGTCACCCTTCGCAGATGATGATGGACAGCCAAGTGAATGCATAATCGGTGTGGAACAGGTGTTACCTTGCAAGGACACACTGTAGGTTCTGAATCCCACCCTGCTGCTTTCCCACCTGTGTGTCCTTGCCACTTGCCAAAGTCCTCTGTGTCTTGGGGTTAATAACTTCACAGGGTTTCTCGTGAGGATTAAGCTCTTACTGTTGGTAAAGTGCACACGTCTGTGCTTGATACCCAGTAGGTGTTAATAGCTCCCAAGCACATGTGCATCATTTCCTATGAGAGGCAAGGCGGGGCGCTCTGCTTACTCAGTGAACACCCTCGCCTGCTCACCTACAACCTAGTGGAAGAAATGCTCATGTAAACACCACCCTGGGGTGTGTGCCTACGTTCGGAGGCTCTGCTCAACTGCTAGGTATGCCCACGGCTCAGGGGTCTGGCCCTGTCTTGGGTGATTAAGGAAGGCTTTCTGAGAAAGAGAGATGAACCTTGACCTGAAGGATGAACTACCCTCAGTGAATGAAAAGGGAGCAGCAGCATTTCAAGTGATGAGGACAGTGTGTGCAAGAAGCCAGTTTAGGGGAAGCCAAAAGTCAGAGAGGACATGGACTCTTCAAGGAGACTCCAAACACCTGCGTGCAGTAGGTGGTGGCAGGGGTGAGCGGTGTGAGTGGGACTTAGAGGTGTACTAAGATTTCCCTGCAACCTTCTATTACACCCGTCTTGCAGCAATCTGATTCGGTCTGCATGCTTCACTTCCAGAAAGTCTCACATTTGATCTTCTAGTATTTACAAGGCTTTTATGGCTCCTTTTGTCAAGGAACTGCCAACTCTGTTCCACTCTTTTTTTTAGGCTACTGACCCTACTACCCATGTGCATAAACCAAAAGCACATAATTATTGCTTTGGCCCTGGCAATAAGCCACCTCTGATTTTGAAGGAAGTTTCATATGCACAGGATTCTGCTAGGTCCCTGCTTAGTTTTTGACATTTAACTGAGATAACCCTACATAACCTGGAGCTAATTATTTAGAAATAATTAATTATAAAAAAGCTGAGGCATCTCCTCCCCCAAGTTTTTATTAAATAGAACATTCTTCACACAGATTCTTGGTATTCTTTCATTTTCTTCTTTTTTTGTAACAACAGTATTAGAATCATAATGGTTGGTTCAATTTCAAATTTAATGACATTCTTTATAAAGACCAAAAAGACTATGTTTAATGATTTGAATTAGCTATAATAATATGAATAATCCTTGCCGTTATTCATCTTGTTTGATATTGTCTTATGATTTCTTTGTAGTAAATTGAAGTCTCTAAACTTGCTTTTACGAACATGAAATAGGCTGCTTTTATTTATTTGAATGGACTTTGTTGGGTTTTTAAAGACAAATCCAATATTTGAAATTGTAGAAAGTTTTTAAGGTTCTGGTTAATAACGAAGACAGATACCCATTTCATAAGTTGATCATTGATCATGGTTTTAAATTTTGTTTCCTGTTGTATATGCACCATCCCACCAGAAGGGGGCAGATGAATGTAGAACAGAAATGGGAAGATTCCTGTATCCAGCAACATGGTAGAAGTCCTGTTGATCGAAGAGCTTCCTGTGGTGACCTCAAGATGTTTTGTCTGGCAAATTTCTTTCCAAATAAAGGCAGTCAAATATAATGAAATGCAACTACATAGAACAAAGAAAATCTCTTCCTTAGAAGTCAGATCTATTTTGACCAATTTGCCTATGAGGTTCCACTTGGTAGTAAATAAGATCTGGGTTTCTCAGAAGGGCTGCAGGCTTGGAATCTAAGCTCTGCCACTCACAAATGTACCATCTTCTGAATGTTGATTTCTTCCTCACAGCATTGTGATGAGGGGAAATGAAACATGGAGTGCAGAGGAAATGCTCAGGGTGTGCTGTTGTTTCTAATGGACTCTCTGGTCAGCTGACTGCTCTGCCCTCTTAAAGCCCCTAAATCCTGCTTGGAAAGATAGTTTTAATAACTTCATCAAATTTGGCACATTAGAGCTTTGTGGTAAGACATGGTGGTCAACCTTACACAAAAAATTATATTTCATCTTTTGATCTGTTTTGAATCAGAAGCTCTTAACTATGGGTTTTGAATTGCTATTGAACTGCTTCTCACATGGGCAAGCCTACGTGATGAATTACAATGAAGTTTTTCCTGAATGGTGGTGAGTGGTCTCTCATGGAGCCCAGGGAAAGACAGGTAGTGAATCAGAGACTTTACAGAGCCTGTTAGGAGAGATTACCACATAGAAAAAGCTTGGGAACAAGAGAAGCCTGTTTTTATCTCACCTTGTGTTTGCATACCCTTGGAGTAAACCAGTTACCTGCTTTTAATTTCAATTTCCTTTGTCATAAAATACAAATAATACCTAATGCAGGTACTCTCTAAATATTACTGTATTTACCCTTCCCCACAATTTGACTTTCCTTTGATTTATTTTTCTTCATGAACAGGGTAACCACATAATTTATAGTTCCAACTGTGACAATTTTGAGATTGAAAAGTTGTGATAAAAATTGAAATTTATAATTTTTAAATTTTTTATGTTTTTATTTGTTCTTTTTAGATATACATGACCTTAGAATGTATTTTGACATACCATGCATACATGGAGTAAAACTTATTCTAATTAATATCCCATTCTTTTTTTTTTTTTTTTTTGTGGTGCTGGGGATTTGAACCCAGGGCCTTCTACTTGCGAGGCAAGCACTCTACCAACTGAGCTATATCCCCAGCCCTAATATCCCATTCTTATGGTTGAACATGATGTGGAGTTACAGTGGCCATTTATTCATAAATCAGTACAGGAAAGTTATGTTCAATTTGTTCTATTGTCTTTCCTATACCCATTCCTCCTCCCTTCCCTTCATTCCCATTTGTCTAATCCAGTGAACTTCTATTCTCCCCACTCCCATTGTGTGTTAGCATCTGAGTATCAGAGGGAACATTTGGCCTTCGGTTTGCTGGAACTGGCTTATTTCGCTTAGCTTATTTTCCAGTTCCATTCATTCACTAACAAATGCCATAATTTCATTCTTCTTTGTGGATGAGTAATATTCCATTGTGTATATATACCACAGTTTCTTTATCCATTTATCTGTTGAAGGGCACCTAGGTTGGTTCCATAGTTAGCTATTGTGAATTGAGTTACTATAAATATTGATATGACTGCATCACTGTAGTATGCTGCTTTTAAGTCCTTTGGTTATAAACCAAGGAGTGGAATGACTGGGTCAAATGGTGGTTCCATTCCATGTTTTCTGAGGAATCTCTATGCTGCTCTCCAGAGTGGTTGCACCAATTTGCAATCCCACCAGAGTGTCTTTTCCCCACATCCCCACCAACATTTATTGTTGCTTGTATTCTTGATAATTACCATTCTGACTGGAGTGAGATAGATTCTCAGTGTAGTTTTGATTTGCATTTCTCTAATTGCTGGAGATGTTGAACATTTTTTCATATATTTTTTGATCAATTATATTTCTTCTGTGAAGTGTCTGTTCAGTTTCTTTGCCCATTTATTGATTGAGTTATCTGTTTTTTTGAGTTCTTTATTATATCCTGGAGATTAGTGCTCTATCTGAGGTGCATTTGGTAAAGATTTTGTCCCACTCTGTAGGCTCTGTCTTCATGTTATTGATTGTTTCCTTTGCTGTGAAGAAGGTTTTTAGTTTGATTCCATTCCATTTATTGATTTTTTATTTTACTTCTTGCACTTTAGGAGACTTGTTAAGGAAGTCAGGTCCTAAGCCAACATGATGGAGATTTGGGTTGACTTTTTCTTCTATTAGGTGCAGGGTCTCTGTTCTAGTGTCTAAGTCTTTGATCCCTTTGAGTTTATTTTTGTGCAGGGTAACAGATAGGGCTTTAATTTCATTTTGCTATATATGGATTTCCAGTTTCCAATTTTTTCATATATACTGTTATTTTGATTCTAGTTAGGTGACCTATCTTCAGAAAATATTTTTGCAAGACAAAACTCACTAAATACTTTCTCTATGACTTTAAGTTTTGTCAAATTTAGGTGTTATATAGCAGAGGCTTTCTGAATTTCACTGCATTGTGGTTTGGGAAATAAATTTACTATGATAAAAGTAGCTCTGTCAAAAGAGTGACAGACTCAGGGACCCAGAGCAGAGCTATTTAATTTTAATATTTAATTTCAAACACTCTTTAAGTTCTCTTTGTTTAATTTGTTCATTTTCCCCCCAAGTTTTATCAAGATAAATCTCAATGATCACCTGTATACTTGTCTTTAAAAGGTTATAATTTTCTAGAAGCTCTGAAATCTGAAGCCTTTTATTGTGTTATCCATTGGAATAGGTTGATTAAAAATATATTGCTTGATTTTCAACAAAATACCACCAAAATCTATATACTCATTCAGAAAACACTCAATAGCTTTGTAAAATACTTAGTTTGATTTACAAAGAAATTATTCCAGGGTACAACATTTTTAAAATTCTAATGATTATTGGTTAAAAGTGGTATATTCTTAGACTTAGATCATTTTTATCACAAAATATTTAGTGGTCAATTGTTCTTACTGTGTGTATATAAAACTATATAGTTTGATAACTGTAGCTTCTATTCCTATTGGCAGAATACTGTAGCTTATTTGTATGCAGTTAAGGTTTGTGTGCACCACACAATCAATTCCAACTACATTTCTGTTCCATAGATTTCTTAAGTTAATATGAATATCATTTTTATCATGATATTCTGGCTCCACCAAAATTGTATTCATATTATCACTGTTTAAAAAAAAGAATTGCACATAAAAATCTGCATGTTAAATTTGTAAATTAAACTCACAATAAAATCACAATAGTACTAGAAATTTTGTCTCCAACAGAGTCACCTTCCAAAACTTTCACTTTGATTCTGTGACTTAGATGAAAAAAAAAATGAACATGATTGGAACTTCATTAACGTCATTAATTTTCCATTTGAAGTATCCACTGACTGTAAAATAATATTGGGTTCATTTTTCTGTTAGCGAAGTTATTCTGCTAATGGAACCAGCACATTAACAGCCATCACTTCACCAATTTTTACATGCAACGGAAACTTAGTATTGTAAAATAAGTGAAATTAACTTAGAAAGCTCTGTCATTTTATAAATGAAGTTAGCCATCATGGAATGATACATTCGAGCTTTTGCCAATGCATTTACTTAATCGTCATTTTAGAGTAGTCTTCTTAAATAAATATTATTAATGTAGATGTTGACTCTTCCTAGCAACTTTGAGTCTTATAGTTGGTTTATGGTTCATGTTATTTGACAGTCCCCAGCGTGAACAACCAACAGTGAAAAGCATTCTGTGCAAGTTACCTGCTCATTGTGAACTTTTTTCTTTGTGTCTGTTATATTTCTCTTAGCTTTTTTCTTCAATATGAACTTAAGAATTGGAAATTAAGTTTAATATATTTAAGTACATACTTTAAAAAAAAAGCTTATTAATGGTGAAAAGATTCAATGTAAAATGAAAAAGAGAACCAAACCATAAAATGGTTGTCTCTTCGTACCATAAAGCACACCAGCAAAACTGCCCTATTTTGGCCAATCACACTGCTCAGCCCGTTTCCTACACTTTTGTGGTCACTTAAGCTGTAATTACTTACGTCGCCCCTGAAGGCACCAATTGGCAGCCTGTTAGTTTCCTGCAATGCAGAGGCTGCAGCATAACTGACTGCCACACCCACCGGCTGGCACGGGCAGAGACATCCATCTTGTCTCCCACCAACACCCATCTCCAGTCTATATTGTCTAACCCATCCTCCTGGAACCAGCCTTTGAATGGAAGTGCTACCCATAATTGTGTGTAGGCAGGGAGAGGAGAGGAGAGACGGGTTATCACTGGTTGGTTTCAGATTTAACCACATGTTGGGTGAATATCCTTTTACCGCATACACATCCCTCACACACCACTAGAGGAGACCTAGGTAGGAGCTGTGAGTTAAAGAGTTCCACAGACCCCATCCTAGCTTATTATAATACAACCAAAACTCTCAGAGACAGATGCTTAGCATGCGGGACTCGGGGATGATAGGAGTTAACCAGAGCTGTGGCAGCCAGCCTGGGCATGTGGCCAGGCTAGATTAGACGTAGCCACACAGCTCCCTGCTTCTGCCTGGCTTCTACTATCCTACTTCTGCACTTCTCCTAAATGCTTTTTCATTTTAAGAGAAGTGACTTGGCTGTCTTTGCTTTCCTTAGCTTTTTATGGGCAATAAAATTCAGCTTCTTCCCAGCTAAATGATTTAAAGCTTTGCTTTACAGGTTTAATGATAGTTATAACTCGGCATTTACAGAATTTTTCTTCTCAGAAAGAGAAGGAATTTATTTTCAATCATATGATTGCATTTTTTTAAAAAGTGCATTTGGATTTTAACAAATTCATTACAGTTACCTGTATACATTTCTCAAAGAAGGTGTTATTACTAGTGGAAATGAAAGGGAGAGGAACGTAAAGGGAGAGGAAAAGTAAGTTCTCCTATAACTGAAAGTTTGTATTTTAGAATTGGCTGTACCTCAGAGGAAGCTAGTTTCATTGCATTGTGTTAATTTGTTCTTTGTTGTTTTCATAACTTTTTACAAGATATATTTCAGTGTGTTGTGTTTCTCCAACCAGATTGCAAACTCTGTGAGGGTTTTTCATCATGTTAGGATTACTCCATAAATTTTTGTATGGTGCCCATATTTATTTATTCTCTATATTTACTGCCAGAGCAGTCAATAAACTTTCTCTGTTTTTACCTGTAAACAGAATTCATTTATCTCATTTCATTGACTTCTTACTGTCTTCAAGTCCTAGTCAGGAAGCAGGGAAATGAACCAGAAGTGAGCTCTTGGGTGTGAGAAATATGTCAAGGGGAAGCAATGCCTTTTCAATAAGATAAATGAGATTGGTTAGGTTTATTCCGCACAGTAACTCAACTTCCTTTGATTGAACTACAGCTTAGAACAGCGAAGTGCACAATCTTGGTAATGCAACAGTGTTTTACAAACGTGTCCACCTATGCAATCACCAGCTCAGGGCAGATTATTTCCAGCACTTAAAGCCTTTCTTCCACCTTCCACTCAGTCAAAACTCCCCATAAATCAGCACCATTTTGATTTCTTTAACCGTAGATTCATTTTATTGTTTGTGGGTTTGCACATAGGGAATCATAGATGATTTGGCACTAGTGTCCAGCTCTTGCCTTTTTAGAGCCAAATTTTTAAGTGAATGATACAGGCAGTCGGGTAACCACTTCCCTGACTTCTAAGACCATAGGGTAGTTTGACTTTTCATAAGTGGGATCATATCACCTGCATATCTCTGTGCCAGACTCCTTTCACCTGAAATTATACTTGATAAATGCATCTTTGCTAACATACATTGTTGTAGCTTATTCCTTTTCATTTCTGTTTGTATTTAATTATATGAATACATCGCAGTTTTTAAAAATCCATTATAGAGTTCTTTTGGCATTTGATTTCTTTCTTCTCAGTGCTACTGTGAATAGTGCTTCTCTGAATATTATATTTCCTACATCCTTCTGTGAATATGCACATGCATTTCTGTTGCATTCATGCCTAGGAGTGGAACTGTACACATCCTTGTGTTTGGGAGATGTTGCCACAAAGGATTTCAAAATGATTGTCAATGTACTTTTACACTAGTGTTGTATGACAGTTTGATTTGTTCTTGCCAATAGTACACAGTGATGTAATGATAAACTGACTCTGCAAGGGGGAAAGGACCTGATTTCTGGTATTTGCCAATTATTATGGTGTAAATACGCTCATTGTGGTCAATTGGAAGCTACCAAAATGATGTCACCTGGTGACAGAATTGGGAAGAGATGTGGATACCCAGGTTTCATATATCCCTAGGTCTCTATCCCTCTCCCGTTAGCCATTTTTGGACAGGGTACATGCTGGTTTAAGATTACTTTTCCCCTGGTGATCAGTGAATAATTTTACTCATTTTACATTGGTTGTCTTTTTGTTGTTAATTTTCAATTCTTTAGAAACTCTGGGTAAAAGTCTGACAGATGCATTATTGAAAACAGATTTTTCCTAATTTGTACCCTGCCTTTACCTTTCTTTAATGATATGTTTAGATACACAGAAGTTCATGCTTTTAATGCAATCTGACTGAGAAATTTTTTCTCTGTAGTTAGAGCTTTTAGGCCCTGAAATTCCTGCTTACCAAAACTCATGATATTTTCTCATGCTTTTCTCTAAAATATCTGATTTAGATATAAATCCACTAGAAGCTCATTCTGTGCACAGGGTGAAGTGGGAGGTCAAGGTCTGTTATTTTCCCCATGGATGTTCACCTTATGGGAGAAAAATCATTCTTTCCAACCAGCCTGCTGTTCCTTCTTTGCTCTAAGTCAGCTTCTTTTTAAATATGTGGGTCTTTTTTCTAAATGATTAGATCATCTCAATCTATTTGTCTTCTCTTTGCCATTATCTCTCTGTTATTTGCTGTGGCTTCTCCACAGGTCTTGACATCCTCCAGTTTTGTTCGGTTTTTGTTTTTATCAGATATTTCCACAACAGTACTGAGTAACAAACTGCCCTAACACTCTGTGGCCGTGCACGTACCCCTCGATGCCCCTTCCCTTGGGTCTGTGGCCTGGATGTGAAGGCCTTCCTTCAGGCTGCGGGAAGGTAGAGGATGACTTCACCCTGTGGGTCTCCTTCTGGACTTAGCCTAAAAAGCTCCCAACATTTACCATGAACTATGATATTTCAAATAGCTGATTTGAAATCTTTATCAGATTAAGGAAGTTAATTCCTTAAATATTGAGTCTGACTTTTTTTCCTACTTTGTTAAGAGTCTTTATATCATTTTCCATCCTTTCCTGTTCCCAGGTCTTTGTTCTTTCCTGCAGTTCTGTGTTCCTACCTGCAGACATTTTCTTCTTAAACAACTCCCTTTAATATATTCTTTAGTGCAGATCTGCTGGTAAAAAAATGCTTTCAGTTTTTATATACGTGAAAATACATTTTTTTCTCCTTTTTATTGCAGCAAAATATACAACATAAAATTTACCATGTTAGCAGTTTTTAAGTCTGTGTAGTGCAGTTGTTGTACAACCATGACCCCCGTCCATCTCCAGAACCTTTTCATCAACTCAAACTGAAACTCCATGCCCATTAAACAAGACCTCTCCTTTCTTCTTCCCTAGTCCCTGTGCTACTCTTTCCCCCTATAAATTTGAGTATACTTGGTGCCTCCTAAATGTAGAATCATATAATTGTCCTTTTCATGTGTCTTTTCTTAGCATAGTGTATTCAAGATTCATCCATGTGGCCAGGCATGGCGACACATGCCTGGTATCCCAGCAACTTGAGAGGTTGAGGCAGGAGGATCCTTAAGTTCAAAGTCAGCTTCAACAACCTAGCGAGGCCCTAAGCAACTTACCAAGACCCTGTCTCAAAAAACACTGGGGATGTGGTTCAGTCGTTAAGCACCCCTGGGTTCAATTCTTGGTACCAAAAAAAAAAAAAAAAATTCATCTATGTGGTAACATCTATCAAAATTTCATTTATTTTTAAGCCTGAGTAATATTCTGTTGTGCCATTTATTCCTGCACTGATGGATTTTGGGGTTGCTTCTACCTTTTTGCTATTGTAAGTAGTGTTGCTATGAATATTGATATACAAATTCTTGCTTCCTCTTCTTTGTGGTTTATACCAGAAGTGAAATTGTTGATTACAGCTTTGTTACTAGCAAAATAACTGAGGTAATTAACTTAAAAATGGCAAGAGAGTGTGTGGCAGAACAAAATCACTTTTATCATGCTCCAGGAAACAAAGCAAGAGAGGAATAAACGGGGTCCCACCATCCTCTTCAGGAGAGTGCTGCCAATAGTCTAAGAACCTCCCACCAGGTCCCACCTCCCAAAGGTTCCGCCACCTTCCAGGAGCACCAAGTGTTTACCCATGGGCCTTTGGGGGACATGCACCTGGTGCTGAGACGTTGCACAAGCTCACCAGCAATGCGTCAACATCGTCCCATCTCCAACACTTACTGTTTTCCATTTTCGTTTTTATCTTTTGAATAATTGGCATCCTAATGACTATGAAGTAGTAGCTTCTTGTGGCTTTTATTTGCATTTTCCTAAAGATTAGTGATATCAGGAACCTTTGACCAATGTTGAACGTAAGGGTCATTTTGCTGTTGTTCTCAGGAATTCTCTGTGTATTCTGAATATTAATCTTTTATCAAGCATATGCTTTTGTAGGTTGCCTCTTCATTCTCTTGATAGTGTCCTTTGGTGCACAAAACTTTTAACATTAATGAAGTTTATCTATTTTTTTTCTTTTCTTGATTATGGTTTTGGTGTTTCCTTTTTGTAAGAATGCCATTGAGTACAGAAATTCAGATTGGAGTTGTTTTCTTTAAACACTTTTTAAGCATCATTTCATTATTTTCTGGTCTCTATATTTTCTAGTGACGGTCTTATGTCAAATTAGTGATTATGCTCTTGATGGTGACTTTTTCCTTGGCTGATTTTTTAAAAATTCTTTTATTCTTACGTGTGTACTATAATTTGACGAGATGTTATTCATTTTATTTACCCTGACTGGGGTTTTCAGAACTCCTTGAATTGTGCGTTGATGCTTCAGATTAGTTTTGTGTAATTCTTGACCCTCATGTGTTCAGTTGCGGCCTCATCTTCCTCTCCTTTCCTTTGGGTTGTAGGTATGTGGGCAATTTGCTATGCCCATATGTATTCTAACACGCTTTTCTATATTTTCTTCAGTTTTTCCCCTAAAATTTCAAATATAAATTTTCTTCTTTAAAATTTTTTTAAAAAATTTTAATAGACTGCATTTTGATTCACTGTACACAAATGGGGTACAACTTTTCATTTCTGTGGTTGTGCACAACGTAGAGTCACACCTTTCGTGTAATCATACCTGTACACAGGGTGATAACGTCGTTTCACCGTCTTTCCTTCCCCTGCCCGCTCCTCCCCTCATTTCCCTCTACACAATCAAATACATATTTTCTATCAACATATCTTCCAGTTATTAACACTAAATTCTGATATATCTAATGTTTGTTTAACTCATATATTGAAATTTTAATTTTAGATCATGAATAATTTTAGTTCTGGAATTTATATATGATGAATAGATGCTGCTTATTATTCAAATTCTTCATCATTTTATGTGTGTTTTCCACCAATTCATGGATTTTCACAAATAAGTTGTCCATATTTATTTTGAAGGATATGCCTGCAATTACAATATCATGTTTATCTGAGGGTCTGTTTCTTTTTATTTTTTGTTTTTGTTTTTAATCACAATATCCTGCTTTTTAGTATGTTGTTATAGTTGGATTTGGAATGTTCTCCCAAAAACTCATGTTTTAGGCAATGTAGTAATTTTCAGAGGTGAAACAATTGCATTGTTCCAGCTGTAACCTCACCAGTGGGTCAATCCATATAATGGATTGATATTTTGAATGGACTACTGGGTGTTAACTGTAGACAGGTGGGAGTTGCTAGAGAAAGTAGGTCAATGCAGGTGTGCCCTTGGGGCCTATATCTTATCCCTGGCTCCCCTCTCTGCTTTCTGGGTCCCATAAGCTGAGCAACTTTCCTCCACCATGCCTTTCTTCCATGATATTCTGCCTCACCTCAGGCCATAGCAATGAAGTTGACTGACCAGGTACGAGACCTCTGAAACTGTGAGCCACTAACAAGCTTCTCCTCCTCTAAGCAATTCTTGTCAGGGATTTTAGTCACAGCTATCAAATGCTAACACATTCATATCTAGCAATTTTTATCAAAACAAAAATGTTTATTTAATATATTATGGAGGCTCCAAATAATGGTGTTTTCCTTCAAAGATGGTTCACCTTTCTCCTGCTAGGGAAACTGATCACTGTAAGTCTTTCCATATTTTTATTTTCATTTTGATACAGCTAGTTGATCTCTGGTTTGTTTTTGTTCTTCTAGGGCATGGAGAGTTTGCTGGGCTTAGTGAGATCTTGCCCCTCACAGATTCTCAACTCTAATTTGAATCTTGTTAGTCTTATAAAAAGGCAGAAAAATGCATCCTGATCTTTCTGGATTTTGGTTCAACTTCATAACATTCCATCATATAAAACTTCAGAATTCAACTAATGTCCTGAGAGGAAAATCATCTCTGTGAGGACCATCAATCTTGTTGCTCAGTCCCATGTGGCTGTCAATAACTGTGCTAGTTTCTCTGGTACTCTCTCTGTAACATACCTGAATCTTTGGTCTCTCTCACCTGGATCCTGAGTCAGCAAATGAAGCTGGAGGGGAGTCCGTTTACCTATCTAAGGTTCTCTGTTTTCTAGAGTCTCAGTCTCTGAATTCATCATTGATTTATCAGCTCTCTGATTCTTTTAATGGGATAGTTTTTGTATTTTATCTGGCTTCTCTAGAATTAATTGTCCTACTGCCAATTAATCCATTCTACTTAAAAGAAAATTGCATAATGTGACTATTTTAAAGCATCTATACATACAATATTAAAATTATTCTCAATTATGAACAAGGTAAGAAAATCTTTGTATGAGACTTTACTTATAAAATAAGGGCAAATTATAACATTAATTCTTTTTAGTTCAATCAAAATAATGAACAATTAGAATGAATATCTTGTGAAATAGAGTAATCAGGTGACAACTGCCCATTCCTACCAGCTCCAGGGCTGTCTTATATAAGAAAATTATACATGGTTTTCCTAATAATGTCCTCTATGCTCAAAAAACAATCTGATTATTTTTCAAGTTTCATTTACTAAGTAACATTTTGTGATTTATATGAATTTATATGGATTCTTTTATTCCAGGTGCCTCATTGCAGTGTGAGATGAATTAAGTGAGATGCTTATTTGTTTCTTTGGGATGAATTCATAAGGTCAAAACAGAAGGACAGAGGTCAAAACACTTGGATTCAACAGCCATCTCTGCTAAATTTGGGTAGAGTATTTAGTTAACTTTTTCTGCAACTGCAGAAAAGTCATACCTTTTTTTTTTTCTTTGAAAGATTTTTGAATCAATGTGTTCCCTTTAAAGGTTTTCTGCTTTGCTAGCATCAAGGTGGTGTTTCCATAAATGAGAATGTTGGAAATGATAGCTGGTTAGCTCACTTGCTTTTGAAGGTACTGTTTATTTCTGAAAGAAGATAAGACATCTCTGTACATTTCCAGAGTGAGCTCATCTGATGTGAAATACAATGTTCTTATATCCTTTGTTTCCTGAATAACTCTATGATTTAAAAGTGAAAGAGGACGGAAAGGAAGGCAAGAAACAATTTTCAACAATAACTGCTTAACTCCTACTCCAACTTCAGTTCCTTGTTCAGTTTTTTTCTTTTTTAGAAAAAATTCTGTCCTAACTTGTAAAGTTCCTCTCCCACCATGAGGAAATACTGTAGCACCAGGGACTTCTCTTCATAGGCTTGGTTCCATTCTCAGTCTCACCTCTTTCAAGTTTGTCTTGCCAGAATTGTCATTCTCTGTTTTTGTTTAGGCTGTATGGCAGGCAGACTCCAGGAGGGACTGAGGGACCTCTGCCTCTAGCTCAGCTCACTCTCCGTAGTCCCTTTCCCTTGATTTTGGGATGGTCTTATGATACCCTTCAGGCCAATGGCATATGGCAAAGATGGTGGATTTTCGCTTCCATTATTATGTCTTTGATGGTAACTTCTGTTACACTCTCCCTTGCTGGCTTTGATGGTACAAACTGTTATCCTTGGAGCTATCCATGAATAGGCTCACTCAGATAGGACCTGAGCATTGTCTCAGCTGATAGCCAGTGAAGAACTGAGGCACTCAGTCTAGAAACCTATGAGGATCTGAATCTCACCAACAACCACTTCAGTGAGTTTGGTAATGGATGCTCCCCAGTTGAGTCTTCAAATGAGGCCTCATGCTGTTTGACACCTTCCCTGAGGCTTTGTAAGAGAAGGGGCCCATACCTGAGGGGGAAAGGTGAAGTACTAAAGCATATGCCCAGCATTTGATATAAACACTGGATATAAAGACTGGAACTTAAGTTGGGAGGAAAAGATGGAAGAATAAAGGTGCCCTTGTCTTTTCTTCCCCCAGACCTCGAGGTGCATAGAGTCTCATTCATTCCCCTTCTTTAATGTTGCCAATTCAAGCTCATGACAGGAAGTCTTAAAGAGAAATAAGAGATGGTGCTTATCTCCCATGTAATGTTCTGTGGACAGCCTCTTCTGGTGGGTTCTTCAAGTTGGTTTCTTCATGCAAACTCCAACCCAACCATATCACTTCTTCCAGGCCAGGCTTCTTATTTATCCTGAGCATGGTCTCCTTTTTAACCCCTCCTTTCTAGGTTTCCCATCTACCTTTCATCCCCCCGTACTTCTCTCACAGCTTCTAAGGGTAATTCCAACTCCATCTCCAAACATCCAATGCCACACCAGCATAGAATTATTTCTACATTGCTTCACACATTTTAATCTCACTTCCTCGGCTAGATTGGAACATTCCCTGATCTTAGTGAGCAATATGCCCTCCCCTTTCTCCATCATGTTTACTGTGTCATAGGTACTGCAGATAAAAGATGAGGAAAAAAAAGTCACCCACCCTGATCGAAGGCTTACAGTCTGAATTAATTATCTGTGACTGTGTTACAAATAACCACACACAGCAGCTTTAAAAATTATTAATTTATTTTCTCAGGGTCAGGCTCTGAACATGGCTTAGTTGGGTCTTCAACCTATTAACTCTTCCTTTCCAATTTCCCCAGGTAAGACCTTGTGAAACAGTTATAAAATATATATATATATATATATATATATATATATCTACATACATATATATATATATCTACATACATATATATGTGAATATGATACACATACCAATATATGTATGTGTACAAAATAAAGATGTCAGGATGAACATCCATCTTATGTAAAATAAATATGTTATGTATAAAACACTAACTTGATTACATTTCAGATAGAGTAAGAGGCCAGACCACAGTCCACACTGACTATTGAAGTTGTAGGATCAAAAAATGAGAGATTTCAATTTTGACTTTATCAGCATTAGTAAGTCATGTAACAGACAAAGTTCAAGATTTGAAAATTCAGTATTTGGAATATCGAAAATATTTGCATGTGTGCACATGCGTGCAAGCGCACACACACACACACACACACACACACACACAATAGGCCCTCTGATCACCTTCTTTCCTATGGGAGATGATTCCATCAATCCTAGCAAAACCCAGGACTGTCTGGACTCCTGACCCCTAATTGTTCCTATTATTTGAATTGTGTGTATGACAACTGGGTGACTTAAACACCAGAAATTTATTGCCTCACAGTTCTGGATGCTGGACATCTGGAATTGAGATACCAACGTGATTAGTTTCTCTTGAGGCCTGTGAGAAAGTATCCATCCTATGCCTTTCTCTTAGCTGCTGATGGTTGGTTGATAATTTTTGGTATTTTTTTGGCTTGTACAAGCCTCACCCTGATCTGTTTTCATATCTCCCTTTGTGTATCTGTGACCAGATTCCCCTTTTTAAATAATGAGATACCAGTCATATTGGACTGGGGGTTCCCCCACTCCAGTGTAATGACATCATCTCAGTTTAATGTTTTATGTCAATCAAACCCTATTTCAAATAAGATTGCACTTTGAAGTGCCTGACAGTTAGGACTTCAATATATGAATTTTTGTGAGGTACATTTCAGCCTAAAACAGATAGATTCATGGGGAAATAAAATACTTGAGTAAACTGATTGCTTGAGTGCATTGTAATGGGTTTGAACAGAAGAGATTCATTCTTCATTTTTATCCTTCTTGATAAAATACTAAGTGACAAACTATGAAGGTTGGATTCAGAAATACTAAATAAATTGAGGTGAAAAAATTATTTTTTCTTCTTCACTCCCATTGAAATATTAATAGTTTCAAAGAAACTTGAACTTCCAACATTGATGTGAAAGTTAGCCTGTAGTCTTATTCTGTCATATCTCTGGATGGCAGAATTGTGGGTTCCAAAAGATATCCACACTTTAATTGTAAGAACCTCTGAATATGTTCCCTTAGATAAAAAAAGAGAGTTTTCAGATGTGATTAAGGATAAGAAACTTGAATTGGGGAGATTCAGATGAGCTCAACCCACATATTTGAGTCCTTAAAAGCAGAACACGTTTTCTGGATGACGTTGGAGGGAGACATGGCCAGGGATGAGTAAGAGATGCAATATGACTGGTTTTAAATATGGTCAAGACAGTCAAGAGCCAAGGAGTGTAGGGAGGCTTCAGAAGCTGGAAAAGGCATGAGAACAGATTCCTGTAGATCAGCTTCTCTCCTGTGGGAGGCATGAGAACAGACTCCCACAGAGCAACCAGATAGGAGCACAGTCTTACTGACACTTTGGTTTTAGTTTAGTAAGACCTGCTTAGGTCATCTGACTTGTAGAACTATAAGACCATAATTTCATTAGTTCTAAGCCACTAAATGTGTGTTATTTTGTTATGTAAAGAAAAGAAAACTAATACACTCTCTAACTAGATTATGTCTCGTGTCTACCTACGTAATGCCTAGTATAGCTTTTTATATACAGTAAGTTCTGCATAAATGATTTTTACAAATATCTTCAACTATGAATCAGAACACTACTTTGGTAGAATTGTGCCAATTTTGGGTTTTGTGCATTTGTAAGTCTTTGGATAAGGTGAACATGTATAGAAATCTAAATTTAAATGTTCCTTGGTTTCTTAAGTGGATAATTTGGGTCTCCATTTTGCTTGGGTCAATAAAAATATACATGTCTGGGCTTACAGGAATTGTAATTCTATTGTCAGGTAAATTTCATAGTTATTCCTTTGTCCTGGGTAATTATTTCACTAGGGAGGAGGTAAGGTAATGATTTTTTTTTTTTTTTTTTTTTTTATGATGGGAGCGAGGCATGTGGGGTTTGGCAAGGCACACCAGGGCAGTCTGACTGAGTTGTTTAAATATTTTGTCAGGTTTCCTAGTGAGTCAGTCTTAGCCTGAAGATCAGAAGTAGGTGGCAAAAATTATAATGGGAGCATTTTCTACAAAGAGAGTACAGGGCTGATAAGCTGACCCACTACTAGCCAGCATCTCTGTAGAGGAATAGACCGCTGCAGATAAAAGCAAGCAATGTTGTTCCCACTGAGAAAATTACAATGCAGAGAATCTAGCCAAGGTTCACCAGGGTGTTTCTCAGCAGCTGAGGAATATTGGAAGAAAGGATTGTGTGTTATTACCTCAATGAGAGCTCCAAGGAGTTCTAGTCAATTTTCCCTTCCTTGATTTTCTTCCCTAAGGATGGCAGGTAATAGGCTGAAGCTTTACAAAATGAGACCAAGGTGATCCGATGCTCTCAGTGGCTACATTTTTGGTCTCTTTTTGCTCCCAATTATTTTTGTCTTTCTGTTTTAATATTATATCATTGTATTTAGCTCTCGGTGAAGGAATACAAATCATACACACACACACACACACACACACACACACACACACACCATGCCGTGGCTGAAATAACTGACTTGAAAGTGCAATGTTGATTTACAGAATGGTGCTGTCCTAACGACTACCCTGTTTTCTTCTGGTCACATACCTAGATTGCTTTTATGCATTGATTAATTAGTGATAGGTGCATTTGTCTGTTTTCTGTTACTATAGTGAAAATAAAGAAAAGAGCTTTGTTTAGCTCGCAGTTTTGAAGGGTGAAATTCCAAACAGTATGACACAGGTTTTGGCAAGGGTGCTCCTGACTGTGTCCCCAAAAAGAGGGAGAGTTCACATAGTGAGACAGGAAACAAAAAGCAAGAGGAAACCCAAGTTCCAAGATAACATGTTAATCCTTCAGAGGGCATGCACCCAGTGACCCAAGGGCCTGCCACCAAACCCCACCTCTTAAAGGTTCCCTCATCTCTTAACATCACAGCACTGAGGGACAAACTTTCAACATGTGAAACTTTAGGGAACACACTCAAACCCTATCCATACGATAGCAGTAACTATTGTAAGAACATAAGAGATAACCAAGAGAACCACAGAATTTTTCTCTATCCTCCACTTCAAGGAAGAAATGACCACAAACAAGCTTGTTGCAGTGTGTTACTATTCTTTAAAATTATCTTTAAGGCAACTTTTGATGTTTGCTATGGTGTCAGCAAAACCTTTGAATAATTCACAAGATGCCCAATCTATACCCATTAGTATATATGTTTACCTTAGTGAGATACCTATAAAATCTTCAAGAAAACAGTAAAGATTGACTTTTTCTTTTCATTCACTCTTGAGAAGGTAGTAATAGAGAGTAGTATACTTTGGATAGAGAGTTTTCAGTAAGGGTGAAATTAAAGATGGTAACCATCTCAACACATGTCACCACCACACACTCTTTTTCTAAGACTAAAAACGTGGGGTGTGTTCTTTTTTGTGGTGGTGGGGATTGAACCCTGGTCCTTGTGCATGCTAGGCAAGCACTCAACCAACTGAGCTATAGCCTCAGACCCTGGGGAGCATTCTTGCCTCCTCCCTTTTTCATATACTCCCCTCCTTTAGAAAAGGGTCTACCTTTAAAGTAGGTTCTGAATCTGCCAGGATGCACCACCTGTAATAGTAAATCCTTAGGTCCGAGACACCCCTCCATGCACTATCTACATTGCAATAGCCTCTGAACAGTTCTGCCCCTTATAACTTTGCCCTGATGTTGTCTACACAGTAGCAAACGTGGACCTGCAAAACCCAAGGCAGAGTATGTCATGCCTTTGCTCAAAACCTGCAGTGACTCCTCTTCCACTCAAAGTAAAATCACAAGTCCTTGTCCTCTCCTGTTTATCTTTCTTCATGGTACTTCTTTTCCCTTGACATATTACATGTACAGGCTAATTAATGGACTTCTCCCATACAATGTAAAACCCTTGAGAATGGGGGTATGTCTCCTTTGCTTGCTACTTCATTTACAGCACTCACAACAGTGTCTAGTACATACAAGGTGGTCAATAAACCTTAGATGGGTGAGCACACCAGTGACTGTCAATAAGAGCACTGATTGGCTGAGGATACATAACCTAATCAGCAACCAAGTGAGATTAGCTCAGTTCACGTTCAGATAAGAAGAAATGTCAACCTAATAGAAAATGCTATTCCCTAAATTCACTGAAGTTTTATGTTGCTAGAAATTTCACTGGAAACTTATAGAATTATTTTATATCTTTCTTCAAATATTCTGATATGGCTCCTTTGGGAAAAAATGACATGCTAGTATGGTCTTTGAGTGAGTAGTGTCCAACTTTAACTACCAATAATTCCTCCCATCCCTAAAATGGACCTGGTCTTGTGACTTCTTTTGCCAATACAGAAGATGAAAGTGATGTGTTATAGTTCCAGACCCAGGCCTTAAAAACCTTACAGACTTTCAGTTTTGCTCTTTTACAAGTTAGTTACCATGTATAGAAGATCGAGCTAAATCACTGAACGACGGGATTTTATGAAACGACAGAAAAGACATGTGGAGGAGATCCCAGTATGATCATCAACTAGCAGGCACCAAACTATGAGCCAGGCCGTCTCATACCCTCCAATAACAATTGAGCCCCCCAGTCAGTACCACAAGTCCTAGTCACCCCAGCCATCCCAGTGGATGGCCCCAATACTGTGGGATACAGGCAGTTATTCCTGCACAGCCCTGCCCAAAGGCCTGACCCTCACAATCATCAGTAAACAAAATAGGTATAATTTTGACCTGTCAAAATTTGAAGTTCTTTACTATGTAGCAATGGATAACTGGATCCAACTGTTATAGGGTATTGCATTACAAATTTTGGACACCTGAAGTCTATCCTTTGAAAATTATGATTGAGCTTAGATTAAGCTCAAATATATATATATACACACACACACACACATATATATGTATATATATGTATATATACATATAATTTAAATATATAATAGTTTGGATATAAGCTTATGTGGCAATGCAGCCAAGTTCACAGGTGAAATGATTAGATTATATGAACTGTAGTCTAATCAGTAAATTATTCCATTTGATGGGTTAATAATGTGAATGGATTACGGGTGGTAACTCCAGGCAGGTAGGGTACATCTGGAGGAAATAGACCACTGGGAGCAGGTGTTTGGCTTCTCTCTCTCTCTCTCTCTCTCTCTCTCCCCTCTCTCACAGCTTTCCTCTGCTATACCTTTCCACCATGATGTTCTGCCTCATCTCAGGCCCAGGACAATGGAGCTGACCGACCATGGACTGAAACCTTGAAATCATAAACCAAAAAAACTTTTGGCCTTCTAAGTTGTTCTTGTCAGGTATATTGGTTGCAGTTCATAAAAAGCTGACTAACATCATGTATATGTATGTGTGTAAATATATATACAAATACCTATATTTGTATATACTCTAAAATATATATTTATTTTTAATAAATATATATTTATTTTTCTGTGTACATTTTAAGAAAGGGTTAATATAAAATTAAATACCTTGCTGATACAGTCTTGGCAATGTTTTAAAATTACTTTTGTATACTATCATGGAAACCTTGAAGTTTTCAAATACCACACATTTAATTGTTTTATTGGCAGGTTTGTTTATTTTCAGCCGAGTGGAAAAAATTGTGAAAGGGCTTTCAAATTCCTCTGAAATCTCAGCAGTCTAGCATGTATAAAGTTCATCTGTTCACTTCTTCAACCTTCTGCTCCTATTTTGAACAACTGTCAAAGAACAAGTAAGTTTGAAATCAGGGTCTTTTGTGTCTTTGTGTGTTTAGTTTTGTTCAACAGTATATTCATAAAACTGCTTGCAGTTCTTAAGAGGGTCAAGTTGAAATTCTCAGGCATACCAGTAGAAATTTTAGGGTGAAAGAGCAATAAAGTTGAGCTTTCTCAGGTGTCCAGTGTTCATATTTGTTTGAGTCTTTTTTTAATTTTTATTTTTTTGCCTCTGTGACCCAAAGACTTGACAAGAACAATTAGAGGAGGAAAAGTTTATTTTGAGGCTCAGGTTTTAGTCCATAAGGTCCAACTCCATTCTTTTGGGAACATCATGACAGAAGTGTGTTGTAGAGAAAAGCAGCTGGGGAGGGGAGAGAGAGAGAGGAAACTCAGTTCACCAAATATATACCCCGCAGGCACATCCCCAAGACTCACCTCCTCCAGTAACCCCCTACCTGCCTATAGTTGCCACCCAGTTCATCCCTATTAGGATACACTCCGAACAGGTTAAGTTCCCATAACCTAATCATCTCACCTCTAAACTTTCTTGCATTGCCTCACACGTGAGCTTTTGGAGGATGCCTCATATCTAAATTACAATTTTCCCTAGTGGAGAAGAGAGATAAGGGGGAAAATAAATGCTTTTGTGCCTAATTGACTTAATCAGAATCATCAAAGCAGTGATAAATTCCATGGCTTGGGAGGTTTCTGAGAGGGAGTTCCTTGTGACAAATATGCTTTGCCTTCTTCTCATAGAATTTAAAAATGTGACTTGGCTCAGATTTGTTTCAAAGAGCCCTTTCAAAGTCAGCACTTCCCAGATCTTTAGAAAGGAAGCCACCCTCATTGGCATGTGACTGCAGTGAGCTCTCCAGACTCATTCAGAGACATGTTGGGGGGGAAATTAACTAAGTCTGCTTTAATACAACAGGAATCTGAAAATCACATGTGTTCCAAACATTGCCTTCCTATTCCACCTTGCAGTCAGGAGTGGGAGAAGGAATCAGGTCAGGCAATGGTGGCAAGACATCAAAGGGCTCAGCATGAAGTCCCTTAGAGAGTAAGAACCACTGGTCCAGATAATTTCCTCTTCTTTTTAACCAGGCATTTATTTTTGAGAATCTGTGAAGCATACCTTGGCTAGTTGTTGGGATTAAATTGGATGAAAACATGTAAAAAGCTGCTTGGAGTCTGAGAGATATCACTGTGCTTCAAAGTTTGCTTTATTGATCCTGTTTTATTACTTGGAAAATGGAAAACCCATGCTTTTGTCAATCATGTGAAATAGGAAAGCAAAGTCCAAAGAGTTGCTTTAGTTTCCTCCAAGTAAGGGAAAATAACCCACAGCAAAAATGAAAATAATTTGTGATGCTTGTCACCAGTTTGAAATGTATTATTTGTTGTTATTTTCCTTCCAAGAGAGAAAGACTATCAAGTTCATCAACATATGAAAGAAAGCTAATTTTATTCCCAATAAATACACATTTGTTAATTAAAAGTGATGATTCATATATAATTATTTATAATGTATTAGCAAATGTCAAATGCTATCATATATTCCTAAACTCAAAAACTTGTTTTCAATTAAAAAATATTTTTGTTTTTCTTTAGTTATTATTGAATATTTGTGGTTTAGTCTATATGTATTTTCTGAATTTTGGTAGTACTGCCAAACACAAAAATTTCCCTTCTACTCCCATCTCCAACTCTTTATATCCTATTATAATACATTGTTTAATCTAAAAATACTTGGGTATTTTTTGCTTTTTCTGACTGAAGAGAAAATTCTCTATGTGAAAATTAATTTTTCTAAAAGGTTTCACAGAGGATGATGTTAATGATGTATTACTGTAATCACTGGAGTTGAGTTTCTTTAAGAAGTCTTGATAATAGCATTTTACATGGCTATTTTTTCTGATAATAAACTAGAACATATTTTAAAATTCAAGAGAATATAAACAAGAAATTCAGAGAAATCTATACATTCTTCTATCTGAGAGGGTGGAAACCCTTTCAGTTTTCATATCTACATCAATAGATGTGGTGACCTATAATTTAAAAATTGAACTCGATTTTCTTTTTTATTAAATTTATTTTTAGCTGATACATAAGAACTTAACACTAAACAGTATAGTTTCACATAGTACAATATAAACAGTTTTCTAAGACATTATTTTTCAATTTAAAATTTAACAACTACATATATTTCCACTTTGTATGTGGCCTGTTAATTATTTAACCAGTCTTCTTTTAGTGAACCTTTAAATTGTTTTGCATTTTGTTGCTATAATTAAGACTATGATAAGTGGGCATTATATATAAATCTTCTTGTGCATCTTTATTTCTGAGTGTGTTAGTCAGATTTCTATCACTGTGACAAAATACCTGAGATAAGTGGCTTATAAGGAGGAAAGTTTATTTTACTTTACTTTTTTGGCTCACAGTTTTGAAGGTTTCCATCCATGGTCAGTTGGTGTATTGCTTTTGGGCCTGTGGTGAGGCAGTTTATCATGGTAGGAGCTCATAGGCAGAAAAGACCAAAGGGTAAAGAAGAGCACTCACCTCGTGACATCAGAGAAGCAAAAAGGTACAGACAGGAAGGGGCGGGGCCCCCGAATCCTCTTCAAGGGCACACCCCAATGATCTAACTTCCTTCAAGTAGGCCCCGGTTCCTAACAGTTCTACCCTCTCCCAACAGTGTCACAGGCTGGCCACTAAGCCCTCCACACTCCAGCATTTGGGGGACATTTAAGATACAAACTATTTCTCCAAACTCTATCACCAAGGACTAAATTCCTCAAAGCAACCTCAGATCCATTAGAATTGATTAGGAAAATAATCTCTGAGCCTCGCCATACAAACCTGAAAAAAGTACCTTGAAGTAAAGAGCATAGGGAAACCACCATGGCTAATAACAGCCTTCTAAGTTCTGTGGCACTTGAGGGAAGGGCGGGACTCTGAGGCAGATGGAAAACCCATGTTCTATACCAGAGGCATGAAGCAGGAGGAGAGGGTCAGTCACTCAATCTGGCAGTGCTTGGGTGCTAAGAGACAGAGGGTGAGGGATGCAGGGCCAGGTGAAAGAGGAACTGAGATGCTCTGTGGGCTTCAGTCATACCCTGAAGAAGAGGGGGAGCCACCAAAGAGCTTAGGTATTGGTACAGTGAGCAAATCCAAGAGCAAACCGAAGCTCGGAAGCTGAAGAAATAGGCAGAAGCTGGTCACCACAGCTCTGGGCCTGACCTGGGGCAGTGGAGTGGAGACCTAGAGAAGAACCCAGTTGGTGAGTTTGCACTGAAAGACTCAGAGCTCAATAATGGGGGAGAGGGAGGCGGGGAGGGGGAGAGGCTGAAAGACAGGGAATGGGCTATTGTGTTGGCAGGTGCTCCGAGAAGCAACTTCCATGAGGGGATGAGATGCCCAAGAATTTTATAAAGAAATGCCAGTGTGGAACAAAGGGTGCCTGATCAGGAGCCGGCGGACCATGGCCAAGTTCTGGGAGGCAGAGCTCCCCAACGATGGCAGCACAGCCTAAGGATGCGTCAGTCACCTGGGGTGCAGGTCTGGAGCACTCTCCTCGAAAGACGCTGCATGGGGCAGGAAGGAGTGAGAACTAACTTCTCCACCAGCGTGGTGGTTGGCGGGGAGCAGCTGGGAGGCAGCCTGGCCTGGGCGAAAGCCAGGGGTAGATCTGATGGGGGTGGGGGTGCAGCAGGGGCGCAGGGGCACCGCTCCCTCCACAGAAGAGTCTCTTGCAGGACTTCTGAGCCTCAGCCGCTCTTGGCAACAAGGCATGAACTGCATCTGACTCACCTAATGAGTGAATGGTGCATGGAAAACACAAAGTGTGAAATAATCTTCGATATGAGCCTGGGCCATGACTGTAATAAGTAAGGTGGGGAAAGTTTGTTCCTGATTGGGAAGAAAACATAATGTTATAGCATCAAAATCAAGCAGTACTGTTGTGTCGTCTATCGATTTCTATCTTGAAGGAATGATTGCATTCTCCCATTCTCCCAAAGTGGGAATGAAGAGCACAAGCCTCACATAGATTTCTTTTTTTTTTTAATATGGTATTTTATTTTATTTTTTATTTATTTATTTTTTTAATTCTCACATAGACCTCTTGAGGATTGTTTGAGATTTCAGACACATGCCAGTGCATGGCCCATGCTGGACATTCAGTGGTAATCACTTTCCCAATAACTGTCAGCAGATTGTTTCACTGTTTCAGAGTTTTGACATCCAGAATGGACAGGGATACATGTTTCTTCTTTTTCATTTGCCCAGTGCAAAATCTCTTTTGATCCTGGAGCTCATAGGAAGTCATTTATTCATGCTTCCAGCGTGCCCATTTTGATTCTGGTTTCCATATAATTGATAGATTAAAAAAAATGCAAAAAACCCTCAGGAGATAAGACGATGCTGATTGGAAAAGCTGCTGGGAAATCCTATCTTTTAAAAGTGGTCAGAAACACTGGCACACTGTGGGCATTACAGTTCTAGACTAGGAAGTTCTGGGTGCAGTTAGTTCTGCATTACTGAAGACACAACCAGAGGTTTCTCACCCGTGACTTTTGACTGGTGAAACTAGCAGTGAAGTTACTGAAAAGAAGCTCAGGTCTGTGTTGAACTTTCCAGATCAGAGGTAGTGTGAGAAGGGGAGCCCAGGCACTATTTTTATAAATTGCCCAGGTGGTTTTATTGTACATTTTTATTTTTTGTGCCTCTGTGTTTTGAAAACCTTTGGCTTTGGTTGGGGATATTGCCTTCTCAAATAGACCCTGTGTCACTGTATTTAGGCACATTTTTCTTTTAGTGTCATTGAGATGAAAAGCATGCTCTCCCCAACCCATGGACTCCCTCTGCTGACAGCTCAGGAGGACTTGGCAGAATCCACTCTTGGTAGGCACGGCTGCTGAGTTGATCTTCATCTCCTTGGAGGCAACAGAGAATCGACTGGGCTCTCCAGGGTTCACCTTGCAAACCGAATCCCAGCTGCTCACCTCAGCCACCTCATGACCCTTTTTATGAAGTGTGAGGGGGAAATAATGATTTCATCTCCCTTCCACCAACCGTCAGGACTCAGGGTTTCCACTCTATATTTAGTAATGGAACATGTAAACCGTTGGATTTGGCCAATTGCTGTGGAAAAAAGGAATTCCATTCAAATACTGACTAGAATGCACAAAGTTATGTTATTGATAAGTGTGTTCATGGAAAAGGTCATTGAATACTGTGAATGTCTACTGCTCTATAGAGAAAGGGAAGAGTCAGTTACAAATAGCATTGCACTCTAATTAACACACCCAGTTTTATTCCTCAAAATCTAATACTAGAAATTAACAGGATAGTCGAGTAGTAATGTGTACAAAATATCTTCTGCAGGGCTCTATTTTTGTAAGTGCTAATCAAAGGGGAAAAACTCAGAATTAATATCATCTGAAACAATAGGACTATGCTGTTTAAATTATTGTATTTCTAAACGATATTACCCCTTTGTAGAACATCACAATTGAAAATTCATAGTAAAGCATCAAATATTTTCTCAGATTTGTTCTTTTGTTGCATTACGGCTGTGGTGACCCATTGTTTCACATGTTACCCACGAGATATGGCTTACAGAGAGAGTGTTTGGAGACACGGTAACCACATAGTCTTCGTAATGGAAATCATGGTTTGTATTACACATCATCTTGTTCAATAATGCACCACTTGACAAGAGAACACTCAGAATCACACTTGGTACAAAGACAATTGTCATTGATTGTTCTAGTTTGTGAAGATGTTGCCTTCACTCCCATGGTTTTGTTTGAGTTGGTTGTTACAGCACCATTACATGGCAAGAAAACAGACTCATGAAGGGTAAGGGGCTGGTTCAAGGTCACGTGGCAGAGAGCAGTGGAGGCAAGAGCCCACCCAGTCCCCCTTGCTCCACCTGCTGTGTCGTCCTCTCACTTTCACCCAGCTCCTTTCCAAAAACGGCATTGAGAAGTGAACCAGGGAAAGAAGAGACAGGAGTAAAGAGCCAGTACTGGGACTAAAAGGGGACACTCATTCCAAAATCGGAAATTTTAGACCAACACATAGACCAGGCTATCTGAACAGGAGACGGGCTGCTCTTGTGCTCTCTGACATGGGGCCCCGGGGCCGTGGGACCAGGGCCTGGGAATCGTTCCTTCCTGTCCCACATTGTGCTGCTCTGGCAGAAAAGTTCAAAAGCAGCACTGAGAACTGAGATCTGCTGCAAGACAGGTGGGAAATCAGATAGATGCTCAGATCAGATGACGGTTTTGGTCAAAGGATTATCCCTGTTTTGAGAGATTATGACAAAAGACCTCTCTTGATTTTGTTCTAATGAAGGAACAATTGACTCTTTTATGGACCACCGATAGTCCCTAGTGAAAAGAAAGAATAAATCATTTCAAATATAAAAATTTGGATGGCAAGATTTGCTGAAAAGAGTGAAAAGGAAAAGAAGAAGAAAGGACAAGAAAATAAGTTGGCTATGCCTTATTGATAACTTTCTATTATAGTATTCATACTATTACAGGTGTCGACTGATAGCATAGGATGACTTTTATCTCCTTATGGAAACTACAATACTGAGGTTTAGAAAAGTCACAGAAATATGATTAGTTATTGGTAAAAGCAGAATGTGGGCCCAGATTTGTAGATTGATTTTACAAAAGAAGGGGGATAAAACTCCAATGGCATCCTTTCATTAGCTGGGAAAAATATTAACGTCCATATGATTAGGGTGAGGGAGATTATGATGTGTATTTTCTGGTGGGTGAAGAAGAAGTATTGAATTTCAAAATGTAGAATGCAGAGTGATACCTGGAGAGATTCCCAGGGCCAGTTGGTTTGTGGCTTCCAATGCTTCTTACAGGAATCCTGTGGTCTTGTATTGAAGAGTTCACTAAAGATAAAATATTCCTGAAGATTGAGTTTCCACCTTGGTTAACCTTGGTTTGGTTGAAGACCTAAATTTACTGCTTTAAAATTAGTTTTATTGTTAATTCCTTTGCAGGGGAAAAGGATGAGGGTCTGTCTGCTGTGTCACAGGAATATGCCTCTCTTTCCCAGCATGCAAGTTCTCCACTCTGGATTACAGGAGTCCAGGATCCCAGTAAGCCAGGATGATAAATAGATGGGGAGAGAGCTGGGTGGATGGGCAGAAATAGAGAGAGAGCTGAATTTTCAAGGCAACAGGTTTGTGCAAATTCTTATCCTCATGAATATGTCACCTAGTGATTTGTCTCACTTTGTTTACTAGGGAAAGCAGAACTTCTTACTAAGGAAGCTTGGGAGAACTTTTACTATAAAAATAAAAGAAGAATCTCTAGGTCCTTTGGAAATAAATGGCATCGACAGCCCTCTTTCGATTTAACTTCTGCTTATGTCAAGAGGCACCCAGATGCCTCCTTTAATTGGATCCAGTTAAGATAATCCTGATGGAAAATTCAGTATATTGGCTGTAATTATTGAGTTAGTGAGTCACAGACATGATTAGAAAGAAATTAACACAGCCACCTGACTCTTGTTAAGGTTCTAATTGATTCTGGTTATTGAAGTTGTTCCAATTAACTTAGTGCTTGCGTCCATTGGAAACTCAACATTCCCTAACAATATTAAAGTGACTTATTTGAACAAAAATATTCTTTTTAAGTTTGGGTAGAGTAGCAATCTCTATCTCTTAAATGTACCCATGTAAAATTTTTTTCTATTAATAATTTAAGTTCCTAACATTTTTTTGCATTTGGGAAAAATCCTAGGCTGACCCCAGAAGAGGAAAGTTGGAGATGACCCTAAAGGTAAATTCCAGTCAGGAGTCTTCTATTGCGTTAACATTCTTTAAAGTTAAAATTGAATACTTCCTTTGAAGAGAACTCCTGTGTCGATCCAGTTAATCTTTGGGCATATTTAAATACCGGAAATTATTTCTTGTGCTAAGTTCACTTACTGATTTTACAAATATTATTGTGCACCTACCTGCCAAGCATTGCATCAGGGCGCTGTGTCTATGATGGTCAGCAAAATTACTTCTACTCTGGAGATTAAAATAGAAGTTGAAATATTCATATTTTTACCTATTAGTCCTTGACCTGCCTGTGGCTGCAAACATCACTTCTCAAAGTCTAAAGATCACTGTTATAAGCTTTAAAATCCTTTTCTTCCCCTAATCAATACTCATAGGCTTTGTTTCTTTAGAATTTTCATAGATTTCAAGCCCTTTCGCAATCTAATGACTCTTCCTTGAACACCTTTTAGCTTCTCTCAATCACTTTTAAAGTGTTGTGCTCGGAATTAAATGTGATTCAGCGGGGCAGGGGTTTGTTTTGCTCATAGATTCCCTAAAAGAACTTCAAAAAAAAAACCCTGTGCTCCATCGAACCCTTTTCGGTAGACATCTAGAACTTTTTCATCCTAAGTATAAATAGTTGCAGGGGATATACTTTCCAGTATATTGGAAATATTGACTTTAAGAGTGTTACATCACTTTTTCTAATGTATTCAAAGGAATATAAACATCAAGGTGATTTAATACCCTCCATTACCCACTTCAAAAATGCACACATATGCTTGTATTTTGTTGATGATTTAGACACCTCTATTTCTCCTTGAAGTCATAATCTTATTCCATTTTCCGCACAGAATTTTATCTTAATGTAATATTCTTTCATACTTAAAATCTTATATACTAGTGACACTAATTTCTGCAATAATGAAATCAATTTAATTTGTATTTCTTGTGATGATAAGTATAAGTTAAAATTTTATGAGCTACATAATAACAATAGTATACAATTAATCAAAGTACAAGCACATTGCAAATCCTGATAAATGAGTATTAAACAAAAGTTAAAATTTTATCTTAAATACTTTTTAATGAGTTAAATGGGGTAGATATTTAAATGAATCACCTTCGGTCAAATAACTTGTCTAATTGTTCTTTTTCTTTCTTTTCAGTTTCTCTGAAGTGTCATGAAACTTTGGGCAACATTTCATTGCAAAACTATGAGGGAGTGAGAGTTTTATGACATGGAAAAATGATGTGGATGGAGTGGTAGAAAAGAACTGGGTCACGGTCTCCTGCTCATGTCAGGTTTAGAAAGAATAAATATGGGTGGTGATTATGTGGAAATGGATTCCCTTAAAAATATCCACATGCACGTTCCCTTCTGAAATCTTCACATCTTCCCATGACTGATCACATTCCAGTTTGAAGATCAGCACTTGAGGGTGTAATCTAACCACACATGGTAGAATGGAATTTTTATCCCCCTCATTTTAGAAATAATCCTTTTATCATTACAAATGAAGAGCATGCTAAATATTTCAGGAGTCAAATCATACCCCAAATTTATGTGAAAGCCATGGTGACTTTTCAGGTCTTTCCCAGCTTTGCTTTTGCTAAATTATATTCCTCTCTTGTCATGTACTTACAGGAAGGCTTAAATTTATCTCTACGAGGTTTCATCCTCTTAGGTTCAGCCATTACTCCAGCCTGAAGAGATATTTTTGGATTATGATTCGATCTTCAACCTACCTAGAGAACATTTGAAGACTGTAGGCAAATATTCCTATGAACTAAAAACTGCAGTATTCTCCTAACATTTTGTCTTCAATAATCAAGATGTATTTTGACTAGGCTAGCTTTGGGGTAGTCTTTCAGATAAGTATTACCAGGGCCTTTGACTTGTGAGAAGTACCGAATTCTTACTTCAGTTCTTCTACATCATTCATTTTTTCATCAACAAACATCAATGCCTTCTGTGTGCTGGGTTTTATGTTAATCACCATGAAGTCAGAGATGAAGAAAATGATTCTACCTGAGCAGAGTAAGCTTAAGGGAGTGAAACAAACCTCTAGACATCAGAACAAAGTGGTAAGCACTGTGAAAATTGTGTGTGTCCAAGATGATCTAGGAGTACCGGGGGTGGGGGGGGGGGAGGTACCTGTTCGTATGGCCAACTAAAGCCTCTGAGAACAGGAGTCTGTAGGAGTAAATAGAAGTACATATGCAAAGGACAGGAGAAATTCAATGACAAGGAGGGAGGTTATTGCAAGAAGAATGAGTAACCCATAATATGAAGGGATGCAAGTACAGAAAGCACCTATTTCAAATTGTCATACCTATGGAGCAGAAAAAGAAAACTCAGGATGAAATGAAATGTGACTTCTAGGAAGATACACTAGGTGGAAAAATAGTTTTCTCACTTTGATGTTAAAGTACAACAAGAATCAAAGATGGTAAGTTTTCTTGAATTTTGTGAAAATGAGAATTGTCATCAGCTAATGTGCCTGGGAAAGAGGCAATTGAAACCAAATCCATGGTCTTGATATTTCAAGGTTGAATTTCTAAGAAATTTGACCCTTGAGTACAGATTTGACCTCTTCCTGAATCTCTCTTTTGAGAAATTCTGATTTTTTCAAAGTGTCAGATAACAAGGTCCCCAAAGTCCTACTCTAAGAATAGTCATGGCTTCCCATAACGAGCATCCTATGCCTATTCCTGCATGTGATCTCAGGGAACGTGGAGTAAGTACTCTCATTCTCATAGGAATCACAATCTCTATGAGAGTAGGGGCCATGTCTTGGTCCTATATCTCTGTCTCCTACAAAGATGTCTTCCACTTTGGGAACTCAAGTGATGTTTTCTGATTGAATAAAGCAGAATCACTTTGGAGTTGTAAATAAATGTATATGAAAAAACAATATTCATATTAAGTACCATTACTACCAGTAGAAAAGAAAGCAACTCTAAAAATTCTGAACCTACTGACTCAGCAGTAGTAGGACTAGCTATTTATAGATAAGACAACCCAGCATAACAATGTATCACAGCAATATTAACTACCTGCATTTGATTTGGTAGGGTCCCCTGAATGATCTGTTTTTGAAGTCTAGGTCTCTAAGGCTATGCCACTTTGAAATGCGACTTTATTTCTGTAGTTATTAGGTTGCCCCCTAACTTCCATGAAGCCTCTCAGCTCATGTTATCAGGAATAAGACAGAATTTTGTTATAGTGCAGTGACTGGAATATACACAATTTAATTGCAAGGGTATTGTTGGTGTTGGTGGGTTCAAATGAAGGGAGTGTTGGGTATCTTATCTCATACGTGTACAGTTGCTTTTAATAACAGCCAAGGTTATATCCAGCTACTCCATAAAGGAAAGAGTAATTATCTCCTCCATGAGGCAGCAATGAGGTCAGAGGACCCATGTGGCAGCTCCTGACCTTGCTCCTGCCTGTCTTGAACACACAGTTTGCTCAGATGATGCCCAGGCAGCCTGCTCTTCCGTGTTTTCCTTCCTGGAATGGTGAGCACTATAATGGCATCTCTCTCTTAATTCTGGGGCCTAGTGGTTTTTGAGATTCTTCTCTTATTTTTTTAATCTGCTTTGTATGTATTCTATGTCAGGCCTTGTTATGGTTTGGATGTGAGGTGGCCCCCAAAAGCTCACATGTGAGACAAAGCACAAAGGTTCAGAGGAGAAGTGATTGAGTTGTGAGAGTCTTAACCCAGTCAGTGAATTAATCCCCTGATAG
Organism: Sciurus carolinensis; assembly: GCF_902686445.1. Lineage (NCBI taxonomy): Eukaryota > Metazoa > Chordata > Mammalia > Rodentia > Sciuridae > Sciurus > Sciurus carolinensis. The sequence goes on from NC_062215.1 coordinate 168,445,132, forward strand.
GGATTAATTGAGTGGTAACTGAAGTGGTAGGTGTGGCTGGTGGAGGTGGGAATTGGGGGATGTGGCTTTGGGTATATATTTGTGCTGGCGAGTGGAGATCTTTCTCTGCTTTCTGATCATCATGTGAGCTGCTTCCCTCTGCCACACTCTTCCACTAAGGTGTTCTGCCTCATCTTGAGCCCAGAGGAATGGAGCCAGACTTCTATGGGTTAAGACCTCTGAAACAGTGTGCTTTAAAATAAACATTTCTTCTCCATACAATTGTGCTTTGTGCTGGTTGGGTCCTTTAGTCACAGCAGCAAAAAAAAAAAAAAAAAAAAAAAACCTGACTAAAACTGGCCTCACTTGGAGGCATAAGATTATTCTTAGCTTTATCTTTGGGTCTGAGAAACTAGTGTTGAAGCAGATCAAAACATGTGTATGCTCTTCTACCATCTTTACACCATTTATCCCATTGGACTCTCCTAAGAATCCCAGGATGTAAACAGAAAGATGTGAAAGAACAAATTTTAGGGTGGAATTTCCATGTCACAGTTCTCTCTCTAGTCATGGCACCACTAGCCCAGAGAGAAAGCCATGTATGTAACATGCTTTAACAATTTCAGTTGGGGACTCAACACGGAGAACAATGGGTCCAATCCAGTCCCCACATTCTAAAATGGGATGCTAGGTCATAAATGCATCACTTGTCCAGAGTGTAGCCTGAAAGTAACCCAGCAATCCCTGTATTCCAGAGAATGACTGCAGACAGAGAAGAGGTTCCTGGGAGCACTCCAACGTGCGCAATTTGGGAAGATGAGGAAGATTCAACAAAAGCGACTCAGAAGGTACATGCTGTGAAGAAGGAAGTCTAGAAACCAAGCAAAGAAATTTGCAAGAGGGAGGGATAGATAAACTCTGTCAGTGGTTCAATGACTGCTTCTAGGTTGAATAAAATAAGAACTAGAAAGCTAACCATTGGATTTGGTGACATGGGTGTCATTAATAAAGGAGGCAAGAGTGATTTCAGTGTGAGGATAACATTTTGATTAGAATTGGTTAAAAGGAATGTGAGGAGAGATGGTGACATTATAGCAGACCTGTTTCGAGAAATTTTTATTATGAAAAAATAAAAATATAATGAAAAGGAGGAGAAACTGAGGCAGTAATTGATGAGGAATTTTAAGTCAAGGAAGATTTTCTTTAAGATGGGAACTACCACAGTATGTTTCCTATTAGACATAATAATGCTGATGGATGAGTTAAGCTTTGCCTTGGTCTCATAGATCCTGTTGTAGGATCTCTTCCAGTGGATACCAGCTCATGTGCCAGCATAACTCTAAATGATTTGTGCAAATTGCATGAATAAATTCAGGGATGTTAGACCTGATGCTGCCATCTAACAAGTTCAGGACAGCCATCTGCCCAGACTTGCGATGTTAACAGTACATAAGTCATGACCCTGTTACTTCATGTCTCTTTAATATGAGCTACTTCTGGATAATTAAATTATGATTTTTAACTTGAGAATTAGTTTATATTTTTTCAGCAATTGTCTTCTTTTTCTGGGAACCTAAAACAATCTTTATGAGATTATTTAAAATGCTGCTGATGGTCACATTGTAAAAGAATGATATTTCAGTTCTTCGCTACATTGTTTTTCTTTCTAGTGTTTCTTCTCCAACATAAAACTAATTTGTGTTTTATCTACTAAGAATTGCAGTGTAGACAGCATCAATAACCAGACAAGAATTTGGTTTAAATGGTTAACTGACCTTATCTCCTCCATGGTTTAAATAATCTTAGGCTTCAAAAACTCCATGTTGATGTTAGATCGAGTCTCTTAGTATAGTTTTTGCAGGTCCCAGTTAAGTAGTCTCAAGTTAACTGCCTTCCAATTTATGTTCTCTTAGGAAAAAAGTTGAGGACGTATGACTTCAGAGGGTCTTCACCTCATTTTCCTGAACTTCACCATTTTTTATCCTTGGGAGTTTCACGTAACCCTGGTTCCTGATTGACCCATTTGATTTCATTTGATGATCCTTACAAAACATGAAAGAATGTACTTTATGAGTGTTATGGTTTTGATCTGGAAAGTCTTGTGCAGAGGTGGGGCTTATAGGCAATGATTGCATCAAGAAGCTCTGTCATCGTCAGTGGATTAATGCATCGATAGTGGGATGGACTACTGGGCAGTGGTATTTTGTTGGAGAAAGTGTGTCACTGGAGGCATGCCCTAGGTTTTTCTTCTCCCTGACCTCTTTCAACTTCCTGGCTGCTGTGAACTGAGCAGCTGTCCTTTGCCACGTTCTTCAGTTATGTTCTGCCTCACTTGAGCCCAGAGCAATGGGGTCAGCAGACCATGAACTGAAACCTCTGAAACAGTGAGCCAAAATAAACTTTCCCTTTTTCGTTTCTGTCGGGTATTTTTGTCATAGCAATGCAAAGCTGATTCACACACAGAGTTTAATAGAGTCCTGGTAGGAAAAGTAATTCCATTTGGATGGTTACTTAAGAGAAGAGTGTAATATTAAGTGTATCAACCAAGGAAGTGCTTACGGCCTGGTAGGAGGGAGAGCATTACCGTTGGTAGGCCTGGAGGACAAGGGGAGCAAATAGTATCACAGGGGCCCATGAGGAGTGGGAGCTGTTGGCTAGGGAACCACAGAGCTGAAATGGGCTGGGTGGACACCTCAACCTACCCATTTCCTGCTTTAAGACCTCCCTCCATTGGAGTCAAACCCAGATGGACACTATCCCAGCAAGGGAACACTGATTCAAATTGTATGGGTTCACTGCTTGGGCTCCTGAGAGACAAATGGGTAAAAACATGTTTAAATGAAATAAAAACTTAGGACATAAACTCACAGGTATTCATAGATGTGTGTGGAAGAGATTTAGGCAATTTTTCCATTGAGTTTGGGTCTGTGTTTCTTGAATTTAGCAACTCTAAACATGTTTTAAATGTTGGGGATTTCAAAGTAATAACAACAAGAAGGTACTTGCTAAACACAGTGTCCCCAGGAAGAGATGACATTGTAAATTATACCATTGCTAAAGCTCTACTATGCTTAAGTGAATAGTTATATTCTGAGACCAGCCCCAGACCCAGGGAGCCCAGCCTTGTTCTGGCCATTGGGTTTTCTCATAGGAATGGGGCCCATGGTCCCACACTGAGCTAGATGTCCCAATTTCTCAGATTTTCTTTGGAGCAGATCCATGCTATTTCACTGATGCCAGATTCTACCAAGTCTTTCCAGTTCTGAGGGCTTGGGGTTTACCTGGAGCAGTGTCTCATTTGATTGAATTTTCACTCTATATTAGACATATATGAAGTTGGGTGGGAAATTACAAATTGTAATTTATCTTTTCCTCCAATCCTATCTTAGAACTACTGGGATTGAGGAACTAAATTTGATGTTTTGATCACCTTAGCATTTCAAGACCTGTCTGATAAAAAGTCTTTATACTAACCTCATGTAAGGTTATTACTCTGTTCAAACAACCAAAGGAATTGATTATAAATATTTATGAGATCTAACTAGGCATAGGAAAATATTTTATCAGAAATGAAAGATTTTTCCATTAGCATGGAAAAGGAAGAAAGCCTTTTTCTGAACATTGGCATTTCCCTTATACAAACTTGTGTGTTCAACTATCTCCAACAAATAAAATGATCTGGTCATGTCTGAGAGTTTGGGCCAAAGAAAATACTAACTTGAATGGATATTTCCTACATATTTCTCAAAATCAAATTAGTTCTTTATTATCTTGTTTTGCAAAGCAGAGGTGGCCCCAGAGCTATTATTATGCCTACTGGTTAAATTGGAGAGCTAAATAATTTCTCTGATCCAATATCCTAAAGGTTTTCCCTTGGCAGTGGATACATAACAAATATTCCATGGTGAGTTAACATCTAAGTTATGCTTTATGGATTAGTCTTGCTGTACATGTCCCTCCCTGTCATGAATATGGAAAGTATTTTCTGAATTCATTGGTAATTTCTCAATATAGTACTGTTCCTATCTCAACAGGGCAGATTTTGTTTTGTTTCCATGTATTAAAGATGCCAGTGGAGTAAAGAGAGGCAATATTTCAGCTTAACTCTGCAAAGTTTTTGTTTCCTTAATCTGCTCAGTCAAGAAATCATACAAAAATTACTAACTTGCAATAGATTGAAAGTCTATTGTGTTATTATTCAATATGAGGGTTGGATGCATTTGCCAAAATAAGAGTTTGATTTTCTACATCTACAAATATGCTCAAAGGAGGGGAATTAAACTATTCCTCTTTTATGTAACTTTTCATCAAGTCTATGAAAGCGTGAAGGACCAGGGATCAGCACACATCTACTCCCCAGGTGTATGGTTTCTGACATGCATTCATAATCTGAATCCTAGTGACGGGAACTGAGGAACATTAAATGTTGTTTCTGAACATTTTAAAACACATCTGAGGGATTTAAAAGAAAACAGTCACCTACTTTGGAAAATAAAAATATTACCTAAAGTCAATTAGCTGAACTTGATATAATTTTGTTGAGAGTAATTAGGTTCTAGATAAGAATATTTTTATATGCTGTATGGATATAAGCACAAACTTGTCAATTAGCTTAACAGAGGGAAGATTCTCTTGTCCAGCTTCTGAGTGAGCTCCATGAGATGCTGGAGTAAGCAGCTGTCCACTTTACCCAAGTGAGCGATTTTTATTGTCTAAGTCTTCACCACCAGCTATTGTCTCTTCACCTTCCCTTCATGCCCATCCACAGCCTCTCATTAGCTGCCTTCTTTGGGATAAGACTGTGAACTTCCGAAGACTTATGTATAGGCAGATATGTCCCCAGAGGGTGGCATGCTGTGCCATTAATTTCTCACCACATGGTTAACCCCAGAGTTGGTCATCACTCCGCAGGGCCCAGAGAACCCTCATTTTTAGGGTTTGGCATGAGAATCTGGAGAGAAAAAGGGAAAAGTGTAAACTATGAGAATAAGGGACTACAGATTTTGGTCACAACTCCTGAGAAGCCCCAAAACCAAAGTGGGTAAGAAAATGACATACAGAGCATTATGTAAAAACAGTCGAATTAAGATTTCTATTGGCTCTCTACCTTGTTATTCTTCTGTCATTTCTGTAATTTCTTAGTTCCAGGGAAATTTACCTTCATAATTTTAGCAAAGGTGCTTGTTCTTTTAAGTCAACCTAAGAGAGTTCCCACAACTACTGTGGAATGCTATGGTTATATATAAGGTGTCCCCCCAAAACTCCTGTGTTAACTCAAGGATATTCTGAGGTGAAACGATTGGATTGTGAGAGCTATAACCTCATCAGTCCATCCTATTTTGAATGGTCTGACTGGGTGGTAACTGTCGGGAGGGCATGGCAAGAGAAGGTGGGTCTCTGGGGGGTGTGACCTAGAAGGGTTTAGCTTTTCTGTGGCCACTTTACCTCTCTGCTTCCAGAATTCCATGAGTTGAGCAGCTTTTCTCTGCTCTTCTGCCATGAATGTGCTGCCTCACCTTAGGTCCAGAGCAATGGAGTTGGCTGAACATGGACTAAACCTCTGAAGCTGTGAGCTGAAATAAACTTTCCTCATCTAAGTTGTTCTTGTCAATTATTTTTGTTGCAATAATGAAAAACTGACTACCACATGAAGGATTCATAATTGAGTATTTCTTTGGCACATGGAAGGGAACTTTTATTATACTGATTGCAGATTTTTATACGGGATTGGTGCCTACAATGCTCAGAGGAGTCTACTTGACCCTTCTCCATGTGAGGACACAGGAAGAAGTCTCACCTACGAAGCAGATGGAGTCCTCACCAGATACCAAAGCAGTTGATATGTTGATCTTGATCTTCCCAGTCTCTAGAACTGTGAGCAATAAATGTTTGTTATTTACAAATTGCTCTGTCTAAGCTATCTCATTTTAGCAGCTTTAATAGACTAAGAAAAAGCTGCTTATAAACTAATGCATTTACATAATTGCCACTTAATATCTTTGTTTCCCACCAGTTTTTTAAAAAAACCTTTTTCATTTTAATATCTGAAGCTTCCCCTATTATTATTTGAAATTATGATACCAAGAGAACTATCTCTTGATATTTTGAAGGTGAGTCATGCACAAATTGTAGGAGTCAGAGTTCCAGACCTGTATCTGTAGTCCATCTTTATGACTCTTGCCCAAGACCCTTGAACTGCCCTGAGATGGCAGATGGGTCCTGAGAGACCTGAGCTGACAGTAACACAGAGTAGTAAACATTTACTGAGTCCTTACTATTTCTCATGTTCTGTAAGTAATATTAATTATTTTGATTCCCTTATAAGTTTGTGTGTCTGATAGTGTCATTTCCAAATTTATGAACAAGGAAACTAAGGCACAGAAAAATGCTTGCTTGAGATCACAGAGCAGCCAATTGGTCCATTAATCAACCTCCAGGGGTTATTTTGTTGCTTTCCAGCTTCCTCAGTGATCCCAGTAGCTTTCCAATAATTGCAAGATGGTCTAATCCTAAAGCAAGATCAATTGAAAAGGGAAAATAGAAAGCATTCAGAAGCCCTCTGATTTTCTACAAACAGAGAGTTGATACTATGGGAAGACAGAGGTGCTAACTGTGGTCCTTCAGTAGGTCAAGATGGATGTTCCAATTTCTTATGGCCACCCTCATCCTCTTGTCAGAAATTGTTCTTTTAAAAAAGAATAATGTTTACATAGAAATCTTTTCCTTTCATTCAGACCTTCCATACAAAACTCTAGGCCAAATATATTCTTTCTGTCACATCTCTAATTTTCTTTTAGGTTTTTAAGATTTCACAAAGAGCTGATTACCTTTTGGAACAGTGATGGTGTTTTTTCTTGCTCTTCAACATAGTTTTCCAACTAAAAGAATGAGGTCTATAATCAAATTGGAAAGAGAGAACATAGTAGGGAGCAATCTGCAGAAGAGTTGTCTAATTTGTGCTGCTTTGAAGACTGGGGGAAAATAAGAGACAGATTTGCCGAATTAAGTTTGATATTGTATGTGAATCGTTAAGACATCCCTTCTTTGGAATGACTGCTCTCATGGCTGTCTACACCTGCTACTCTAATTTCTCATGACTCTGAATCTTGCTCATGACCAAAAAAACTGACAGTTACCTAAGGAGAAATTCCATGGCTCTTGGGAATGTTCCTTATCCTTCAAATTTTGGAATCTAAAATGTCTTTACCAAGGACCAAAGACTTCCCATCTGTCACCAACCTAAACTAAGAAGACAGAAATGCATCTGGGAGAAATAACCCAAATTGTTTAGGAAGTCTATTCAAGCTGGCCTAAATCAAAATGGTGCTTAGCTCAAGTGACTACCCCAATGTTTTATTCCAGATTTTCAAAAGTAGTTACTGTGGCTTCTCCAAAGGACAGCCAAAATTTGGGCTCTCCTTTCAGTGGCAGGGTGTTTGCCAAGGAAACTAGGCTGACATCCTATGCACTTAGTAACCCCAACAAAATAAAGACTACTATTCCAACAAAAGACTCAAGATGAGCTCATTGACTCATCCATGTCACTTTACTCATATACACATCTATAACAATCACCCTGTTCACACGAATGAGATATTTTGATGGGCATGGTCTGAGTCATATGCCCATCAGGGAAGTAAAGGATAGAGAAACTTCCATATCTTAGAAATTGAGAATAGAAGAGGGATAGTCTCCAAGAAAAATTGGGTGCCTTAGCAAAAGAATGGGTAACATGCCAGAAATGCAAAATAATTGATGTCTACTGCCTACTCTTGTGACCAAAGTAGTCTTCCTGCACCTTTTGCAAACTTGTGGTTCAATTGAAATGTCTTCTTTTTCTTTTTAAACTTAGCTGATGAGCAGAAAATTCCCTGCTGCATCGCTTCTCAGTGTGCCAAAAAACCCCACATGCTCTTGATCACCATTAGTGACATCTTCATGACCAGCTCAGGTATGATTTCACCAGAGTGGGTCATTTGCAATCATCATGCCATTGGTCACTTCTATACTAGCCTCAAATGACAGCCTAAAAGGGCAACTCCTTGTTAATTTTACAGCTTGCAGTGAGTAGATGGAGACACCAGAACGTAGGAAATAGGAATCTGTCTGAGAAGGCCAGGTGGACATTGTTTCTTATCGTCATGTGTTGTCAAGTGTATGTTTTTGCTCAGTGGATTCTGATGGGCTCATGATCTGAAGAGCTAAGTGTGAAGTCACTCAGACAAAATAGCACCCCTGAAAGAAGGAGTTTCGTTACCACTAGTATAGACCACAGGTATGCAGAGTGCTGAGCCAGGGCACTGTGGATCTATGGACTGATGTCAGTTTTCTACAGTGACTTCTTGACATCATATTGCTTGGCACAGCACATTGCACTCAGTGGGAACTCAGTGAGTGTTCTCTATGCTGTGTTACTACCAGTATAACTTGAGCTCTCAGAGTCCAACTGTGAGGCACCCTTCTAATTATAGTCCCTCTTCTCAGTACTGATGTTCAGGCAGAAGCTACCACCATAGGACTCCCTGTGGTTTTGGGTCTGTGTTCACTATGGTTGGCTTGGAGTCCTTTCTGATTGGTCAGTGCCCATTCAGATAATGGACTATTAAAAATAGTTTGCATATCACTTATAAACCTTCATTAACAGCAATTAAAGATTTTCTCATGCACTGGTTCTCTTGTCTTTTTTTATTAAAACCTATGTGTTTTGTGCTCCATTACAACTCTAGGAGAGTTTTGAATCATGTTACATGTTAATGGACTCTTGTGATACTTTACCAGGGATACAAGCACTTGAGAAATAATGCCTGTCTCCAAAGACCTTAGCCACCTATCACAGGTGCCAAGGTCAGGTATAATGGTATGTGAAATACTTTCTTGGTTTCAAAGATCTCCTCTTGTTCTTCCAATAGACCTAATCAACAAAGTGCCACTTTTCCAGAACGCTAACCCAACTCATCTTCCATTTCTCCCTGCTGGGGCTTCCATGATCCCGTTTCAGCTTTAGAAAGTGGGAAATCTATGTGTGTGATAATCAGAGAGCCTACAGGTGACTCTGAGGATGGAGAGAAGAGGTTCCATCACTCGCTCTCTGTATAGACTAAAAAGATCAGACCTGAGGACTGACACATGCATTCTGGAGAATATTTACCAAACATTAATAGAGTTTCATGAACTCATTTGTTGAATCTAGAAAATTAAAAATCTATAAAATCTGAACAATCCTAAAACTATCAGCTGCTTCCATGTCTCTACCCTGTAACTTCAGCCATTCTATTTTTGTAAGATGCAAACAGAGCAGCATAAAAGATTAGCTTTAGAGTGACTCTTTGGGGATTCTTATACATAGAAGAGGACTTTTTCAAAAATAAATTAAGCAAACTCAGTGAACAGCACCTCCTAGCGTTGGAGGATGGCTCCTGGGCTCTTAAGCATGAGGGATAGAGCTACTTGTTAGCTTCACACTGCAAATGGTAAACATGGTATGTGAATATAGCACTGGCATTATCACATTAGGGAACCATGTGGTCCTCACCGATGGGAAGTACAACAGAAGTTTTGAGAGCAATTGCAGCAACCAAGACACCTGGAAGCCTGGGGCCCTAAGGGTAAGAAGAGCAGCTTTGTCCTGGGTTGCCCTGGGTCACCCTGGAGCTAGCTGTGGGTGGGCTTCCGGAGAGAAGCAGGTGACTCTTCACTTTTGTACTTGCCCTCAAGTTGGGAGAGAATGAGCTTGGAAATGAAAGACTGTCCACAGTCTCATTGCAGGTGTATCCATCACCACTTTCCTACACTGCCTTGTGAGGTCATTTCTGCTGATCTATAGACTTGACCATGGCCTGTTCTATTTCTCTCCCATTGCCCCAGGCAAAAGTCCACTTCTTGAGAATCTGACAACCTATTTGGCAATAGTGGCTCTTTCCTCCTAAACATTATTACATAAGCCTCTACCACAGAATTCATTGCATCATGGTATTTCCCAAACTCTAGTTATTCCTGTAAAATTTGAGTAATTGGTGCCATATCAATGAACCATCTGGGCAGCAATTGCTTTTCTTTTTAAACTTGAAATTGGACTCACTTTTTAAAAATTTAAATTAAGCAATTTTAAAAGAAAACATTATACCACTGCTGAAAATGGAAAAACATTTCACTTGCCATAAACAGAAGGTATCCATAGAAATAAATACAACTGCAGCCAAACAGTGTAATTAAATCCTAGCTGCACACTGGGCCATCCTGAGTCTCTCAGACTGACACCCGTTCTCTAGAGATTGTAAGGAGAGATGAACCAACCATGCAAATGGCCTCAAGGACACTCTCACATGAAACAGATTTTCAGTGAAAAGAGGCCAAAGGATGGAAAACAGTAGCTCTCTGATTATTTCTGTTATTTAGTGCTTTATTCTTGGAATCGTCCTACAAGCCACTAGTAATCATCCCACAGCCGAGACCCTCGTCTTATAAAGCATTGTACTATATTGCCGGTTAAGTCTGTGTATGTGTTTTAATCTCCCCTCATTACTAAAGGTCTTAGCTTTCCATACTGTTGGCAAGTGTCTTGATCCCAAGGATTAGTTAATGGGTTTGGAAACTGATTAGGAAGATAAATAGGGTCAAAAATACCCTGGTACCTATTGTGATTCCATCTCCATCACCAAGCACTTGTTCGATGCTGATTGGGTGTTCTGAGCACCCAAAACACAGAAAATAAGGAAAATACCCTTGGTTTCCTGGCAATCATGAGACAAACACATGTTGTGAATGATAGATTTACTTAAAGGTTTGATATATGGCCCATATCTTACTAGTGTGCTAAATGTATTGGACTAAATCCAGAATAAAATAGCTTTATTAAAAGGAAGGAAGGAAGGAATGAAGGAAGGAAGGAAGGAAAGAAAGAAGCAAGAGAAAAAAGAAATATAAAGGAAGGAAGGAAGGAAGGAAGGAAGGAAGGAAGGAAGGAAGGAAGGAAAAGACAGAGGATAGAACTTGAAAGGTGAGTGGGCATTTTATTCAGTTTGCTGGCTAGTGTTAAAGTGTTGCTCCCTGGACCCCTGCCTTTGGTGTCCTGGAATCAGGAACCTGCAACTTATTACGTGACAACATACGATCATTCACAGGGATTTATTTTGAAATAAAGAGAAAGAGTAGACATTCCACAAACCATTTTCAACTGGGCCAAGTTTTTCCATCTATAAATTAGGAACTTCTGGGTTGCAGGGTCAGAATAATTGCCAAAAAATGCACAGGGCTTATCATGTGCCGGATGCATTTCTAGTACTTTATATTTTCATGAATCGAATTGTCATAACAACCCTGAGTAAGAACATCCATTTTCCATTGCTGCCATAACAAATTACCACAAACCCGGCAGCTTAAAACAACATCAATTCATTGTCTTACAGTTCTGTGGTCAGCAGTCTGTGCTGGTCTCCCTGGGCTAAGGTCAAGGTGGCTGCAGGACCATGCTTCTTTCTGGAGGCTCAGGGGAAGAATGTATGTCCTTGGGCATTCAGGTTTTGGAGAACTGAGTTTCTTGCAGTTGTAGAACAGAGGTCTGTCTCAGCCTGCTGTTATCAGCTGAGTATGTTCTCAGTCCTCAGTTACTGGACCTTTTCACCATCTTTAATCTTTGAATTTCCTCTGTCTCTTCTTTGTTGTATTTCTCTGCCTTCCTCTTGCAATTTTAAGGATTCATTTGACTAGATTGGATCCACCCAGATAATCCAAGATAATCTCTCCATCTCAGTAACCTTAACTTTAGTCACAACCAAGTAGTCCCTTTCACCAGGCAAGGTAGCATACTGACAAATTCTGAGATGTAGGATGAGCACATCTTGCTGGAAGCATAATTCCGGGGAACACAGCGAAGCACTATTGTTATCCCTATTTTTCAAACAGGCACTGCTTTCTGTAACAGTGAAGATACGGCAGTTCCCCTTATTCTCTCTTTACCTCACCGTGGGAGTAGTGTCCCGTTCTACTGAATTTACTTTCAAGAAGAATCTGGCATCCAGCTGTTCGCACCTCAGTTCGGCTGTAGTACAATGGATTTCTGAAAACATTTGCATCACCTCTGTAAAGAGAGGTGAAGCAGCAGATATGTTTTGCTTTCTAATTATTTCTCATTAGTGAGCACATATTCCCTTTATTTGGAGAGTTGCCCTAGTAGTGAGATCTAAAGGAGTGACCAGGCTCACCTCTACTCATCCACCTGTCCTATGAGGAAGCAAGGAGAATTTCCCCTCCCTTCTGCTTTACCCACTGCCTCCATCTTATGATGTCCTTGGAGTTTCATAATTCAACATCTCAAACCATGACAGTGAGCTTCAGGAAGGGAGCAGCCTTGTTGGCTTGGGTCCTCACCATATCTTCAGGACTAAGCACCGAACTTGCTATAGAGATGTGTGGTGGCAGCTTCTGACACGGCTCCCACTGATGTCCTTCCTCATCCTGGTTCATACCTTTGTGTAACTCCCACCCGTGCAAGTTGAATGGGACCTAATACCAGCTTCTCACAAGAAGATTTGGCAGAAGAGAAGGGATGTCACGTTAGGATTAGATTAGAAGACTTTCACTTCTGTCTTGCTAGCAGAGATGCTATGTTGGAAAAGCCCATAGAGAGAGAAACGGAGGGAGGGCTCTGGGCAGGATCCTGCAAGGTGCTTAAGGGTGACAACAAGCACACAAGTTTGGAACTGGACGCTTCTCCAGTCTGGCTTTAAGACGACTCTAATACTTTTCTTGCAGATCCCTGAGCCCAAACTTCTGACCCACAGAAACTGTGGGTTACAATACAATAACAGTGTATTGCCACCAAGGTAATGGGTTCTTTGATATGTAGCAATAGATAACTGATACAAGTAGGTATTTAACATGTATTTGAAGAATGGTTGAATAAAGAAGACTATTTTTGTTCATTGGATGGCAGGTTCGTAATGGCAGTGAGAAGTCTGGAGTTGGAGAGGTTTGGGTAGCACTGGAGTTGTCTATGGCTAAGATACTTGTATAACTCAAATTCTTATACTTCGGGGAATGCTAGGAGGTGTTCCACCACTTCATCCCTCCCTCTCAAGATTAAAGTGGAGCCTTGTCCACTGAGGGGCTTGGAATTGGCCAGGGTCAGTTCAGAGGTCAGCTTCTACCTCACCCTCTATTTGCTAGAAAAGGACAACTGGCTAGGAGGCCCCTGCAAACTCCATCTTGTTGGCTCTGGGCAGAGAGTCAGGTGTCTTTCTTTCCCTCATCCTGACTGATCACTGCCCACTGCCCTGTTGTGGCTGTCTCTATGACATGAATAAAGACTGATTCTGAAGCACTTCCTGGGGATGGAGAAATAGGACTCATTGTCCCTAACAATATGTATCCTGCCTGTCCTGAAGAGAAAATTAATGCACTAAAAATAAAATGTGCCATCTGTGACAGTCTCAGAGCCCTGGAGGACTGGTTTCTTCCCAGCATAGCATTTCCTTCTTCCCCTGTCCTCTGGTCCAGTTGGGGAGCTACTAATGAACAGGAAATTTATGGGAGTCATAAGGGTAATTTAGGCGGAGACTGATTAACTCAGCATACTTTCCGTACTCCTTCCCTGTCACCAGCATGTATATGACCCCAAACCCTTCTGCCATTCTTGGCTCTTTTGATTGCCGCAAAAGGCCACTGTCGTGGAAAGGGGTTTTGTATCCTCTCCAGAGATGAGAACAACAAGTCAAGCAGTTTTCCCAGTTACACAGGTCTGTATTAGAGCAGAATTTAGGTGGGGCAAGTGAATCCAGTTACTGGGGGCACAAAATTTAAGGGACCGCCAAAACACTTAGTGATTGAGATAATCAGCATTTAACGCAGCATTTCTAAACATCAAGGGTGGCAAAACTTTAAAGGCAGAGAGTTGGTGCTGATGCTTTTTCCTTTTTCCTCTGTCTGCATTTGGGCTGTGCAGCACTCTGCTTCCCCAGAGACTGTCTCTCCCTTCAGAATAAGGATCAGGACCCATGGAATTCCTGCTTTACTCGCAACCATCAGATAAATGGTCTTTCTCTTCTTTAAAATGCCATCTTTGGGGCTGCGTTATAGCTCAGTGGTGGAACCCTTGCCTAGCACGTGTGAGGCACTGGGTTAGATCCTCAGCACCATATAAAATTGAAATAAATAAAATGAAAGTATCATGTCTCCCTAACACTAAAAATATTTTTTAAAAATAAAATAAAATGTCATCTTCGCTGCCTGGAAGTGCTGCACGGGTAGAGTGGTCGCCATGGTTCTACAAAGGGGAGGAAGGTGACCAGGTAGCACAGCAACATAGTGGCTCAGATTCTGGAGCCCGACAGTTTGGTAGAAGTTCTGGTCCAATCACTTGCTAGCTGTGTGGCCTTGGGAAAATTACTCTTTCGATGACTTTGTTTCCTCACCTGTAAAAACAGGGATTTTAATAGTGCCTACCTTGTAAGGCTGACGTGAGGGAGAACACACATGAAGCTTGTAGGGCTGTCCCCGCCACGAATTAATCATTCAGCGAGTGTCCACAGTTACTGAAGTTCACATTCTCAATAACCACGAGATGCTCGTGTTTCCACTTTGCAAATCGGAAAACCGACATCGCTAGGAGCACCCCATTGAAGGGGATTGCGCTTAAATGGATGGAGGCATTTGAACTCTCAGGTTCTTAGACACGTAGGAAATAGTAACTTCTTTAAGGAGAAGAATAATATGCTCTTCACTGAAACAGCTTCAGTCTTCTGTACTATTGGAAAGTAAGGAGCAAAGCCAGCGGTTAAGGTTCAAGGATTCTCTACCTTCAACCATCTGACTGACTTCTGGTTATGACTTTTCCTGATAAAGAGCATTATTTTTAGCCATTTACAGACGTGGTGCCTTCGCTAGTGTGCAAGGCAGCACATTCTCTTTCTTTGTTTTCCTCTGAGACCCTGCACTGATTTTGGCATAATGTTCACACACCTAATACCTGCTCCAGAGATAATCCTCAAGTACATTGAGATCATAGGGCACGATCAAAATGTTCCGCATGACAGCAGAGATGCATTTGTCCTGTTTTCCATTTCCTTTGACTGCTCTGCTTAAAAATCAAGCAAATTAAAAATACACATTTCATAAATAAAAGAATTAATTATATAAACTTAAATCAAGGAAGAATCCCATCAAGATCCCAGAGACTGGGAGCCAAGGAGAAAGAGGGGGCTACCTGGAAGGGATAGGTAGATAGTGCTTTCACCAGGAAAGTTTGATATAAACCACCTTTGCCTGGAGAGGGCTGATTCTGTGTATTCCTTGGGAAGACACCTGCATATAGCCATTCCCCTTCTTCTGGTGGTCTGTTATTCCTTACTGAAAATTTTATAAATTTGAACAATTAAGATTTTTCCCTGTTAAAACAGAAGTAATGCTGCTCTTAAACACAAATGCCTTTTTAAAAGTACCACAAAGTGAAGAGTTTGATAATTTGCCTCTGGGTAAGACAAGAAAATGTTGAGATGTCTAGCAACTTTAAGCACACGTGTGCTTTTTTAAAAATTAGTTGCCCTTTTAATATGCTTCAACATTTAGAGACATTTATCATGTTCCCAGTGTGGAGGGACGATCATCGGCATCCAGTTCCAGAACTTTCCCTTCCTCCTGAAGGAAACTCCATGCTCATTAGCAGGATCCTAACCCTGCTCTCCCACAGCCTCTGGCCATCCCCCAGCGGCTTCCTGCCTCTATGGCTTTGCTATCCTGGACGCTTCATATAAATGAAGTCACATGGTATGTGTCTTCGCGTGGACTCATTTCACTTCGCCTAATGTTTCTGAGGCCCACTTGTGCTGTGGCATGCATCAGTTCTTTATTTCTGAACAATGTTCCACTGTAGGGCTATGCCACATTTTGCTCAACCATTTATTAGTTAATGGAAATTTGGACTGTTTCCATTTTTTGGTTATTGTGAGTAGTATAGCTATGATATTTCTGTACAAGTTTTTTTTTAACTTCTCTTTTGGGCTATTTTTGGATATATGTCCTATTTTTGGAGTCCTATGGTGATTCTATGCTTAATGAGGAATAACACAATTACCCTCTTTACATTTTAACATGCCTAAAGTTAACAGCTTCTTAGTGATTTTGAGAAAACAAGATTCAGATCTTTGATGCAAGGTCCTTGTGATCTCATCAAGGCTTACCATATTGGTAAGGTCAGGAAAAGATAGCCTTGTCTTGGTCTTATCTGGGATATGATTTATTTGCAAAGCTTGTTACCTTCTCCTCACTTTCTTCCGGCCCCCTGCAACTACTCTTGCCCATTTTCAGTCACTCCCTGCTAATCACCTAACTAGCTCCTTTGCTCATTCTTCAAGTTCTTCTCTGATGTCACCTAACTGAGCCAAATTCACAGTCTGCAGTTCCACAGCATCCTGTACATGTTTCTGTGTCTGACCCCAAGTATCAGGGGATTCATGAACCACTTCAATTGCTATAGAGCCCTGAACTATTTGCATGTAGAGGCTATGCTTTTCTTTACCAGAAACACACAACTGTGTGCCTGGAAAGGCCAAGAGGAGAATGAGCTGACCCAGGGAGAATCTGGAATTAATTCACAGCACCAGTCCAAATAAATTGCTGCATTGTCAATAATGTAAGTCTATATCTGCCAAGTAGCCTATGATGGTCAACACAACCCTTGGGAATCTTAGGTACCATTTTTTTAGTTATCATTACACCAGACAAAGTAACTATGATCTTGTTAAAATGTAATTCAGGGAGGACAATTTCAAAGACCCTCTAGCCTTGATACATTCAAACTGGGACCCCTGTGAACCCCCAGCCACACAAAAACTTCACAAAGGCTACCGTCCACAGACGGTGCATTTTCTATGACCCACTGTCCTTTTGGGTGTACAGACTCTAGAAAAATAAAAGCGAAGTTAAAAATACTAATGTTCATCTTTGCGTTTTTCCTTGTCTTATACGAGATCCTTTAAGGTCAAAGCATGGAGTCAGAGGCAGGGTGCCTTGATTCCAGGATTCTGTGAAGGAGAAGGCAGGCGTGCTGACGGTTTTCCTTTAACAACCTCTCCTCTTTTGTCCCCTGGCTATTGCTGCAGAATGTGTCCCTCTGGGAAGAGGCTCCCTTGAGAGTAAAGAAAATGCAAGGTTGTTTGTGAAAAGTACTGAGGGCCACTGTGCCTCCTGTCATCATGGCTGGGCGCCATGGTTTATCCATTAGCGTTAAGATAAGTGTTAAGAAGTGAGACGGTTGTCATGGGGATGCATCTCAACACAGATATATAAATTGAAAAGAGAAGGTTAGATTTTTCCTAACATAACACTAGTCTGATTCTGTCGATAATGAGAACTGGCTCTTTCAATTAGATTAGCTGGTGAAGGCTGTCTGAAACAGACTAAGAGCTCAATCAGCAACTTTGCAGTTATTAAAAAACATATTTAAAACATAGAGTAAGATCAAAGTGTTTTATAACAGTGTTCTGGCAAAGGTGAATTGAAACATTTCCATTTTCCCAGCCTTTCTGAATATATTGTAATAAACAATTTATCTCAGAAGGAAAATATACTAGGAAGTCATTCCTTTATCAAAATACCGACATACTTCAATTCTGGCTGGTAAGCTTGTACTTCCATGAATACCAGACAGGTCTTGTGTCAGCCCCAGCTCCTCCCCTGGGGCCCAGGACCTGTCAGATTCTTCATGATCCAGCAAGGTTAATACTTGGCACCACAAGGGCTCCACAGGCCCCGAATCTGGCACTGAGGCCAGAATCTAGCCCTCTGAATAGATTAGATTGGTCAATTTCCTGTTCTTCGAGTTAATATTTGAAAATCATTCCTACTCATGACCATAATCAATAGTCAATTTACCAATTTCAGTATTGCTTTTGTGATAAGTTAAGCAATAAGTCTCAAAACAGAAAACAAATATATTTTATTGCTTAGTTTGTTCCTAATTTTTAAAATATTTCAACAAAGTAAAGGAGTCCCTTAGTTGTCAATTAATTGAATGTGAAAATAAATTTTGATAATTGAATCACTGTGTGATTTAAACATGGAGCCATGGCAGAATGTAAGAGTTAGATGAAATTATTCTAATAAAATTTCCATTCCTGGATACATACTTTTGAGAACTGTGTTTCTCAGGCTTATTGTTTTTAAAAATGAAAAGTAGAAATAATATTGATTCTGAACTATAATTTATTTTATAATTAAGCAATTTTTATCTCCAAATACATTAACTAAGATGGGAAAAAAACCCTCATCTTTATCATTACCAAATGCATTTAAAGTTTTATTTTATATAAATATTATTTATACACCTAACTTGCAAAGTAATTATAAACCTAAAATATGTTATAAACATGTTCAATGTTACATGTGTATGAACATATGAAATGTTCATATTTCATGTTTATAAAATATGTTAATATAAATATAAAAGTGATTATCTTATTTTGCTCAATTAGTGTTTCTAATAATTGGAATGACAACTCAATCCTGAAGAAATAAATGAACACAGAGAGCCAATGGGAAAATAAATTTCAATGTATATACAGATTTTTGTTGTAGAGGAAATTGCATAATCATTGATAAAAGATTTCTAAGTATACAAATATACTTGGGACAAAATTCTTTAGGAAAATTAGGATGGAAATAAGAATTCAAAATCAAAAAAGTATCACATAATATTTCTGACTTTTAATGAAAAGCTCCTCATGCCTTTAAAAGAACACGATATGTATCAAATTACTATGAGACATAGTCTACGGGGTACATTTAAAAGACTGATATGATAAACTTGGTTTTGTTCATGACCATTTCTTTGGCCTTCATGATGCTATACTAAATAAGCCAGCTTTGGGTTTATTGCAAGTCGTTTCTGGGTTTGCGAGGCATTGCTGTGGTCCCTGCTCCACATGTGGCCTTGGGTCAGGGTCACCCCACTTCAGGACATTCTCGTGTACTCCCATGCCCTTGTGCATAGTCTCATCTTTCACATATAAAGCTAAAGTTTAGGGATGCTAGTTACTTACCCAACCTAAGGGTGAGGGAGAATCCACTCTGATTTTTAACTATTTTTTTTCTTTTAAACTACCATCAACCAAGCATGCTTATTTTCAGCTAGCTATGTATTGGACCACATAAGAATACTCTCTAACTTGGAACAGAAACAAACCACTTCTGTTTAAACTTCTAAACTTCCTCATGCTGAAGAAAGATACCAAGGATATTAAGACTGGCATATTCTCTGGCTAAACACAGCCTAGCTCAGTCTATATGTGTGTATCGCCTGGCTTTTGTTTCTATACATTGCAACCATTTCCATGAGACCAGTGGGAAAGCAATTTAGCAGCTTCTCCCCAGCTTGGTCAAATTGAATAAAATTCATTTTTCCTTTTTTCATATTTGCTTATTTCTGGTACTGGCAGGCAGTTGAATCTGGCTGGCTGAGATCCAAGCAGGTACTCTGACTGGGCTATCCATAACAGGACTCGTGTTTGATTTGTTGGAATCTCTGGAAGTAGCAGCAAAGCCTTTGGAAACCCCCTGGGTGCCATGGAAAGAACAGAACCTTTGGAACGTAGAACAGGGCTCCATTTCTTGTTGTGTTAGTTACTAGCTATGGGCTCTTGGATGGAGTTTGTTTCCTTATCTGGAAAATGAGGTTAAAATATCTGCCTGGGAGGTTAAGGATAAAATGAAATGAGAGATCATGATGCATGAGATTGTGCACAGAAAGTGTGCAGTGTGAAACTTGGAAAATTGTAGAAACATAAAAACACTGTGTTCTTCTGGATATTTCTCCCTGTTTTCTGTCTCTACTTCCCAAGGCATTTGTCTTCCGTGCTATAGCTCATGTCCTTGATATCTGCTTGGGTGATAGAACGGTCAATAGTTTAATGACTTGGAGCAGTGGTTTCCAAGCTGTGAGCTCTGGGAACTCTGTGGGTCCTGTCTTTTCATTAACAAATTTCATTTAATGAAGTTAAATTTCATTTAATTTGCATCTCTATAATTGCTAAAGAAGTTGAACATTTTTTCATGTTTGTTGACCATTCGTGTTTCTTCTTCTGTGAAGTACCTGTACAATTCCTTTGCCCCTTTGTTGATTAGATTATTTTCTTTTATGGTGTTAAGTTTTTTGAGTTCTTTGCACATCCTGGAGATTAACTCCAGTCAGAATGACAATTATCACAAATACAAGTAACAGTAAATGTCAAAGAGGATGTGGGGAAAAGGCACACTTATTCTTCGCTGGTGGGACTGCAAATTGGTGCAAGCACTCTGGAAAGTATCATGGAGATTCCTCAGAAAACTTGCAATGGAACTACCATTTGACCCAACTATCCCACTCCTTGGTTTATACCCAAAGGACTTAAAATCAACATATTACAGTGGCACAAACACATCAATATTCATAGCAGATCAATTCACATAGCTAAGCTATGGAACCAGCCTAGGTATCCTTCAACAGATGACTGATAAACAAAGTGTGGTTTGTATACACAATGGAATATTACTTAGCCATAAAGAAGAATGAAATTATGGTATTTGCCAGTAAATGGATGGAACTGGAAACTATCATGCTAAGTGAAATAAGCCAGTCCCCAAAAAACCCAAGGCCAAATGTTCTCTCTGATATGTGGATGCTAACACACGATAAGAGGGGAGGGTAACAAAAGAAGTTCATTGGATTAGACAAAGAGGAATGAAAGAAAAGGAAATGGGATGGAATTAGGAAAGACAGTAGAATGAACTGGACACAACTTTCCTATGTTCATAGATGAATACACAACCAGTGAAACTCCAAAACATGTACAACCATGAGAATGGGATCCTAATTAGGATAAGTTATACTCTATGTATGTACAATGTGTCAAACTATACTCTACTGCCATGTATATATAAAAAGAACAAATTAAAAAAAATGTGAAGTTTTACTTGTCTCTACATATATGGATGAATTTAGCTGGAGAAAGTGTTTCCTTGTTCTTTATGCACCATTTGAATTAAGAACTTCTGGAAACAGTACTTAATTCAGGCCAGCAATGCTTGAAAATGGAAATTACTGGTGTTGAACCTCTACTTTGGGATGTATTTTGAGATGAACTTGGAGTTAAGACTGTTTGACTGAGTTCAGTAAGTAGAGAACTCAGAGACAATTACTATTTGTGTACAATGCACAAGCCAGGCTACTGGGATGCATATTAGCAGTAGAAGCTCAAGTATTTTGATAAAATTCATAATTTTCATAATTGGCTTTACATTCTGAGCATGAATGCTTTCTCCCATTGCCAATCATCCTGCAATTTTATAAGAGACCTGTTTGCTACTTGGAGCCATGACCTGTTTGGGTATTTGAAACGTTCTTTCAGTCATCATCCTTATTTAGCAACTGGAAGAAGAGAGGTTGAAGGCAATTGATCTTATTCTTCTGTTTACTAGGAAAATTATATCTTGAAGTTTTGCTAGAACGATTTAAAGTCCTTGTTAACTTATTTTTGCTTTATGACTTTAAACATATTTCCATTTTGTCCTTTTCATAATTGAGTTGTAGACATTCTCTTTACCCTTGGCCTTTAAAAAAAAAGATGAACTTTTATAATTTTTGAAAATTGAATAAAAACATGAGCGAGCAATAAATTAATCATTAAATTGGCCGGAAGAATAAGTCCAACCAGGATTATTGAAAGAAATCCTTTGGTGGACTTTGGAGAAAACATGTTCTTCTTTCACCGTGGAGTACTCTGGGGAGGATCATGGGTAATTTCAGTGCCTATCATGTGAGAATTCCCCTTACCATTCTTAAAGTTCTTTGATACTTAAGGGGTCATTATTACCCTATTCCTCTCTTATCCCCATTCTTTTTTCTCCACCATTTCAAAGTTATATAACCCATGTTCTCCCAACTCTTTGGAAAGGTGATATTTTTATGATGGTAATTTTGGTTATCATACTGTTGCAGAAATCAAGATCTCTGAAAATAAAATCTGTCTGTCTACTTGTTGGGAATTTCTAGGTGTTGCTCCATGTGTAACCCCAATCAAGTAAAATTGTTGCTTTCTTCCTATCCTGTATCTTCCTCTCTGAATACTCTAGACTGTGGATTTGCACACTGGCTTGTCAAAAACTCTTCATCTTGTTCCCTGAACACTTGGAAGGATTGGCTAGGTAATCAACATATGTATTCTTTGTCAACCAAGTTTCCAACCTCAGAAGACAAAGTCTGGGCCTCTCACCTACTTTGGATCATTGACTCAGGTATGTGTGTGTGGGTATGTGTATATGTGTGTGTGTGTGTATGTCTGTGAGAGAGAGAGAGAGAAAGAGAGCGAGAGAGAGAGAGAGAGAGGAGAGAGAGAGAGAGAGATTTTACTAGTGATAGCAAATATGGGAAAGTTATGGGAGAGCTATGGTCATCTGTCTTGTGAGGGGCATTTTCAATCATTTGTGTAATATTTCATATTGGGAGTATTTTCTTAGTTGTTCTTCGCTTTTATACTTCTAGGTCATAAGAAATAAATGCTTACATGCCTTCATTACAAATTGACTGTGAAATAGTCTTTTCCTGGAAATTAAAGCAGACCACTAGCTGGAAAAGAATGTATATGCAGATCGGAGGAGGTGATGAGAACTGATTAAGGGAACAAAACCAGGTAGAGATATAAATCTGTTTGGTAACGAGACCTGTACCAGTTGGAGTTGGGTAAGAACACAGACGGTATATTCAAATGCGGAATTTGAGGAGAGTATAATAAAGGCATGGGCAAGCTTCAAGGAAACAAGGTACAGCTTGTTACCTCAGGGCTGAAGGAGAGAGGAACAATGAACACCAAGCCTGACGGGCAGAGGGAGGAGGTGACTGGGGCTTGGAAAAGTCACTGTGGAGAGGACCTGTCTTTGATGCAAAGTGCAGTGAGCCCACAGCAAGCAGGCTTCAGGAGAACACAGGACAGATGCTATCTCCTCAGGTCCTCCCGTGTTCTGCCCTTCTATCTGCCTCTAGAAAGTCAGAACTGTAGAGAAGACAAGGGAGTCTTCCCTTTGGTACAGCCCACGTGGGTCAGCCTCCCAAGCAGGAGCGTGGGTCAGGGGCGGGGGTTGACAACAGAAGATATTCAGCCAAGACTTTTGATTTCTCATTTCTAGTCCAATTTATAAGAGCTGCAGACTTTGTAACAGACCTTAGCAGTAGACTAGGAGAGAAGTAAAGAGATCCCAATTTGGAAATGCCAGCAACAGAAATACTTCATCTAAAGCAATTTATAAACACACTTACGAGGCACTCGGTATTCCACAAAGCAATTTTAAATGCTTTTCATTCAACACTCATGCAAAAGGCAGAGTGAAGCAAGGTTCCAAGATTATTTCCCCCATTTTCATAGGCAATGAACCTGAAGCAAAGAGAGTGGAAGTGATAGACTCAAAGACACTGACTTTTCAGTTTTCTCACTTCTCAGTTTTATTTCTGTTTGTGCTTTTGTGCACCATTCCCTGGGGACAGACTTACATTTATGGGAAATTCTCAACCATCCAAATTTCAAAAAGTATTCCAAAGAGCATGTAAGTAGAGAGCACTCGACAGAACTGGGATCCAAGAGCCTCCCTGTGGCGCTGGTCTCTGCCAGTGACCTCACTCAGGGGGGCAACCAAGGGGAAGAGGGCCACGTGCACAGCACATGCAGCAAAGCCTCACTAAAGTACTGCTTTCCAATCGTCTCTTCATGGACCTGCCCACTCTCTTCAAGGTTTTGTAACCAAGTCAGGCAGGGAATGACTCTCCCCAGGAGGCGCAGAAAGAGGTGAAGGCTGCAATGATGTTTATAGGAAAAACAGAGTAGTTTGTTCTGTGTCACAGGCAAAATGGTCATTGGTCATTCGTGACTTTGACTTTGGTACACACATCTGCAGAAATAATTATAGTCTTTATTCCTTGAATATCTCGTTGAGTTAATACTCATTACCAATGTGTGTGTGTGTGTGTGTGTGTGTGTGTGTGTGTGTTTGCATTTCTCCTAATTCTCAGGATCAAAAATAATTTCTCTATTTGTTCTTACAGAAACATCTATAGTTGGCTTAGGTTCCATGTGACATGGTGGAAATAGGCATTAATAGAGTATAAATATAGTATTTTTAGTTCAAATCAAACCTCCATTTAAAACTGATTTTAAAATATCAGTGCATCATCCATTTGCGGCTACCTAAAGAAAGTACAAGTCACACTCACACTTTTTATTTTGGAATTTGATTTTTACAGTAAGAACTGGCCAATTCTTCAGCATAAACTTTAACAGAAGAGACATTTCATCTCTAAACAGGGACTGCAAAGGTTACTGAGGAAAGTCAGAGGATGATAATATGTTGCTTTGTTAATTTCCACATATATGTTTTAGGGTCAATGCTTGTTTTACCAATTTCCTACTACCAAGAACAGTCTGCCAAAGAAGGCCTTTCTTTGATCAAGAAAGCGCACACATGTGAAAGAAGCACATACATGTGAAAGAAGCACACGCATGTGTAAGAAGCACATGCATGTGAAAGAAGCACACGCATGTGAAAGCAATATGAAAACTAGCACATCATCCTTTGGAGGGATTCCACACAGCAATTCACACACACACACACACACACACACACACACATACACACACTACTAGAAGGAAATAAAAATATTATTTAATGCTGTTTTTTTTTTTTCAAATTTAATGCTGTATTTTCCAAATTTCTTACAAGCTTATGTTTTGTAATCACAAAATAGAATTATTTCTTTAAACAAAATTAAAAGAACTACTGCAAAGTTTAAGTCCTAAGCCATTAAATGATTCTTGGGTCCACAAGCAGCACCACAATTTCTCATGGAAAGATGGTGCCTATAATAGACCTGGCAGAACGGAAAGGAAAGAACAATCCCTGCTTCCTGAAGGAACGTTGTGACTGAGATGGTCTGAAGAGGAGGGAAGGTGAGGGAACCAGCATAAGGACATGAAAATGTAACATTTTATGACTGATTGAAGTAGAACAGATGGAATTATATGGCTCCAAATATATTCTGATATTTTATCACCAAACATCAAACCTCTATCCTGGTACTCTAAATGCTATTTTTAGACATATTGAAGGTACATGTTCTATCCAGGGCCATAGTCTCTTAAAAACCATTTGGGCTTTAAAATCTCTACTTGCATAGATCATGGCTTTTATTTACATAAGCAAGCAATCCTTTGTTCTATTAGGAAAAAAGTGGACTATTTAATTAGTGCATTATAATTACATATTCATTGTGGTATATTCAGACTTGGACATAGCATCATCATGATCATCATCATCATAATAATAATAATAATAACAAAAATGACAAGGAGACCAGTAGAGCAGAGGAAGCAGATCAGGAGGAGAGGGAGGAGAGGGAAGGGGTGACGACCTAATTAAGTCATGTGCACATAGAATATGGCATAATGAGTCCCAGTGTTATGTATAATCATAATGCATCAATAACAAATAAATAAAAACAATACCTGTGCAAAAAAAGAAAGAGAAATGTGTTTTAATTTTACAAAATTTTAATTGAGAGTGTAAATAACAGTGCTTAAATAATCCAGACAGAGAATGACTTAGGATATAAACATATTTACTCTGGACACAGGAAATCATGTATTTTTGGTTAAAACCAAATGTGTGCAATGCAGAAGCTCATTTTCATAATAAGCTTCATATCAGCCTATTTAGGATGTTCATACTTTCATTGAACACACTGAAATTAGTTGTGATCACACAACTAATTAGTGACCAACAAATCACTTTAGGTACTATGTAAATATTTCAGTTGTCACTAACACTTGTTTTGGAAACCCAGCTTAGGCATGGGACATTTTGGCTCTAGTGAAACATGAGAGCCCTAAGGAATTTGAGTTCTTCTAGTCCAGAATTCTGGCTCTAAAGAATATGAGGAAACTCAGACTCAGTATGGTTTTGGGGAGTGTTAGGTCCCCCTTTGTCCTTCTTTGGTAACTGGGAGATTCAGAGGTATGTTAAAGGGTGCCCTACCTGCTCAAGCTCATACCCAAAGGAGGCTAGAGACAGGAGGCTGGAAGTTGGCTCTCACCAGACCTTCCTCCCATCATTAGGCTCCTGGAGAGATTTCCCCATAGTTCTTGCTCCTGCCATGCTGGTAACTGCCTTTGTGTTCTTTTCCTCCTGAGACCTGTTGGCTCGACATTTTCCTTAATTCTGGAAGCTAGTCTGTATCTTTCTACTAAATGTAGTTTGTTCCATAAACAACTCCAGAGAAGGTTTCCATGCTTCAAAACGTAGAACATGCCTGATCCACCGGAACAGGTAAATCGAGTTATCTGTGTCCCACAGTTAGTCATCATCCCTGATTCTCTAGAAACTGTATTAAACACTTAAAAAAAAAAGTTTTGTAGATGAACTTTGTAATCAATACTTTAATGTCTTTGTCTTAACATAGGATCTTAAACTTTTTGATTCATCTCTGGAATGACAGGTCAAGTTGACACTTCAGTAAGGAGGGTTTTGTTCTTAACCGAAGATGTGAGCCAATTAACTTCTGTGGACACTGAGTTCTCTTCTCTCTCAGCAGTTTTCTCCTCCTCTCAAAAAATTGTTTATCAGATTATTTCAAAGCTTTATGCCTTTTATTCAAGAGCTGGCAATTCAGTAGTTTTTTTTTTTAATTGTCTGGAGTCAATATTTCTATACAGACTCAATAGAGCAAGTGCTCGATAAATATTTGTTGGTTGCTTGGTTTCTTATTAACAGCTAAATAAATTCTGGGCAATTCAAAATAGATGGATGTTTACAACTATATCAGTGGGTGATTGAACTGGCATGTCACAAATTCTATTAAAGTCTGCCCTGAACCACATCCAACCCACCTAACTCTGGGAATAAGGCAGAGATGAATGCAATCAATCTCAGAGGCCATTTCAGAGAACATCATGTTACATTTGACTCGTAGGGATCTCAGTCAAACTGGAGTGCTTTGGTTATTTCCATTTTCACTCATTGTCGAATTCTGTCTTTACTGTCTAATTATGTGCATGGTATCTGAAGTGATAATCATAGTGAGGATTATTAGTTAAGTTCTAGACAGTAGAAGAAAGATTTCAAAATTATGGAGTTAACATGAGTTTCATAGCATATAAATCTATTATATCAGATATTTTCCTATCTACAACTGTGATACTTCGGTAAATCTTTTGGTGTGGTTGTTTATATGAAGCAACCTGGAAAAGAAACAAGCTTTTGTTTTTTTAAAAAAAATTAAATATGATAACTTTGCTGAATAAGTTATGTAGCTCTTTCTTTTCCTCCAAAATGTCACATCATGTTTAATGTGAGTAGTATTCTAAATGCACATTATTCATGCAATGGTGATTGAGTCAAGAACAGGTAGCTTAGGGCCTTTCAAGGAGTTGGGATTAAGCTTAAGAGCCCATGAGTCTTATGAGTATGGAGGAGTAGACAGCCAAACAAATGAACAAATGACTGTCATACAAGTCATAGGGCATATCACAAGAAAATATAAACACATTTCTGGGTTTAGAAGAGAGAAAAATTATGCTTGGAAAAGGAAGATTTAGGATATCATCTTATTAAGACAGACTAAACTATGGTACAATAAAACATTAACAAAAGTCATTTACCAGAGCAAAGATTTGTTTCTCCTTCTTATTGTATGCTTACTGTGGGTTGATGAAATTCTGTTCCACTTAGTCATTCAGGAACCCAAGTTTCCATTTTCCCGCAGCTTTGCCATTGAACACTCATGACTTCCAGGGTCTCCAAGGTAGGAGACATAAGAGATGGCATGTGGAGTTTTAATATCTCAATTCAATAATGTTATGTGCCACTTGCACTCACGTTTAATTACATAGAACTAGTCATTTGGTTTATTTCACTGTAAGATGACAAATTATGTATTTCTTATGTATTTGGGGAAGAGAAGAACTGGGTATGGATGAGCACTTATAATCACTTGCAAAAATTTTTTTGAAGTAAACTGGTAGCATTCATCATGATCCTTGAAGAGAATGGAAATGTAAGTATATTGAGAGAGGAAATGACATATGCAAAGAAAGAATGAGAAAGGGAGCAGAGGGAACATGGAGGGAATTGTAAATAGCCAACTTTCCTTATGACATGAGAAGGCAGAGGAGAAGGCAGTGGTCAGAGTGGATGAGCAGACTCAGAAATATTGCAGAGGACTTAGTAAGTAGATTGAAGCAGGTCTGCCAAGTTTAGTGGGCAGTGGGGTAATGACTGAACCTGTGTCTTACTGAGGCTTCCTTTGCACCAAGAGTGTGTGGGATGAAATAGAATCAGGAGAGAGGGAAACAGAAGACACTTAGAAGATATTATGTCCGATAAATCAAGATATAAAAATCTGAGAAGGAATCAGAGGAGAAACTGAAGGGAGCTGGTGAGGTGGCACCTACATGGCTTAGCATGTGACTGATTCTGGAGGTGAGGGATAAAGAAGCCCATGACCTCTGAGTCGGAGCTCTGGGGGATGGAATTGGTGGTACAAAAACAGAAATAGGAAAACAGGGAAATAGTTGTGGGAAAGAATAAAAGTCCATGCAACCCACAATGGAGAAAGGCAATGCTGGGTGGTGATGAACAGGTAAGGGAGAGGCTGCCCAGGAGAAGTGTCTGCCTTTAATTCCTAACTCCGCCAACTGTAAGCTTCATTGTCTTCTCCTCATCAGAAAAACAAGACAATAGCAACTTCTATGTAGACCTGTGACCATGAAAATAGTTACTTCTTATAAGATTTTGGGCACAAAAGAGGTACACTGTAAATGTTGCCACATGCCCCAAAATAAAGTAGAAAGGTGTTATGGTTTGGATGTGAGGTGTCCCCCAAAAACTCACATGTGAGACAACAGAGGAAGGTTCAGAGGAGCAATGATTAGGTTGTAGAAGTATTAACTCAATCAGTGATTTAATCCCCTGAGAGGGATTAACTGAGTGGTAACTGATGGAGTAGATGTGACTGGAGAAGGTGGGAATTGGGGTGTGACGATGGGGTGTATATTTTCTATCTGGAGAGTGGAGACTCTCTCTCTCTGCTTCCTGATCACCATGTGCGCTGTTCCCCCTCTGCCACACTCTTCCACCATGACACTCTGCCTCACCTCGAGCTCCAAGGAATGGAGCCGGCCATCTATGGACTGAAACAGCTGAAACTGTGAACCCTCAAATAAAATCTTCCTCCTCTATAATTGTGCTGTCGGGTCCTTTAGTCACAGCAGCAAAAAAACTGACTAAAACAGAAGGATACAACTAAGGTCCACTTCACTTATCCTGATAAGGGATAATTATTAAATTACTTATCTTGGCACACAGTGTGTTGCCTTTAAAGGCTTATGATGGAAGAAGTCATCAAGAATGTGCAGCATAATTTATTGAAATGTTTATTCATGAATGCTCTCTGTATTTTGCTTAACTTTCTAATCCAGAAAACAGATCAATTTTAGCAATCATTTGCCTTGAAGATTCTTCAGAGGGCAGAGATCAGATGCTGATTGAATCTTCCACTTGTTTGTTGTCAGAAACCCAAGTGTATTGAAGAGATCGTTCTGGCTCTGCCAGAGAAAGGACAAATGGAGAGATTAAGTATTTTTGAGGTCAAGGGAAGAACAAGATGAAAGATTTTGCTCCCTATATTTGGAAGAAGTTGATGGTTTATGGATCCTGCCAAACTGGAGATCTTGAGCTGTTTTCTGTTAGCGCTTGGTGTGGAGGTCCAAATTTGCCTGAAGAAGGGGTCCTACACCTGGAGGATCCAGACTTACAAATATTACTCTGTCCCAAGTGTGGTCTGAAAACATCAATGCCACTTGACCTAACATGACCTTTGAGCTGAAACAGAGGGCATTTAAATGACCCCTAGCTCTGAAGACAGATGACTGGAAACACTTCCAGATGATTTGGGGTTTTGCCACATCCCCAAGAAGCAAAAACTGTCAATACTGACTGAAATTGATGTCCCTCGAGCCTGGGTGCTCAGAGCAAGCTTCAGATAGCTTTAAAAATATATAGGAATGTGAAAATTTTCTTCCACACTCTCAACACAGCCTCACGCACACATGTGAGTTGAAT
Organism: Sciurus carolinensis; assembly: GCF_902686445.1. Lineage (NCBI taxonomy): Eukaryota > Metazoa > Chordata > Mammalia > Rodentia > Sciuridae > Sciurus > Sciurus carolinensis. The sequence goes on from NC_062215.1 coordinate 168,475,237, forward strand.
CTCCTACATGGAGCATTCAAATGGAAGGGAGCGTCTCATAAGAAGTTGGTAGAAAAGATTAAAGAGAATAGGTGCATTGGCTGGAGAAATGCACATATAAACAGAATAGAGACCCTCAGAGTGGCAAAGTCAAATGTGCTAATAAAAATGGGAGTATGAAAAAAAACCAGGAATATGTGCATGAACTATAGCTTAACGTTCTAGGAAGACAACCATCAGGCATTTTAAAATAAGTCTATTGTGAGAAATTCATCACCACATAATTTCAATCCCTTTAAATTTATTGAGACTTATTTTATGTCCAACATTATGACTTATATAGGTAGCAGTACAAAAATTTCTATCATACTTTTCTGGAGTATGATGTCCTGGAAGTATTAATTAGGTTAAGATGGATGATAGTGTTATTTAAATCTATGTTTCTACAGGTATTATTTTTTCTTGTTTGCTTGATTTATGTCTGTCTAGAATTCTATCAATTACCCAGAAATGGGAGTAATATAATGGCAGAATTGTCTATGTCTTCCAGTATATTAAGGATCAGTGTTAAGGTGCACACAAATTTAATGTTTAGGTCTTCCTAAATAACTAACCCTTTTATTATTATGAAACATTCCTCCTTATTTCATTACTAGGGATTGAACCCAGGGTCTCACACTTGCTAGGCAAACTCTCTACCCTCAGCTGTCTCCCCAGTTCGCCAATCTTCTTCTTTATATTTGGTTATACTATTTATCTTGATAACTTTTAACTGATATTAATATAACCCCTCCTGCCTTAGTATGCACAGTGTTTGTGTGGCTACATATCTTTCTTGCCATTTATTCAAGGGTATCTCTTGTAGACAGTATGTAGTTGAATCTTGACATTTTACTCATTCTGAAAATATCTACATTTTAACAGTTATGTAATTATTGATAGGATGGGTTTCAAACATCTTTATTTTATTTTTAGGTTTTTTTTTTAGATATCACTTCTGTTTATGTCACACCCTCTTTTCCTGACTTCTTTCATGCTATTTGTATATTTTTGAAAATTTATTTTAACTTATCTATTGGTTTTTTAGCTATATTTGTTCAATGCATTCTAAGTGTATCGCATACATTTGCAATAATATGAGGATTAGAATTACATAATCAAAGCAATAGTTGTGATTATATTTACTTTTAGGGTCTTTTAGAACACCAAATCTCATTTCAATTTGTATAGCTTCAGAAACATGGAAAATTTACAGGGTGGTAGAAGAGAGGGAAAAAAATGATACAAGGATTGGAACTAGAACCAAAGAAGAAAAATGAGCAGACATAAATTGGCTTGAAGAAGAGAGAGCTCAGAGATAACATTTGACTTTAAATAGATGAACTATTTTCATGTGGTGACCAGATGTTTGCATCTTTACCCAAAAGAAAAGAAAATAGCATTAATTGTAACAAGGTGGAATGAATGGTTGCCAGTCAGGGGAAAGCACTGATACTTCAAATGTGCAGTGATATTAAAGTTACTAAGAAAAGTTAAATAACATATTTACCTCAAAAGCTTCATGAAAGTGTCCGGTATGTCCTCAATATTGATCATCCTGTCCTCAATTCTATAGGAAATTCATTATCCAGTCTGCCTATGGTAATTTTTAATAGGTATGGATTACTAGGATACAAAGGAAAGGATTAAATAATAATGGTAAAACAATTTTGGAATAAATGCAAAAGTTATTCTCCCTTTATGTGCTTAAGAAAAAAAAATCCAAAAGTATATCACATTTCTTTTCAGGGATAAGGTTACAGATTTAGCAAATAAAAATACAGGATGTGCAGTTAAATTAGAATTTCAAATAAATTGTGAATTGTTTTTAGTGTAAGTATGTCCCATTCAATAACTTGGACATACTTATACTAAAACATAACTCTTTGTTTATTTGAAATTTAAGTTGGTGTGTTGGGGTTTCATATTTTATCTGGAGATAAATAAAATTTATGAGCATTGATGTTTAAGTTATTTTCTACATAGGGGTAAGAAGTTATGTGCTTTGTCATGTATTTGGCTATTCCTGATCAAAGCAGATGTATTTGTAACTTGATCAGAGAGGTGATGTGTTACTGATGTGGTGAATAGCTTTGTGAATATTTCCATCTTTGTTTAAACTCTCACTGAAGCATTTACAACCATTTACCAAGAGGCGATGACTTTTAGAATGTTTTCTATCAGGTTTTCAGTCATCATTCATACCCATATTTCCATTTTTATTAATAATTGATTTTGCCTTTTTGGATACACCTATAGTGCTTATTCGGACATTTCTCTGGTCAGTCAATGAGTCTATGTTCCTCAATCCTTTCTATCAGTTTCTTTTAAGACTTTCATTCCATTTGAATATCCCTTATAAATTAAATAGTGCAAACTGCACATTTTTTTATGTGCACTTTTTTTATGTGCATATAGACAGCTTTCTCTCTCTTCTGTTGATGAGTGTTCTTAATATTTATGTTTTAGAAGTCAGTGGGCATAGTACGACTTGACGTATGAATGTTGTAATCCTCTGCAAAAATGACTGCCATCAGTTTCTTTCCTGTGCTCTTCACATTAAGTGGTAGAGTATGATTTCCTTTCCTGTAAATCTTTTGTTAGTGACTTGTTCACCCATAGTATGCATTGGAAGTGACATCCTAAGACCACTGAGGTCAGGTCGTAAGAAAATTTAGTTTCCGCCTGAGTCTCTTGGGTGCTTGCTTTCAGGACTTTCTCACTCAGACTTGTCTGCCTGCTGTGAAAAGATCAAGCCATATGATGAAGAAACCTTATCTGCTGACTTAGCTACTCCTGCTGGACCCCAGCCAAGATGAACAGACTGTCATTTGAATGACCCATCCTGGAATTGACAAAGGTTTTTTCCTTAACCAAACTGTACTTGGGCTCTTCTAAGTCTTATTCTTGTTTAAGCCTCAGCCTTGGACCATTCTTGCCTGATCTGCATAGTCCAGTTTCAGCAAGAATGCTGCTAAGTCCATTTAGAACCCCCATACCCTTGATATCTGACCATTCTTCATGATAGCTAATCAAATTCCTTATGCCCTACCCTGGACATCTGATCATTCTGGCCTGCCTTCAACAAGAATTCTGTTTGGTCAGTCTAGCAGGAATCTTCCCTGCCCTCTGTGTTTCTTCTTAGTAATTTTCCATTCAACAAATTCCTCAATCTGTTCCTTGGCTATAAATCTCCATTTGGTCTTGCTATATTCAAAATTGAGTTCAATTCTGTACTAAGGTCTCTTTTCCAATTACAATAGTTTCTGAATAATTTATTTTTTCTTCCTTCCTTTCATTTTTTTTCCTTCTCCCTACTAACACCACTGCCCCCCGCCTTTTTTTTTTTTTTAACTCTTTTAACTGACTTCAGCTCTATTCAGTTCTTTTAAAACAACAACAAATCCAACCCTGTTAATCCTTCAGGTGACTGTAAATACCATGAATAACCCAAAGTGTGACCTTCCCAGCTAAGAAGTCTACCTTTAGGACCATGAGAAATAATAATTAGTTGCTTAAGCCACTAAATTCTTTTGTGGCTTATCTTGTAACAGAAAACTCTAATATTTGTTATTTGAGGACTTTTTGGAAAGTCACAAGTTTTCATTAGCAATACATCTTTGAGGATGAACAAAAAGATACTGTACTCCTTTCTGATCAATATTAAAAAATAATTTAAAGTATATTAAAATGCTTCCCAAATTAGACAAGTAATAATAGATAACATTGGGAGGCATTTATAGCTATTGAAATTAATAGGATCAATATTATTTTCTCTTTTGGATAACTAAAACAAAAAATGAAAAAGAAAAACCATTATCAAGACAGATACTATTTAATATTTTCTTTTTTTAAAAAGATTTCATTAGCACCTCCAGTGTGCTCTTAATTTGGTACTCTCAATAAATGTATGATACTGATGTTTTTGTTCTTGTTTTACTAATGACAAAACTGAGGTCTAAAGTGGTTAAGTAATTTATTCAATATTTCACTGTCAAGATTTAAGTCAATGTCTTCTTGTGTTTAATTCCAGGCTCTTTTCCAGGAAATTCTGGCGAGATGCAAATAATAAACCAAAATCCAAATCTGGAAGTGTCACCTCAGTTTCTGAACTCTGAGACCATGACCGTTCTGAGGAATGAAAACTGTTTCACTTTGGGGAAATTCACACTGAGAAAGACTTGATGTTTTGGTAGGAAATCACACAAGACAGGATTCAGATGGAATTTCACTCTAGAGATGAGCGAGCAGGTTTGTTCAAGATTCAGTTTTGAATTTTACTTTAATAAGAACGAAATATGACTTTATGGAAGGAAATATGAGACCCCCAAGAGGGAAAAGCCTGGATCCAGCTCTCAGGATAGATCACGGCAGGAGAACTGTGAGAATCCACATCCTCTGCCTCCCGCTGCAGAGGCCTCCTACCTCTCCAGAAGTCTCCAACCGACCTTAGTAAATACCATAAAATGCTTCTAATATGTGTGAAATCAGGACAGTGCTTCGTGCTTGTGGGTAATACAGAAAAAATCCAGGTCTGGTACCAAGTGCAGCTAGGTGCTGCTCCATGCAAAGCCTCAATTTTGACCTCAGAAACATTGCCTGAAAACCAGTTTGTCATTTCTTTGCTCATGTCCATTTTCTGTGCTGGCGATGTAGCGCATCAGGCAGAGTGCCTGGCTCCCATGCTCGAGGCCCGGGTTTGAGTCCCCAGCACTGTGGGATTGTGGAAATAACAAACAAACGAGAACATTCCTGAGCCTCCTAAACTTCCGTCCTGTCCATTTCTTAACAAGACAGATGATCTTGAACACTGCCGTCCAATAGGAGGGTCTGTGTCAAAGGGAATGTTTTCTAATTAGCACTATCCAATGTGATAGTCGCCAGCCATATGTTTCTATTGAGTACTTGTGATGTGGCTGATGTGTCTGAGGAACAGAATCTTTAATTTTGTTTCATCATAATTAAAATAACCACTTGTGGCTAGTGCCTACCATATTGGACAGCGTGAGTCTGGATCACAAAGGGATCTTGTCTACCTTTGAAAAAAGTGAAAATAGAGAAATAGTTCTCTCCTCTTTTCTTTTTTGAATAGAGATTTCTGTTGCTTTCAGTCATGGTGCTGATGAAAACGCATACTTTTGGATCTGAATGTCAAAACCATGTTCAAGTTCTCTTATATATTCTTTCAAACTAAGTATCAATTCAATAAACTACAAAGTTAAAAAAAAGTGATGGTAGTCCTTAGATTCTTTCTGAGCTCTTTATTGTTCTTCCCTCTTTGTCCCACCTCTCTAAATTCAGAGGAAAATAAGAAATAAGGTGGGAGTGGAGTTATCAGATAAAATATTGGCTGTCCAGTTAAATGTAAGATAAACAACTAATTTTGTTATGGTATAGGTTCATCCACCATGTGATAATTTGGGACATACTAGTAAACCGTTATTTGCTGTTTATCTGAAATCCAAATTTAGCTGGACAGCATACCTTTTTATCTGCTAAATCTGGCAATCCTTACTGCAAGAGAGGCATACAATCAGTTTTTTGCAAATGTTCTGTATTCTTGAATCACTGGGCAAAGGAGCAGTGCACGTTGTGACTAGGTTATCTGAGAGCCTCTAAGTTCACAGGCAGGGCAGAGAGGGGCCACAGACACAGCACAGTAGGGGGCAACTGGGTATAAAGCACTGTAACCAGGAGGGTTTGCAGGAGGCCTCATTTGCTCAGCTGCACAAATGAAATCCAGAAACTTAAAGAATTCTCACAAAATTCTTAAGTCTGGTATATCTCCACACAGGTCAAAAGAGAGAAAATAACTAGCTCCTCACAAGTTCTTCTTATTCCCTCCCCGGTCACCATTCCTCACTTCTCTTCAAGGATAATCACTATCTTGCCTTCCTCCCTGGTTGATGTTAGTTTTGCCTGCATTGAGACTTTATAAGTAACTCCAGTGCTGTACCTTCTGCAGTGGAAGTTTGCTTCCGGAATGCACAGAGAGGCACTGGAGATCTCTCACCACCTAATGCAAGCCGAGAAGCAAACCATCCAGAGGGTTTTGTTCTCTGTGGACTGTTCTGCTTAAGGTTCCTTCTGAGTGATAACGCTTTGTGGGTCCAACCACAAATCTGGGTTTTCTTCTCAGCTCCACTCCACAGTGACACCTGACTTCAGTTTTGGCCCTGTGATTCTGGATTCTTTTTGTTTGTTTGTTAGCCATGCTAGAGATCTAGCCCAAGAGTTCACCTGTGCAAGGTGAGCACTCTCCCACTGAGCCACACTCCCAGCCCCCATCTGAAGTTCTTGTCACCGTTGCATCTCCCTGGGAAGCAGCAGATGCCTCTGGATGAAAGCTGGCCCTGTCTGGCTCAGCTGGTTTCCCTCCTCTGGATGGAGTCTCTTGCCTCCTTGATTTTTTACTGCTGCAGGAGCTCTTTATGCCCCCAAGTTGATGGTTATTATTGTTGGGATTTGCTAGTTGTTCTCAGCAGGAGATCCAGTCTGGATGACCTAGTCTGCTAGGTCAAAACAGATTCCTCAGTATGTGAGACCTGGATGCATTCTGCAAATCCTGGATAGGACTGGAGACCCAATCAGCCTCAAAGTTAGTGATACTTCTGCAGAGAACGGCCCTGTTTCCTGCACGGTGGAAAGTTCTCTAGAACTCAGAGGACGAGTTTCACTGGAGCACGTACCAAGAAAAGGACCAATGTATTTGTGTAATGCTCATGTCGTCTCTTCTGCTCCAACTAAGGAAACAAGAACTCAGTGATCTGGTGCAATGTGCTACAGTGATTTTCCTAAATCTTGATTATACCTTGAGCTCATGAACTTTCTATCTGTTTCTGAAAATGAAAGAGTTCACCATTATTACTGAATCACAGTACAATCATTCTATCAAAACTCCATTTGCTAATTGAACATTCCTTAAAATTGAGTGATTAAATATTAATAAATCAAGATTCCATCTCTCAAAATTCTCAAAATCAAGATCCCTTTTCCAAGTATATTTCCCCCAACACCATTTTTATTTATTTTCAATTTTTTATGGAGACATAACATTTGTACATCTTTATAGAGTGCATCATAGTAATTCATGGATACAATGTATACTAATCAAATCTGGGTATTAAATATTTATTTCCATTAATTCAAACATTAATCATTTTACATGTTGGGTATTTCTGCTCTTCTTTTCTAGACATTTTGAAATAACATCATCGATGGCTTTGACCATTGGTTGCTGAACTGTGCTAGAAAAACCAGAAGCGATGGCCTCACTGTCACCGTGTGTCATTGCCTGTGTGGAACTTCTCTGAGTTCCTCCTCTTCCTTGTCTCTAGTGACCAGTCTGTATCTCTATAAGGCTGACTTGTTAGTTTCTATATAAGTGAGAACTGGTTATATTTGATTTCCTACACCTAGCTTTTTTTTCATTTATTAATATACTGACCTCAAATTTCATCCATGTTTCTGCAAATGACAGAATTTCATTTTTTTTAATGACTGAATATTTATATTCCATTACATATATGCATGTGTACACATACACACACATTTTATATATACCCATTGAAGGGCATCTGGGTTCATTCTATATTTTAGCTATTATGAATAGTGCTGCAATAAATTTGGAATATATATATATATATATATGTAAGTGAATAAAAATATTTATATAAGTAAAATAAATATATTTAAACAAAAATATCAAAAATATTTTACATATATGTATATATGTAAAATGACTCTATTGCCTGTGGAATTACTGGAACATATAGAAGCTCAAGTCTTAGATTTTTGAGGAAACTCCATACTGTTTCCTACAAGGGATATACTAATTAACATTCCCACCAACAGTGCCTAAGAGTACCCTTTCTCCACATCCTGATAGGCATTTATTGTCAAAATATATTCTTGGTTCCGTCTAAAGTTGTAATAAACTAACTAGCACAATTAGGTGGTTGAGAGAATTTAAAAGGGGTATGCAGTAGTTAGAATGACAATCTCAGCTACCTGCATACTCAAGTTTTTTGTAATTGATATATGGAATCAACTGAGGTGTCCGTCAATGGATGAATGCATAAGGAAACTGTGCTTGTATGCAGTGGGATATTATTCAACCATAAAAGAATGAAATTCTACCAATTGTGGCAACATGGATGGAACATGAGAATAGTATGCTAAGTGAAGTCAGTTGGACACAAAGACAAATACTGCAGGTTCTCATATATGGAAGCTAAAAAGGTGATCTCACAGAAAAAAAGTAGGATAAACATCACTAGAGGTTAGTAAGGGGAGAGGGAGGGGAATAGAGGGAGGTTGAATAATGGACACAAATTATGATTAGATAAGAGGAATAAGTTTTAATGTTCTACAACACAGTAGGGCTACTACGGTTCACAAAAGTTATTATATGTTGTATAAAGAACTAGAAGAGAGGAGTTTAAAGGATCACACACACAAAAGATATATTTTTAAGAAGAAGGAAATGCTAATTTTTCTGATTTGATCATTGCGAATTGTGGATTTATCAACTTACACACTGTACCCCCAAATACATAGAATGTATTATTATATGTCAATAACAAAAATCTATGTTCTGCTAATCCATGCTCTAAATATATCCCTACATTGGGCTGGGTACTTGGACTATTTATCTGCCATTCTCCCTAATTTCCCCCAATTGTGTTCATTTTTTTTGTTTTGTTTTGTTTTGTTTTGTTTTGTTTTTCTGCCATAAATGGAATTGACCTTTGAATTCAGTGTTGTAAGAAACAGCTCCATGAGCATATTAATGCTATACTTATATTACAAGTTTGGGTGTGGTAAGGAATGTTTTCCAATATGTCAAAGAGTGCTCTTAAAGATTCCTGGAATTTTTGGATAACTTAAATAAAAAATGAAGAAAAAGACAATTTCATGGAACATTTTCTGCCCATCCAACTCCCATTATAATAATGGAAAGGAAAACTGTAATATTGAGGCACATATGAGATGAATTCTTTATTTGTTTCCATATCTTGTGTTATGATCATGGTTTTAATAACTTTCTGGCTGAATCACTGAGAAAAGTATTGACATGTTTTCAACCCAAATTTCTGAAATTGTACTTTATTTTCTTCTTTCTGGACTTTAATTTTCTTCCTGGCCTTTGCCAGTAAGGAAAGATTGTCAATAATTTTATTAGCCATTATAGACAAAACAGAGAAAGAATATCTTATTGCTGGTACAGTGTGTGGAAGTTCTGATATGAACCAGTCAATAATTTGTCAAACTACTTTTAGTATATGATATATTTTCCCTGATATTCTCAATATCAAATTTCACTGCTCAAAACACTACAATGGAATATTAATGAATTAACGGAGGGATTTTGTTGATTAGATTCCTATTTGATTGTTTTTTGCATAATGAAGAGAGCTCTCAAGCCACAGAATGTGCATTCCACAGGGTAGGAACTTTGTCCATTTTCTTTACTGGTGTATCTTGTATGTTTATAAGTGGCTGACACAATAGTATCCGTTGTAAATACTTGTTGATTGAACAAATGAATTAAACTGAAGACCTGTAGAACAATAGAGACTGGATGGAGTTCAGAGGTCATGAAGGCCGTGCTCCATTCCATAGACAGGGGAATTGTTAGGTATGGACATCCATGTGACACATTGCAAGTCAGAGATGGCAGAATAAAGGAGAAGCATTTCAAGCTCACATCTGATCTCATGATCAGAGCTCTTGGCCTCCTGAACTCATAACTACAAAACCCAATTTGGTCCTGGGGCATTTGAAACTAAGATACGCCACCTAGATCACAATCCAAGAAGGGAGTTTCTATAATCAACAGTGAGCCTTCAGCCATTAACTCCTGTAGTGTTTGTAGAGAACCACTTCAACTGAGGTGTACCCTTCACTGGGCTGCTTTTATTCAGTGTTAAATATAAAAGCATGATCAGTCTGCATGAGTGTTCCTTTTCATCAATGATGAACCCTAAGAGTTACTTTCCCCCAAACCCTTTCTCAGTACTTATTTCTGGGGAACCCAAACTTTAGTAGGCCCCTTATTTAGTTTACTCTGCCTCTTTCTAAAAGCTATTTGAAAGCTGGTATTGCTTTACACTGACTTTCAGGACTACTACCTCTCCAAACCCCAGGTCACCAGCACTTTCTGACTCAGTAGGTCCCTCACCTCCCTAGGCACTGCACACTGGCTCAAGTCCTCTCTCCCTCACCCCATAATTCTCTAAGTGAATATCTTCCCATTGTACTGCAGTATCTCAATAAAACTCTCCTCTTCCAAATACCACTTCTTTAAATTTTGATAATAACACTAGGACAGTTTGAAAATACTATGGACTGAATGTGTACATTCCCACAAATTCTATTTTGAAATCCTATTCACCCCAAGGTGATGACAGTGGAAGATGGAACCTTTGGGAAGTGATTAGGTAGAGAGAGTGAACCTCTCAAGAAAGGGATCCCCAGAGAATTCTCTGCCCTCTTTCACCATGTGAGACCATAAGACAGTTGTCTATCGACCAGGAAGTTCAGTCTTATCAGATACTGAATCAACCAGCATCCCGATCTTGGACTTCACAGCTTCTAAATCATGGGAAATGGATTTGTCTTGTTTATTGGTTACCCAGTTTATGGTATTCTGTTTTAGTCAGCCATAACAGGCTAAGATAAGAAATTAATCCAATAAATTAACCCCTACTGACTTTCTTTGCAAGCCATTGAAGTGATCATGAACTCTGTCAATGCTGACTCCATGTCTGTCCCTCTTGTTTACTCTATACTGATGACTACATGATTCAAGCATCGTTAATTCAGTCCCCACTCTCTTTCTAGTCTTTAACATTATGTTATCCTCTTTAATTTCATCAACGACTCCACACAGTAGATACCACTATAACATTTCCTAGAGAGCATGGAATCCATTATATAGATGGAGTCACTGAGGCTCCTAGAAGGGATAGGACAAAATCTAGGCTCACACAGCTCATATGTGGCAAATCAAGTCAAGATTCTTTTATGGAGTAAGAGAACTCCAAAGCCAGGGGTTTTTTATGGTCATAAAAGAGAAATGACAACTTTTCTGACCTTACTCTCCTCAACTATAAAATGTCTCTGCCCTACATTTGGCATGAGGGTTAGGGATGAGGAATTAACATTCCTTGCACAATGCCTGGGACATCAAAATGAAGAATGGTCCTCATTATTCGTAGTGTCAGTCTTTACCTAAATTCGTGGCTTAAATTAGATGTAGTCTGTAAGGGTTTTATTTACCTGTGGGAGGGAGAGGTTCAAGGAGTGTATTCTATTGTCCTAACCAAAACATGACAAGTGTAATTTAACAAGGGTCCACATACCAAGTATCCTTTTAATTAAAACAGTTCTACTTAAAAATCCCTGGTTAAGTGTTGAAATGGCAAGAGCCCATAGACTGTAGCTTTTAGCTAATCCACTTTGTGCTTTATAACCACCAGCTTCCATAGAAAGGTCAGGAAATGTCCCTGCTTTAGAGAGTGGAATGGCACTGGCCTTCCCCCAAAGAAATGCTGTATCTGGAATGGTATTTCAGTTTAATGAAATAATAAACATTATTCATAATAGGCTAATAAAATGCCTTTATTTCCCATTAACTATGTAATTTAAAATATTTACATGCGTAATTATAACTTTTATTTACTTTAATAGCTATGGCTTTCTTTAGAAGTTATAGCTGTGAATGTAAAAAAAAAAGAAAAAATGAGAAATGAAAAATAATTCAATAACTTTATGTCTTCTTATCAGACTTTAAATGTTAAGTGACAGTCACCCCTTTTGGTCATTCTGGTTATTCATAAATCCATGAAAATCCCATTAGTTCAGCTAGGTTTGCCTGCAGATCTCTCTGACAGGGCTATAATTACCATAGGTAGATTAGCAGTATCTCATTGACATTCTACAATCTTGATTTCAATAAGGCATTTCACACATCAAAATTTCCAGGGGCAGAACCAAGTGGAACTAGAAGGTCAGCAGTTTGCAATTTAGGGGGAGGTCAGGTTCGCAAAGCTAATTCCTCCCCAACACCTAATTCCCACTTCTCTCTTAATTATGTAAGTCACAGTGGTGTGCTAGTAGCAGCAGTGGTGGTAGAAATTTGACCAGCTAAACAACTACATCTCTCATCTTCCCTTGCAGAAGAAAAGTGATTGAACAACCAAATTTGCTCAGTGGGTATTAGTGGAGGTTGGGTGGATCTTTGGGGAAAATCTTTTAAAAAGCTGCAAACTTCATTGACTTGAAACTTTTGCCCCTGGCTCTCCTACTTAAGGAAAGGGTATGGATAAACCCCTTTCTAAGCAGAAAAAGACAAGCATGGGCTAAGGTGTCTGAGTTAAAAGAGAGGAAAAGTTGGGATCCCTGATTATATCATGGAACTATTTTAACAGCCCTGGGAAATCTCTTCGAGAATTCTAGTTCCATGAGAAAAAGAAAACTTTTCCATTATTTTAAAGTCACTATTTCTCTGGTTTCAGTAATCAGGAACTAAGTATGATTTCTAAATGGTAAGGGTTTATACTTTGAAAAAATAAAACTAGACATATCCAGTTTTTCCTAACATAAACTACAGACAGTAAAACTAAATCAATCTTCTTGGCTGTCATGGAAAAGTAGAATATAAAAGGAAATCTTAAAGAAACTTGAGAAAAACTAGATTAGAAGTTGTGAGATACTTGTGGGAAGAGACAAGGCTTTATTTGCAGCCATTTCTCTAGTGCCCAGCATAGAATGAGGCACACTGAAGGTTAGGGTGACCAACCATTTCCATATTATTGGGACTGTCCCAGGTTTAGCATTGAAAATCCCACATTCCCAGAAAACAGAATGGTCACCCTACTGCAGGTAGTCAATCATTTTGTGTTGTGGAGGAGTTCAAAGGTAAGTCTAGAAGGTTGTGCCTTGGTACCTTGTTGTTATGCCTATCCTCTTCTAGGCTTTATTAATTAAGTACCTGGATAAGAATGTAAATGGGACAAATTCCATTTTGTAGAAATCAAAAAGTTGGAAGAGATAGCTGTGTCAGAGAGCTTAGCATTACTGTGATCTATATACTCAATAAGAGCAACTTAGGGGAGGAAAAGTTTATTTTGGCTCACAGTTTCAGAGGCTCAGACCTTGGTCAGCAGACTCCATTACTCAGAGCCAAAGGTGAAGCAGAACATCATGGTGGAAGGGTGTGGCAGAGTGAAGCAGTGTGGTCATGGTAACCAGGAAGTAGAGAGAACGTGAGTGCAAGGAACTCAGGATAATATAATTCTTAAGGATAAGACCCCAGTGAACTACTCACTCCAGCTCTTGCCTACAGTTACTATTCATTAATTCATTCAAATTATTAATCCATCAAATGGATTATTCCACTGATTAGATCATAGGTATTGTGATCTATTCATTTCACCACCTCTGAACATTCCTACATTTTCTTACATGTGAGCTTTTGGAGGATACCTTATACCCAAATCATAACATTCCACCCCAGTCCTCGAAAAGATCATTGTCATCTCACGATGCAAAATACATTTGCTCCACTTCCAAGGGTTCCTAGTCTTAACAGTTCCAGGATTTTCCAAAGTCCAAGTCCAAAATCTTACCCAGATACCTCTTAATCTTAGACGTCTATCTCTTAATCCAATTAAGTTAGCAATCCAGAGTAACCATCATAAGAGCTGATACTTTGGAATACAAATCCATAATGTCTTTCCACTTCAGATACTCGATAAAATATTAGAAAAGAACTGAGGTAGATGTTATTTTGTAGTAGCACCCATGAAAGTTGAGTGTACGTGGATGGATGGGACAAGAATCAAGGGGAATTCTGTTCATACAATAATGGGATATGTCTTCTCCAAAGGCTAAATAAAGCATTCTGAACATTTCATGGATGGAAATGATATAACATCCAGGCAAGAGAAAGGATGTTGCTCAATCCTCATAACTGGAATTTGTGTCCCATTCTGGGTGACATGCTTTAAGGATTATCTCAGTCAAACTGACTGTGTCCTGAGAACATCAATCAGAATGGTTTAGGAAATGAAGCCACAGCATTTGAAGAGCAGCTAGAGAAGTTGGGGAGGTTTAAAGTCAAGAAATTCACTACAAGAAGGACAGAATAATGCTGTTCAGATTCTTCAAGGGTTTCTCTCTGGATAAGAAGTTGCATTTACTAGGCTGCTGAGTTTTCTATTACTACTCTAACAAATGATCACTTTGTGGCTTGGATCCATACAAGTGGTCAGTTTGGGATGTCAGAGTCTGTCACAAGTATTTTTCTTTCTGTAGTATTATGGTCACAAATTAAAATGTGGTCACGTATGTGACCCTCCTGGCCTGTCTAGAGAAGAATCTGTGCCCTTGCTTCCCACTCTAACTTTCAGAGGTTACTCACATTTCTTGGTTCATGGTCCACATCCTTCCTTTTCAGTCAATAATGCAGCATTTCTCTGACCCTGCATCCATAATCATGTCTGTTTTTGACCATCTTTTGCCTCCCACCTCAACTTTTAAAGATTCTCATGATTACAGGGGACCCACCTAACTGATTAGCAGCTATAAAGTTAAAGTCCTCTGAAGAAGTTGCAGCTATGTTAAAGATCCTACAGACTGTTTGACATTGGCTGAGTAAAAGAGTGTGACCATGGAGAGATGGAATGCTTTAGCACAAGATCCAACAGTATCTTGAGTTATCTTAGTTTCTTTAATAACCATTTACTTTCAACCTGTGTATATGACCTAACACTTTCCTGACTGTAAGGTAAACTCTTGGAATGTATTTCTAAGCTTAGCAGACCTCTACCTCCACCAACCCCAAAGCTAAGAATGCTATGGAACATCTGAAATCTATGAAAGGAATTCCTCACTTTGCTGCAGCTTGCTTCCCTAATGAATCCACCAAAACATCTGTTAAGTGTGTTAAGCTTCAAGATTTATGACTTTCTTTTTTCAGTGGCTATAAAAATTCTTGTAACCTCTTCCATGGTGCATTTCATTCAGGTAACTTAAATTCATGATTTGAACTGTGTTCACTCATGATTGGCTCAGAATAAACTATTTTCTTTAAAGCAGGGTTTGTTGTTGTTGTTGTTGTTTGTTTGTTTTTGTTAACAACCAGAATTCCACTTGGAACCTTAATTCCTTCTTTCTGTATAGTAATATAACATGTTGATACGTTTTGGTAGTAGGGGAGAGGCCATTTTGGTGTTGGGCATTATTTTGCCTAACACATTATGCCTGCTCTTTGTAGTTACAGATGCAGATCTATACTGGTTGGGTTGAATTTACGAACATCATGAGTGAGCTGCTTCAGAAATTAAAGTTTCCTATCACTGTAGGTGTTGGATTATAGACTGAATTAGCCAGAATATTGTAGAATTGTGCTATCAAAACAGTAATTATTTGCCATACACATAACTATTTGATTTGTAATTTTGATTGACTCATTCATTCCTCACTTACTTTGGACATATTTAAAGATCCCAAATGCCTCTGTGGGTAATTCCCACTGAATCAGAATACAAATAGAATACAAATAGAATATTTGTATAATTTCAGAAAGTCTATTGGAAAACTTTCTGCTCCATGTGGTTCAGGGGCCAGCACAACAGCACCTGGGATCTGTATGTACTTTGAGATAATGTCCAAATCTCAGATAAAATTCCATGGACCCCCAGACATCTTTCCTGGATTCTTCCTGATACTAATCTTTTGACAAATTGTCATCTCTCCATTTGCTTTATTGGGAATGGAAAATATGTACAGAATTGAATTATGCTGTGTTGTTGCTGTTGCTATTAAAAAATACTCCAAAAGAGGAGAAAGCTAAAAACATGTAAATATTCCAGAACAGTCATTATCCTCTTCATGTATGCAATGAAATAGTAACTTCTTAACTATTTACTTTTCTTATATATCAACTGAGAAAATTTGGGGCTAGTAATGGACTAGGATGTCTTTCTTGAACCAAAATATTCTGATTCCATGCTGGAATACTTTATGCAAATAAAGATATCATAGTCTCTAAGGGTACCCCAAAAGGGCTCTAAAATCCTTAGGATCTGTCACAGCAACATGCCAACATGAGTCAGAGACAAAGTGGCTCAAATGTAAGCAGCCACATGGGGACTTCACTGGTGACTCATTTTTGATAATCAAGCTCTTAGTGACAGGCCTTCTCGAGGCCTCTTCTCTACCTAATGAACAGTTACTTTGAGGTCCTAATAGCTACTGCTATTTAGAACAAGATAAGAGCATCATTTCCTCATCAAATTGAATACCCATTTTTCTAATGTTCTTTCTATTTCAGATGAGAGGCATCTTATCTTCCATTATTTTAATTTTGCAGACAAGGGAGTTGAGGTCTGAATTCAATGTAGTTTTTCATTTAATGAGAGAAGACAACTTTGGTGAAGTTTCTTTCATTTTTATGAAATGGGTTTTCAGTTAAATGACCATTTCTAAAGGAAATTCATGCCACAGAACTTAACTTTGTCCATGTTGTACGTTATGAATATGGGACATTTGGAAACTAAATTAAGGATGGTAAAGTAAGGATGACCATAGTTGCCATTTATTTAGCACCTGTGAGGAATGGTACTCAGTCATGTACTTTTCATTCAAACCTCTGAAAGCAAATAATAAATAATGAGACTGGAATTTTCACTCAGGTCTGACTGACTCTACAGCCCAACACTGCACAGAGAAAATGTCATTTTTAAATTGACATTGAGGGTAAAATTACAAATTAAGATTGTGCAGCAAGTTGCTTTGTGAATTACTTATTATATTTCAGAAGTGCTGGTGACATTGTCCAAGCATCGAATTACTCTTTAATCAAAGGTAATGGAGTGCTTTCTCTTTGCTCTGTATTTTGATCCTTAATTTTAAATATATGCCCAATATGTCTTGGAACTGTTGATATATGAATCCAGAGTCCCTGTGGTCAGAGAGTATGGGAAGAACTTTAACCTGAGTCTGGCAATTGTTATTAAATTTATACTAGTCTTAGCTTCCTCTTTACACATTCTTCAGAGAGGAAATAGTATTTTATTAGCAAGGTAGAAGAGGATGAAAGTTAAAAACTGAAAGAAATGGGAGATAGCAAAGGAAACCAACATCTCCAAAGCCTTCTGGGTGAAAAGTGAGCATTCTAGAGTCTACATGGCGCCGGAGGAGCCATGTCTAAACACTCACTGAGAATAACCACTCACAACAGATGTAAAGGCCCCCATTAGAGCCAAATATGTAGACATGATTGAGGTAGTAATCTGATGAAAGTCAACTGTCAACGTCATCGAAATAGCAAATGTGAGTTGACCTTTTAATATAAGACTTGACAGATATCTATAAGTCAACATATCACTTTAGAGTCTGAACCCTCACCCACAGAAGAGAGTCAGTCAAACACAGGTATACTCCTGTACAGGATTAAGTAATTACTATGTCAGCCTGTTATTCGATGCTTTAGTAGAGGAAGATATCTAGTCATCCATGTGTCTCTTGCCAGATTTTGGATAATGATTTTTCTTAAAAATGGTAACAAAAAAATTAAAAAGCAGAAATTATGAAATAATGCTATGAAAATAAGCAGCAAAATTAAAATATTCAAAACTATTTCAAAATAATCAGTTATTTGAAACCAATATGAAAGTTACATCCCCTGCAATTTTCATCCACAGGAAAAAATATCAAAGACTAGAAAAACAAGGAAACGATGGTATAAAAAAATGGTATCAGCTATAAGCATCAAGTTGAATACTAATCAATTCAAAACCACAATAAAATGATTTTTTTTTCTACAAACATTTAAAACGCCAGATTGGAAGACTTTGAGACCTTAACTATCTGAGTGCCTCATTCTGGAGAAGAAAATGTAATGGTATATAATGAAATAATCCCGCCGGGGTGATCCACTCTTACTGTCCTCGTATGAGAAGGATGAAACTGTGTTCATCAGAAGTGAAGAACAGACTCTGCCTGACAAGAGAGTTTTGTTGCAGATTTCTGTAATTTTAAAAATGTGTGTTGTTTTCCTGATTGTGAAGGAATATGTATCTCAAAACTTTTAAAAATGTATATTCAAACATATATATGGATATCTAAATACAAAGTGTGTATTTTATGTATCATGTAAAAAAGAAAATATGTGTAAAGACGAGTTCAATTCTCAACCTGTGGAATTCAAATTCCAAGAATAGAAGAAAGAAAAATCATCAAGTTAGAAAAGTAAGAAGTAAAACTGTGTCTATTTTCAGATGATGCAATGTTGTATATAGCAACTTCAAATAATCCACTAAAAAGTATTGGAAATAACAAGTTCAACATGGTTATGCTTTATAAGATTAATGTGCAATTACTGATTTTATTTCTGTACATAAGCAATGAAGAATCTAAAAATGAAATTAAGAAAAGAATTCCATTTACTGTAGCTTTAAAAACAAAACAAAACAAAATACTCAGGAATAAATTTAGTAGATAAAGTACAAGACTGGTATTGAAAATTACAAAACATTGTTAAAAGAAATTAAAGAAGATCAAATAAGTAGGAAGACATTCCTTGTTTATGGATTGGAAGAATTTTTACAAAATGGAAATATGCTTTTAATTAATCTACACATTCAACAATTCCTATCAAAATTCTAGATAACTTTGTGTCAAATGACAAGGTGATCCTACAATTCATGTGGAAATGAATAAAAATCAGTCAAAGTACTTGAAAAAGAAGAACCCAGAGAACTTAAATTGCACAGGTTCAAAACTTACTACTACTGTGGTACTGGCATAATAAAAGACTTGTACATATATGTGAACATGCATGTACGTATGCCTGTGTGTGTATATTTGTGCATAACAGAACTGAAAGTCTAGAAATACAACCATAATTTATTATCACTTGATTTTTTATGATGGTGGCAAAATAATTCAATGAGGGACATAATCATCTTTTCAACAGGTGGTGCTAGGATAACTAGATATTCATATGAAAAAGAATGAAGTTGGCCTCCTTCATATCACATCCAAAAATTAATTCAAAATGAATCATAGACCTAAGTGCAATTCTAAAGCTGAAAAACTGTTAGAAGAAACACAGAGGTAATATCTGAGACATTGTATTAAACAAAGCCTTCTTAGACAAGCACAAGAGATAAAAGCAAAAAGGACAATAGTGAACTTTATCAAGATTATGAAATTCTTTGCATCAAAACACTATCAAGAAAATAAAAAACTACACTAATAATGGAAGAAAGTATGCAAAACGATATATCTATCAAGACACTGTATCTTGAACATATGCCTTCTTACAGCTTAACAAAAATTATTAAAAATGGGTAAATAACTTGAATGAACATTAGTCTGAAGAATACATACAGTCCACAAGCACAGGAAAAGATGCTCACAATTGCTAGTCATTAGAGAATGCAGATCAGAACCACAGTGTGGTACTCCTTTAACTCACTAAGATGACCAATATAATAAAGGACAATGTGGAAAAATTGGTAGGAACCAAAAATGAAACAGCCTGTTTGAAAAGCAGTTTGCTCTTCAAAATATTAAACGTAGAGTTACCATAAAAGCCTGTAGTTCCACATATACATTGGCTGTCTATACCACTCCTCCGTATTTATCCTGAAGAATTTAAGTCATCTTACTACATGACAGGCATTCCTCAGTTCTCATATTCCCAAACTTTTCTCCAATCTCTCACCTTTATTGCTTGAGGCTAAAGACAGGCTGTGGGGTGCAGGGCAGGGAACAGACCCTGCTCCCAATTCTCACTAACATCTAACTCCTCTGGTCTAAGAATCTGTTTTGCCTTACTCCCTCATGCCCCATTATGTATCACCATCCTCTTATCAGAGAAATTATTCAGCCTTTGGCTTTTTTGGGTTTGACTTATTTCACTTATCATGATATTCTCCAGCTCCATCCATTTGCCTGCAAATGCCATAATTTTATTCTTCTTTATGGCTGAATAATATTCCATTGTGTATATATACCACAGTTTCTTTATCCATTCATCTATCAAGGGTATCTAGGTTGGTTACACAATCTCGTTATGGAGCGGAAAGGGGGAAGAAAAGATAATAGAATGAGACAAACATCATTATCCTATGAATATGTATTATTACACAAACAGTGTGACTCTACTTCATGTACAACCAGACAAATGAAAGTTGTACCCCCATTTGTGTACAGTGAATACAAAAATAATAATCATAATGATAAATAATCTGTTTTGCTCTTCTTGGGCTGGGATAGGGAGGATTGTGAAGCTAAGAAAAATTGAAAGTTAAGAAGCCAAGAAAAACTGAAATATTCACAAATTTCTCTTTCATATACTCTATGTATGTTGGTCAAGTTTTTTGAACTCCACAATCTCAATTAGGATGCTTCTGTTCTCATACCTGACAAACCCTTGTCAACAAGAACACAGGATTACAATGACATCCTGCCACACTAACCAAACATCTTACACTAGGAGGTTTGGTTGCATGAACTATGTGTATAATCTATGTGATGGGATATTAAATAGCCACTACAATTCATGTTATAGAACTGTATTGAAAATTGATTGATATGTGAAGTAGTTTTCAATTTTGTGGAAAACATATATTATATCCATTAAAAAGACTAGATAAACATTCATTCCCAAACTCTCAGTGATTATCTCTGGGTGGTGGGATTATTCATGGCTTTAATTTTATTCTTGTTTTCATTTTTAGCATTTTCAGAATGTTCTAATGAATATGTATTACTTATATGATTTCTTTCAACAGAAAATAGTGCTAAGTGAGCTATAGCATTTTCTGGTCCCAGGGGGCATATAACTAGGAAATACTCTTCCCTGGAGACCCTATAATAGGCACACTCCATTCTGGAGCTGATTCAGGAGCTCTTGGGCCTCCTCCAGGCTCAAGATCCAGTAAACCTGTGGTTATTCCCAATAGACCAAAGATAGCTGGAGAGGAGAGGGCTTTCAATAGGAAGGGAACCCCCGATGCACCATTGTGAGTGCCACATAAGTAACAGTCAATTATTAACAGTACTACATTAGGTCTTTAATACCATTTGTAAGAATTTTCCAAATATAAAAACTATGATGGCATTGGAAGGCAGAGACTACAAACTTTCCTTAAGGAATCACCAAAGATAAATGGAAAGTACAGGGAACAAAATAGTCCCAAATTGCTTGACCTGAGAAGTGCTAGAATATACAACAGAAACTGTAGCCACAGAAGTTGCAATACGATTTAGACTTCGAATTACATTCAAAACTCCTTCACTATCAGTTTAGATGAGTCTATTAACCTTGATGAATTTTGTCTCACTTCTAAATGAGAGACATAATTTCTCTACAGTTGTGTAATTAAATGAGAAATTATATGAAGCATTTAACAAATATAAACACGTTATTTATTATCCACTCTGGAAAGTAATATTTCTCTACATTTTTCTGAAAGTCCCCTTTTTTGAAACTTAAGTACATTCATAATGTACTCTCATTGATAGAATATTGATTCCAATACTCTCTATTCCCCAAGAGCTGGTGAAGGGTTTATACTATGCATTTAATCTTCATAATAACATAGATTTTGACAAGGTACTTGGTCTTTATTTTTCTTCAACTTTCTATTTTAATGATTCATCTTCATGTCAAGATTCTATTTCTTATGGTAATTTAGATAGAGAACTCTGGGGAGATAATGAGGAAGACTTTCCAACGATGATAACGTCCTGTGTACAGGATCACGTCAAAGTTTTAAAATTTTCCAAAATTTTGACTATTGTATATGAAAACCTTAAAATGATGTTTGATTATTGTGTTGTTAAGAATTCACCATCCTATCCATGATCACCTTCACTCGTTTCTTGGGTGTCTTTGCTTCTTGTCCCCTGCAGTTAAAATAATAGTTTGATAACCTATAAAGCTTATGATCAGGCTAGGAAGGCATATTATATATGAGAAAAAACGAAAAGAAAAAAAGTGTTCACTTAAGAATGCTAAATAATGTGGTTAATCATGGGTTGGCCATCATTCTGGATGTTATGATTTGGGCATGAGGTAGTACCTAAAATCTCCTAGGCTAATGCAGGAATGTTCAGAGATGAAATATTGGATCATGAGAATTTTAACCTAACCAGTCCATCCTAATTTGAATAGAATAAGTAGGCAGGTGGGGTGCAGCTGGAGGCAGTAGGTCATAGGAGAAGGTCTTTGGGGTTTATATTTTGTCACTTGCTCCTTCTTCACTTCCTAGCTGCCATGAGTTAAACAGCTTTCCTCCACCATGCCCTTCTGCCATGATGTTCTTCGTTACTTTGGGTCCAAAGCAATGGAATTAGTCAATCATGGACTGAGACCCCTGAAGCCATGAGCCAAAATAAATTTTTCCTCCTCTAGGTTGTTCTTATCAGGCATATTGGTCACAGCAAGGAAAAATTGACTAACACGATGGCTAATCCGATTCGAGAAACCCTCATCTTGATCAGGGTACCAATGACAACTTGGTCCCACACATTCCACCTCTAGCTATACACTTATCATGCAGCAGTCTATGACACATTTTCAATTTTGAAAGGATGCCAAAATTCACTCAAAATATAAAGTGTTAGATAATGGTTTAATTTTCCTAAATAATTTCTTTTCTCTCTCTCTCTCTCTTTTTTTTTTTTTTTTTTTTTTTTGGTGGGGGTGATGCAAAGCCAACCGAGAGGGAGGGGGTAAGAACAAGCAAGATTTGAAATGGTCTCTGAATCCTTTCAGTTCCATGAGTCCAAAGCCCTCACTCTGAGACAGGGATTTAGGATAAAGAGAGAACCATACTGAGTCTTAAAGGAAATGTCCACAAGCATTGAGATGCAGAAAGCACAGTTGTAAATCTTTGGCAACAGGCTCTTGACCCATGCCCTTGTAAAATAAGGGGAATATGCACGCACTGAGGAAACTGTTGCAAAATTGTGCAGCACTCCCCAGTTCCACCTCTAGTCTGGCTGCTAATCCAGCCCTTCTATAAATATTGGAGCCCCAGCCCAAGGCAGGGCTTCTCACCCTTGAGATAGCTTGCATTCCCCCTTGTACGTGTATCTACTTTCCTAACTAAACCTCTCTCTGTGCCTGTGACTGGGCTGAAATCCTTCTCCCTCATGTATACCAAGAACCTCTCTGGTTCTATATTGAGTTCCCCCTTCTCTTCAGGAACTCATCAGACCCTTCTCCAGAGATTTCTCTTCTGTGACAATTCCATTTCTTTGTGGGTCTCCCCAGTTCTAAGAGTGGTGTCACTCATATGACCTTGAATGGAATAAACTGTGCATTCTTGGGTGTTTAGAGAGAAGACAGTTCAGCTGGGTTAGTGAATTGAGGAAAGTTTGAAGAGGTTGGATTCCAGCCACCTAAAGATTAAGCTCTTTCAAAAGTATAAAGTAAACAAGGTGATCTGTAGAATAGAAGGCTTAAAGTTCTCTTCCATGAAATGAGCCAAATGTTTACAGCTTCCATCATCCATCATTCCAGTCTTTCCATTAGCCTTGTGTCTCTGCACGCCCTGCTAGGCAAGGAGAACAAGAACGTAGAGACGATGAGCTTGTTAAACTGAGTTTTTAATTCCTAATTGTCGACTCTTCATTTATCTAAGAAAATTAACTTTATATGCTAACTTATATGTCCCTTCCTTAGGCCACATAGATCGCAAAGTCTTTATGCTTTGTGGGGGAAAAATACATATGATAAATACTCCACCTGGTTAGTTAAAATTAATCGCTAAATTCAAAGAAAAGAATCGATGCCAGAATCTCATGCTAAGAGTGCACCCTGGAATAGTGGCCTCATTCTCTCCACTGTAATCAGCTGCTGCCAATTTATCTATTTTGCAGGATTCATGGCTCATGCTTCAGTGTTGCTATGGTTATCCCAGCTTCTTCCCTTTGGTCTGTTAACAATGAATATTTTAGAGATCTTGTACTTGATACTCTCACTGATTTTTTTTTTTCTACTCCATGTTATGAAGCTAGAATCAATATTTTTCCTTCCATTTCAGTTATTTATGAGCCTATAAGCTCACTGTATCAAAGCCCGAAAGAAATCATATTGTAGAGAAGTCAGAATTTTCATACAAATGGAAACAAGACGCTCAGAAACAAGGCCAGCCGGTGTGGTCGCAGAGGTGACCTTTGTCCCCACTCCCCCACTGAGGATGATCTACCCCTAACTCTTCCCAGTGTGACCACCACCCACTTCTCTTCCTTCATCTGTCTTGAGCCAGGGACCTATGACCTCATTCTCTCCAGAATCTCACCATAAATGAAAGAAAGGAAAAAACTCGTACCCTGGTGTCTGACAACTGGGAGCCTCGGGAGAACAGTGCCTGGCACAGGGCAGTGGATCACATTACACGCCATCAATCGTGACCAAAGGCAAGGAAGAGAGGACATGAAGGTCTTCCTTCTATTTGTAGAATTACATTGACTTTCAAAGCCTATTCCTGGAAGGACAATGCTCTGAATTTGTGTCACAACAATCAATGTTTAGATCAAAGAATAAATGTTGGGAGCTAGGGTAGAGATTTATGACCTCTGTCATAATTTTTCTGTTTCAGTTCACAAGGTCATCCTTTGGAACTATTTCTTCCTAGGTGCTCTGGTGCCTGGGATACACATGACCTTTGTGGTTTGAAGAGAAAATTCTCCCAAGGGCATGGATAACTGAGCCAAGGAGGCTAAAACTCTTGTTAACTTGCATTTGAGTTTTGCTTATAAAAATAGAACTCTAAATGGGCATTTTTTTCCTCCAGCTATTCATTTCAAAATATACAAACAAATTTAGGTCTCCAAAGGAAACGTTCAACGGCATTTTCATGGGTGATAAAGTGCCTTGTACTTGCTTGAATTGACTTCAGCTCTTCCCAAGGGCTCAGTACTCTGTGCCGACTGCCTGCTAACCCCCGGCTGAGATGTGGCTTGACTGGCACATGTCTTCTTTCCCAGAGTTGAGCTTTGTCACCAGCACTGAGCAGAATGCCTGCAAAGCATAAGTGCTCACAAAATGCTTATTGAGTTGCAAATAACCGTTTTACCATCCTGGCTGGTTGGAGAGAGCAGTCAGATGTAATCTGATTACATACCCATAATGAGGTCTTTGTGGGCCAGGGGTGAAGGGTCAATGTGAGGCTGTCCCACCAAAGTCTAACTCTCAGGACAAGGATTTCTACTCATCAGTTTATAAACTGAAAGTACCATTTTGTCTAGTAAATTTGCATGATTATTACCTGCTGCCCATGTTTCCCACCATGGTACCTGGGAAGCATGGATGATAATTAGAGATCATTTCTGTGTATTATTTATAACCCATGTTGTTACCAAAAACGGCGTGGAGTGACTTACAGAAATTTTTGCTAAATCTCTATCTGTGTTAAAGAAAGACTTATTAATGGAAAATGAGAAATCTATGGAAAAAACAGTTTCCTGCAGAAGAGCAAGGCTAGCAGAAGAGTAGCTTTGCAAGCTTGACCTCTGAGAGTAGATCTTAGTGGTTCAGTGTGGTTGGCAGAAAGTTTCAGGTGGGGGGTCACAACAGAAATAGGGGTGATGGAGGAAAGGACAGTGCACAAAATTGCCTGAGAAGAAGGCAAGGCGATAGCATGGCGGATGCTACAGAGTTTAGACTTAACCAGTACCTGATGGTGAAAAGACACCAAAGGGCTTTAAGCAAGAGACTGAGCAAGAGAATCAGATTTGTGTTTTTAGAAAAATCATTCCACAGATAGAATGTGCTGAGACAGGTAAAATTGGCTGCAGAAAGACACAGAAACTGGAAGCTTCTTATCAGTCTATTTGGGGATGAACCCAGGGAGCACCGCTTGAATGAAAAAGTGATGATGGACACAAGCATTTTAAAAGAAGGTGAATCAACAATATTGGTCCATCGACATAGAATGTGCCAGGCAAAGTGCAGAGTATCACATGGTTTCCTGCTTCAGAGGAGGACGGTGGTCATGTTTACCAAGATTAGGAATGCAGGAGAAAGAGCAAGACAGTTCTGAATGTGTTGAGTGTCCTCAGGAGAAAAAGAAGAGAATGAGGGTAACAGATTATCAACTAACCAGCCTTCACATTTTCCCAAGCATGAAATACATGAATATTATTTTATTTTATAAGAACTCATGAATAAGATGGAAGAGAGACTTTTTTTCTTAGTATATCAAGTCTTAAAATTTCCTCAGATGTGAAAACTATGGGTAGATGCTAAACACTGATCTTAGTATCAAATTCCTCTCAACTCATTGCACCATCAGTATATAACAGGTGCCAACTAGTAAAGCAAGGATTAAAGTCTGAAAAAGACTTTAATTTTCTATCTGAGCCAAAATATCCATTCTGCTCATGGACTACCATATTAGAGAAATAATCATAATCCCTCTGGTTCCTTCCCTGGCTGCTCCCCATTACTCCTTATTTTCCTTATTACCTTCAGTAGCATTTGTTGAGACATTTTGTATTAAATTGATACCGCCTTCCCTACAAAAGTTTTCTCAAAGTCTAGTGGGCAATGGAATCATCTAAGCAGCTTGCTGGAAAATGCAGATTTCTCAGGACGCACTCCCAGAGATTCTGACTCAGAAAAGGAAGGGAAGTGTCCAAGAGTCAATGTCTGATCGAGGAGGAAGGTTCTCAGTGGATCACACTGTGCATAACCTTGTTCTAGAGGAATGGTCTATGGTAAACCAGATGTCCATGTGCAGTTTCTTCAAGTTGATTCTCAAAACATCTGCCAGATCCTAGGTTTCATAGTTCTAGAGATATCTTCACCACAATACATTTCCAGAGAGAGTCTGGTCAAATTTCAAGTCATAGGGCATGAAGCCGGCCTCCTTGTCACTTGGTATAAATTTAATGATTTTTATAGTTTCTCTTCAAGAAAAAAAAAAAGATGGAAATAACAATTTGTTACAGTTTAATATTGTTCTCCATTTAATCATGTGAAGAACTATGAGTTCTTATTCCAGTGAATGGAATCTTTAGTACTTTAAAGTTCCTGTGATTAATTTTTGCTCCCCAAATTATGCCAACTTACTTTCAAAATTTTGGCACTAAGTAACCAGAAGGGGATCTGACTATGCAGCCTTCTCAAAGGAACTAGGAGTTGTGATTTGGCTTCATCACTGTTAATTATGTCTGATGGGTTGGGAAGGGAGGCTGTAAAAGGAGCCAGAACACAGCCCACCTTTGAAGAAATGGCCCAGATGAGGGCAAAGTTTTTGTTTATCTCCCACAAAAGTTGGAAAGTGGAGTAGTGTTTAAAAAATAACAGCTTTTTCATGAGCAGGCCAAGTTCGTAAGACTTCATGAAAATAACTGTCATGTACTGCTACTTTTAATACAGAATAAAGAGATAACAGGCCCATTGGTCTCTAGGTCTCTTGAGGTCATGAAACTTCTGCTTCATTGCTTGTCTTCAAGGCGCTGAAATTAAGCCCAACTTAAAGAATTAAAGGTCATTGAAATGTCACTGAATCCCTAAAACTACAGATGGCACACGCAGAGTATAGAGGAAAGTGGCACCTAATTTAGGGAAAAAATCAGACTTGGAGGAAGGGGTTTCAGTTTGGGGACCTGGAAGCAACCTCCTGGCCTATCAAGGATTAAGACTGCCATTCTGTTCAGTGTAGATTGCTGATAAGATTGTTGGCTATGGATCAGACTCCTGAGAATTTAATTTCTACTCTGCTACCTCTGACTGATAATTTTGGGTATGTTCTTCAATCTCTCAAGGCCTCATTGTTCTTACCTGAAAACTGGAATAGAAATACAACATACTGAATCGTCTCAATGGCTGGGATAATCCACTGAGATAACTCATTTGAAATCTGGTATCAATAACTCTGCCTCGAATGGGAAAAGCCAACACACCTTTCAAGTTCAGCCAATTACAAGGTTGGGAGAGGTCTTTGTCCTCGGGAAGGATGCTCCAGAGACTCTACCAGACCAAAATATTACCTTGTGTCCTTATTACCATCATGTCCTTCTCATCCTTTAGCATTGATGAGGACAGCATGCATTCCCCTGTAGCAAGGCATCAGCTAATTCTTGGCAGTTGAGCTGCCAAATGCAGTTAGCTGGGGAAGGGCACACCCACCAACTCCCCAGGGTGGAGAAGGACCTAGTTCCAGGCACTTGAACAGCAGTGCCAGCTGGATAAAGGGCATTCTCGTACCCTGAATACTGGAAACAAAGCAGGGCAGGTGAGGACTTCAGAGTGGACTTCAATTCCCAGGAAGGGATCGAGGAAGGGGACTTTATGAAATAGAGGTAGGGGGAAATCTTATCTCACATTCTACATAGTGAAAAAGAAAATGTCACCAATGGGGGAAACAGACTCTGGTGTGCATACCAGTAGAACAAACAAACTCCCCAAATCACAGGATGGGGTAAAACTGACTCATCTTGGGGTGTTCACAGCCTCCCTCCTCTGTTCCCCCTTCATCTTGCCAAGAAGAATCATAATGGACAGCCCAACGCCACCTCCTCCTGGAGAGGGAAGCTGTGCCTTTCCACACACTAAAGGAATGGGCTGAGAAGAGGGAGGAGAAATGAACTAATTGGGAGCAGGTAGTGAGGGAGCTGGTCCAAGCAGCTACAGGATGTGGTAGGGATGGAAAGAAGAGGGTAAGATTTTTTTGTGTTGCTATTCATCATGCATTTTGCCTTTCTTGGTGGCTTATAGGAAAGGTAAGTAGAAGACTTCAGTTTCTGCAGAGTCACCTTTGGGTGCCAGGCTGAGTACTCTCCACCATAATAAAACTCAGGAATGATAGCCACATACCACTGATAAAGAGAGGTCCTCAACATGTGATCTAATGATCCAAATCCTGAAGAACGACCAAGCCATCTTTAGAGCATTTAATGTTTCCCAAATCCATCCTTGGGGAAAACAACAGCAGAAGGAGGCCGTTTCAGTCGAAGTCTCAAGATGTTTTCCAAGGGTAGCAAAGAGGCAGTTTCAAAAGTTAGGGTGGTCAATCCCTTCTCCATGGAGGCCACCATCTATTCAAGCCTGGACTCTACAGGAAGGAAAATAGGAGTCAATGAGAGTCACCCTTCTGAAGGACAGCTGCAGCTACCTAAAACCAGACCTTGCTGGCAATGACCGCTGAGCTGCATTCCACAGCCCATGGATATTAGGGATTGAATATGAGAAGAACCACACACCAGAAAGCTTCTTATAATTCCAAAGCAAAGAGACCTATAATAAAGGTGGCAAATTCAAAGGAGGGGCTAGGCACCTGATATTTTTCTGGTACTAGAGGAATTTACAAGTAGAGAATCATAGTGAAAACCAAGTCCAGGACTAAGATTGCCTAAGCATTCTGACTGGCAGGTAATGGAACTGCTATCTGTCTCCCCCTACTGTAACTGTGGAGAGCATGCCTTCTCCAAAAGCAAATAGTTCCATGTGTTGAGGCCATAGATTTCAGTATGTAGTAGAATGTAGTGCCTCGTGAAAAGACTGGTTAATATAAGATGTGAAGGAAAGTATTGTCCCAGTATTTTGTGAACATATCAAACAGGTACAATTTCTACTATTCTATACCAACCTAGTACTATGCTATTTTATAGAACCAACACTGAAATAGGCACTATAGATAGGAAAGGAAGGTTAGTGCCAATGAAGGTGTTTCCTGTCTTTTCCTAGGTTGGGCTGGGCTTGTATGACTAGCATTTATCAAATCATGAAGTAAAATTTAAAATAGAAACTGTAATCAAAAAAGAAAATAATGATGACATAGTAAAGTAATAAAATTTCAAAAGAAAATAAAAAAATATTGTGATAAAAGTTTCAGGAAATGAAGACCTTAATTCAACGAAGTTGGAAAAGTAATAAAGAAGTAAGAATTGCCATATTAAAGGATTGAGAATAAAATAGAACATAAATGAAAAGGTGAAAGAAAACTAATATCAGAGATAATGAAAGTTACAAGGCCCAAGACAAATAATGAATGTATAAAGTTTTGAATTATGAAAAGAAAATGGAAAACTGAATTATAAGAAAACAGAAGATTGCAAAAGAATTAAATAAGACATAGCAAATATCAAGAGTGTCATGAAACAGATAAAAAATAAAAATGAGAAGTTTCAAATTAATAAATTCGAGAGATTAAAAAAGGACAGGTGTTCAAATATAGGAGAAATAATGAAAGAGAAACCAAAGCAAATAAGTCTGAAAAGCAAATTATTTTAATTAAAGAAATGCAGAGATAAACGAATGCTGTTCATTTTATGCTTTTATTTCCTTTTTAAATTAATAAAGAAGGTCTTGATAACAATAAAGAACAAAAACATCAGCCTTGGGAAGACAGTAGAACAAAGGCAAGAACCATAAAATCTCGTTGGTAAGAAACCATTGTGACTCTGTAGTCCAGGTCTTCCTGGGAAAAATGGAAGAGAAGAGGACACCAAACTTGGAACACTGGCTCTCAATCTCAAATGCACGCTGGGTTAATCTAGGAGCTCTAAAAAGTACTTATGTGTTGCTTCTTCCTATGGCAAATAATTGAGAATTTCCATCAATGGGTCCCTATTTAGTTTTTAACATGCGGTGAGTCAAAAAGTACAGCCTTAACTGGCGTCCTCTGACAAGGGCCTAGGTACTAGAGTTCTCATCAGCAAACAAGGTCTCAAGCTTCACACAAACTTAAAAAAGGTCAACAGCATTATTATTATTATTGTTATTATTATTATTATTATTGGTACTGGGAAGTGAATCTAGGGGTGCTCAACCACTGAGCCACATCCCCAGCCCTTTTCTGTATTTTATTTAGAGACAGGGTCTCACTGAGTTACTTAGGGCCTCAAAAAATTGCTGAGGTTGACTTTGAACTCATGATCCTTCTACCTCAGCATCCCGGGCCATGGGGATTATAGGCATATGTGACCACACCCAGCAGGTCAACAGTAGATGGACAAGCTTTTCAAGTTCAATGACTTCTTACTGCTCTTGCAGATTCCGTGAGTCTGCCCTCTCAGTGTGCAGAGGGTTTTTAAATGCTAGTTGCAAATTGAAAATGGAAGTGTTTGGGACAGATTACCTTATTCCAAGCTGCCTTTAAAAGGACTTAATGAGGCTGGGGATGTAGCTGAGAGGTAGGATAATTGCCTAGCATGTGTGAGGCCCTAGGTTCAATCCCTAATACCTCCAGGGGGAAAAGAAACACACACCAGACAATCAGAGGCAACATGAAATCATAGAATGAGTTCAAAGTACTGCCAATGAGTGTTCCACCTGACGATTGTATTGGAAGCTGCCAAATCCTTGCCTTTCATTTGTCAGCGGCACAGATAAAGGTTCTCCCAGAGAACTGCATATCAGTCACCTGGGGAACTTTAAGACTATCAGTGTCCAGGAACTTAATCTCACTCCCAGAAATTCTCATGAATTTATCTAGGGAAGGTCATGGGCATCCATGTTTCTTTAAAAAGCTCCCTAGATAATTCCAATGTGCAGCTATAGTTAAGACCCCCGCACTGTAAGAACACCAACAAATTCTTCTTCAGGGCCTGCTATGACTGCCTTTGAGATGACCATCCTATTTCAATCATTTTCACCAGGTGAGAAGAGAAGCAGGAAATCCCTGACTCACTATGGAAGTGATTTTCCACCGAGAGATGGGCTTGTCGAGAAACCAACTCTCTAATTTAAGAATCATTGATTTGGTTGCTAAGTCAGTATAGTTCGAGTTTGGGGTTTCTTCAGAATTCCTTGTTAAATACAATGCAGACCATTTGGGTCTCTTCTGTGTGTGACTCCTCACATTTATTTACTCATTCATATAACAAACATTAACTGGGCAATTTCAATGTGCTAGGCAAAGTGCCTCGGTGCTGATAATGTAGAGAAAAATATTAATGGACAGAAGCACTCATTCTAACCCTCTGGCTTAAGTTATGTAATGAGCACCAGGTGCACAAAGGTGCCCAGAAAGGAGAGCCAATGGACGTCTTGCTACGTATGAGTGAGTTTTCTACACAAAGGATGGAGCCAGGGACATTCCAGCCTTGGGACATAGTTCATGTGGAAGCTTAGAGGTATTAAGAGAGCATTTGGAGTAGCTCAATATGTTGAAGAATATATAGAGATTTTAAGAACTGAACTGGAGAGGGAGGCAAGCACCAGATCATGGACAGCCTTAGTATGGGATTCACATCATGGTGAGGGCCGTGGGTAATAACATGATGCATTTTGTTTTAGAATAAATACCTGATTAGCCATAATAAGACTAGAGTAGAGGAAGATTAGTCAGAGGTTGCTGTACCCATCAGGCAGGATGCATGAGTTGGGGTGGGAGTGCAGATGAACAGCATGTGAGAGCTATTGAGGAGATAGAAGGTATAAGATTTTCACTCTTCCAGGGACCTGGGGAATATTTAGAGTGGGAAGAGTTGAGGTGAGCTCTGTCTAGGGCCATTAAAGTGACCTTGGTTTGAAATATGAGTTCCAATGAATGTCGTGGGAGCAAGGCAACATCCAGGGGTCCTGGGAGGAATAGGGTCTTCCGGAACATAATATTCAAGGGCTATATGAAGCAAGAGGCCCTCTTCAGTTAAATATGCTGCTGAACACCTTCCCTACATTTTGGCTTCTCTTATTATGGTCACTTAATAAGAAGAATGTTTTTGATGATTGATGGACAGATGTATAAATAAATGGATCATTTTTCTCTTTGTGGTTGGCAATTCTGTGTGTTCTTTAAGGTATGATTCTCTTCCAGAAGGTCATGAAATGTTTGTTTTTTCTCATCTTCTAGAAATGTTAATGGCCTACTTTTCCTACTTAGACACTTAATCCTCCTTGGAAAAGACCAGGTCCCATGATCCCCTTTAATGACCTCCAAACCAACGAACCCCCCACAAGGCTCCACTTCCTGAAGGTTCCCAAAAGCACCACGGGGGGATCAAACCTCCAGCATATGGACTTTGGGGGCCACTTATCTAAGCCACAGCACTCATCTAAGCTTATTCATTTCATTGCCAAGGACTCTTACATTGTAGGGTTACACCACAGTTTACCATGGCAACCAAGCGTGTGGACATTCACACACCTGCAGCAATAAGACACAAGTGAGAGTGCAGTTGTCCCATGTCCTTGTCAACCCTTCATATTTTCAACCTTTTATTTCTTGTTTTGCTTTTTTATGCTGGTAAGATCTCCAACAAATGGTCAATGAAATTGACAATAGTTTTCCCATTCTCAGAAGGGACTAATTCAATATTTTACTACAATGTATGAATGATTTTTTTTGTAGTGGCTTATTATACCCAGAGTTTCTTATCAGATTAATAAAAATGAAGAAGTTTTCCTTATCTGTTTAAAAAAAAATCATACGTCAGTGTTGAAGCATTTTCCAGGTGCTTGCCTGAATTCACTGAGATGATTTGATGATCTCAATATCTTAATGCAGTTAAAAATATTTGTACAATTTAACATAGTAATCTGGTGTGATACTCAAATTAACCCAATTTGTTGGTGATTTTATGTATCACTGGATTTTATTGATAATATTTTGTGTGAATTTTTTTTATCTATATTCATTTAAGATATTTATCTTTGATTTTCTTTTTGGGTAAAGTCTGTTAAAATGATGGAATCAATGTTATACCACATTCAAAAATTTGGTTGGGAAATTTTCCCTTCCTTCTCCCTCTCTGGATGTGTCGGGGTTATCCCCCTCACCCCGTGTTTGGTAAAAATCATTAAGGAAACAATCTGATCCTAGCGTTTGGTTGTGAAAAATTTTGTTTGTTTGTTTGTTTGTTTTTTGCGGTGCTGGGGATTGAACCCAGGGCCTTGTGCTTGACTCTATGAACTGAGTTGTATCCCCAGGCCTGTGGAAAGTTTTAAGTACAGATTCAGTTTCTTTACTAGATCTAGAATAGTTCAGATTTTCTCTTTCCTTCTATTTTCATTTTGTCAGCGTCTGCTTTTTTAGGTATTTTCCCTCCTGGTTTAAACTTTTTAACATTATTGGCATAAAGTTGTTCAGAGTCATCTCTTATGTCTAATGTGATGTCCATCTTTTAATCCCCAATACTAATTATTTGTCCCTTTTAACATTGCTTCTTTAATTTTTTTTTAGTCATAGATAGATACAATACCTTTATTTTTTATTTTTTTATATGGTGCCGGGTATTGAACCCAGGGCCGTATACATGCGAGGCAAGCACTCTGCCCACTGAGCTATATCTCCAGCCCTCCTTTGACCATTGCTTCTGATCAGACTTGTTAAGTATGTATAAAATCTTTGGCTCTATTGAGCTTCTATCATATACTAAATTTATATATCATAAATTCTGCCTTTGTTATTATTCTCTCCCATTTACACTTCCTTTATGTTTTCTGTTCTTCTCACTTTTTGTCAGATATTTATAGCCTTCATTTATTCTCATTCTTTTAATATTATATGCATATAAACCTAAAATTTCTTCAGTGCTAAGCTTTACTTGTATCCTACAAGTTTAGTTGTGTAGGCATTTTAATTATCAATCAGTTTAAAATATGTTCTAACTTCAATTGTGATTTTTTTCCAATGAATTACTTTGAAGTATATTGCTTAATTTTCAAATGTATATACTACTTACTTCATTAACTCTTTTACAAATAAACTCTTTACAAAATTTTGCAAAGATAGTACAAAGAATTTTTGTACATTTCATACTCACTTTCTTCTATCATTAGCATGTGGCATAGAAAGATACATTTGTCACAGTCAATGAAATAATATTGATATGTCATTATTGACTGGAGCCCACACTTTTACAGATTTCCTTAGTTTTTACCCTAGTCCTTTTCTGACCCAGAACACACTATTTTTAGTCATCATACCTCTTTAGGCTCCACTTTGCAGTGACTATTTTTTGGGTTTTCCTGTTTGATGACCTTGACAATTTTATTTACTGCCATCCAGATCTGTCTGATGTTATTCTTCAGGATTAGACATTCATCATTTGTTTTGGGGAGAAAGACCACAGAGAGTAAATGTTGAGTGGAGAATTATGCTCTATTCCTGAAGTGTGGCCTATCCACATAAATTATTTGGAATCTTTCTGCATGGGAGATTTATCTTTTCTATCCCATTTAATTTATTAGTTGGAACTCATTGACACTTACTTATACTTTGGGTTATAATTCAATTCTATTGATTTAGATGTTTAAATTGTTTCAGATTTGACCCTGGGGGGGGCATTTTCAGTTGACTCCTATATCCTTTTGAAATCCCTACCAAAATCTTTATAAATTAAGAAAAATTTTTTGAACTCTTTCATACTTTTTGACACCAGAATATGTTTCAGGCTTATTTTTCCTATAAATAGAATTTCTTTCTTAGACTTCAACTCAGTCATTTCTCTTAAGAGTCCTGGTTCCTTTTGTCAGAGAAGGGCAATAGAAACCAAGATCTGGATACTAAGTGTGCTCATAGCTCCTGGGGTGCTTTTGCCTTTAGTCTCTCTCAGCTGACAGAGCAGGAAAAGCTACATGTTTCTACGGACCTTGGCATATGTGCATGTCATTAATAGTTCAGTGTGTTAACATATCTATCTATAGTAAACTAAATATCAGCGCATACTGTTGTCTCCAATTCTAACCTTTTACTACATGAACCATTCTAGCCCTTCTGTTTGTTAATGGGTAACTTTTCACTCTAACAGGGTCTCTCATACTCAACAGTTTACCTTATCCTGAAGTATGCTTTGATTAAAGTTAATATAGTTCATCTCGAGATCTTTGATTAGAATTGGCATGATATATGTCTTTCTCTGGTGATTTACTTTTAATCTAAGTCTTTATATTTAAAGTGGGTGTCTTGTAGACAACATATAATTGGATCTTGTTTTGCTATCCACTCTGATAATCTAGTTTCACTGATGTATTTTGATCATTCTATTGGATTTTAGAATCTTTAAGAACAACCTAATTCACCAAACTTAATTACATCAACTTCTGAGTGCAAAAAACATGCAAGCATTTCTGATTTTCTCTGTCTTTATCTATTCACTGTTTATTTAATTTATTTAGAATTCATATTTATATGACAATGTCTATATTACAAATAAAAATGTGTTAAGAACTGGGTAAAGATCAAATAGACAATATTTTAATATATTAATTTATATTATATTTTACATTATAAAATAACTTTTGCTTTCATTAAAATGATACTGAAACTGATAGTATTGAAACCAATAATTTTGCATATATCCTTTTTAAATCATGGTTTAACATTTTATGATATGCCAATTTTAAGTTCTGGTACTTTAATCATTGTTTTAATAAGTGCTAGAGTTAAAAATTATCTCCTTAAGAAACTTAGATATGAATAGAAAAACACATCACTGACTTTACTTGCTGAATAATGATGTTCCTTTTAGTCTCCACATTAAATTATGCAACTTTAAAAAAAATCTGGTGTAGATTCCCTTCTTCCATTATATCAGTCAGTTGTTCTTGAGCACCAGTCAGAAGAAATTGCATTTTTATGTCTTTAAAATTGAATTAATAAGCCATTGAAACTCTTCAGAAAATTGTTAAGCTGAAAATCCTGTTCCAAGTTTGTAAATATTCAGAAGTGAATATTTTTTGAGGGATACATTACATTACTTTCAGCATAGGTTTTACTATTTCCAATATTTTTTTTCAGAATGATCTTTCTGTTGCATGAATTTTCTTTTTTTATTAAAATGTCATCTTAACATGAAATATACAGATGGAGTGTACTCATATTTTATAGAAATATCTTCAAGGTAACATCAACCATTTGTTATCATAGGAAAGGTCAGAAATTTTGGAATAATCATTTTGAGAAAAATAAGCTCATGACTCATTTTCAAGCTCAGTAAACTTGTTATTAGTTATTAACATTTTGTGTGTGCTAACCATGTGCTATGGCAGTATGTTTGTATTCTTTAAAAACTTGTATTATTTCCTATAACAACCCTGTCAGCCCCTCATTTTTCAAGAGGAGTCCTGATTTAATAGACCTGATTTAACTTGCTTACCCAAGGTCACATTAAGTATTTGATCAGATTTCTCAGAAGACTCTAAAATGAGCATTTGTTGGTCAAGAGATGCAGTAAGAAAGGTTAAGGGGTAAGGAAGTACAGGAAGGAGGAAAAGAGGACGTCAAGAGGTGGTGCAATGAAGTCCCAGCCTCAACCTGACCATGAAGGGATCTCTTGAGCATAAATTGCACAGGGTTTGTTCAGCTTCCGTGGAATAAGTCTGGACTTTCATAATGTGGCTCAGCCAGTAACGGCCATGCCACCCTAGAGGGATGGATTCTCAAACATTTCAATTTTCACCATTTCTTCCAAAAGGTTCTGGTAGCCCCAAGGTAGTCCTGTAGAGGTAGCCACATCATATGCTTTTAAAAGAAAAACACAGAAAGAGGGGGTGCACACAAAGAACCTTCCCGAAGGACAAGGATCTGAGTGGGGCACCATCAGTGTTCCCTACAACTAGTAAGCAGCTCAACCCAGGTTAATCCAAAAGGTACGGCTCCAGACCCATATTCTCATTATGCCCGTCTACCTGACCTAAGCAACAAATCTCTGGAGGGAAAATAGATTTCCACAGTCGTTACTCAATTACACAGAAATACTATTAATACTTTACTATGCTTTAAAGTTCTTTTTAAAAAATTTACCGAATTAATGACATCCTGTTCCCTTCAACTTTTCTGACTCAACTTTTTTGTTGTAATGGTTGTCTGTGAATTACACATTGAATGATTTTTCCATGTGACATTATCTCTGTGAATTATCATCAGAATTATTTTTAAATTCCAAAGAGAATTCAGACCTCACTGAGAAAATATTTGTTTCCCAATGTGGGTTTAGATGTAAATATTCGGAAATTAAGTCCTCATGCCAAATGTGCACGTAAGCTAATGTAACAAGTCTAAGGCTTTACATAACATTCCTGCAAGCCACAATGATGTGGATGTGGAAAAGAAAGAAAGGGTAAGCTAGGAGCTCCCAGGCCATCCTTGACCTTGAAACTTTCTTTCACATTGTTTTGGGAGGTGGTCATCAATGAGCAGACATCTTACTGAGTTATTGTTGTACTACTGTAGGTCAAGGACTCAGATTTATAACTTTCCATGGAGAGATGGTTTGGGGAGTAAGTTATCTCCTAGAGGGAAGGATGGGTCATCCCAAGGAAGATGAGTGGAGATTGAAGGACTTGCGTAGTGAGTGTATGCCTTTGCAGTTGTCAGCCTAAGTTGTCAGCAAGCTAGCGAGAGTTTTGCCTTTCCTCCCTTGAGACCAGAATCACTTCTGAAATTATTCCAGGCATCTTTACAGTAATTCATCTGTGTTTGCTGGTTATAAACTGTAGGAGTGGGGAAAGTAGGTGATAAAGAACAAGTAGGCTTGCTCCATTTCAACTTCTACTGGTTAATTTGGAAAAGGAATTATTACCTCATTAATAAGACCAATGTTAGTTGTTATAGTACTTAAAAATAATAACTAATACCTGATGGCAGGTATCAAGCACCATTGTTTTAAATATATTAACTTATTAGTTCTATATGTCTATACACAAAAATATTTAAAATTTATATATATTAACTTAGTATGTCATTGTATTACTGAGGAAATTGAGGGGCAAAGAGGCTAAGTAATAACTTAGAAGAAGTAAATTTATGATGCAACCATTCTGTGGTTTTAACTACTAAGACACATGATGTCTAAAGAAAGCAGGAAGTTAGATTAGGAACAGGGAAATATAGGACAGCTTCATCGGCATTAATTTTTGTGCTTTAATGTTAGCGGCATATTAGCAGATAATATCTTTATATTTTTATATCTAAAATAATCTATAATTTACAGAAGAAGTTCCCTTTCATTTGAAAAGCAAAATTTAAATAAAACTAAACTCTGAAAGAACTTGAAAATCTAATAGTCTTTTCTCCATGATGACTACATTAATATGATTCTTTAAAAAATGAATCCTTTTTCCTTTTCCCCTTTTTCTTTTTTTACCACCAACTTGGACTAATAAGGACAATGAGATTTCAAAATGAAAAGAATCTTTAGTGCCCCAAACCCTTTTAAGGGTATGAAGAGGGTTGAGAAAACTGCTCAGTGAGAAACACAGACTGTTCTTATCCAAAGAGGAGGGGACTCAGAAAAGCAGAGCCAAGAGACCAGAGCACAAAGTTAAGACACAGAGACTCATGACCACAGAGAACCACTGAGCACTGACCACAGGCATGGTGGCATGCACCTGGCCAGGTTTGAGAATTACTGTGGACCAGTGACTACAAGGTGCCTCTTGTCTTCCTCTTTGTTGTCGAAAAGAAATGTCCTCTGCAGTTTTAGCACTGTATGGTGAAGGCATGGAGAGAAGACAACTTGTTTCTTACCTTCACAGGTCTGCAGAAGGAGCTGTAGGTGAAGGCCACAGTGAGGAGTATCAACTACACCTGGGTTGACTTACATAAGGTGATCTTGGACTTCAAGCATGAGCCAGATCCTGTAATAAGATGAGATTTTGGTGACCTTGAATAGGTACTGAGGGCCTTTTGCATGTGGTAAAGTTTTGTTTCTTTTTTTTTTTTTTTTTTGACTTTGAGACCAGAGGATGACTAAAATTGCCAATTGAGGATCTTGAATACATTCACAGTTAGACTTTCACTGTTTCTTCACACTATCAAAAGGAAAATTATAGTAAATAGGAAATATCAGATGATAAGGTTAAATTTTTATCAGAGGCTTGTGTGGGCGTACATACAGTTTTTTAAAATATTATTTAGTTGTAGATGAACACATACCTTTATTTTAAATATTTATTTTTATGTGGCGCTGAGGATTGAAACCAGTGCCTCACACATGCTAGGCAAGCACTCTACCACTGAGCCACAACCCCAGCACCATACAGTCAGTTTTAAGATGCACTTCAACAGATGAACGAATAGAGAAAATGTGGTATAAATACACAACGGAAAATCACTGAGCCTTAAAGAAGAATGAAATTATGGTATTTGCAAGTAAATGGATGGCATTAGAGAATATCATGCTAAGTGAAATAAGCTAATCCCCCAAAACCATAGGCCAAATGCTGATCCATAATGGGGGGAGGTGGGGAAGAATGGAAGAACCTCGGATTGCGCAGAGGGAAGTGAGAGGAGGGGAGGGGGTGTGGGGGTGGGAAGGACGGTAGAAAGAGACAGACATTGTTACCCTGTGTACATGTATGATTGCACAAAAGGTGTGACTGCACCGTGTACAGCCAGAGAAATGAGAAGTTGTGCTCCATTTGTGTA
The DNA here is from genome assembly GCF_902686445.1 of Sciurus carolinensis. Lineage (NCBI taxonomy): Eukaryota > Metazoa > Chordata > Mammalia > Rodentia > Sciuridae > Sciurus > Sciurus carolinensis. The sequence continues at coordinate 168,515,607 of NC_062215.1, forward strand.
CAATGAGTTGAAATAAATACAATCTGCTGTCAGGTATAACTAATTAGAACAAATTAAAAAAAAAAATGGAAAGTTTCCTGAAGTCAGATGGAATTGCATGGCTCTGTAATGCCCTTCGATTCAATGATTTTACATTTATTTTCTAATGATGCAGAAATAATTTTTTTGGAGATGAATAAACTGCAATTTCGTGCTTTTCTATAATGAAAGAATGTTCCTAACTACCTTTGCAAGCAGGTGGGACGTTGCGATTCAGTTCTGGTCAGTGGGATTGTAGTGAAAAGTGATGGGTCTCCATCTCTGAAACCTGCCTATCAAACTCCCAGCTCTATTTTCCTTCATTCTGAAGGCTACGATCATCTCGAAAACGATGTGTTGAAGATCGCAGAGGCTTCAATAGCCTGAGTCTTTCTTCTGGGATACTGGCCTAGCATTAAAATATGGAGAGTTCCGCACGCATGAAGACTCCACCTTTTAACTTCATCACCTCCCAAAGGTTGAGCTTCCCCAAACCATCACATCAGGGGTGAGATTCTAACGAATGAATTTTTGCACGACAGACATTAAGCCCATGACTGCATCCTCTCCCTACCTTGGATGGTGAGAAGTCTGTGTTTTAGGAAGGAAGGCTGCTTGGGGAAAGCCTGGCATGTTTCACTTAAGTGAGGGGAGGGGCACGCATCAGGAAGACTTTAAGGCTTTAAAATTTTGTTTTACTTTGTTTGCAGTGAGATAGCAGCTCCAGTGGGCACAGTTAAGAGGAAAACAAAAGAAGGAAGTTTGGTGAAGGGAGAGAAGCAAAGACTCCCAATGGTAACAAACGTTTGGCTCTGCAAGAGCCTATGTCCCTAGAGGGACTCCACAGCAGATGCTAAAGACAGCTAATGGAAATGTGTCCTTGGGAGGACTCATCGTTCCTGTTTAGATTGCACATTTTGTGCATCGAATGGTTAATTTCTTTCTCTAGATACAATTTGAATTTCTTGAATATTTTTTGTCTTACATCAGTTGAAATCCATGTCCCAAAGAATCACTCGCCATGTACTAAGTCCACAAGAAGAAATTTTGTAGATTTTTCTTTAATACATGCCTATGATATTAGTGGTGTATTTCTCTTTAGTAATATACAAGTTACAGATTGTAAACTTAAATCCATTTTTCACAACATCTAATGTCAGGAAGAGAATGGCAATAGAAAAAATGCTTTGACATCGCAGTATGCTCTTTGCTCTACCAGTGGCATGGACCATTACTATCCCATACCCTAAATGCCCAGTGTATGGGGGAATTGGATCCATAAGTAACTCTGGGACACAGCATCAAGAATATTAAAGTAGGAAGTCTGTAGCAGAGCATTCTGAATAAATTAGGGTGTTGCATTAAGGAAGAAGGTAAAAATGAAGTTCGAGTCCATATAAGGCACTCAGCAGTAAGGAAACAGAAATAGGAGCCATTTCTCTGTCTCCAAGAACACAGTTCCTCACCCTCTAATGCTTAGCTAGGTGAGGAAATTCAGTGTATCCTTTAACTCTAACTGATGATCTCAGGCTGTGCGTGATTAAGAAGGAGTATTTGTGACTTTAAAAGGTGCTATGGTAATTGGGGAACGGAGTAGGATGGCATGATCTAGACTCTACACAACCTTGAAGAACATTACCTCTGTCACCTCTGTGTGTAAGTCTTGTGTTGAGGCAAGCAGACAGTTTCATGACTTCCAGAGACAAAAAGACCAAATGAGAGAATGTTTGTAGAAATGTAGGTTGCAAAACCTCATGTGAAGGTTTACTGCTGTTACTTTATAATTATTGAGCATCTGGGCCACCACAATTAGTCAATAGCAGTACCATCAGAGCTAATGTAGATACAGTGAAATAATGTCAAAAGCTAAAAGGTTGTAGCGTTCTTAGGTAGCCAAAGCTTGTGACCTCCAGCATCCTTTGCTTTTAATGATAAATTCTTTCTTTTCCAATAAAATGAATGACTGATGGCTTGGACACCATTTTTTTCTGGTTACAGATATTTTAGCATTTTTCGTGATTGAACTTGGCTTACATTACTTAATGATGGCCCAAACTCTTTGGCTTTAACATAATCATGTTTGTGTTCATTGCTGAAAACTACAGAAGATACATGAGATCCTTAGCAGAAATGGCATGATTTTCTGGGATGATATCAGGAAACAAGATCATTACAAAAATATCTTTTAGGCTGCAACCGAGAGACATTTGTGCTTTTCTTTGCAGTTTAGCACTTGAAACATTTGAATAAAATATCATGTGTTGATTATGATGGTGATGAATCTGTTTCTAATTATCACTAAAAAAATAACAGCCACAGCTCAAATATTAGTTTGTTTCACATCTTACAGTATGAACATTCTGGGTGTAGGTTGTACTATCCCATATACTTTGTCTTTTTCGGATTTTACACTGAAAAATTTAAATGGCCTATTGGACAGATAACCACACTACCAATATTCCCATACAACACATGCTTTAAAATTTCCCGAGTTGCTCCTTTTTTTCAAAAAATGATGGAATTTTTTAAAAAAGGTCTATTATTGGAAATTATAGGAACTATTTAAATGTGATGTTTTGATCAGGTAAGGAAATTGAGGCTAGCCACAGTTACGTTCAATGGAGGAGACACTGAGAGAGTTTGAAGTGAAAAACACTTATTAGGCATTAAGAATCAGGAAGGGAAGGAGGAGAAAGCATAACTGGGTGGAGGACGAAGGTAAACAGCAATCAAGTCCAATAACACCAAGCTGAAAGGAAGCTGTGGACTACTGCCATATATACTGTCATATACAGGCAAGTAATAGATACATGAAAAAGTGTTCAACATCTCTAGTAATAAGAGAAATGCAAATTAAAACACCTCTAAGATTTCATCTCATTCCAGTTAGAATGGCTATTATCAAGAACACAAACAATAATAGCAGTTGGCATGGATGTGGGGAAAGAGGCACACTTGGATACTGCTGGCGGAGTTGCAAATTGGTGCAGCCACTCTGGAAAGCAGTGTGGAGATTCCTCAGAAAACTTGGACTGGACCCACTTTTTGACCCAGTTTTCCCACATATGACAGTAATGCAGCCACATCAATGTTTATGGCAGCTTAATTCACAATAACTAAATTGTGGAACCAACCTAGATGCCCCTCAACAGATAAATAGATAAAGAAACTGTGGTGTATATATACACAATGGAATACTATTCAATCATAAAGAAGAATAATTTTATGGCATTTGTAGATATATGAATGGAATTGGGAAATATCATGCTAAGTGAAATAAGCCAATCCCAAAAAATCAAAGACTGAATGTTTTCCCTGATAAGTCGATGATGATATATAATGGGAGGGAGTGGGTGGGGAGTGAGAGAAGAATGGAGGAACTTTAGATTAGAGGGAAATGAGAGAGAGGAGGTATAAAAAATGGTGGAATGAAGCAGACATCATTACATGTGTGATTACATGAATGGTATGAATCTACATCATGCACAACCATAGAAATGAAAAGATGTACCCCATTTGTGTACAATGAATCAAAATGCAGTCAGTAAAAATAAAAAATAATATTAAAAAAGAAAAAAAAATAACTATCACCTGCATTGGGTCAGGCACAGGGTTCTCTGGGAAGAGCATGACCCTGGACAAGAGGATCTCTGAAGTTGAGGCAGACCCTGAAGAAGCGGAGAGGTGGTGACTGTCTGCTGAGCACCCTTCCTACAGCAAGTTCTTCCTTGAAGGAGTATCTGAGACTACCTGGCAGATTGTATTACCAACCACAAGCCTGAATGGACTGAATGAAGATCGTGAAGAATATGTATATTTCCTCCACCTTCCCATCTCCAGTTCTGTACTTTCTGTGTGTGTCTTATTGTTGTCCAGTACATGGAGGGGTACTGTTGCTAAGCTGATTCTTGGTAGAAACTGGACAGAACTTTCCATTTCTCAGATTCAGAGAACAAAGGAATTAGGGATGAATCAAGCGTCTAGGCCAACAGGTGAACAATTGAAAAGGGTTCATAACAGATAGATATTTGTGGAGTGGTTTAACAAAGGGCAAGTCCAGTATGGAACAAGGTGACATAGATGTGAATGGGAACCTGGAAATATATCCAAAATGATGTTAGATTTTAAGAGTAGCAGTCCAAGTCAGGAGTCTAGATATAATCATGTGTGCTTCAGTCTTCTTCATAGATAGTAAGAAAAGCTTGCAAAGCACTATCAATAGAAAGGAAGAATTAAAATGTAAAAGTAAAATGTGTTCTTGCTGTGGTGACTTAGTGGGTCTCTAGGTAGATAAAAGTGCTACATCGAAAGAAGAATGAATGATGAGAGCTTTGTTCCTGAGGTTATCCCTACCAGAAAGAGACCATTGAAAGATGGTGGTAGCAAAGACCCAGTTATAGACAGATCCAGTTACGATGTCATAGAAGCTAACATCTCACTGAATTATAGTGATTCCATAATTTTTAGGAATAAAATACTAAAGTCGATGATGAGGTTATTAAGGCTTTACTGTGTGCCAGGCGCTGATCCTAGCATTTTACACATTACTGCAGTTCATCTCAGACTTCATTAGCCTGAGCTTTCCTTCTGTGGAATGCTGCCAAAGTGACATCACAGCCTGAGCCCTTTGTGGAGACAACTGGCACGGGAAAAGGCTACATGCAGTAGCCTGATTGATGGGAGTTCATCAGGGCTGGATTCTTCAGAGGACCTGGACAATACCTCAAAGGAGAAATGGGACTTCAGGACAAAAGCCCTGGAAATGCCATTCCTACCTAGTTCAGATCATCCTTCTCACTAGGGCGTGACTTCCCTGAAACAGCATGCTTCTGGCTCCTGGGCACGTCACAGTTAAGTCATTTATTTATTCAAGTATTTATTGACTATCTCACAGATAAACTAAAAAAGAACACACAAACAAGATATTCAGTAAGTAATTTTGTTTTTCTTTTGCCTGGAACTAACCAAAATTCCAAAGGATTGGCGTTAAATAGGGGACACCTTGAAGGTGATCGTTGGTCGCTTTTACCCAGCATCCTTTTCTCTTTGTCTAGTAACAGAGAAACACCGCCTCTTTTTCTTTGTGGTACCATTCTACGTGTCTTAGACGGGGGTAAGCATTATATGAAACATTATTGGTAGAAATCATTTACCATTGGTAGATAAAGAGCAAAGCAATGGTTATTAACCAGTAATTTTTCTAAGGCTTGAAAATACAAAGATGGAGTTTCGATCCTGACTCTTTTCCACCAGAACAGTCAAAAAAGATTCCTCACATGCAGCGAGCCTGCTTGAGAGACATAGAACACAAGAGCTATGAACCCCCTGATTGAGCTAAGCCCAAAGACAAATATTCCTTTTGATTTTCAGTTGCATGAACCAATTAAGTTCCTTGTTTCATTTAATCTAGCTTGACCTGTCTTTCTACGTTTTTCTGTTACTTCTAACAAAATAAAATTGACAATCGCATAGAGTTTTACCTGAAAGGGTCTTAAGGAGGAGGTGTGATAGTGTCTAATGTGGTTACATGTGCAGGGCATAGAAAATACTATCATTTCATTAACTGATATGTATTCTTTATGAGGAGAGAGGAGTCAGAGACAAAAATAGGTTAAGTGACTTATCTAATATCTTCCCTTATGTTACAGATTTGGGACCATACCCGACTTTCACTGGCTGAAACTCCACTACACCATGTGGTTTTCTCCCAAATATTTGTACCTGTCTTTATCTAGTTATATCTATGTGTAGATTAACTATGTAAATAATATGAGAAGAATTTAAGCAATAGCAAGAGCTGATACTGTGAAAGAAAATAAAACAGATAAATAGATTGGAGAGAGACTGAAGTCAGAAATGGACTTCCAAGCTCTGCAGTGTCCTGGCCTCTGCCTGGACAACCCTGACCATTCGTCCATGGGAAAGTTCCTGTTCTTCCTTCATTATTGCCACACCCACTTTACCTATCTGACATTTACATCTCAACTCTCTTTTTTTTTCTAGTGAACTCTGTTTATCTGGCTTATGCAAAAAGGTTTGGCGTCATCTACACTTCAGTTCAATTCTCAGCACTCTGTTGATGAATCATAAGACTTCAATTTCCTTATTTGCGAAAGGGGGATAGATTAGAGTTACAGTAACTGGAACATACAAAGGACTTGGAAATATATTAGCTCCCTTCTTATCTGCCTTACTTATGGCATTGCAAGACAAAATAGCTTGAGAAAAGACATATAGTCAGAATTCAAAATGATATTCTCTGGGACAAAATTTTACCTATTAGAAAAAAGAATTTACCTATTGGCATCTTTAGCCTCATGTGAGAAGTTTCCATTTTCATTTTTAAAAAGCCTTGTCTTTACTGCATGAAGATTTGGGCAATTTTCTATATAAGGTGAGTTCCAAACTTCCAGAGATACAAAAGGAAATAGTCCATCCCAAAAGAATTAAACTGATTAGGATAGCAAGAGACAAACCTCCCTTCCTGTCCTGTCTCCTACTTGGTAATTCTTTCACTTACAAAAATAGGAGCAAAGAAAATTGAACTATTTCAGATAATGAATTTTTTTGCACTAAGGATAGTAGCACTTGGCAGCTGGGATAGATGGGCAGAATATTCTCTCCAATTTAAACTACAGCTAGAGTCAGGTAGAAAGTGCAGATGATAATTTTAGCTTTCAAAATATATATTCAAATCAGACATTAACTTGACAATGTGATTTGCATTTTTCAGGTTTTCTATACAGTAGCTAAATACAGGTCCCAATTTCTATACAACTCAGAAGAAAAGAATATCCTAAAAAAGCACAAAACATGTGCAATAACTACATACTTTTCATCCTGCTTATTAGTGTACTTTTTCTTTTAAATCTCCCATGTTCCCGACACCAGTATTTTTTTAGTAGGAAGATAATTTATGTCTTCAAAGAGTTACCCATCAATCTTAAACACAGCTGCTATTTCTTAGCTTTTATTATTATCTTGATTTGTTAACAATGTCTCTGGCTTAAGACTTTATGATGGAATAAAATCAGGACTAGAGAAGTCATCAAAGTACCTTGTTAACCTCCTCGAGGGCTGTATATTCAGGATGTCATAATTTAGACATAATTTGATGGATGACTGTGTATACCTAGACCAAAATATTCACATAGCCTCATGACTTTACCTTCAAATAGTTTCTGAATGATATGGTATAAAAAAATTTGTTTCTTTTGATTTTTTTAATATATACTTAGTCTACTTTCTTTTTTTAGGTTTCAAGAAACTACAGTGTAAAATGTTTACGAGTGTATTGGCTTTAATTTGAGCAGTGCTGGGGAACCTAGGTTGCATGACATATTTAGCAGATTGAGTTCAAGAAATTTACTTAAAATCTCTAAACCTCAGTTTCCAAATATGCATTGGAATAATATTAAAGATTAGGGTGGTTAAAAATTTCAAAGAACCATCAGAAAGCATCAGTTGGCATACCAAATGCCCTTCCAATTTTTCCCTCCAACTTCCTTTCACCTTCCTTCTGGTTATACATGGAAGTGTCCTGGGAAGGAAGCATCCTGGGAAGAGCTCCTGCAATTAAAATATCAAAGCTTTTGTCCTATTCCTTCCTACCTATTATTTAGGAGGAAGTCGTGATGCCTGGGGTTGGAATAGCCATTTTGGAACCATGAGCATAAAGCAACAGACTACAAGTGCTGCAGAAGGAACTTAGGAAGAACCTGGTTCCTAGATGGCATTCATTCTTGAGCAGCTAGTGCCAACTTAGGGTGGTTTTCTCAAGACTTATTACACAAAACCTATAGTCCCTTGTCTAATAAAGTCCTGACATACTTTCTGTTACTCAAAGTCATAGCATGCCCATGTAATACGAGGGTAAACATGGTCCCCTGAGATGTAGCAGGGGAGGAGGTTAAATAAAGTTAATCACCTTCTCTCCTCCAAGTGAGTAAAAGCCATTTATTGGATGGAGCATAGTCTCAGCATACACATTACAAAATAAATAATAGTATAAAAATCCTAGCTGTCACTTTTGCTTTCTTGTGAATAGTGTCACCATTCCTGGTTATAATCTAGAACCTGAGATAGAAGTTCTGACGTCTCCCTCCCCGTTGCACCTCTTAACTCACCTGGTCCTGGGGATCTCACCTCTACATGTCCAGCCCTCATGCCATCTTTCCATCTCTCCTCCCATCTCTCTTGTCCCTTGTGGTTCACCTGCACTATAAAATCTCACATTTTATGAGTGAATTCTAGCACATGCTCTTCCCTCTGCCTAGAATGTTCTCTTCCTCTAACTCCTAGTTATCTTTTATATCTTAGCAAAATCATCACACTCTAAAAACACCTCTTCACCCTCCCTGTCCTGATCATTTCCCTTTTATATTTTACTTATATCTTATTCTAGTATTTGCCATTAAACAGTTTCCATTTACAAATGAATTTTAAATTAATGTCTGTCCCTCTACCTCTCTGTAAATACTAGGAGAGCTAAGTCTGTTGTTATTCTTCCACCATTTTATATCCACATCAAACCCAACACTGAGGACATAGCAAGTATTAAGTATTTACCTTATCATAATAAAAACAATGTGCAGTTACTGGGTACCAAGTATTTTAATTAGTGCTTTATACACATTCCTTAAGTGTACTGGTCCCAGAAATCCTGTTGTTCCATTTTGCAGATGAAGAAGCTTGAAACACAGAGAAGTTAAGGAATTTGATTGAGGTCACACAAGGTGTAAATCAAGAACTGAGTCAGGCAGTTTATCTTTAGAGACTGTGCTCTTAACCACTACCCAAAGCTGAAAAAATAACTTTTGGCCTCTATTGGACATTGATAATCACTGATTCCTCAACTGTTAAGGTCAGCAAGAAAGAAATAGAAACAACTTTATACAAGTTGTTCTACTGGATTTAATAGACAAGATGGAGGACTAAGGATACCCATTCTATATTTTAAAGTCCCATATAGCAAATGCTTGTTGGTGTACAAATATAAGCATATATTCATATTCTTCTTAAAAACCAAAATGTCAATACATTATATAATTGTTAGTTTTCCTCCTCATTTTGCTTGGCCCTTTTATTACCTCATGTGAGAGAGCACATGAATCTTACTAGATTTATTCTTTATTGTGCCATGTTGGATAATGCTATATTGTTTTTCTACTCCAAAACCAAAATTATTTTGAAAGAGTGAAGAAAACACCATCTGCAACAACTGAAATCATATTAACATTTTTCCTATTCTCAAAGCACATCAATGTTATATAAAAAAGAGAAAATGATTAGTCCCAGGCTGAGTTTGACTATGCCAAATAAGTATGCTAATTTTGTTGGCTTAGTTAGAAAACTCTGAAATCAGAGATTTACACAGGGATTTGCAAAAGAAAGACTATTCATGTACATTTGTATCTTTATACTTCAACCACTGGTGTATTGAAGATTGCATTGGATTTGAGAAAAGAAATGAGAATGAAGAAAGCCAGTAAAGGAATGGAGAAAGACTTGGCAGCAAATGTCAAGTCTATTTTTCATTTAAAACTAGATGCATTTCTGGATGAGTCTACAATGAGAAATAATATTTAGCAATAATTGAAATGTATCTAGCAGATTATGATTTTTAAAACAGTGTCCCATTATTAATATCATGTAATACTGACAATAATTCTGAAAGTTTGATGATATTGTTATTTCATCTTATGAATGAGAAAATGGAAGTTCAAATAAGTCGAGAAAAAGAGGCAGCATAGCTTGCAGTGAAGACTTTGTGGAGAAGGGGTTGGTATTTTGTGACTACCCCAACAAAGGGAGTACATCCTTTATCTTAAGCCAAGCAAGAGAGAAAGCCTCTAGCATACTGCCCAGAGAGTTTGACAATGAGTTTGAGGAAATGTTTTTAGGCTGAGTGTGAGAAATCTATAGACCAGAGGTTGGTTGGAGGTGGCAGAGCAAAGAGAGAAGAAAGCTGAATTGGAAATGAGTTGTGCTTCTACTGAACATGGACCACAGGTGTCTGATTCTCTCTCAGATATAGACTCCTTAGAACTGAGCCTGTCAAGTGTCATTATAAATTAAATCTCTCCCACCAAGATGACTTGGAAGGGTGTGACTCTAACAAAGTCTTGGGCAATAAGAAGAGGGTTCAAAGTAGTCAGTCCCAAATGATATTGCTGCATTAAGTGAAGGACAATTGGAGGTCCCTCAGCTAAAGTGCTCACATTGGTAGTGAGTGTGGGAAAGGAGAATCAGCAAGCGATGAGAAAAGCAGTCAATGGTATCATTTCCTGCCAGAATCATCTTTGCATGGTTGGACCACTGTTCTTCAGTCTAACACTTGACCAATGCACTATAGCCTACAACTTTCATCAATGATCAGGATTGAGCACTATAATCCCCAACCCACTGGGGACTATCAATGGAAATATTACCTTCGCTCACTAGGAAAAATTAAAATCTTTCAATGATAAAGAATAATGAAAAATGATTTGAAATTCCAACCTCACCACTAATTGCTTATGTAACTGAAGGCAATGAACTTGGCCTAATCTGTTTCTAAATTGAGGATTTTGGGAAAAAAAAAAAAAAACTGCTCTAATACCTCTTTCCACTCTATTTTGAGGATTTGATGAGAAACCTGAGGAATTAGGGCTCCCATTGCCCAAACTACTGCCTGATATTCTTCTGCTTTAATTCTGGGAAAAGAAGAAAAAGAGGAAGAAAAACAAAGAGAAGGATAAGAAGGAGGAAGGGGAAGAATTTTCTAAACAAAGCTGTGTAAACGAGGATTTAAAGAAAATAAACCAAGTTTAAATATTTTGGAAGTACCTACAAATGCAAACAAATGTTTATGCCAATTGAAAATTCTATTGGACCAATGCTAGCGATAGTGAAATATTAAGGAAATAAACCAATTTTATCTCTGAGGTTCCGTAAATATAACCTTGCATCAATTCTGATGAGCATTTCTATTGAAAGCGAAGTAACATTTCAAGGCTGTCCCCGCAACTCCTACGCAGCAAAATCTCTCCTTCCTGTATTGAAATGTACTTGACTATCTTCAAATTGAATTGGAAATGAGATATCAAGGTAAAGCAATTTTCAAACCTTTCCCAAAATGAGAGGAAAGTATGACTTGTGATTTGATGAAGGAGCATCAGGGAAGAGAACGTCACGGGAACTACACAATGTGCATTTCTAAGACGGATGGAAGCCCGCAACACCCTGGAGGAAGGAAGCACTGTTTTTCCTTCTCTTTGTACCACAAGTCATGCTCACAGAGTGTGACTTTCTGAAGATCAAACACTAATTTTTCGTCAAAGTGTGTGGTTCCCCCTTCATTTTTGTTTTCCTGTGCTGCCTGCTCCTTTGATAGATGCCGGCTTACCTTGTTTTCAGCTGAATTTCTCCTTGTAGAAAGTGCAGCAGGAAGCACTCTGTCAAAAGCACCAGGTAGCCTGGAAATCAATGGAGGCTCTGTGCTCCCAGTTAGGACGCCACTCTGGTGTCAAATCGCATGAAATAAGCACTTTAAACAAAATAATAAATGTGAACTCTGCCTTTTGTAAAAACAAGGAATGTTCAAGAGCCAAATGAAAACAGCAGGTTCTCCGAGGGAAGCGGGCGTTCTCTCCTGAAGCACAATCGTGCTGGTGGTGGAAAGGCACTCAGACGTGAGGCCCGACCGGCCAGCGCTGGGCACTGTCGTTGCAAAGTGCCAGCGTCTTCCGAACCTTAGCGTCTTCCGAACCTTTGCGTCTTCGAATTTTGAGGTGTGCATCTGAAGTGGAGGTGGAAATAAAGATGGAAAAACTAAGTAACTACCCTTACTTGTCACCTACCTGGGTTGCTCTCTGCTCTGCTTCCCTCCCCTCCTCTCTGCCATTTTTGTCCCCCCCTCCCTCCCTGCCTCCCACCTAGCCTCCCTCCCATCCCTTCCCTCTCTTCTCTCCTTCCCCTTTCCTTCCCACCCTCCTTCCTCCCAGTGATAATTAGGATCCTTATGCAGAGGCTAACTTTTCTAAGATGCCCAGGCTCATTCCTTCCTCTTTCCTTTCCCCTTATTCTCCCCCACCCCAATGTCACTTCTCTTTTTCCCGTGAGGACCACACCTCACCTGGATCCCTCACTCCTTTCCTGCTCAGGAGCTAGTGTCTTTTATCAAAGGGAAAACAAAGAACCGTGGAGGTGATGCTGGGTGCTGAACACTCTGAGCTCAGGCGTGGACACAGTTTACTGTCAGCACCTCTGGCTCCAGGGCCTGGGGCACCCTACGCAGGAGGTGACGATGACATGTTTAAGTCTGACAGCCTGGAAGCTGGACAAATCTTGGAGATCCACTTATCAAACTGTCACTTTTAAGAATTGAAGACAATGAGACACAAACAAGCGAAAGGCCATGTGGAGGCAGAGCCTGGAATGGATCAGAGCCTCCTGACTCCCAGACCAGAGCGGTGGAGTTGCCAAGTTGAGATGCACTCTTTCACATGGCATGGCTAGGCACGTTCAGGGGAAACATGGCATGGATAGGCACGTATTTTAAAGGTAAAGGAAGCGGGAAATATGATATCCCAGACTACAGAACCTGGTGCATATGTCTGTGAACCTGCCGTTCATTGCAATTTATTGCCATGAGTAGCTTTCGGATTTTTTTAAGCATTCTGAAATATCAGATACTCTTTTTGGTTTAGTCAACCTCAAAGCAAACCCATCCACAGGACAATTTCATCTTTAAGAAATAGTTTGTGGTTTTTGTTAAGCTCCTCATGCATGTTCCATCAGGAAATTCTTTTTCTTTTTCCTACAAAACTGCTTTCTGGAGGGAGGATCCTCAGATCCCTTCCCACATTCCACATCTATTTCTATGGTTTCTTTTCTTGCACTTAATCCCCTTAACCAGCTGTTTCGTGGTTTTTCTGTTTTTCTGTTTTGTTGTTTTGAGTTTTATGAAGACAGGCATTTCAGTCTTTTGGCTAATTTTTAACTCTTGAAACTCAGTGCATGTTTGATTCCAGGCTTCCCTGCACCTTTGAGGGGCTCTGGAAGACACACAGTGATCCTAAGAATGCTGCGTTGTGTAACTGCACTGAGATCTGGCACCACATCCCACAGCCTGCCCCCAGAACAACCCCTCAGGAATGTGGACAGACAGAACCAAGACAGATGGAGCAGATGATGGAATTATTAGTTAAAGGCGTTTTCGTAGCATAGGAAAATGTAGAGGCACAGAAACATATACACACATCAGTTTTTCCAAACCCGAGATCAGAACGCATGGTGCAGGTAACAAGAGGAACACATATCTGAAATGAGGACTTACCCAGAGGACACTATTCAGGGCGTCACTTTAGAAAAAAGGGGCACTGAAATTCAGGCAGTGAACTGTGGGTGTCCTGGGGTACTGCTCAAATAGAAATGTATGCACCCATCACTGGGAAAAATTACGCATTTCAAACAAGCCCCCTGCTGATGCTGGTACTAATAAGGCCAAAACAGGTTATCCTGTTTTATAAATGAGAAAGCATAAGTTCAAGCATTTAGTAATCCAGAGCTATATGGGAGATTACACAGATAACCAGGCTTCCCTGCAATTTAGGACTCTGATTTCACCAACCCGATGAGTTTCTTTCTTCCCAATCTAATTTCCTCATCTGTCAAGATGGCATTGGGAAGGACTAATGTGCTAAGAGTATGGATACTGCAGCCAGTTAGGTTGGATCTGAATCCCAATTCCAACCCTAACTAACTGTGTAACTTGAGCCTCAAATTCATTATGCACAGCAAGACTCAATTTATTCCGTGCTGGGGAATAATGGGGGTTTTTAGCTCATTAGGGCTGTGGTAAATATTAAATGACTTACATTTGTAAGCCACCTAAACTAGTGCCCAGTGTACTTAATATGATAAAGCATGGCTACACAGTGGGTCCAGTGGAGAGCTAGCAACCTCTTGCCCAGAGACTGACATTAATAATGCTTTAGAGATAATGCCCTTTCTCTGAAATGGGTCCTGGTACCTTGCAGTTATTCAATGAATCTGTCTGTAGAAGAATCACACTCCTCTATTCCAGTGTCCCAAATCAAACTGAATATGTTTGAAAAACACAATAAACTGGATATTTATAAAAGCACTGCAAACATGGTTAGAGAGGTGTTGTCAAAGGTAAGATTAAATGCTCCCAGAAACCTTCTTTGTGAACACGGCACATTCTGTCTTAGGATTCCTGTTATACTTTTTAGAACAAGTGGAACATACTAAGTTCTCTCTTCTAAGTCTTCAGTCTCTGGCAAGAGTACATTGTATATTTCCACCCACTGGTTTTTAATGACGTGCAGAAAAGTGATTCACCCCAGTCAACATTTTAATATTATTGAAACATCTCCCTTAGTCCCTAACACGAATTTCAAAACATGTGAATCTATGAGAACAAAAGCCATCAAACTGTCTTTGCTAAGTCATTCTGTTTCTCTCCCTCTGCCCCAGTTCCCTCTGATCTGTAGATTATCAGCCAACAAGAAGAAAAGTGAAGACAAATTCCTGTTAATCAAACTCAACCCATTGTCGTTTAGTAATAGACACGTTGGTTACTGAGTAGCCACATTTAGGCCTACTTGGGCCTTCCCTGGCTTCAGTGGCCATTTAGCTGTGTGCAAAGTGTGACATGAAATCCGTTTCACTGAGACTTTCACTTGCTCTTACTAATGAAGCCCCGCCTCATTTGGATAGGACTACATCATTCCACAGGCATCTTGAGCCTGTATGAAAAGGACTCAGATGATCCAAAATGGCACTGACCAGAGGGCCCTGATTCTCTAATGTCTGGGCTTTGAAATGGAAACAAGTCAGAAGAAGGTTTCAAAAGAGTGCAGCAAACTGAGCTTCCTTCATTTAGCCATTCAGTACCTGGGGGAATTGTCTTTCCACCTCCTGCTGCTGATCAGCTTGTGCCCCAGGCTTAAGGGCTCTTAAATATTTGAACACTTCATTTTTGGCTTCCAGCCCTGCAGATTTTTAATGGCTAAAAAGTTAGAAGGCTAAAGTTAACAATTAATTAGCACAGGCACACAGAACTGAAAGGGATTTGAACTACCCTGAAAGAAAAGCAGCTGGAAGCAGTAAAACTTTACAAAACTAGACTCTGGTGTGACCACTGCATTTCCATTTTCTGGTCTTTTGATTCTTTCTACATTTGTGATAGGGTTTTGGCAAGGACAATATGCATGTTCCTGTCTTTCTCCTTCCTTCCTCCCTCCCTCCCTCCCTCCCTCCCTCCCTCCCTCCCTTCCTTCCTTCCTTCCTTCCTTCCTTCCTTCCTTCCTTCCTTCCTTCCTTCCTTCCTTCCTTCCTCCCTTCCTCCCTCCCTCCCTTCTTCCCTCCCTTCCTCCCTTTCCTCCTCCCCACCTTCTGTTTCTCTCCCTCCCACCCTCATCCTCTCTCTCTCTATCTCTCTCTCTCTATCGCTATCTCTTCATCCTTTTAAATTATGGTAAAATTTTTTTCCCCTAAATTAGTGAAAATTTTAGGTAGTAAAGCTATGACAACCGGAGTTTTTTTGGGATTTTCTTCTCCTCCCCACCCCCGAATTTGGATTTTCTGTCAACATTCTGTGTAATGTCAAACAGGGCATGTTTTGGAGCTGAGATTTTTTTTTTTTTTTTTTATTCTGGAAATGAGCCAGCTGAATTAGTCTCTGAGGTCTACTCTAACTCTGAGAGGTTATTTTTCAGAGAAAGCTAGGCACAAGGACAAAAGTGATCTATTAATACTCTGTGGGGAACAGATGAAATAGGCCATGACCATCCACCAAAGGAAAAGTAGGTCTGGTTGTCTTTCTTGTGTGCTGTCCTAGACAAGAACGTGAAGAACATAAACTAATTGATCTGGGCCTTGGACAAGGGCCCCACCAGAGTGGGAGAATTCAGCCCAAATACTATGGCTTTGCTTTACCAGACTCACAGTTCACTCCTCTGGGGTTGCCCATCCATTCATTCACTGAAACTGATCAGCCCTGTGATGTACTGAGCTCTCTGACCTGTGTCAGGGACTCAGGTGAAAAAACAAAAAGCCATTGTATATTTGTAGTATTTTTGTTAGAGTTGCTCCGGGGACTTTCCTGACTCATTTTTTTAGTTTGTACTGTGTAGTTCCCCACATTGTGAGAATAAGACAGTGTTGAATACACATTTCCTGCCTCCAATGTTCAGAACCGAAAACAATTGAAACACAACAAGGAAGGCTGCTTTTTCCTTCTTTATATCTCCAAAGCACTCAGAAAAAGTATTCATTTAATTAATAAATATTTAACACCATGTGCCAGCTACTGGGTTGTGTGTTACTTGATTTTTGTCTTTTCATTTATTAATATTCTGTATTGAGGTATAATATTTTGCATATAATTAATTGTCCATACTTGACATATAGGTTTGATGAGATTTGTAACATATATACACCATGTAGCCACTGACCCAGACAATGGATAGACCAATCATATTTCACAGAAAGTTTTACACAGTGCTTTGCAATGAGTTACTACTTCTTCATCCCCACCCCTACTGCAAGAACCATAAGTGAAATGTCTGTGTAGTAAAAGCACAATACTAGATTACTTTCATCTGTCCTAGTACTTAATAAAAATGATGTACCCCATTTGTGTACAATGAATCAAAATGCAGTATGTAAAATATAAATAAATAAATAAATAATTTTTAAAAATGGGCAAGTTTAGACAATACAATTTTTTAAAAAGTAAGAAAAATAATAATTTTCTAACTACTCCATTTGTCCCAGATACTATGCCAAATGATTAAATGATTCTTAAAAAAAAAAATGGACTCTTTACTGTTTAGCTTCATTAGCTCAACATAATGTGTGTGAAATTTATCCAGGTTTCATATATTAGCAATTGGTGTTTTGTTTTCATTGCAGAGAATTCTTCCATATCATGAACATGCCACAATTGGCCTATTCCTTCATTTATTGATGGACATTTTGGTTGGTTCCAGTTTAGGGTCATAATAAATACATTTACAGTTCACATGCATGCATAAGTCTTCATGTGAACATATTTTCATTTCTCTTGGGTAACTTGCTACAGGTGGAAATGCTGGTTGTTATGGTTTGGATGTGAGGTGTTCCTCAAAAGCTCACAGGGAAGACCATACAAGAAGGTTTGGGGGAGAAATGATTAGGTTATAGCCTTAACCTAATCAGTAAATTAATCCCCTGATCGGAATTAACTGGTAACTGAAGGGGCAGGGTGTGGCTGCAGGAGGTGGGAATTGGGGGCGTGGTTTTGGGGTATATATTTGCATCTGGTGAGTGGAGTCTCACCTGGTCTGATCACCATGTGAGCTGCTTCCCTCCACCACACTCTTCCTCCACGATGTTCTGCCTTCCCTGGAGCCCCCAGGAATGGAGCCAGCCTTCTGTGGACTAAGACCTCTGAAACTGTGAGCCCTCAAATAAACTCTCCTCCCTGAAACTGTTCTGATTAGATCTTTTAGTCACAGCAGTGAAAAAGCTGACTAAAACACTGGGCTATAGAATAACCTATGCTACCATAGATGACATTGCTCAGAAAACAACGTTATTATCTACACTCCTACCAGAAATGTCCACCTTTCCAGATGTTCTCCCTTCTCACTATTGGATGTTTGCTGCTCATCTTTTAGATTAGCCATATTAGTATGTGCATTGTGCTTGTTGTGGTTCTGAGACATTTTTCTAATGGCTAATTATGCTGAGCATATTTTTGTGCACTTGCCAACCACTCATCATTTATTTTGTGGACAGTTTGTTTACAAAACAGACTCGAGTTTTAAGAGTTCTCAACGTACTCTGGAAACAAGGTCTTTGTGAGATATATTTATATATAACATATAAATACATATATTTTATATATTACATAAAAATTTATTTTAATAATATATTTGTTAAACAATTTATATAATAATATATATAAACATATATAATTAGAAGAGAATATGTGATATACATATATATATCACATATATATACATTAGAAGAGAATATGTGATATATGTATATATGTGTACATCACATATTCTCTTCTAATGACTTGCCTTTTCATTTTCTTAATAGTCTTTCATCAAGGAGATGATTTTATTTGTGACAAAGTCCAATTTCTCAATTCTTTCATATTTAGAGCATTTGTTATCTGTGTATGCATGCCTTTATCCAAGATCTCAGAGGTTTTCTTCTGTTTTGTTTTAGAAGCTTCGTTTTCATAGTTTTCTTTTAGGAAACTTCTTTTGGAAGCCTCAGAGTTTTAGGGTTTGCCTCTGGAAGTATGATTTATTCTGAATTGATTGTCATTTATGCAGAGGTTGAAGCTTCTACTTACTCTGCTGGCTTTTCAGATGTGGCAGTACCATTTGTTGAAGAGATTTTTCTTTCCCCTTTTGTCAAAATCACTTTATCATAATGGAGTCTCTTGTTCCATTGATCTAACTAAAACTTCTTGTGAATACCACTGCGTTGAACATTGAAGGTTCAGGGTAATTCTTGAAGTAATATAGTATAAGTTTTCCAACTAACTCTGATTTTTTTCAAAATTGTTTTGTCTGTTCTAGTTCTTT